>NC_083875.1:35816837-36441837 GCF_032452875.1 Bos javanicus | reverse complement strand
GGACGCAAAGTGTCATGTGGTGAGAAGGCTCTGGACAGGGCCTTTAGGCAGTGAGCTTCAGGCAGCCTCGGAGCTGAGCAAAACCTCCAGACAACAAGCACCAAGAAGCTTAAGTCCTCATTTTAACAGTAACAAGGAAGTACACTCTGCCAACAACTTGAGTGAACTTGGAAGTGGATCCATCACCAGTTTAGCCTCCAGGTGAGAACTAAGCCCTTGCTGACATATTGACTGCATCCTTGCAGAGGAGCCAGCTAAGCCATGCCTGTACCTACCCATAGAGACTGTGAGATAATAAATGTTATTTTAAAGCCACTGAATGTGTGGTAATTTGTTATACAGCATAGAAAACTGAAACACCTGTCCAGTACATACTGAGTAAGGACCATGAGCCAAGCATTATTCACAGTACTTGAGAAGATTACAAAAATGATACATTCATGCATTCAAGGAAGTTATGTTAGGTAAGATGCTTTACTTTCACACACAGATACAGGGAAACTATTTACAATGTCAAATGACTGTTTTGCTTTAAGTGGATATGAGAACAAAGTAGATTTATGAAATAATACTAAAATTTTTATCGAGCTCTATCAGTTAAAGTGTAATGGCATATGCATGTGTTTTAGCCATTCTGCAACCTAGGAGAAAGGATCACCATTATCTCTGATGGTATATATCCTTGCCCTCGCATCCTATAACATCAGGTAGAAGAGCAAAACTTCATAAAATTACACAAAACTCAGTGGTGCTTAAAGAAACCCTGTGACTTGTCTTTCTCAGGGTCCATGTGAATATCATCTATATGGTTCCATTTTTAGGTTATGTGCTGTTGAATGGATTACTGTCATCTGCCTTTGCATTCACAATCCACTAGCCTATATTGTCAAATATCTACATCAAATCTATATCAGAAAGTTGTCCACTAGATTAAGTTTTTCAACAAAGATTTCTGAGTATATGAATATCTTGAACAGAATAGATAAATGCAACTAGTCATACTAACAATGGCAGAAAGAAAAAGAGTTAAAGATAAGGATGCAGATAGTACAGATGTTAATTTTTTAAAAAATCATGCAATGATATTTGAAAACTTTTGCCAGGTCTTATGCTTGTTTGCTTTTGATTTCTGAGGCTTTAGGGACTTTGCATCAAAGTAACACAGGAGTGGCTAAACTCTGACATACTATAAAGAGCTTCTGCAGTAACAATTAATATATGGAGCCACTGACACTAGAATTAATCTTGGAAACCACTCTCAAGGTGATGGGGAAAATAAATGTGCCACAGGCGTACCCCTTAGTGCTACACCATCTTTGTTGTGTTCTATCATTGATCATTGATGATAGCAAAAAAGCAATCACTCACAAAACAGAACTAATAACAGTCTTCAGATATGAAAGGATCTTCACTCACGTCTATGTTTGGTACCAAACCATGTTTAGTCAATAGTGGTGTTTTTATTTATTTATTTTTCCTTCCCTCTTCCTTTCCCTACTGCATTGTCAGTGGCACCAGAGGCCAGTTCATTCACTATTCTGAAATAGCCTTTTTGGATACTGATTTTTATCCAGATATAAATATGTGGCTCTAAGAGAATATGGAAACTTCGAGTATTAGCACTTGCACGGTTACAAATATATGGGCACTGCTGCTGCTGCTAAGTCGCTTCAGTCGTGTCCGACTCTGTGCGACCCCATAGACGGCAGCCCACCAGGCTCAGCCATCCCTGGGATTCTCCAGGCAAGAACACCGGAGTGGGTTGCCCTTTCCTTCTCCAATGCATGAAAGTGAAAGGTGAAAGTGAAGTCGCTCAGTCGTGTCTGACTCTTAGCGACCCCATGGATTGCAGCCTATCAGGCTCCTCTGTCCATGGGATTTTCCAAGCAAGAGTACTGGAGTGGGGTGCCATTGCCTTCTCCGATGGGCACTGCAGACAGGAGCAACTTTGCTCTGAGCCAGATAGTCAAACTGACATCAAAATTCAGGGAATTCCTAGGTGTAACAGACACGGGGGGCTGTATACTTTGCTTTTTCATAGTGGTGGTGAAAATTGTATTGTCAGCATTAGTTCCACTACCCTGGTCCCACTAATTCAGCTCTTCCTTCACAAAAGGACATTCAGTCCCTCTAGGGGGTTAGTGCAGCAGCTGGGGTTCCTGGGTCACATGAATCCTTTTGCATCTTATACTTTAACCAGCCTGACTATGAGACTGCACTCCAAGAGTTCCCTTTGACTTGAATTCCTCTTGGCTGCTGCACTTTTGCCCTCTTGATGCCTTTGGATCCTCATAATCAGTAGTTGCTGTGGATAATGAACATTTTTTCTACAGCATATACACCATCATCGTTGTATTCTATCATTGATCATTGATGATAGCAAAAAAGCAATCACTCACAAAACAGAACTAATAACAGTCTTCAGATATGAAAGGATCCTCACTCACGTCTATGTTTGGTAACAAACCATGTTTAATCAATAGTGGTGTTAAACTGTAAGCTCTATGTAAGACTCACAGAGGAACAATAACTCTCCTTGGAAATAAAGAGGTAGATTATTTGGGTAGATTATTATGTAAAATGTAAATAAACAACTATCATGTAAAATGAACAACTGTTTGGTCCATTGCTATTATCTCATTTCATTCTGGAAGCGTTTATTTGAATTTCATGAACGAAGTTGATATTGTGAAGAAAACTCCCCCATGATCCCAAGATAACACTTAGTTTTCAGAATCTAGATGGAAACATGCTTCTGTGGAATAATTTAGATTCTGTCTCATGTACTCAAAATGTTTCCTAATAATAACATCCCTGTTTCTCATCATGCCTTGATACACACCATCTAATACCTCACCATTTGCCTCTGAACTTTTCCTTGTATTAAATCCAAAAGAATAAAGGATACCTATGTGATTACTTAGAAAGGATGAGATAATAATCTATCTAAAAGAAAGCATTAGGCTCCTTCCAGAAATTCCTTACCAGGAGAACACCAAAGAGGAAGTAAGTGTGTTTATCTATGGTAATAAGAACACAGTTGCCTAGCAATCAAGTTAAGTTCCCTGTCATCTTTATCAAGCAGCATGTTTACACTGGAGACAATTTGAGGAAAGAGAAATCTGAGCTGTGATATCAGCACAATGAAAGCGTATTTCTAAACACAGGGAGCCGTCATTTATGAAACAAGATGATGACTACTTAAAACACAGCGTTTAGATAGGCGTAGATTGAAGTTTCAAAATGTCATAACATATTTAAGGCTCAATCATTTCAACTCTTCTCCAATAATCACTTTTTCAACATTATACATTCTACCAAACAGATAATATAGAATATTTCATTGGAAGGTGGGAAATTTTTGTCATAGTATGTGTGCACTTGTGTGTGTTTGTATGTATATCTGTGCTTGTGAATGTATGTGTGTGAAGGACCAGAAAGAGAAGTGTTTGTTGACTTCGTTTAATAATCTAGGAGAATTTTTCTAACAAAAGAATAAAACAGGTTTATTTTAATGAAGTTAATTAGAAGCAATTATTTTAAAAATTAATTGACTAATCATGCAGGAACTTCAATTTTATTTTTTTTCTAACAGCTTCTTTTTTTCTTAATGATGTTCAAGAGGCTAGTCTCTCAAAGGGATTATTCAATGTGCATTTATATAATAATTATTTTCTTTCCTGACTTCAACACGTATACCTAGATCAACTCAGAAAAACCACACACTTCACACCATCAGCCAAAAGCAGAGTCAGAAAAGAGAATCTTTGGGGTTTTGTTAAGAAGAAGAATGCCAACAATTAGAAAATAAAGTTTCTCTCTGCTAAACTTTCAGAGGAATGCAGATGAATTGGCTCTTAAAGGTACATGTGGGAGGACTTCAGGTTCACTCTGCTGTCAACTAAGCAGGAAGCACTTTTTCAAAATGCTGACTGATGCCTCCTCATAGAGCTTGTTCAAGGCACAGGACTGAGTTACTGAGACTGTCTTACTATTTATCTTCCAGCAGTCCTCATCCTCTTTTGGAACAAGCAATCACTTTTGCTTCCCCTCGTCTTTTTCATTAATGCTTTCTTTACACAAATATGGATAAAATCACTGTGATAGTACTTCTATGAATATTCGTATTAAATTTATTATATTTCATTAAGGAAGGTACTAAGGTGTTTTGCAATGTACACAAACTATGGGCAGAGTTCTTAGTCTCAATTCCAGTTCCTTCTCTTTTCTATCTAGGTGACCTTAGTCATGTTATTCAGCTGTTTTGAGAATCATCTGGAAAAGGGATGATCAGATATTCTTTACATGACAGATGTGAAGATTATCTGAGAAGATGTTTGTAAAACCACCTAGCCGAGCACTATTAAGAGAGAGAGAGAGAGTTCTAGATTTTTTTCCATTGAGGAACGTAAAGTAGCAGAAAGCAGGTGAACATTTTGATGATGCTAAAGGACTTTGCCTGCACTCCAGATATAGAGACATGAGGATGACTAAAGCTTTGTAAATGGTAGGTTGATTTATCCCCAGAACAACTTTTTTGATGATAAAGTCAAATCACAAGTACAAACACATGCAACAATCCTTGCAAAATCATTTGTATGGCTCATGGGATTTTGGACAGGAACCTTTAGGGAGCTAGAACCCAAGTGTCATCAGGTATGTCATCTACTAATGTTGGACAAGTCCCAAGTAATTTCAGGTTGATAAGTTGTTCAAATGCCACCACAATCCTGTGTGTAGGCAGTATTGTCCTTGTTTTTAACGTTAAAACATTAAGGCCTCGGGAGACTAAGTGGATCGTAATGATGGTGTTGGGATTTTACTCAGTAGTTTGGAGTCAGAATCAACAGGCACTTTCTACTCTACCAACATCAAAGTCTATGTTATAATTAGGAAAATAATGAATGATGGACTATTAATGATAACTTTATATATACACCATAAATAAACAAATTATTTTCCCCAAGATACTTCAAATTAAGAGATCTTATTATGATGATAAATGATTAACACATAATAGCCACCAAACAACAACAACAACAATGAACCTCAAGCAACAACCATAAACTCAAGGTTATATTTCCCAATTAAAATATTGTGAAAATGCTGCTAAAAAGGAACTTTTACTTATGTCTTTATGGCAATAAAAGGGAGGTTATTGAATCTTTTTTACTTTTTTTTTTTATAGATTTATTTATTGATTTACACTTTGGGATAGAAAGACTGTCAATTCTCCAAGGTTCCTTGGTAAATCTGTACATTACAATTGAGATCAGCACTGCGTTCACTTTTCCTTTGCCTGCAAATAGCAATTACAGGATAACTACAGGGTGAATCTAGAGCTTTGTGTCCATGAATGCAGGAGTAATTTGAACTCTTCTGACTATAAATTTGAATTGCTTAACATATGCTTTCTGTAGATTAGAAACACATTTTAATGACTTATTTCACCTGTCTAAATGCATGAGATTCCCCTTTTTAGAAGTCAAGTGATTTCAAGAGTAGATCAGGTTTAGAACACTCATAATAAACTTGAAACGAATCAAGAAACATTTTCTTCATTTGAGCATGGCTTAAATTGAGCATGAAGCAGGATGCTCAGAGACAGCAAATAAGGACTAGAATTTTTTCTTCTTTATTGAAATAGATACAAGTATTCAATGTTTCTATTTTTTAAACCACTCAAGCTCTAGTTTCAACTGACTAAATTGTCAAAAACTAGCAAAAATTAAAAGAGGAACTTTCTGCCTCTTTGGTCACTAACTATTTTATCTCTCCCCTTTTCTCAACTACAACCTATTTATACCCTGTCTCTACCTGTCTCCAGTTTTCAGTCTACTGTTTGTTCTACTTCTCTTTCCTTTCTTCCAAATATTGACAATGAAGTATACATAATCTAGCTGTTCACTTTCTTTATTCGTACAGTGATCTGGCTTTCTTCTCTATTATTGTTTTCAATTTTCCCCTTCCTCATTTGCTTTCCTTTCGTCTCTTATCTCACCTGTTCTCTTTTCTACTCCATTAACTGAAGGTCCTTCCTTCATCATCCCAACACATCCCATTCCAGTTTGGAGGATGCACCTCACATTGCCCTAACTCTCTGATTCTGAGTCATGGTTCTCCATGAGGTAGGGTTGGGGAAGCAAATGAATCATTCTGTGACCTATTCTCCTGGTAGGCAAGTAAGAAGAAGACAACTGCACCAGTAGACACATTACAAAAACAAATGTCTTACAAAACTTCATTTGAAGGGTTTCTATTCACTCAGCATAAAAGCATGCCCATTACTTTGGACCTGGACTTTCATTCCATCTGTAATATCTTTCTATCTGCCTACCATACACAGAAAATTCATGTAGCTTTTTAAAGCCTCCAAATAATCTGAACCTGCTGAAAGTTCGCTTTTATTCCTCATGCTCCAGAATAAAATTGCTAACAATTTTCTAAGGAGTTACAACTTATAGTAGTAAAGAAATACTATTAAGTAATAAACAAATAAAATGTGAAAACTAGACCAGAAAAAAAAAAAAAAACACCTAGTATGCTTTAAATCTTACTTGTTCTTTAGATCCCACGGCTGTTAACCAGAAGTCTCCCTAAAAAGAAAGAGAAATGTGACAATTAAAATGTTGTGAAATTGATGCTATTAAAATACTGCTCATTTAGGTGGTGTGTTCTTACATTACTTAGCTAGTGGAAAATGTCAAATTTCAAAAAGAAGCGAAATTAGTTGTATTTTGGTGTTTTCCTTCATTTTCATTTTTGTAAAGAACAATTTAAAAGCCACCTTTTAAAGCAGCAAGAAGTAAAACATGCTGTGATTACTCTAAGAATAGAAATTATAGTTTTAGAATATTAATTGAACATACTATATAATCAAAACTATATATAATCTGAAATAAATGACACATATAATCATCATATATTATTAAATAAAAAACTCTATTGAAAAGTCCGTGAATAATTCTCATAAATGGAATATTATTTGCATTATTTGGAATTCCTTGCATTGTTAAGATTTAGTTCTTTGGTAAACACACACAAAGCATACTCAATTGCTTTCACTAATATCACAGGGTCTCTAGACAGTATTTGCCAAACCATGATGATAATGTTAAAAGAGAGAGACAAATCTAGATTTTAAAATTGGGCCAAGAAACACATTAAATTTCTAAATAGAGATGAGGGTTTATTATTAATAACATTTTTATTAGGATTGATAAAGATTCAAGTACATAAAAGTGTTGAGGAGTTTCAGAAATTTCATAAGCCATTTTGAAAACTAGACAACCATGTTGGTATTTTCCCAATGATTTTTGTTAAACTTGCTCCCCCCGTCCACACCCTCCCCCCCACCGGCCCCAACCTTTGGTAAGAATGGAACCAGGGAAATCAACCTGGACTCAGTGAGTGGCTTAGGTAAAAGAAAAGTATTAATCAATTCTTGTAAATTTCTAGAAAGGAAAGTTGATCAGTGATTATCTGTAGATATGGGTGGATAAAAGGTGTCCCTGATAGCTCATTTGGTAAAGAATCTACTTGCAATGTGGGAGATTGCAGGTTCGATCCCTGGGTTGGGAAGATCCCCTGGAGAAGGGAACGGCTGCCCACTCCAGTATTCTACCCTGGATAATTCCATGGACTGTATAGTCCATGGGGTCTCAAAGAGTTGGAATCAACTGAGCAACTTTCACTTTCAGTTATCATGGATGGGTAAAGAGGAGGGAGGCATTAAACAGGTTATACACTTTTGAAGTTAACATACATCTTGTTATTTTGTGATGATGGCTTTACAGATATATCAGTTCAGTTTAGCTCAGTTCAGTTGCTCAGTCATGTCTGATTCTTTGTGACCCCATGAATCGCAGCACACCAGCCTCCCTATCCATCACCAACTCCTGAAGTTCACTCAAACTCATGTCCATCAAGTCAGTGATGCCATCCAGCCATCTCGTCCTATATCATCCCCTCCTCCTCCTGCCCCCAATCCCTCCCAGCATCAGGGTCTTTTCCAATGAGTCAACTCTTTGCATGAGGTGGCCAAAGTAGTGGAGTTTTAGCTTCATCTTCAGTCCTTCCAATGAATACCCAGGACTGATCTCCTTTAGGATGGACTTGTTGGATCTCCTTGCAGTCCAAGGGACTCTCAAGAGTCTTTTCCAGCACCACAGTTCAAAAGCATCAATTCTTTGGTGCTCAGCTTCCTTCACAGTACAACTCTCACATCCCATACATAACCACTGGAAAAACCATAGCCTTGACTAGATGGACCTTTGTTGACAAAGTAATGTCTCTGCTTTTGAATATTCTGTCTAGGTTGGTCATAAATTTCCTTCCAAGGAGTGGAATTTATTTCATTAATTTCATGACTGCAATCACCATCTGCAGTGATTTTAGAGCCCCCCAAAATAAAGTCAGCCACTGTTTCCACTGTTTCCCAATCTATTCCCCATGAAGTGATAGGACCAGATGCCATGATCTTAGTTTTCTGAATGTTGAGCTTTAAGCCAACTTTTTCACTCTCCACTTTCACTTTCATCAGGAGGCTTTTGAGTTCCTCTTCACTTTCTGCCATAAGGGTGGTGTCATCTGCATATCTGAGGTTATTGATATTTCTCCCAGCAATCTTGATTCCAGCTTGTGTTTCTTCCAGCCCAGCATTTCTCATGATGTACTCTGCATATAAGTTAAATAAACAGGGTGACAATATACAGCCTTGACAAACTCCTTTTCCTATTTGGAACCAGTCTGTTGTTCCATGTCCAGTTCTAACTGTTGCTTCCTGACCTGCATATAGATTTCTCAAGAGGCACGTCAGGTGGTCTGGTATTCCCATCTCTTGAAGAATTTTCCACAGTTTATTGTGATCCACACAGTCAAAGGCTTGTGTATAGTAAATAAAGCAGAAATAGATGTTTTTCTGGAACTCTCTTGCTTTTTCCATGATCCAGCGGATGTTGGCAATTTGATCTCTGGTCCTCTGCCTTTTCTAAAACCAGCTTAAACATCTGGAAGTTCACGGTTCATGTATTGCTGAAACCTTGTTTGGAGAATTTTGAGCATTACTTTACTAGCATGTGAGATGAGTGCAATTGGGTGGTAGTTTGAGCATTCTTTGGTATTGCCTTTCTTTGGGATTGGAATGAAAACTGACCTTTTCCAGTCCTGTGACCACTGCTGAGTTTTCTAAATTTGCTGGCATATTGAGTGCAGCACTTTCACAGATATATACCTATGTTAAAACTCATCAAAGTGTGTGCTGTGTTTAACATTTCCAGTATATTTTATGACAAGTATAACTTCATAAAGCTCTTAGAAAACAACTAGAATCATGTGAAATAGGTATTTTATCTAGGGTATGAACTGCATGGTTAGCCCACTGAAAGATTAATAGAGATTGCTGTTATTTCAATTTTTGTTTAAAAGATTGTCTGGCTGCTGTATGATGACCCATTTGGGGAGATGGTTATTGGAAGGGGAGATAGAATTCTGTAAGGAGGTTTAGACTAATATATTGGTAGTGCAGCTAATGGATACTGGACTGATTCATTAGCAAGTACAAAGAAAAGGCTTTCTGAAGCACTGGATGTGAAGGTAGAAGCAAAGAAAGGCACCAAGGATGATGGGCAAGGATGATGGGCTCAAACAACTGGATGTATGGTGCTATCATTTCTTGAGATATTGAAAAATGAAAATATATTAATACTGAAAGAGAACAAAAGAGTTCTATTTTGGCCATATTATTTGTGAAACCCCACGAGACAACCAAATAGAAATGTTAAGTTGGAGAAAGGTTTCTAGAACTCTGAGGAAAGTTTGAGCTACATAAGTAATTTTGAGAATTTCCAGGATATATATTTAAGTAGATAAAGGCTATGCTATGAAATGGAGGCAATATCACTGAATGGGGATACAGAAGGAAACCTAGGGTCAGCATGCTACATGGCTTATCTACTGGGATATTTATATCTCTATCTCTCTTCCTTCCTCTAAATAACGACAGTGAAGGTAAAAAGGAGCTTAAGGCTGATTTTAATTATTTTTTATGTTTTTTAGAGGCTATTTTCTAATTCTTGGGTAGAAAAGACCACAATATAGATAGGGTTTCCTGGGTAACTTAAATGGTAAAGAATCTGCTTTCAATGTGGGAGGCCTGGGTTCGACCCCTGGATTGGGAAGATCCCTTGGAGAAGGGCATGGTAAACTACTCCAGTATTCTTGCTTGGAGAATTCCATGGACAGAAGAGCCTGGTGGACTCAGTCCATAGGGTCATAAAGTGTCAGACATGACTGAGCGATTTCATTCACTTTCACTTATAGATAGGGAAAAAATATATAGTATTTTTAGTAAATTAACCAAATTTGTTTCCAGTTCAATCTCAAAATTATCCTTAAAGATTCTTAGATATCTAATTAATTAATAGGTGTTTATAATTACCTAATGGAGAAGGCAATGGCACCTCACTGCAGTACTCTTACCTGGAAAATCCCATGGATGGAGGAGCCTGGTAGGCTGCAGTCCATGGGGTCGCTAAGAGTCAGACACAACTGAGCGACTTCACTTTCACTTTTCACTTTCATGCATTGGAGAAGGAAATGGCAACCCACTCCAGTGTTCTTGCCTGGAGAATCCCAGGGATGGCAGAGCCTGCTGGGCTGCCATCTATGGGGTCGCACAGAGTCAGACACGACTGAAGTGACTTAGCATAATTATCTAAAGTTCATCTGTTAAATGATCTTGATATGTCTTTTACTACATACAAAATTTTAAAATCAAATTAGAGGTGAAGAACAAAACTCTGTTAAAATTCTCAACAAGAAGTCAAAATTTTTGGAGAACATTCTTTAGGCAAAATGTATAGGAAATGTGGAAAAAACTGTGACGATATGATTTGATAAAGTAATTGGAAACTCTTTATTGTACTTGTCAGCAGCTCTTACAAACTCACAGAGATTGCTCATAGAAACAAAGCAAAAAGTTTTGAAATTAAGTTTATTAGCACAGGAAAAAAAAAATATAAGAATTTCATGTCCGGTATGAATGTTCTCCAAAGTATTGCTCAGTATGAGAATCATGGTCTATGGTAGGCTTGGTTTTGTTTCCAGAAGCTTTGAGAATTTCTGGAATGTTGGGAAGGCATGTAACCTTGCTGGATTTTTGTTTCTTCATGTGTACAGTGGAAAGGACACAAACAACTTTCAAGTATTTTGATGAGAATAAGTGGGAAAAGGACACAAAAAGATGGAGACAATCAGCAAAAACAAGACCAGGAGCTGACTGTGGCTCAGGTCATGAACTCCTTATTGTCAAATTCAGACTTAAATTGAAGAAAGCAGGGAAAACCACTAGACCATTTAGGTATGACCTAAATCAAGTTCCTTACGATTATACAGTAAAGTGACAAATAGATTCAAGGGATTAGATCTGATAGACAGAGTGCCTGAAGAAATATGGACAGAGGTTTGTAACATTGTACAGGCGGTGGTGAGAAAAACCCCAAGAACAAGAAATGCAAAAAGGCAAAATGATTGTCTGAGGAGACCTTACAAATAGCTGAAAAAAGAAGAGAAGTGAAAGGCAAAGGAGAATAGCAAGGAGACATAAGAAAGCCTCTCTCTGTGATCAATGCAAAGAAATAGAGGGGAAAAAATACAATTGGAAAGACTAGGGATATCTTCAAATTAGAGATACCAAGGAAACATTCCATGCAAAGATGGGCTTAATAAAGGACAGAAATGGTATGGACATAACAGAAACAGAAGATATTAAGAAGAGGTGGCAAGGATACACAGAACTATATAAAAGATATCTTAATGACCCTAGTAACCACAATAGTGTGATCAGTCATCTAGAGCCAGACATTCTGGAGTCCAAAGTCAAGTGAGCTTTAGGCAACATCACTATGAACAAAGCTAGTGGAGGTGAGGGAATTCCAGTTGAGCTATTTTAAATCCTAAAAGATGATGCTGTGAAAGTGCTGCACTCAGTATGCCAGCAAACTTGAAAAACTCAGCAGTGGTCACAGGACTGGAAAAGGTCAGTTTTCATTCCAATCCCAAAGAAGGGCAATGCCAAAGAATGTTCAAACTATCGCACAATTGCACACATCTCACATGCTAGTAAAGTAATGCTCAAAATTCTCCAAGCCAGGCTTCAACAGTACATGAACCAAGAACTTCCAGATGTCCAAGGTGGACTTAGAAAAGACAGAGGACCAGAGATCAAATTGCCAACATCCATTGGATCACAGCAAAAGCAAGAGAGTTCCAGGAAAACATCTACTTCTGCTTCATTGACTATGCTAAAGCCTTTGACTGTGTGGATCACAACAAATTGTGGAAATTTTTTTAAAGAGATGGGAATACCAGACCATCTGACCTGCCTCCTGAGAACTCTGTATGCAGGTCAAGAAGCAACAGTTAGAACTAGAAAGGAATAGCAGACTGGTTCCAAATTGGGAAAGGAGTATGTCAAGGCTGTATATTGTCACCCTGCTTATTTAACTTATATGCAGAGTACATCATGAGAAATGCTGGGCTAGAAGAAGCACAAGCTGGAATCAAGATTGCTGGGAGAAATATCAATAACCTTAGATATTCAGATGACACCGCCCTTATGGCAGAAAGTGAAGAGGAACTCAAAAGCCTCTTGATGAAAGTGAAAAAGGAGAGTGAAAAATCTGCTTTAAAACTCAACATTCAGAAAACGAAGATCATAGCCTCTGATCCCATCACTTCATGGCTAATAGATGGAGAAACAATGGAAACAGTGAGAGACTTTATTTTCTTTGGCTCCAAAATCACTGCAGATGGTGACTGCAGCCATGAAATTAAAAGATGCTTGCTCCTAGGAAGAAAAACTATGACAAACCTTGACAGCCTATTAAAAAGCAGAGATATTACTTTACCGACAAAGGTCTGTCTAGTCAAAGCTTTGGTTTTTCCAGTAATCACGTATGGATGTGAGACTTGGACTATAAAGAAATTTGAATGGTGAAGAATTGATGCTTTTGAATTGTGGTGCTGGAGAAGATTCTTGAGAGTCCCTTGGAGAGCAAGCAGTCAATCCTAAAGGAAATCAGTCCTGAATATACTTTGGAAGGACTGATGCTGAAGCTCCAAAACTTTGGCCACCTGATGGGAATAATTGACTCATTGGGAAAGACCATGATGCTTGGAAAGATTGAAGGCAGGAGGAGAAGGGGATGACAAAGAATGAGATGGTTGGATGGCATCACCAACTTGATGGACATGAGTTTGAGTAAGCGCCAAGAGTTAGTGATGGGCAGGGAAAACTGGTGGGCTGCCATCCATGGGTTTGCAAAGAGTCTGACACGACTGAGCGATTGAACTGAATCGAGCACAAAAATTATTTTTACAATGCAAAGAAACATAGACTGCACTACAATAGTAATAATGATACATCACAGCTAATGGTGGCAACCTATTTAGCTCAAAGACATATTCAGTGAATTTAATTTTATGTCATGTATTCAATTTCATTTACAATTTTCCAAGTCATTAATGAAGCCTACCTAGATACACGATACTGGATGCTTGGGGCTGGTGCAATGGGATGACCCAGAGGGATGGTATGGGGAGGGAGGAGGGAGGAGGGTTCAGGATGGGGAATACATGTATACCTGTGGTGGATTCATTTTGATATATGGCAAAACCAATACAATATTGTAAAGTTAAATAAAATAAAATAAAAAATGAAGCCTACCTAGAAAGAAAGAACATCATCTTTTCAGATGTCAGTATAAAAAAATACATGGAAGAAACACATTTAAAAATTTTTTTAATAAATTGTTGTAAAATTTTGGCATGTAGTAAAAAAATAATGCATCTAGTACCTGTTCCCAGTGCATTTCTTGGACTGAAACAGTATTATGAATCTCTTCCTTTGGTGCTTGCTTTAATAATTTTTTAATTTATTTTTCTTCTTTACTCCTTGTGATATTGCTCTTTTTCTACAGAAGTTCATCTTTGATTGAGATTAAATCATTAATTTTATGTGTAGCTTTCATTTTATTTTTACACAAAATAATATAATATGCATTGCTGAAATTTACATAAATACACTGAAGAAAATAATAAAAGTCATTCATAATCCTATTACCAGGAGATAACTGCTATTGATTTTTTGGTATATGGCCACATTGCCTCATTTCTATGTACTGATACATATTTTATGAACTCAATAATGGCTGCTGCTGCTGCTGCTAAATTGCTTCAGTCATGTCCGACCCTGTGTGACCCCATAGACGGCAGCCCACCAGGCTCCCCCGTCCCTGGGATTCTCCAGGCAAGAACACTGGAGTGCCATTTCCTTCTCCAATGCATGAAAGTGAAAAGTGAAAGTGAAGTCACTCAGTCATGTCCGACTCTTCCCGACCCCATGGACTGCAGCCTATCAGGCTCCTCCATCCATGGGATTTTCCAGGCAAGAATACTGGAGTGGGGTGCCATTGCCTTCTCCGCTCAATAATGGCATCATGTTGCTTTCACTTTTCCTTACTATCCTATGAATATTTTTAAATGATATGAGTGGTTTTTCTACCACATTTTTAGGAACTGCATACATATTTCTTTTAAATTTTAATTTTATGGATGAACTATAATTTTTTAGACCCATTAGAAAAGTTGTTATCAGTTCTTTTTTCTTATATAAGCAGCCCTGTGATAAACATCCTTAAGGCTATATATCTGCATGAATAATGATTGTACCCTTAGGACAAATTGCAGGACTCAGTCAAGCCTGCATACCAAATTATGAAAATTTTAATATATACTGCCAAATTGAACTCCATAATATTCAACATTCCTACCAGCAAGATATGAAAGCGCCTCCTTCCTCACACTACAGCTAATGGTAGATGTTGTCATTTTAAAATGTTTACATTTTTGTCAATTTGATAAATCAAATTATATCTTTTATCATGTTATTACATGTTTCTTTGGTTACTATTTGTATTGAGGAGTTTTTTTGTGCGTGCTTTCTCCTGTATTTGCTAGTTTCTGAAATGATTATGTAATTTGCATAGTTATCTATGTCTTTGGTATAATCACTTGTAATAATTTCTTATATATTAACAATATTATTCTTATTATTCATAAAACATAAAATTTTGATTAAGAAGACTGATGATAACCTTAGCATTTTCAGGATTAACTTATGCAAAGTTTTGTCCTAAAACCCAAGAGAAAATGAAACAGCTTTCTTAGTTTACTGAGAAGCAAAAGTGATTATAAATAGATGAATAAATTTAAGGCATTTGAGTTGTATGCTTCATATTTTTATTGCTCTATTTTTCATTCAAATTTGAATCTATGTTAAATGTTAAGCTTAGTCTATTCTGTACAGTGCCTTGAAAAAATTTTTTTGATTCTTTATATCATGTTTTTATTCACTCTTATGTCTATATTTTACTTTATCTTTTGAAAATATCTTTTGAAACTGCATGAACATTTTCTTTTTGATTGCCCAAAAAGAATAAACTGGCTTAACTAAATTTTTCTTGATGCATTACCCTAAGAGGAAAGACTTACTGGTATAGCAAGGTTAAGAGAAGAATGAAGCTGTGTACTATCTTTGTGTAAGACTTATCTGTGCTCAGTCAGGACCTTAATGCTTTGTCTGGTGTTGTCATCATTACATGGAATGTGATTTCTTTGAGGTCAGCAGCTAAACACAAATGTAATCACAAAGGAATGTGTATTCCTAAGCATGCTCCTTTAGAATTAATTTAGATATACTTAATCAGTGGTGAAAACTAGAAAACTAAGAACTTAGGTAGCTTCAGAGGTTGTAAACTAGCTGATATTCACTAGTGGTTAGCAAGTAAGTGTGCTGTACCAATAATGAGAATTGAAATAAAATATCTTACATTACTATCATGCATTATAATCTGTTTCCTATCTCATGCAACTCTTTAAATAACTTGGAATCTTGTCAAGTCAACTAATCTTTCAAAAAAAGTCAATCTCCTTTTTAATAAACTAGATTAAAAAACAAAATTATACTTATCTGAGTTATGAGTTTTGAAAAATGCAGTGGATTTTGGCACTTAAAACTGCTCATTCATTCAGTCAACATATATTTTTGAGCATCTACAATTAGTTCTAGATAGTGCTAATTACAGTTTGAAGTACAACAGTCGAAGTTTCTGCTCTAATATAAATAATATGCTAACAGGTAACAGGTATTAAACAACAAAGGTAGCTAGATGGACAGACACACAAGTAGAAGAATGGTTACTTTCAAGTAGGACAGTTTGGGATGTATTGGGTAAGGCTGAATAGGATAGTCAGGAAAATCTGTTGAGAAGTAATAATCTGAGCTGAGACTTGAAAAACAGAAAGGGCATTCATGTTAAGAAGACAGGAGAAGATCTCTAGAAAGGGTGTATATGTTCAGACTCTGACACAGGAACAAACTTCAGTGTTTGAAGAACACAAATGTACCCAATGTGGCTGCAGCATAGTGAGCTAGGAAGAGCCTGATGTGGGAAGAGTGGATGAGAAGATATAGATGGGATCATAGATTGTGTAAGGCTTTTTAGTCATCATAAGAACTTGAGCACAGTAAGGTAATCGGGAGCTACCCTGATGCTGATGATGAAGATGAAGATGATGGAGACGCTAAAGATCATGTTGATTACGAATTCAACAGTTTAGAAAACTGTCTGTTTTTCACCTAAATAGTATATAGCAAGCCAGTCACTGAGTCTGGTTTCTTGTTCAGACTCTAGTCAGTTTTATTTTTTTCTACATTTTGTTACTGCCTACAGAGGTGATGGTTTTTCACCCTTTAAGCCTAAAGTTGGTAACTGCTCTTGATTTAAGTTTGGTTCTCTTTATTTTCTCAAGGTGTTTGCCAGGTTTTGCCTTGATTTTAGTCCTGGAGAAGCATTTACAGGACTGAACAGAATTATTTAGGAATTACTTCTATAGATTTTCTGAAGTTCAAACTATTTTAATGAGCTATAATTAACTGACATTTTTCTAGCTTGCTCATTCTCTACCTATCACCCTATCCCAAACCAGTTTATTTTAAGCCAGGCTTTCCTACACATGTATTTTAGCCCTACCAGCCAAAACACACAAAGCAAAAGCATGAATTGACAATCTAAAAAGGCATCTCCCCTTCTAATGCATTGTGTCCAGAGCTACTCCTTTTGCATTTTAAGTCTCACCTGCTTGAATGCCTATTTCTTTTTCCCAATTATGGCTTTTTCCCTTTACTGTAAAGTCCACTCTGTATCCTTTGCTTTGTCACCTGCTGTATTTAGTGTTCTCCCCATCACTATTTCAGGTTATTGTCAGCTTTCGGGCACAGCCTCTGGCACACATCATGCATCTTTCCCAGCCCATTTCCTACCAACACCTTCCCATTTCCCAATTGGATTCACCAAATTAGATGTCAACCAGGATAGAATTTGCTTCCCTCGACCCTGGCAATCTTTGTCCTCATTTAAATTAACCACCTCAATTATATGAAGATAAATAAATAAATACACAACCACACACACATATACACACATAAACACAACTCACGTATTCACAAATTAGGTTTTATCCATTTGACAATAACTGTTACATGGAAAAGATACCCATCTATATACTATACAAATATAAATACTCTAATTTTGTTTATAGTCATATAGGAGTATATATTGGAGAAGGCAGTGGCACGCCACTCCAGTACTCTTGCCTGGAAAATCCCATGGATGGAGGAGCCTGGTAGGCTGCAGTCCATGGGGTCGCTAACAGTTGGACACGACTGAGCAACTTCACTTTCACTTTTCACTTTCATGCATTGGAGAAGGAAATGGCAACCTACTCCAGTGTTCTTGCCTGGAGAATCCCAGGGACGGGGGAGCCTGGTGGGCTGCCGTCTATGGGGTCGGTTGCACAGAGTCGGACACGACTGAAGTGACTTAGCAGCAGCAGCAGCAGCAGGAGTATGTATATATACACACACTCATTGAGTTTACATGCTTGCTAAGTCGCTTCAGTCATGACAGATTCTGTGCAATCCTATGGACTGCAGTCTGTCAGGCTCCTCTGTTCAAGGGATTTTCCAGGCAAGAATACTGGAGTGGGTTGCTGTGCCTTCCTCCAAGGGCTCTTCCCTACCCAGAGGTCAAACCTATGTCTCTTACGTCTACCTGCATTGGCAGGCCAGTTCTTTACCACTAGCACCACCTGGGAAGTTCCCCACTGAGTTTAAAAAGTATTTTTCTCTGAATTACTTTTAAGTTACTCTTGTAAATATTATAAGTTTTGGACTTCAGCATCGGTCTTTTTTATGGTTAAATGATTTTTTAAAAAATTGTCAGAGTATAGTTGTTTTACAATGTTGTGTTAGCTTCTGCTGTACAGCAAAGTGAATCAGTTACACATACATATACATACATCTACTCTTTTTTAGATTTTTTCGCATGTAGGACGTTACAGAGTATTGACCAAAGTTCCCTGCGCCATAAAGTAGGTCCTTAATAGATATTTATTTTCTATATAGTAGTCTGTATAGGTTGATCCCAATCTCCCAATTTATCCCTCTCCCCTTCTGATAACCATAAATTTATTTTCAACATCTGTGACTCTTTTCTGTTTTGCAAATAAGTTCCTTTGTATTATTTTTTAAATTCTGCATACAAATGATATCATATTTGTGGGGTTTTAACCCAAATTCGTTTCCCTAATGCCAATCAGTGTACTCTACATTTGTATCTTGAAATCATCTAACTTCAAAAGTTCTGAATAAAATTGGAATACATAAGAAAGTCCTATCACATATCATGGAGGTGATATGGGGTGTAAATGGTGAATAAATAGGCTTGAAGGGAGACCAGAACATTTAGTGACAGTGGAAATTGAGTCTCAAAGTACATATTTCATTTATTTAATAATTTTATGTAAGATCTGTTTTGTCAAACTTACCACATGTTTTATAGTATGTTAGTAAGTCATGCCCTTCAAACTAACCATTTTGTCTCCTGATAGTTTCAGTTTATACAAAATATTATTAACATGAACAAAACCCCCATCTCAAGGAAACATTAGCCACATTCAGCCTCTTTACCCTCTATACCAGGACTCATTACTTTAATCAGAGATTCTTTGTGTGAAACCTCATCAAGGTTTCATAAACCTCTTCTCGTATATGTAAACCTATAAACCACCATCGCATCTTACCAATCCCTGCTAAGCATTTGCCAAAGACTTTAAACATGCCCACAGAGTGTTTGTACAAAGCCTCCCTATAAAACATGGAGGACCCCAACACATTCTTTTATTAAATCTTCTAAATGTGTTTCTGAAAATTCCTCCAAACTGATAAGATAATCAGACAATATTTGTTGGAGCTCACTAAATTATGTCTTTCATAATATCATCATGTATACTCTCTTTTAAATATCAATATTCTCATCACTCCATATACAAATAAATCATAGAGTTGAAATTATACTAGCTTCACTTGATTTTCCATTTAGTGTACATTATTCTTCTATTTGGAGAAGGCAATGGCAACCCACTCCAGTACTCTTGCCTAGAAAATCCCATGGTTGGAGGAGCCTGGAAGGCTGCATTCCATGGGGTCGCTGAGGGTCGGACACGACTGAGCGACTTCACTTTCACTTTTCACTTTCCTGCATTGGAGAAGGAAATGGCAATCCACTCTAGTGTTCTTGCCTGGAGAATCCCAGGGACAGGGGAGCCTGGTGGGCTGCCGTCTATGGGGTCACACAGAGTCGGACACGACTGAAGCGACTTAGCAGCAGCAGCAGCAGCAGCAGCAGCATTTTTCTATTTTTAATATGTATCCTTCCAAAACAAGAAGTATTATATTTTGGAAAATAAAACTTTACTAAAACCTGCAATGATAACCTTATAAAAATTAGTAATAGAATAATGTGTTATCACAGTTAGGGTAAATAGTAGCACGAGCTGGAATCAAGATTGCCAGGAGAAATATCAATAACCTCAGATATGCAGATGACACCACCCTTATGGCAGAAAGTGAAGAGGAACTCAAAAGCCTCTTGATGAAAGTGAAAGTGGAGAGTGAAAAAGTTGGCTTAAGGCTCAACATTCAGAAAACGAAGATCATGGCATCCAGTCCCATGACTTCATGGGAAATAGATGGGGAAACAGTGGAAACAGTGTCAGACTTTATTTGTCTGGGTTCCAAAATCACTACAGATGGTGACTGCAGCCATGAAATTAAAAGATGCTTACTCCTTGGAAGGAAAGTTATGACCAACCTAGATAGCATATTCAAAAGCAGAGACATTACTTTGCCAACAAAGGTTCATCTAGTCAAGGCTATGGTTTTCCCAGTGGTTATGTATGGATGCGAGAGTTGGACTGTGAAGAAGGCTGAGCACCGAAGAATTGATGCTTTTGAACTGTGGTGTTGGAGAAGACTCTTGAGAGTCCCTTGGACTGCAAGGAGATCCAACCAGTCCATTCCAAAGGAGATCAGTCCTGGGTGTTCATTGGAAGGACTGATGCTGAAGCTGACACTCCAATACTTTGGGCACCTCATGCAAAGATTTGACTCATTGGAAAAGACCCTGATGCTGGGAGGGATTGGGGGCAGGAGGAGAAGGGGCTGACACAGGATGAGATGGCTGGATGGCATCACCGTCTTGATGGACATGAGTTTGAGTAAACTCCTGGAGTTGGTGATGGACAGGGAGGCCTCGCGTGCTGCGATTCATGGGGTCGCAAAGAGTCGGACATTACTGAGTGACTGAACCGAACTGAAATGAAAGCACTATTAAAAGAGTATTGATTAATAAAGTCTATTTTTTACACTTATATTTTGGTAATCGGTACTATCAACATTTCATCAACAAATATTTACTCTATTTCCTCAGTGAAAGGGTTTCCCTGGTAGCTCAGCTGGTAAAGGATCCACCGCAATGCAGGAGACCCTGGTTCAATCCCTGGGTCAGGAAGATCTGCTGGAGAAGGGATGGGCTACCCATTCCAGTATTCTTGGACTTCCTGGTGGCTCAGATGATAAAGAATCCATCTGCAATGCAGGAGACCTGGATTCCATCTCTGAAGATCCCCTGGAGAAGGGAACAGCTACCCACTCCAGTATTCTGGCCTGGAGAAGTCGATGGGGCTGCAAAGAGTCAGATACAACTGAACAACTTTCGCTTTCACTTTCCCTGTGAAAGGCAGTCTGCTAAACAATATCAGGGATTGAGAGAATTATCAACCCTCTAGATAGTGACAATCTGACTAGGGTGCAGTTCTCATTCACTAATTATAAAAAAGTAGTGCATAAAAGAAAGGAGCACGTGGGACATGCCAGCTACAGAGTATAACTAATAAGTATAACTAATGCCTGTCATGAAATGACGTTGTAGTCTTGCGGTGATTCTCCACCCAGAAGAGTCAGAACTTAAACTGCAAGAACCTTGAGATATTACCAAGACATAGTAATGTTGGTAAAAGAAGGGATACAAGGGTAAGAGCATGAGCAAAGGATGAAAATGGAAGGCACAAGGAATATTGCAAAATGCACTGCTCAATATGGTAGCCACTAGTCATATATGGCTTTTGAGCATTTCAACTGTTTCTTCTCTGAATTGAGATGTATGACTTCAAAGATTAGTATGAAAAAAAATCAGTGAAATACCTCATTAATATTAATTATTACATATTAAAATGATAATGTTGGGGATATATTGGGTTAAATATAACAACAGTATTATTAAAGTTATTTTCACCTGTTTATTTTTGCATTTATAATGTGGCTACTAGAACATTTCAGCTACTTTTGTATAAAGTCACATTTGTGACATGCATTATACATCTACTGGAAAATATCAAGTCACTGACTAATTGTCAAGAGGCTGGTTTTATTAAATATGTATTTTAAAGAAAAGTAATCAGGCTAAAAAAAAGTGTTGACTGATTGGGAGAGGCTAGAGAATAGAAATATGAATGATTACCACCTATTCAAAGACCTACACATGAAATGACAAGTGACAGGTTGGCAATGGAGGAAAGACGGCATGGCAATACATAGTTTTCTGTGTCCAGTTACTTTTGCTGAAATATACATATATATAGTTCCTAATGCCAGAGACATTATACAAGGAGACTTTTGGAATAACTAACTCTAGTGTCTAGACATGGAGATAGAAAGAGAGAAGACTCCAATATGCCTGCCATTGCAAACTGAGAAGACAGAGAGAATGATGATGCCATCCATGAAAGTGAAGGATTTGATAGGGGAGCCTGATTTGCAGGGAGAGGTGTTAAGCCCTGTGATGTATTGTAGTGGTGGAATTGTAATGATGATTAATCTCTCCATGGAATGAATGTGAGGAACAGGTAGATGGCTAAGTCTGATGTATTATATACATCAATGAGCAAATGTACTCAAGGCTTCTGTAAAATACAAGTGGAATTCAGGGAGGGAGTAATCAAATTAATGATAGTGATTAGACAACCATCTTGATAGAATTCAATACTGGATTGAAGGATGATAGTGTAATTTCGGGTGGTAATTTTTCTGAGACTTCAAACACAGAGCCAAGAACTGAGCCGTAGAGAATATGGACATTTGGAGGTTGGAGCAGGATGTTCTATTTTATTTTATTTTATTTTTAAACTTTACAATATTGTATTAGTTTTGCCAAATATCGAAATGAATCTGCCACAGGTGTACCTGTGTTCCCCATCCTGAACCCAGGATGTTCTATTAAGGTAAATTGATCAGTTATGGAAGTAGGAAAATAAAAAAGACAATGTGGGATTGTGGTGCCTAAGAAACTATAAAAATATCAAGAGAAGGAGCTGACTAACAAGAGAAAATGTTTTAAGAAATGTATAAAAGACTGTAGATGGCATTTACTAATTAGCATCAATATATTAGTCAGTAGGAACACAATCCTCGTCTGAGATCTAAGAGACACCAGATGTTCCATGGTCTGTCTTTCTGCCTTTGGATCACATGGCACATTTTCTCTACATGTGTTTGTCCTCTTATCATTCTCTGGTAAGCACACCTATTCCATAAAACTTCTCCAGAGTAGTGTCAGATTTATTGTTTTCTGTAGCATTTAATATTGCATCCTCAATAAGCACTACTTCAATCAGACTGCCTATTTTATCTTTCTGTGCATAGTACATTTTCTGACTCCAAAGCTACATTTTTCATATTCCACCTTGCTCTCTGTAGGATTGCCCTTAATGTTTAAAATACTCCATTCTTAGAGGAAACATAGCTGATGAAGATTCAGGGCTTAGGCTAGCAGGAATACTTGATCTGGACTTCTGAGAACCACACTGCTCCCAAGGACCCATATATCATCATTGGTTTTTCATTTCTCCACCAGTTCATATCTCCACAAGGATACTTGGTTTCTATTTAGGGCCTTCATTATTATTTATACTTTGGCCACCTGATGTGAAGAACTGACTCATTTGAAAAGACCCTGATTCTGGGAAAGATTGAAGGCAAGAGGAGAGGGGGACGAGAGAAGATGAGATGGCTGGATGTCATCACCGACTCAATGGACATGAGTTTGGGTAAACTCCTGGAGTTGGTGATGGGCAGGGTGGCCTGGCGTGCTGCAGTCCATGGGGTTACAAAGAGTCAGACACGACTGAGTGACTGAAATGAACTGAACTGTTATTTAAGAGTGGAACCTGCATTCATTTATTTGTTCATTCAACAAGGTACCAAAATATTTAGAAGATTAAGAAATGAATTCAATATGTATCCTACATACCCTCAATTGCAATTTTTATATACATGTTCACATGTCTCTCTTCCATACTTGAATGGAAGCTCCTGGAGAAAAGGAACTGGCTATTATACATCTTATCAATACTTGTATTCTAAATGCCCAAACCGTTCTTGGCATCAAGTAGACTGTCAACTCATAGTTGTTTAATTAATACATAAATCAATGAAAGTGTGAACTCCTTCCTGAAAGAGCTTGCAGGCTGAGAAGAGAAACCAGTATATGTACAAGTAGCCAGAGTACAAATAGGAAGGAGATGCCTGATAAAAGTACTCAGATAAAAACAGAGGAGCGTGGCTGCAGTCCATAGGGTCGCAAAGAGTCAGACACGCCTGAGCTTCTGACACAGATAAAACCATATTAGCAGTTAAGTGAAAGAAAAAAAACAATGCCTCACATAAGGGATGAGAGAAGGCTTCCCAGAGAAGTTGGCATTTGAGCAAGGCCAGAGGGAGGGTGAAAATGGGACATTTTACTAAAGGGAACAGCAATTATTAGTCCTACTCTAAAATATTTATCCCTTTTTATTTATTAAGAAAAAACACCTATTTTCCATGTCTGGTTAGTTTTTATTTAAACTCATGTGATCATCTTTCCTTTACAAAAAAGTTTTTTTTTTTTTTCCCATAAAGAAAAATTCCTTACAATATGTAGCTGCACAGCCACATTTTATTTTAGGACAATGGCATTTTTACCTCCTGTTTTGTGTGAGGGTCTGTGGGTTGTAGGAGATTAGAAAAGAGAGTTCCCAGCTGCCAGAGCCCAACAAAACCCCTGAAAATGATGACTGCATCCATTTCCAGCCCATGCCACATTCTGAAAGTGATCTTTTTGAAAGGAGGATTGCAAATAGTTGCTGCTTCTCAAAACTGCAATTGCTTTTCAGGATGCGGCCGTTGCTATCTCCATGCTGACGCAGCTCCTGTCATCGGCACCAGCCTGCCTTTGAACTGTTTAAGATATTTCATTTCCAACAATAGAGTGTTCCACAAAAAGAAAGATGTCTTGTTTTTAATAAGCTGAAATGGATGAAATAGGCAGTCGTGAAGTAAAAAGGATTATTAGGGAAGAAAGTAGAGACCTGTGAGTGCCCTTCCCCTGTGTCCTCCAGGACAGGTGATATTCTCTGTATGATGCTCTGAAAAGATATGCCTAAGTATGGGTGGGGAATGAGTGCAAAGGGAAAATAGACAAGATTTGAAGAATGTGGCATTCTCTGCACTTACATGGTATTATGCTGGAAAGAACTTGAGTGTTAGGACAAGGTTTCCTCCCAGTTCTGCCCCTTTAACAGTGTATTTTAAAGTTGCTGAGTTGCTTACTATTTCTAAGTTCAGGTTCCTGCATATGGAGCCTGTATTAATTACTTCTCAGTGCTGCAGTGAGAGTTTTGAGATAACGTCAGAAACTAGTCAGTTCATAAATGTTGGTGTCCCCTCCTCCACCTTTCCCTTCCTCATCTAATGCATGAGTAAACCTCTCTGTCAGGAACTTCACAGATCAGTGGATTCATTGCACACAATTGGAATAAGGGCTACATTATCCTTCACTGCAAAGACGGGTGCTACGCACTCACCATCTGTAGAGTTTGTTCACGTACTTTTCCATTCCTGATGGAGACACATTTGTATGCTAGGATAGGCAGCTGGCCTCTTTCCCTCTGTTCTTTTTTGATCTTCATCTCTCATTTGACTCCATAGACACGACACACAACTTGGCAGTGATCAAGTCTGTTTTCAGGTAAAGGCTTTCGTTTTCCAAGGATGTGGTACCAAATGCTATTGCTGGAAAAGGCCTTGGAAAACATCTGATCTGAACTCTTCATACAGATGAGGAAGTAGGGGCCTAAGAACTAAGGTACTTGCCCAAGACATAAGGAAAATTAATGGTTGGGTTCAGATTGGAACTCATATTTCTGCTGTTCAGTTCAGGGAGCTTTCCAGTTGTTCTCATACCTCCTAGAGAGCAGCATCTTGCCAACTTTTTTTTTTTAAAGAAGAATGTATAACCACAGTAAATCCAAATGTTACATTCAAGGCCAATCACATAAGGATCTGCAAAGGGACAGTTCTGACTGTGACTATTTTTTGGAAAATACCAGCAATAACTTCTTAGAAGATTATTTTTTGCTTCTTTGATTGGCGACAATTCTGAATGCACCCTTGTTTAGAAACACATGGGCACAGTCCCACGCATGTGCTCAAACACACACACACACACACACACACACAGTTCTCCTGTTCTCCCCCAGGATTAGTTAGTTGCCCAGGTGGTCTCATTAATGACTGAACTCTCTCAGGCATGAAACACCATGACTTTTTGCTGTTGGGACTGCAGTATGCAAATTGACTGGAGTCAATCGTACCTGATTTTCTAAATTGCCTCTGCTATAACAATTCTCCCACCCAGTAATAAGCCATTGAAATCAAACAATAGGATTGATTACACATCCCTCACTCTGGGGAAACTCCATTAGTTTTACCTGAATAAAAACTGCAGAACAGGGCCCAATTTGGGGTAAGTAGTGTACAAGATGCTTCAGGAAGCACAGTAAAAATAACTTTGGAGACGTTTAAACATTACTCTCCAGCCACAGGGAATATAAAGTAAACAGAATTTTATTTACAAGTCACATAAAGGCATGCTTAAGTGACTACTGCCTGATGCAGTCCAGAATTGACAAAGCTCATACTTATTCAAGCTTAATTCTTGAGACAGACAGTGAGCTGCTGATGAATCCTGGAACTTCTATGGCTCTATTAGAAATTCATATATACTATAATTTTCCAGTTTGAGATTTTCTAATGCCAAGCCACAGATAACTAGTAGTTGGGAGACCTGGAGAAGAGTCCCATATCTTAACTCACTAGCTGTTTGATGTTGGGCAAGTAATTTAAGGAGAAAGCAATGGCAACCCACTCCAGTACTCTTGCCTGGAAAATCCCACAGACGGAGGAGCCTGGTAGGCTGTAGTCCATGGGGTCACGAAGAGTCGGACACTTACTGAGCAACTTCACTTTCACTTTCATGCATTGGAGAAGGAAATGGCAACCCACTCCAGTGTTCTTGCCTGGAAAATCCCAGGGACGGCGGAGCCTGGTGGGCTGCCATCTGCGGGGCTGCACAGAGTCGGACATGACTGAAGCGACTTAGCAGCAGCAGCAGCAAGTAATTTAACCTTTCTTGAATTGCATATTTCAATGACCCAATTTGGGTTTTAAATACCTGCCCTGCTCATTTCCCAAGATTGTTGTGAGGATCAAATAAAACCATGTACAAAATGTGACTTGAAAACTGGTAAGTGGAAGATGTGCCTTTTTCGAGTCAGTTGTTTTTACTCAGTTTATGCACAATTCTTCAAAATACAAATTTCAGCCAGTGATGAGGTTGGCCTTCTTTTCCTGACCTGGCCTCATACACAATGGCTGAGGTATAGCTGAACTTTGGAGTCAGCTAAATCTATGTCATACCTGAATGGTCTAGTGGTATTCCTTACTTTCTTCAATTTAAGTTTGAATTTGGCAATAAGGAGTTCATGATCTGAGCCACAGCCACAGTCACCTCCTGGTCTTGTTTTTGCTTACTATATAGAGCTTCTCCATCTTTGGCTGCAAAGAATATAATAATCTGATTTTGGTATTGACCATCTGGTGATGTCTATGTGTAGAGTCATCTCTTGTGTTGTTGGAAGAGGGTGTTTGCTATGACAAATGTGTTCTCTTGGCAAAACTCTGTTATCCTTTGACCCGCTTCGTTTTGTACTCCAAGAGCAAATTCGCCTGTTACTCCAGGTATCTCTTGACTTTCCACTTTTGCATTCCAGTCCCCTATAATGAAAAGAACATCTTTTTTGGGTGTTAGTTCTGGAAGGTCTTGTAGGTCTTCATAGAACTGTTCAACTTCAGCTTCTTCAGCATTACGGGTCAGGGCATAGACTTGGATTACTGTGATATTGAATGATTTGCCTTGGAAATGAACAGAGATCATTCTGTTATTTTTGAGATTGCATCAAAGTACTGCATTTGGACTCTTGTTGATTATGATGGGTACTCCATTTCTTCAAAGGGATTCTTGCCCACAGTAGTAGATATAATGGTCATCTGAGTTAAGTTCATCCATTCAAGTCCATTTTAGTTCACTGATTCCTAAAATGTCAATGTTCACTCTTACCATCTCCTGTTTGATCACTTCCAATTTGCCTTGATTCATGGACCTCACATTTCAGGTTCCTATGCAATATTGCTCTTTACAGCATCAGATTTTACTTCCATCACATCCACAACTGGGTGTTCTTTTTGCTTTGGCTCCATCTGTTCATTCTTTCGGGAATTATTTCTCCATTCTTCTCCAGTAGCATACTGGGCACCTACTGACCTGGGGAGTTCATCTTTCAGTGTCCTATCTTTTTGCCTTTTCTTGCTATTCATGGGGTTCTCAAAGCAAGAATACTGAAGTGGTTTGCCATTCCCTTCTCCAAAGGACCATGTTTTGTCAGAACTTTCTGCTATGACCCCTCCGTCTTGGTAGGCCCTACACAGCATGGCTCACAGTTTCATTGAGTTAGACAAAGCTGTGATCCATGTGATCAGTTTGGTTGCT
The DNA here is from genome assembly GCF_032452875.1 of Bos javanicus. Taxonomy (NCBI): domain Eukaryota; kingdom Metazoa; phylum Chordata; class Mammalia; order Artiodactyla; family Bovidae; genus Bos; species Bos javanicus. The sequence goes on along the minus strand of NC_083875.1, from coordinate 36,413,455 downwards.
TTTCTGTGATTGTGGTTTTCATTCTGTCTGCCCTCTGATGAATAAGATTATGAGGCTTATGGAAACTTCCTGATGGGAGAGATTGACTGAGGGGAAACTGGGTCTTGTTCTGATGGGTGGGGCCATGTTCAGTAAATCTTTAATCCAATTTTCTGTTGATGGGTGGGGCTGTGTTCCCTCCCTGTTGCTTGACCTGTGGTCCGACTATGGTGGAGGTAATGAGGATAATGGTGACCTCCTTCACAATGTCCCATGCATGCATTGTTGCATTCAGTGCCCCCGACCCTGCAGCAGGTCACTGCCAACCCACGCCTCCGCTGGAGACTCCTGGACACTCGTGGGCATATCTGGTTTAGTTTCTTGTGGGGTCACTGCTCTTATCTCCTGGGTCCTAGTGCACACAAGGTTTTGTTTGTGCCCTCCAGGAGTCTGTTTCCTCAGTCCTGTGTAAGTTCTGGTGGTTCTATGGTAGGGCTAATGGAGACTTCTTCCAAGAGCACTTATGCTATACCCAGGTCTGCTGGACCCAGAGCCCCTGTCCCTGTGGCAGGCCACTGCTGACCCATACCTCCACAGGAGACACTCAGACACAGCTCTGGCTCAGTCTCTGTGGGTTGGGTGTGCCTTTTGTGTCTTTCCCAGGCCTGAGCAGCTCAGGTGACCAGGTTCTTGGGGAACTGTCTCAGATGAGCTGTGTCTTAATCACCTCCCCAGTTCCGGCTGCTCAGTTTCCTGGGTGCACTGGCAGAGCACTGTCTCAGGTGTGCTGTATGTCTCCTCTGGGGAGCTCATCTCAGGCTGTGAACCTCCTGGTGGATGTCAAGCATCCAGGCTCTCAGGAAGATGTGGTTAGCATCTGGGAACCTGCTCACAGTTTGGTGGAGGATGTCATCTCTGGGGGTGAGATTGCAGCAGCCCCTTGCCTCTGGCTCTGGCTCCTGTTTCTCTGCCTCTGGGCAGGGAGGGGCCGGTACACAGCCAGCTAGCTCTCCTTTGGTATTCACTCACTCCTTTGTTCTGTGAGTGGGCCAGGCTGTGCATTAGGTTGTTAGGTTAGAGACTTTCGTGGGAAAGTTCTCTTTTCAGCAGTTGCGATTAGGGTGTATTCTGTGTTTTTTTTTTTTTTTTCCTCCCAATTATGTTGTCTTCTGAGATTCCAACATTCCCCACAGCCCGCCTGTGAAAGGGTTTCCTACTGTGTGGAAACTTCTCCTCCTTCACGACTCCCTCCCCAGGACAGGTCTCCATCCCTAACTCCTTTGTCTCTCCTTTTGTCTTTTACATTTTGTCCCCTTTTGAAGAGACCAGCTGCCTTTCTGGGTGCCTGGTGTCCTCCACCAGTGTTCAGAAGTTGTTTTGTGGAAGTTGCTCAGCATTCAAAAGACCTTTTGAAGAATTTGTTGGGGAGAAAGTGGTTTCCCCATCCTGTTCCTCTGCCATCTTGGCACCTTATGGCAGAAAGCAAAGAAAAATTAAAGAGCCTCTTGATAAAAGTCAAAGAGGAGAGTGAAAAGGTTGGATTAAAACTCAACATTCAGAAAACTAAGATCATGGCATCCAGTTCCATCACTTCATGGCAAATAGATGGGGAAACAATGGAAACTGTGAGAGATTTTATTTTCTTGGGCTCCAAAATCACTGCAGATGGTGACTGCAGCCATGTAACTAAAGACACTTGCTCATTGGAAGAAAAGCTATGACCAACCTAGACAGCGTATTAAAAAGCAGAGATATTACTTTAGCAACAAAGGTCCACCTAGTCAAAGCTATGGTTTTTCCAGTAGTCAAGTATGGATGTGAGAGTTGGACTGTAAAGAAAGCTGAGTGCCAAAGAATTGATGCTTTTGAACTGCGGTATTAGACTCTTGAGAGTCCCTTGGACTGCAGGGAGATCCAACCAGTTCATCCTGAAGGAAATCAGTCTTGAATATTCATTGGAAGGACTGATACTGAAGCTGAAACTCCAATAGTTTGGTCACCTGATGTGAAGAACCAATTCATTTGAAAAGAGCCTGATGCTGGGAAAGATTGAAGATGGGAGGAGAAGGGGATGACAGAAGATGAAATGGTTGGATGACATCACCGACACGATGGACATGAGTTTGTGTAGGCGCCAGGGTTTGGTGATGGACAGGGAAGCCTGGAGTGCTGCAGACCATGGGGTTGCAAAGAGTAGGACACAACTGAGTGACTGAACTGAACTGAAATCTATGTCACTTGAGTCTTCCATTTACTGACTCTGTGTCCAGGGTCAAGATAGCCAACAGCCAAGACTCACCAAAAATGGGCACAGAAGTAATACCTCAAGGGCTGCGGTGAGAATCAAGAGTGCTGTGTATGGAAGACGAGCACCATGCAATTAATGTTACCTATTATTATTAACAGAGAATAATTACAACATGTAGGGATATCCCTATCTTGCCTTGTTCTGAACAAAGCAAAAGATATTGGTGCCTAATATAGTCTGAAGGATTGGCCAGAATTATTCAGATTTCTCTCTTAGGAGAGATGTCTAAGGACCTGTAAGAAGACTGATGGAACACTGCAGCCCATGGGATCTCATTCACTAGAGAGCAAGCTCCCAGAGTATGGGATTAGACTTTTTGTACCCCACAAATATCAGCTGTCACAGTCGCCAGCACAGAGCCTGGCATACAGCTAGATGCATGGTAAATGTTTTGCAAGGATAAGAAAAGAAATCTTTTGACTGTGAAGGACAAATTGGAATTAAAAATATGAAGCTTAATTCCTCCTATTGAAAATAAGGGAGGATATTTCCTTTTCTTTCCTTTTTGTCAGAATACTGACCACTGGAATTTAAAAATGCCACTACATTTACTGTCTTTTTCAATGTATCTTTTTAGAAACTACAAAAGCCTTTTGTTAACATTAGGACCTAGGAATATCTCTCTAAAGGACCTGGCAGCCATCTCCTGGAAATGTAAATATTTAGGGAGGGAGTCCCCTTACCTCCTAGTATCTGTGGGGAGGTAGGAGCCTCATTTTGGTGGGGCCTTGCTTCATATCCTTTTCTATCAAAAGATACAAATATTTTGTTTCCTCTCCATACTCCTTTTGGATAAAGTCAAGCTAATGCAGACAGTTATTCCAATTATGAGGTAAAGCCAGAATGAATGAGGAGTGACCAGTAATGCTGTCCAGTCCTCAGTTGTTCGGTTGTTCAGTCATGTCCGACTCTTTGTGACCTCATGAACTATAGCATGCCAGGCTTCCCTGTCCTTCACTATCTCCTAGAGTTTGCTCAAATTCATGTCCATTGAGTTGATGATGGACATCCAGCCATCTCATCCCCTATCGTCCCCTTCTCCTCCTGCCTTCAATCTTTCCCAGCATCAAGTCCTCTTGAGTGAGTGAGTGAGTGAGTGAAGTCATTCAGTCGTGTCCGACTCTTTGCAACCCCATGGACTGACTAGGTTCCTCTGTCCATGGGATTTTCCAGGCAAGAATACTGGAGTGGGTTGCCATATCCTTCTCCAGGACATCTTCCCAACCCAGGGATTGAACCCAGGTCTCCCGCATTGTATGCAGACGCTTTACCATCTGAGCCACCAGGGAAGTCATCTTACTTGAAGAATAATTATTGTTGACCTTGAAAATACATATGCAATGGGATGTATCTGCTTGGCTATATCAAAGGGTGAGATTTCTTTCTGTCTGCTATCTCAGCGAATTGTCTGTGATGCATATCACACTCTGGTTTATTGTTTATTTAATAACAAGGGCATATTCTTTCTCTACTTATTACCTTTGTGAAGAGGAATTCTGGGTTGGGAAAAGCTTCTTTTTAAATTATATTTACCCAATACTTGCTAAACAGAGCATCATGTTTCCCAATCTAAATGGATACAAAGAATGGCCTGCAGGATTTCATATCAACCTCATTTTGCTAGGCTGTGTATCACACAATAAACTGTGTTTTTTTAGCATCTTTCATTCAGAAGCTGCCATGGGTTTTATTATTGAAGTGGGAATAGACAGCCCTGGAGTTCTTGGCCCTTCCATCTGAAATAGATACAAACTCAATTTCATACCTAGTTTAATAAATCTGTTGAACAGATTGAATGGGAAGCACTGAGAAGGTGTGAACCATCCTTCTAAGGATCTCTACTCCTTCTAAGGAGGTGAGATTTTTCAAGACTAATAATGGCAGTTTAAGTGCTAATTTAAGTGCTATTTCCTTATTTAACTATAAACATTATATAGTTAGACATGCTTATTTCTTTTGAAATTTAACTTGTTATTCTGTAATTAAGATTTAAGAGTTTTAACTGACTGACTCACTAATAAAGATTATCCCCATTCTGCCATACAAAGAAAATCCCAGTTCACTAATCATAAATTCTCATTGGCCTCTGGCTAGAGTTGCCCTCATTATTTGCAAGTTTTCTAGAAATTAAAAAATGCTTGGCAGTTAGTATGGGGATTCCCAGAGCTTTTCTAAATTGTGGGGGATATCAGGAATGCTCTGCTAGGTACAGTAAGACTTGAGACTGCTTACACAAAGCAATTAAGCAAGTGAAGACACTGAGGTGAAAGGAAAATGTATAGTTTTTAAAACAAAGTGAGTCTTTTTTTTTTAGCCAAGAGGGAAACAAGGTGAGCCAGGACTACTAAACGTAAAATGGAGTCTTGCTTGGAATCCTGGATGAGAAAAAGGCCATTATATAAAAAACTAAGGAAGTCTGAATAAAGTATGCACTTTTACGGATGCATTATTACTAATGCATCAGTATTAGTCCATTAATTGTAGTGTAATTAAATGTGCCATTCTAGCGTTAGATGGTAATAATAAGAGAGACAGTGTGAGGTACAAGGAACACCTTGTCAGGGAGGAAGGAAAATTTAGACAAAGATCCTAGGTGAAAATCCGAAAACATCTTTTTATTTTAATTAAAGTATAGTTGATTTACAATACTACAATACTTTCAGGTATAAAATGCAGTGATACAGTCTCTTTAAAGATTATTATTAGACTACTGACTACATTCCCTGTGCTGCAATTACACCCCATTGATTTATTTATTTTTTTATTGAAGGATAATTGCTTTACATAATTTTGCTGTTTTCTGTCAAACCTCAACATTCATCAGCCATAAGTATACATATGCTGCTGCTGCTGCTAAATCGCCTCAGTCATGTCTGACTCTGTGCGACCCCATAGACGGCAGCCCATCAGGCTCCCCCGTCCCTGGGATTCTCCAGGCAAGAACACTGGAGTGGGTTGCCATTTCCTTCTCCAATAAGTATACATATATCCCCTCCCTTTTGAACCTCCCTCCCATCCCCCTCCCCATGCTACCCCTCTAGGTTGATACAGAGCCCCTGTCTTATAACCAGTAGTTTTTACCTCTTAATCTCTTATGTCTATTTTGCCCAACCCGCACATGCCCATCTGGCACCACTTATTTTGTCTCTGTATCTGATAATCTGCTTTGTTATACTTGCTGTTTTGTTTTTTAGATTCCACATATAAGTGAAAATATATTCACTTATATTCAGCATTCGTCTTTGTCTGACTTATTTCACTTAGCATAAGTCCATCCATGTTGATTTATTTCATCCATATCCGACTTATAATCATTCTGCTAGGTCCATCAGTATTGTTGCAAATAATATTATTTCATTCTTTTTTATGGCTAACATCCCTTTGTATATATATCACATCTTTCTCTCTTTATCTGTCAGTGAGTACTTAGATTGATTCCACATATCAGCTACTGTAAATAATGCTGCAATGAACTCTGGAGTGCATACACCTTTTTGAATTAGTGTTTTAATGTCTGTGGGGATATACTATGGAGTGGAATTGCTAGATCAGATGGTAATTGTACTTTTGTTTTTTGAGGAAACTTCATACTGTTTTCCATATTAATTGTACTAATTTATATCCCCATCAACAGTGTACAAGGGTTCTCTCTTCTCCATGTCCTTGTCAAACTTCTTATTCCATGTCTTTTTGATAATAGCCATTATCAAATGTGAGATGGTACCTCATTGCAGTTTTGATATTCATCTCCCTGATGATTAGTGATGTCAAGCATCTTTTCATGTGCCTGTTGGACATCTGTGTATCTTCTGTGGAAAAATGTCTATTCAGCCCATTTAAAAAATTGGATTATTTGTTTTCTCTGATATTAAGTTGCATGAATTCTTTATATATTTTGGATATTTACCCCTCATCAGGCATATTATTTGCAAGTATTTTCTCCCATTTAGTAACTTGCCTTTTCTTTTTGCTGATGGTTCCTTCACTGTGCAAAAGATTTTTAGCTTGATTTGGTTCTGTTTGTTTATTTGCTTTTGTTTCCCTTGCCTGAGAAGATGAATTTAAAATATATATGTATATATATAAGTTGCTGAGACCAATGTCACAAAGAATATTACCTATATTTTCTTCTAGAAGTTTCATGGTTTCAAGTCTTACATTTAAGTCTTTAATCTATTCTGAGTTTATTTTTATGGTATGAGAAAATGGTCTAATCTCATTCTTTTAAATGTAGCTATCCATTTTCCCAATACCACTTATTGAAGAGAATGTCTTTTCTGAATTGTATATTCTTACCTCCTTTGTTATATATTAATTGGCTATATGTGCATGAGCTTATTTCTTGGTTTTATTCTGTTCTATTGATATATAGAACAGAATATTTTTGTTCCAGTTACATACTATTTTAATTGCTATATCTTTGTTCTATAGTTTGACATCAGGGAGTATGACATTTTCTGTTTTGTTCTTTTTCATGATTTATTTTTATAATTAGGATCTTCTGTGGTTCCATACAAATTTTAGAATCCGTTCTTCTAGTTTGGTGAAAAATATCACAGGTAGTTTGAGAGTGATCGCATTGAATCTTTGTCTGGCTTTCCTATCAGGGTAATGCCGAACATGTAGAACAAATTTGGAGGTTTTCTTTCCTCTTCAATTTTTCATAATAGCTTGAAAGAAATAGATATTCATTTTTCTTTAAATGTTTGGTACAATTCCCCTTTGAAGCTATTTTGTCCTGGATTTTGGTTTGTTGAAACTTTTTTTTTTGGTACTACCGATTAAATTTTATTACTAATAATGATCTGTTCAGATTTTCTATTTCTTCCTGATGCAGTCTTGGACAACCTAGGAATTTCTCCTAGCTTGTCCAAGTGCTTAGCAATAATTATTAATCGTATTTTCTTATGACTCCTTGTACTTCTGTAATGTCAGTCTTTTAAATTAATTTATTTTAATTGGAGGATAACTACTTTAAAATATTGTGATGGTTTTTGCCATTCATCAACATGAATTGGCCACAGATATACGTGTGTCCCCTCCCATCCTGAATCCCCCTCCTGCCTCCCTCCCCATGTGATAATCAGTTTTACCTTCTCTTTCATGTGTAATTTTATTTATTTGAGTCCCTATTTTTTCTTGATGAGTCTGGCTACAGGTTTACTAATATTTATCTTTTGATAAAACAAGCTCTTAATTTGATTGGTCATCTCTCTTATATTTTAGTCTCTATTTTACTTATTTCTTCTCTAAATTATATTATCCCCCTCCTTCTACAAATTTTGGGCTTGGTTGTTCTACTTTTTATAATTCCTTTAGCTGTAAACATAGGCTGTTTATTTGAAATTTTTGAAACTGTTTCTTGAGGTAGGCCTGATTTATTATGAACTTCTCTCCTAGAATTACTTTTGCTGCATCCCATAGAGTTTTGTTTCTATTTTCATTTCTCTCAAGGAATTTTTACATTTCCTCCTTGATTTCTTCAATGATTCATTTTTTTGTCTTGATTTGTTTAGTAGCCTATTGTTTGGTCTCCACATGTTTGCATTTTTTCTTTTTCCTTCTGTAATAGATTTCTATTCTATGCTGCTGTAGCTTCTGTGTGTCCATGTGTGGAAATGAGCTCAGGGTCTTCCTAGAATGCATTCTTTATTCCCTCTTCACCTGAAAAATATCTTTTTTGTCCTTATATCCCTAGGCTCAGAATAGTGTATACTGAATGAAAATCTGCTTAATATTCTCCCTTTTTCCTCTCCTCCTAGACTCTATTTTCTATTCCTTTCCATATATACATCTCATGCTGTTGATAAAAATCCATGCTTCTTGGTTGACCCTGCTCAGGTTTTGAAAAGAATAAAGCACAGAACATAGCTATACCAACAACTTTGGCTCTTATTTTCTTATAGTTTAAAGAAAATGAAAGCTAAATTGGTGTGAACATGAATGTACAAAGATTTGGGCTTCCACGGTGCAATATGACTGACCCGGTGAGGTGGGGGAGGGGGAGGGGGCGGGGGGAGGGGAGCCCCGAGGGGCTCTCGCTTCTGGCCCCAAGCGCCCAGCCATGCCTCGGCCAGGCGTGACCCGCTCCAGGGACAGTGCCAGCTGGGGAGTTTGGGGCGGTACACCTGTCAAACGGTAACGCAGGTGTCCTAAAGCGAGCTCGGGGAGGACAGAAACCTCCCATGGAGCAGAAGGGCAAAAGCTCGCTTGATCTTGATTTTTAGTACGAATATGGACCGTGAAAGCAGGGCCTCACAATCCTTCTGATCTTTGGGGTTTTAAGCAGGAGGTGTCACAAAATTTACCACAGGGATAACTGGCTTGTGGGGGCCAAGCATTCATAGTGACGTCACTTTTTGATCCTTTGATGTCGGCTCTTCCTATCATTGTGAAGCAGAATTCACCAGGCATTGGAGTGTTCACCCACTAATACAGAACGTGAGCTGGGTTTAGACCATAGTGAGACAGGTTAGTTTTACCCTACTGATGATGTGTTGTTGCCATGGTAATCCTGCTCAGTGGGAGAGGAACCGCAGGTTCAGACATTTGGTGTATGTGCTTGGCTGAGGAGCCAATGGGGCGAAGCTACCATCTGTGAGATTATGACTGAAAGCCTCTAAATCAGAATCCTGCCCAGGTGGAACAATAAGATGAATGGATAAGAAAGCTGTGGTACATATACACAATGGAGTATTACTCAGGCATTAAAAAGAGTACATTTGAATCAGTTCTAATGAGGTGGATGAAACTGGAGCCTATTATACAGAGTGAAGTAAGCCAGAAAGAAAAACACCAATACAGTATACTAACGCATATATATGGAATTTAGAAAGATGGTAATGATAACCCTGTATGCGAGACAGCAAAAGAGACACAGATGTATAGAACAGTCTTTTGGACTCTGTGGGAGAGGGAGAGGGTGGGATGATTTGGGGGAATGTCATGGAAACATGTATAGTATCATATAAGAAATGAATCACCAGTCCAGGTTCGATACAGGATCCTTGGGGCTGGTGCACTGGGATGACCCGGAGGGATGGTATGGGGAGGGAGGTGGTAGGGGGGTTCAGGATGGGGAACATGTATATGCCTGTGGCAGATTCATGTTGATGTTTGGCAGAACCAATACAATATTGTAAAGTAATTAGCCTCCAATTAAAATAAATTTAAATTAAAAAAAAAAAAAAGAAAGACTGTGTGAAAAAGAAAGTGTTAGTTGTTCAGTTGTGTACAATTATTTGCGACCCCATGGACTGTAGGCTCCTCTGTCTATGAGATTCTCCAGGCAAGAATACTGGAGTGTATTGCCACATTGCATTAAAAATAAAACATTATCTACATGATGGTAAGTCCCTTTAATAAAACTATTAATATCAGGAAGTAGTTCACCCTGTGCCTTGTATTGGGCCCTTAAGTCTAAGCAAGGACAAAATAGATAGCCTACCAATGTGTATCTCAGGGTAAAACAAACACAGAATTTTGGATGTAGAAAGGATCTTAGAGATTACTTACTTCAGTGTCTTCATTTTATGTGTGAGTAAACTAAAGTCCAAGGAGATTATCTTGTTTATCAAAATTCCCCCAATTTTACATTTATATGTCACTTTGTCCCATAAAGAGTATGAGGAAAGATTAAAGTAGAATTAAAAAAGAATATATAGACAATGGTCTTTTTGTTAGCAGAATTTACTGCAATGATTCAATTATTGAGATTAGCTTCTCAAGGGGGAACTTCACAGAAGTACTAAGTTTTATAAATATGATAGACAGCAGGCTGGTTTGCTCAAATATGGAGCATTGCCGATTACAACTTCAGAGTGTGAAGAGGGTTCCCTCTAAAAATTACTCTACCAACTGAACTTTGAGATTTCTTTAATGGGCCACATCAATTTTATCCCATAATTAGGGGCTTAAAGGACAAATATTTATACCTATGACTAATTCATAATTCATGTTGATGTATAGCTGAAACCAATACAATATTGTAAAGCAATTATTCTTCAATTAAAAATAAGTAAATTAAAAATACATATATCTTTGGAATGATTCTTTTTGTCTTTCCCTCTTTGAAAGGTTCATCAAGTGGTAGAGGGAAGCCGAATAACAAAGATGGCCAGTGGGGAATCCAGAGATCACTAGAGGAATAAGCATTTAAATAAGCTGGGAATAGAGGGACAAATCTGCTTTTTGCAGGGGCCAAATTGTTAAGAGATCTGATTTCAGGCTACCCAGGAGCACAGTGAGAGACAGAACTAATGACTGGCTGACTAGTTTAAGCAAGCACTTTGGTGGCAGGCATGTTTGGTATTATAACTGGTGTAAGTTTTGTACCTTTAGGAAAATCAATTAAATTTTCTTAGCCTTAGTTTCATAATTTATAAAATGTGAATAATTTCACAGAATAGGATAAGGTATTCAAATTAACAAACTATGAATGCATAAAATTTGCAAACCCATAGCAAATGCTAAATACATAAAATATGAACTTTTTTTGCCTTTCCCTTTTTCCATTCCTGCTTCCTGTTTCAAGTCTGGATGCAAAAACCTCAAGGACACATCATATTTCTAAATAGTCACTGGATGTAGGGTGAATAAGATCCAAAAGTGCATGACTGGGAAGGAAGGGAGAAAGTGAGAAAGTTCTCTACTCTTGATAACATGGTAAAGGGGTGAGAGGGGAGAGAACCAGCTGAGGACTGGCCAGAGAACAGTTTGACCTCAGCTAGAAGGACATTGTGGCCTGGGTCTGTTTGGAGGTCAGTCCATCTCCTCTGGATAACTTTGGAAATTATAGAGCATCTTTTCTTTCTGACAGCATGCTTTTCAGTGAGGAAGCTAAAATTCAGAGAAAGGAAGAAAGAAAGCGTTTGTTGAACATCTATTCTTTTCTAGGCTCATAGCTATTTCTTATGTAATGCCATTTAATCTTTACAAATCCACACAAGAAATACAAAACTCATGTGTATTATCACAGATGTGGAATTGGAGGCTCAGAAAGGATATGCTATGCTAGCTAAGTCACTTCAGTCGTGTCCGACTGTGTGTGACCCCATAGACGGCAGCCACCAGGCTCCCCCGTCCCTGGGATTCTCCAGGCAAGAACACTGGAGTGGGCTGCCATTTCCTCTAATTTGTCAGGAAAGCCAGGATTTGAAACCAGGTGCTCAGACTCAAATACTTTGTGGCATTCTCACTTGGCCTAGAATGCTTGACAGAGTCTTCTGATGCTAGGCTTAGGAAAGCAACACCATATGCCAAGGTCACTTCCTCCCACTGAAGTGTACTGATGCTCTTTAATAAACACTATTAAGTTAGAAAATCCTAGAGATTTTAAAGGTATAAAATTTTAAAACAAATCCTGAACATTAATACTGGAGTATAGAATCTTAGCCAACTACTTTACATATTCAAGCATGCTCCTGCATAAAGAAGTTGGTGCCACCACAGCCTGATGTTCATAAATAACAGTTCCTGAAAAAATTTTTTTTCAAAACTGGTTTTGTACTTGAAGTGATTTAAATGTTGTACTTTGAATTCACTGCAGCAAGAACATATTTTAGAATTCCTAAAAGCTGAACAGAGTGGAAGTGTATCTATAACATGAGCATAATCACAGTCATAATATCTGTTTAAAATAAAACACTGAAAAGAGTTAAAATGTTCTCTTCAAGCCAAACTCAAAGAAATTTCAACATAAAATAGATGGTAAAAGTACAGTTAATGTTGCTTGCTGAGACCCATTCTTTAGGAGTTCAGAACCTCTGAAAAGCTTTTGGTTATTATTTTTTCAGTGCTCAGGAAACCAGCCTTTTGAGATAGAGCTCGTCTTACCCTCTCACACAATAACTGCACTGCCCTGGTTTTGATTTGTAAATATTCTACCTGAGTGTACTTCTTGTCTTACCTAGTTTGAAAACTTTTAGATGGCAAGGTGTGGTGTGTCCCAGTGACATTTGATTTACTGCTATGCAAATGGTGGGTGTTTAAAAACAACAATGCATCATATTGTTGTCAGAGAGATTTTAGACAAAGTGACCAGAAGTGGAAATATATATGAAAATACTCAGAAAGAAAACTCTATGAAGAATTCATTTTACTAGTTTCTCCTTTCATTTTTTAAAAATAGGGAACCAGAACTAAACTCCGAAGAACCATGAAGTCAGTAACTAGAAGTTATTTGGAAAAGTCTGATCACACACAGTTTGTACAGGAAGGCACCTCTGAGACTGCTGAATTCAAGCCATTATACAAGGCATTACATGAAGCCTAGAAACATGAAGAGATGAGTTCAAGGCCACAGGATTTATTGGTAACCCAATGGAAAGGAACAACCAGGACTTCTGAATCCAAGTTAATTTCCTACTGTAAGAGTTAATCTAAACTCTACTGTCTTTCTAGGAAAAATAAAAGCTTATGGTTCCTTTAGAAGTGTTTGAAGAAGTCTCTAAAATGCAAGAAGTTTTTCTAGATCTCTTGTCCATGTGGTCACAAGAGTTGGACATGACTGAGTGAGTAACAGTGTTGGCAGAAGAGGGACAATATATTTCTTAGAAGAAATGTTCTTGATGTGAACAGAAATCCAATTTCTCCTCACTTGCATATTAAAGAGGGAGCTCACTGGCTCATATAACCAAATTATGTGGGTGATCTGACCCAGAGACTCAAACACCCTTAGGATCTGTCTTTCTACATCTTTCATCTTTGCTCTTTCGGATGCTAGTCTTATTCTCTGAGGCTAATTGTCTCTGTGAGGCTGGCATCAAAGTGTCAGGTAGCTCTAGGCTTCATCTTTCCTGCTTCCTAACTAAAGAGGAAACAGAATTCCTCTCTGCCAGTATATAATGAGGAACATTCTGGAGGAAAATGTGGATGGATTCTGCTAAGAACAAATAATCATCTCTGGACTAATCACTGTGGTTGAGAGGGTGGTTCTTGAACAACTTCAACTGTAATTATGTGCCAGGAAGCAGCAGGCTAGAAAGACTGACGCTCATCTCAAACTCACATTTGGGATATGAGAGATGCAGGTTCCCTAAGGACCTAGGAGTGATGTTACCTGAGGGGGGAGGAAAGGGGTGTGGGCAGTCAAACAGCAGGTGCTGAATGAGAAGTTGGATTCGCTGAAGACTTATTCTGACCCTAGAGAATATTAGTTGTTGCTCTTTAGTTGCTCAGTCGTGTCCAACTCTTTGCGACTCCATGCACTGTAGCGCACCAGGCTTCTCTGTCCATAAACTTCCCCAGGCAAGAATACTGAAGTGGATAGCCATTTCCTACTTGAGAGGGTCTTCCCAACCTGGGGATTGAACCCTCATCTCCTGCATTGGCAGGTGGGTTCTTTACTGCTGAGCCACCAGGAAAGCCCAGAGTATATATTAGGCAAGTAGCAATCTTTTTTTTTTTTTTTTTTAAGTCTTGTCACCTAGAGTTTCTTACCTTTTATGGAAGCATGTATACAGGTATCTTATGAATCTTGGTGGGAGGCATAAGCTATTTTCTACTACCTGTTTTCTAGAGAATTTGAAAATGCCAAATACTTGATTTCCTGCCCTGCTTTGAAACTAAGGTATAGGAACATGACCTAGACTCAGCCAATGTCTTGGATTTTTAGTCAGGGAATAGTGATCCCCGTATTGAGTTTACAGGCAATAGCAGCTACAGTATCCAGTCCAGGGGAAGCAGCAAACACAATGAATACAAGCTTGGTAGCCAGTACTCAGGAGTAGGAACAGTGATGTCCTAACAGGACCAGAATTGTAGGTTGAATTGGAAGGTGATCAGGCCTGTTACCCATCTTGGTATGTTCCTGAGCATTTGTGAACCTGGTTATCTAGCCCTCTTGGTGATATTATAAACTCCCAGAAACTCTACTACAAATCAGTTCTCAGCTTAATCTATCTAGAACTAGTTTCTGTGGCTCACAACTACAATTTAAAAAAAAAAATCATGTAATTCAGTATCCCAACACCAAAAAACCCTGGAAGCATCCTGTATTGTTGAGAAACTTAATATCTCTCTTCTTTGAGGAATTTTGGTTAACAACTTGCTTGCATTAAGTGTAGATTATATTTAATATGAATGTTACTTATGTCAATTCATATCAAATAATTTCAAAATCATATCTATTAGTCTATGCAATCCACAGGGCATTATATAGGCATTATTACTGTTAAACACATGGAGTTCAATATTTCTCGTGGATTTCATTATCAGGATGACCTCAGGGTCATCATAACCTCTATTTTTCTCTTTTAGTTCTACTAATTCATTGATATGAATAAGTAGTCCACGTTCAACTTTCAGCTGCCATCTCATCTGTGACAGAAAAAAAGTAACCTAGACTCAGCCAATGTCCTAAGTCCCAACTCCCCAAAAACTGAAAGGAAAATCATCAAGGAGAAACACTAAAACTTCAGTGATAAATTGTTAATATAGAGTCAGTGTTCAATTTAAATAAGATAATATTTTCCTTAGGCAGATATAGTAGTGACAGAACTGTGTATCTTAAATTGCCACAAACAAAAATGAAGATTATAAGCTGTCTTTAATATGACAGCATGAACTTCCAGTCTTTTTTTTTTACAGTTTTAAGTGGAAAGTAAGATTTAGACAGGCCTTGCTGAGGAATGACAGGAAATTGTTTCTAAGGCTAAATACATGTAGGACGTGAAAATATCCTACATGTCACCAAAGGATTTATTAATTTATCTTCTCTCCAGCCTTTGTTTGTTTGGAAAAAGAATACTCACACTCATGGTTGCTACGGGTAGATGTCATTGACCCCTGCGAGTGGCTCTTATTAATCTGCCCCAAGTATCTACACGTGCTGGTTGGCCCAGTGCTGTTGAGGACACTTTCCCAGTCAACGGGATGATGCGTGACTGCTTACTGCCACCTAGCAGATTATGAACCATATGTGTGTTTGGTGGTTGGCTCATTTTGTGGACATTAACTAGTTTAGGCATTTCTGTCTTTTCTAGGGCAGCAGCAAATGTAAAAAGAGTGGCTATCTAACTTTACAATAATGACACAGTTAAATAAAGGCTGTTCTTCAGAGAAGTAGGTCTTAACTTGGAATTTATCAGGAGCTATCAAATCACTACAAACTGTCCAGACTAGGAACTTCAAATCATTTTTCACCATGGGAGAACACACAATGATTGCCTTTTACAAATATTTGCTGCCAGCTTCTTCTCTTCTGCTTTATTCCTATTTTACTGGAAGCTAATCACCTTCCAGAAGGAATGACAGATATCTTTGAGCCTCAAGAATACCAGTGAAATATTAACTTTGAATATTTTGTCTTAATGGCTTCTAAATAAGTATTACTTAAGACAGCACCATTCAGACAGTTTGCTGAGAAGTACCTAGGACAATAATTTTGCTTATAAAACATAATCAAGATAATGAACAGAAACTAGCAATGAATCAAGTGCAGACTCTTGATGACAGAAACTTAGCCAAGTTATTAAAAAAAAAAAAAAGATACTCAAGAAACATGATTGTCATTTCCATCCACATAACTAGACATGTTCTGTTATGGTCCAAATTACAAGCATGAAATTCACTCTACAACCTAGGGGATTTTAGAGCACTTAGATAAATCACAAGTGACATATAGAAGCTCATTAAAGAAGGTGAAGTTATATGTACCAGGGGGCTGGCTGGAAATCGGAGCATTTTAAAAAAGGCTTTAGGGGTCAAGCATACAGTGGAGGATGCTCTTCATGTTCCTTAGAAAAAATCCATTTGTTTTCACCACTTCTCAGATAACATGGTGCTTGAGTATTGGCCATTACTGCAAGTTGTTGGTGTGTGTGTGTTAGGAGCAGGGATTGGTGGTGGAGGGTGGAGGGTGGTGACTTGACTGACTCTGATTGGCAGACAATCAAAGCCACTGGGAAGAAAGATAGTACAGCCTGCTGCAGCCCAACTTCAAGGTAAGAGTTGAAGTTGTGGGAGCAAGGACAGCCTATGGTGGCTCCTAAGCTATGGAAGTGATGCCTATGAAATGAGCTCTGAATGGCACATTATTTCCTGTGTGCACCCCAATCTATTTTCTGCCTGACTAAGCTTATAAAACTCTGCATAAATTCTCCCTCTCAGCTTGTTCTATAATCCTGTGAACACATTGTCTTCCTGTTCATTCCTTCAGCCAGCAAGCACCAGCTGTTCGGTCCTGGAAACATTTTATATTAAAGGGGGAAAAAAAAAGAAGATGATCAAAAAGCTGTAAAAACTGCAAAATCTTAAGATATGCAGACGTTTTAGGGTGGTGAATATTTGACCTGCATAAAAAAAAAATGATTAGGCGTCCATCAATCATTATACTGTTGAACAGTCTGCTGAGATAGTTTTATCTAGACACTTCTGAGCTGTCTTGGTTCTGCACAGTCTGTAAACTAATCCAGTTTTGTTTGTTATGTGCTAAAGAAAGGATAAACTCTGAGCTTAAAAATATGAACAAAGATAGAATTATTTTTACATAGCATTCATGCCTTTTTTCATGTAAAAATGCCACAGCTTATTATCTCTATTTTTCAGCTTCAAAAGAATGTGGAAGTCACTTAATAATGTCTCTTTAATTACTTAAATGCACACTTCATGCTTCAAATACACAGGATGGCTAGTTGTTATAATTAGAAGTTATACAAAGACATAGTCTACATAAATTGCAGCTAATTACTTAACTAAAATGCTAGTATTTTGCCATCCTACACAGAAGATATTCAATAATACGTAATTTAAACAATAGATCAAAGTGGAAGATGCAGTGCTTAAAATGTGAGATTTTCTTTAAAAGTATAGGTGGCTGTTATTGGGAAATGAATAAATCCTGTTTCTGTTCAGATACTTAATTCAGGATATATCTGAAAAACACAACTCATATCTACACACCAAATAGTTTGAAGAGAAAATTTATATACAGTCTGTTGGTCATGTCTTCCTATTCATTATATTGATACTTTTTAGGGGGGATTTAAAACCAATCAAATAGATGAGAATATAACATGGGCTGTAATTTTTTTCCCCAAAAAACTAGATAGTAGGCTTTGCAGAACATGGGGTCTCTTTTACAACATGCAAGTGACTTCGTAGTTGTAGTGGGAAAGGAGCCACAGGTGCACATAGAGTGTGGGCCTGGCTATGTTTAAAAAAATAAAAGAGACTGTTTTTAAAAATTGGTGGGCTACAGGCCAGAGTTTGCCACCCCCTGTTCTAGACCAAGCATCTAATGACCTGGAAAGCAACACTAGTCATTATTGCTCTCCTCAAGACGGTTTGGGTTTTTGCTTCCTTTCAACATCTGAGGTCTAGCACCCCATCCCCAGGGACCTGCTTCTAGGGAATGAAGCCTTACTGCTTCAAGGCAGCAATGGAAGAAATAGGTAACTTCTCTTCCGTGCCTTCAGAATGATAGTAACTATACTATCCTTGGAAGACTGAAAAAAGGTCACTCAAACTATTTTCTGTAAGGCTTAATTTTCCCATGGAACTCTATCTGAGAAGTGAAAGAATGGATGTTTTATCAAATATCTGAATCACTAAATATACAGTTTTGGTTTGTGGCCCTTGGGGTATGGATATGGAGATCATGTCAATGGAGGCCCTGGAGAGTAAGACCTCAGCGCAACCTGCGTCTGCTGTTTCAGTCCAACTTCAAGATAGCATTTCAAGTTGCAGGAGTAAGGACAGACAGCCTGTTTGAAGACAGGGTGAAATGAATATAAATACGTGTCTTTCACCTTTGCTTCACAGATTAAACATCTCGTTAGATTTAAAAGACATAGTAAGTCTTATCCTTATCCATCAGAGGTAGAGAGAATGAAAACCACGATTATAGAAAACTAAACAAACTGATCAAAAGGACCACAGCCTTATCTAACTCAAAAAAACTTTGAGCCATGCCGTGTAGGGCCATCCAAGATGGACGGGTCATAGTACAGAGTTCTGACAAAATGTGGTCCATTGGAGGAGGGAATGGCAAACCACTTCAGTATTCTTGCTTTGAGAACCCATGAACAGTATGAAAAGGCAAAAAGATATAACACTGAAAGATGAACTCCCCAGGTTGGTAGGTACCCAATATGCTACTGTAGAAGAGTGGAGAAATAACTAAAAGACCATGATGCTAGGAAAAAATTGAAGGCAGGAGGACAAGGGGACAACAGAGGATGAGATGGTTGGATGGCATCACTGACTCAATGGACATGAGTTTGAGCAAGCTCTGGGAGTTGGTGATGGACAGGGAAGCATGGCATGCTACAGTCCATAGGGTCCCAAAGAGTTGGACATGACTGAGTGACTGAAATGACTGAACTAATTAAATATAAAAGACATCACTCCAAGATGGAGCTTATGGGATACAAGGGTACTTTTAAAAAGTGATAATATTATATTTACATAAAAGTTTCCAATGCTTATCTGCTGGTAGCTATGACTATGATGTTTTGGTTTTTCCAGTAGTCATGTATGGATGTGAGAGACGGACCATAAAGAAAGCTGAGCGGCGAAGAATTGATGCTTTTAAACTGTGGTGTTGGAAAAGACTCTTGAGAGTCCCTTGGACTGCAAGGAGATTAAACCAGTCAGTTCTAAAGGAAATCAGTCCTAAATATTCATTGGAAGGATTCATGCTGAGCCTGAAGCTCCAATACTTTAGCTACCTGATGTAAAGAACTGACTCATTGGAACAGACTCTGATGCTGGGAAAGACTGAAAGCAGGAGGAGAAGGGGATGACAGAGGATAATATGGTTGGATGGCATCACCAACTGGATGGACGTGAGTTTGAGTAAGCTCTAGGAGTTGGTGATGGACAGGGAAGCCTTGCATGCTGCAGTCCATGGGGCTGCAAAAAATCAGACATGACTGAGCAACTGAACTGAACTGATTACTATGATGAATGTGTATTTGGGAAACATTCCTGTATCACTTTTCATTTTGATCTAGAAGGTGACAAGCTGTGATATAAAGTTTTGCAACATGAAGGCAACCATACTGAGCTAGGAAGAGAAGACACAGATTCCTGCCTTGCTTAGCTCCATCAGTGGACACCTATGCTTACTCGTGCAATTCAAACTAAGTTTTGGTTTCCCTCCTTATCTTCAAAAGCTATAAAACATATTGTCCTGCCACAGGAGGGAGGCATAAGTGATATACTACATTTGAAAAGCCCTCCCTTTCGCATTAATCCTGGAGGTAAAGCTGTATTCAATGTATCGATGTAAACATAGGGACCTAATACTGAGAAGTATATTAGTATAATAGTTTCATTTTAGAGAGGAAAGCAGTAAAGTGCAAAAGTGTTAAGTTATACAGTTAACAGAAAATAATGGGCCTGAACTTAAACCTTTTCTTCAAGTTCAAAAGGACTTCTCCCTTTTCCAAATTTGCTACATAATCTCCTAGCACTAAAAGGAGATGTGTTCCCTGTCTCTAATCACCAAGGATAAAGTGCTTATCATTCAAAAATACTAAAACAAAAATTAGAACATCTACATGGAATTTATTTATAGGCACAGTTTTCAACATAGAAGACCTAATATTCAGATTTCCAACTAGGAATTTTTTCACCCTAGCATATTGTCACCTAAGTGGGGCTTCCCTGGTGGCTCAGAGGGTGAAGAAACCGCATGCAGTGTGGGAGACCTGGGTTTGACTCCTGGGTCAGGAAGATCCAATGGAGAAGGGAATAGCTACCCACTCCAGTATTCCTGCCTAGAGAATTCCAAGGAGAGAGGAGCCTGGTGGGCTGCAGTACATGGGGGTGCAAAATTTGGACACAATTGGATGACTAACACATTTACTTTCACTACTATCTCCTAGCTATCAAGGTCATTCTTGGTACGTATTCAATATTTAACAAATATAAAGGGATAATATATAAAAATATCATGAAATGATATTTTTACTTTATGAGACTTAATAATTTCATAGTTTTATTTGTTTTTGAGCATCAAGGGGATTTATTTAAAATAGGAACTACTTTATTAAAAGGAATGATTTCAAATTGCCCAACATGCATTGCCTGAAATGCTTCATTATGCAGTACATCATGTTTATTCAGAAGAAAGTATACAGAATATTGCATATCTCTAAATACATTGATCTAAATGCAAATGCAGTTAAGTGTAAAATCCAACCTTGGTGTCATTTGGTTTTACATTCTGCCATCAAAATTTAGAAGTATTCTTTCATTTCTTAACATAGAAATCCAGAAATCAATGGCAATTTTTGGAAAAACTGGTAAAAATAGGACATTTGAAATTTATATGCCCAATCCATTTAGAAAACTTTTTATGCAAGTATAAAATATAAATTAATGTTTAGGTTGTAACATGGTTATTAGGGGGAAAATAAAAATTTGCTTTTAGAGACCATGGTTATAGAGAATGTAAAGTTAAGAGAAGGCCAAGTGACTTCAAGTCTTTATTTCATTTAGTTGTAGGACTGACCAAGGTGTTTTCTATCAAATTCATTTAAACCAAATTGTTTTGGGGCAAACTGTACACAGGCACTCAAAAGGTCATGGATCTTCTCTCTCTTCTATTTCTACCTAATCACACTTACGTATTCCGGATCTCATTGCTCTATGGCCACAAAGCAATGTCACAATGAATCTAAGATAAACATACCAAATTTGCCTTCTAGACAAGTGAAATAAATACACCTATCACATTTTATAAATAAGAATACTGAAATCCAGTAAAGCAGATTTACTTATCTATGACTCTAGACTGAATTCAAGATCAGAACCCATGCCTCTGGAGTTCAAACCCACTGTCCACTGGAATATAGTGGACACATAGAACCAAGCTGTAAAAGAGTCAGTGGCTCTGTGTGGGTAACTTTACACTTCCTTTGGAAGTTGCATTAGAAATTTCATGCCACTGGAGGCATCCTCATGGCACTACAAAATAATCATATTAGGCAGAATGAACATTGTAAAGGATAAGTTCATTCTAGCCAATTGGTTGAGTTTGACTGTCATCTTTCACTGTCTATAGCAAATCATTTTACTTATTGAAAATTTATGTCTAACTTTCTTATGTAATGAGCTTAGTGTCCCTTGCAGCAATTTTAGATAGTAGATAGCATTTTCCAACTGCAAAAGAAAATGTAGTATTAAAAATTATTTCCTACTTTTTAAGAGAGCAGATATTAAAAGTTCTTATTATTGGTAAATATAGATATTATGGAGATCAGAATAGAGTTTCCCTAAAAACCTAAAAAAATAGAACTACCATATGATCTAGCAATCCCATTTCTGAGCATATCCAGGGAAAACCATTCAAAAATATACATGCACCCCAGAATTTATGACAGTGCTATTTACAATAGCCAAGACATGGAAGCAACATAAATGTCCATGGATAGAGGAATGGATAAGAAGATATGATATGTATATACAATGAACTATCACTCAGTCATAAAAAAGAATGAAATAATGCCATTTGTAGCAACATGGATGGAGCTAGAGATTATCATACTAAGTGGTGTGAGTCAGAGACAAGTTCATATGACATCACTTACATGGAATCTAAAAAAATGATACAGATGAGCTTATTTATGAAATAGAAAGAGACTCACAGACTTTGAAAACAGACTTGTGGTTGCCAAAGGGGAAAGGTGATGGGAAAAATGGATTGGGAGTTTGGGATTAACATATACACACTACTGTATATAAAATGGATAATCAACAGGACCTACTGTATAGCACAGGGAACTTTGCTCAGTAATCTTTAATAATCTATAGGGAAAAGAATCTGAAAAAGAAGGGATATATGATATATGTAAAACTGAATCACTTTGCTGTACACCTGAACCCGACATACCATTGTAAATGAACTATAATCTATTCAGTTCAGTTATCACAAAAAAGAAAAATCACCAAAAATGTTCTCATTTTATAGACAAATGGTAATTCTGGGAGGAGATGGATGTGTTAATTAACTTGATGGTATTCATTTCACAATGTACATATTCATTAATCGTCACATGGGACACCCTGTGTGATTAGTCACTCAGTTCTATCCGACTTTTTGCAACCCCATGGACTGCAGCCTGCCAGGCTCCTCTATCCATGGGGATTCTTCAGGCAAGAATATTGGAGTAAATTGCCATGCCCTCCTCTAGGGGATTGTCCCAACCCAGGGATCAAACCCTGGTCTCCTACATTGCAGACAGATTCTTTACCAGCTGAGCCACCAGGGAAGCCCAAGAACACTGGAGTGGGTTGCCTATCCCTTCTCCAGGGGATCTTCCCAATCCAGGAATTAAACCAGGATCTCCCACATTGCAGGCAGATTCTTTACCAGCTGAGCTACCAGGGAAGCCCTTGGACACCTTAAAATATGTGTATATATATATATATATATATATATATATATATATATATACATATTTTAAATTTGCCTATATACCTTGATAATGATGACAATATAAAAGTATTTTCTATAGAATGATGTTTTATATCTTAGGTATATGTGTACAGCCTAAACATACTGATTTTTTTTTTCCTGAAGAATAGTAACATGTATTTGGTTGAACATTTTGCAAAGTGTTTGAATACTTACTGGCAATTTCATAATGCTTGACATAATAGTAAAGCAAAGTGGTTCAGATCATGGGATCTCATCACAGAAGGCTAGAGATTAAATTCTGTTTTTCCATTTAAAATTGTGCATGCTTAGGGCTATTAAGAGAAAATATTTATGAAATTCTAATCCTTGTATTATTCATACAAGTGCTGAGGAAATGCTGTGTGTGAAAGCCACTCGATTGTGTCTGACTCTTTGTGACTCCATGGACTATAGCCCACCAGACTTCTCTGTCCATGGGATTCTCAAGGCAAGAATACTAGAGTGGGTGGCCATACCCTCTTTCAGGGTATCTTCCCAACCCAGGGATGGAACCCAGGTCTCCCGCATTGCAGGTGGATTCTTTACTGTCTGAACCACCAGGGAAGATAGTCACATTGGGGATTAGAATTTTAATATGTGATTTTTGGAAGGACACATTCAGTCTATGATGATAATAACAAATGTAATGGTGCTGATGATGTTGATGATGATAATTGATAATGTTCATGCTACACAACTAATTCATCATATTTGAATCAATGGGTTTAAGGTTGATGTGTTTGGAATGTCCTAAATACCGTGATTACAGAAAAAAAGGAAAATGCATATGCAAAATTAGCTTGGGTTCTATTGGGAACAAAAATTGGAGGCTATGAAAAATGTTGATTAATGAAGTAGGTTTATTGGAAGATTGGTTCTATAAAGTAATTCTAATGTATTCATGGTCTAATCAGTTATTATGGGTTGAAGCCAAGATCTAACTATTAGCTAGATAATTTTTATAAAGTACATGAGATCAGAAAGGATGCTCTGTTAATTTCCTTATTAAAAGATCTATATTACTCATAAAGTGAAGGACCAATTTGGTAATATTATAAGCAAAAAAGTACATTTTTTTTTCTTTTTCTTTCCCCCTTTAAGGTAAAAGTCAAACAAGAACAACAATAATTAAAGCTACCAGTTAATGTAGTGTGTACCCAGTACAAGAGGCAAACGTCCCAGATATCACGTGAGGCATTTAGACACAACCTCTCACTTAATTCTCACTTCAATCCTATGAGAGAAGTTGTCATTATCTCAATTTTACATAATGGAAAATAAGGCTCAGAGGAATTCCATCATGTTCCTATTGTCATGAAGCTAATAAATTAGGTATTCAACTCAATACATCGACTTAGGTATTCATTACACCTTACAAAACTATAAAGATTTTAGCCAAAGTGTATATGAAAGTATATGAGGTCTCTTTGGGAACCTTCCAGTTTTTTGATGCCATTCAGCAAGTGCTTCTATCTGAATAAACACAAAACTGAACTATTAGATGTAAAATTATTATGGTTTTCACTAGCTGTTGCTTGTGATCCCTCCTGCCCTTAGGGCTTCATGGCTTGCTAGATCTCATACCTAAATGCAAGTCCATGGAAAGATTCTTTGCTGTGGATGAGAGCATATAAAGCCAGGGCTCTGATGGTTACTCCTGATGTTTTCTTATCCTTTCATCCAGGAGTTTGCATGAAGTATGCTCCAAATCTATTTGGAATTTGGTTCTATTTGCTGTTGAGATATGGAAATATTTGAAAGAATTGTTCTTCACTGAAAGAGCACTGGAACCACTATATAAATATGGGAACATAATTTTAAGGTAATGCAGTATTAGGCATGAAGAACTCACAATCTGGATTCAGTGAATATTTCATTTGGAACCCATTATGTGTGTGTGCTAAGTCATGTATTCATTATTACATTTTAGTTAATTTAAACATACATTTACAGATTACATGAATGTGTATGGCATTGTTGTGTGAACTTGAAACTCAAAGGTAAATAACAGGAAAAGGCATAGACCTAAAGGCCGGACAGGAAGGAAAACTGGTAATTTCAAGACTCTGTTTTATGCACTTTGCTAGAATGGTGCAAGGGAGTGCAAAGGAGATTGGTGAAAATGTCCTGAAAGAGATGATTACTGAACTAAATTCTGATACATAAGTAGGATCAGGAGGATGCATATACTCAAATACAATCAGCCTCAACTATTAATCAAAACATAGAAATATTAAAGAGTTGATAATATCAAGTATTTTCAGGGGTTCAGTCTTGTCACACATTGCTGGTGACAGTGGACATTACTGCATCCGTGGTGAAGAACAGTTTGGTAATATCCAGTAAAATTACTAATGCAAATATGTGATAGTAATCTTTCCCAGGTATACATTTAGAGAAATGTTCACTTGAATATTTAAGAAAATATGTACAACTTTTCTTGGGGATGTAAACTGGTAGAGCCACTATGAGGAAGAGTATAGAGGTTCCTTAAAAATCTAAAAAATAGAGTTACCATACTATACTGCAACCCTACTCTTGGGTGTATATACGGAGAAATCCATACCATACTATACTGCAACCCTACTCTTGGGTGTATATACGGAGAAATCCATAGTTTGAAAAGATACATGCACCCCAATGTTCTTGTTGGCACTATTTGCAATAGCCAAGACAAGGAAGCAAATTAAGTGTCCATTGGCAGATGAATGGATAAAGAAGATGTGGCATATACACAGAATGGAATACTACTCAGTCATGAAAAATAAAAGAATCCTGTGGGCAGCAACATGGATGGACCTAGAGATTCTCATAGTAAGTGAAGTAAGTCAGAAAAAGACATAATATTTCCTTGTATGTAAAATCTTAAAAAATAATATAAATGAATTTATTTACAAAACAGAAATAGACTCAAATACATAGAAAACAGACTTAAGGTTTCCTAAGGGGATAGCAGAGTGTAGGGGAAGAGATAAATTAGGAGTTTTGGATTAACGTATTAACATAATTATGTATAAAATAAACAACAAGGACCTACTGTATATTACAGGGAAATATACTCAGTATCCTTTAACAAGCCATAATGGAAAAGAATCTGAAAAAGTATAAATATACCTGAATCAATTTACTATACACATGAAACTAACACAGCATTGTAAATAATTTGTAAATTAACTATATTTCAATTAAAAAATGCTTAAAAAAGAATATGAAGATATTCATTACAGCATCATTTATAAGACTTCCAAATCAGAAGCAAAATCAGAATTCATCAGTAAATGGATAAATCCATATGTGGAACACAATACCAAACTTCAAAGTGATGGAATAGACAGATCTATATATCTCATTGGGCTTCCCTGGTGGCTCAGACAGTAAAGAATCCACCTGCAATGTGGGAGACCTGGGTTTGATCTCTGGGTTAGGAAGATCCTCTGAAGAAGGGAATGGGCTACCCACTTCAGCATTCTGGCCTGGAGAATTCCAAGGACAGAGGAGCCAGGCAGGCTACAATCCATGGGGTCCCAAAGAGTTGGACCTGACTGAGCGACTTTCACTTGCACTTCATGCTCACTTCCATATATCTCATTATTGACAAATACTCAAAACATAATGTTGAGCAAAATTTTTGCTGAATGATAAATGCAGTATAGTACACTTATCTAAAATAAGCAATATTGTATAATCGTGGGTATGTATATGCAGGCTTTCCAAGTGGCATTATTATAAAAGAATCCACCCACCAACGCAGGAGACATAAGAAATGCAGTTTTGATCCCTGGGTTAGGAAGATCTCCTGGAGGAGGGAAGGACAACCCACTTCTGTATTCTTGCCTGAAGAATCCCCTGATGGGCTACAGCCCATGGGGTTGCAAAGAGTTGGACACAACTGAAGTGACTTAGCACAGCACACAGCCCATGTATGTGTATGCATGTGTGTGTGTGTGTGAATAAAAAATCATCTGTAAGATCAGACAACTATGTGGCAGAGGTTGCCTCTTGGGAGGAAGAAGGACTATAGATAAAAGCTAGAGTTCAAAGGGATGTCAACATTGTAATATTTATTTCTTTTAATAAAATAATAGAACAAGGGTATAAAGAAGACTAAAAATGTCAAGTTTCAAATCCTAATTATGTTTATAAATATATCTCAAAATGAAATGAAATAAAAGAAGAGAGTGAGTGAAGAACAGGATGGGCAAATTGAGAAAAGTTGAAGTTGTGGGAGGGGAGGTATCTGGGCAGTGGGAACAGTGTGGGCAAGCAGAGAGAGGTATAAGAAAAGTTGGTGTCTTCAGAGGGTCCAAGATTCACTTCAGGAGTATGAAGCATGTAGTTAGAAAATGGTGGCGGTGGGGGCAGTGGTGGAATATGTGACAAGTAAATGGGTAAATGGGTGGATAGACTGTGGTGGGCCTTACAGGCCAAGTTACGGTACTTGGATTGTGTCTCTAGGTGTTGGGAAGCCTGTTTTGAGGAGGAGAACCATGATTAGATAATTGTTTCTGGAAGATCACATAGACGGCTGCTTGAGAAATTCTTGTGAAAGTGTAAGAGCTGTATTAGGATTCTCCAGAGAAACAGAACCAATAGGATGGATGTGTTTGTGTGTCTGGAGAGAAAGAGAGCAAGAGACTGAAACACACACACAGATTAATTGATTGATTAATTGATTTTAAGGAATAGGATTCCCAGGTGGTGCTAGTGGTAAAGAACCTGCCTACCAATTCAGGAGACATAAGAGATGTGGGTTCAATCCCTGGGTCAGGAAGGTCCCCTGGAGGAGGGCATGGTAACCCACTCCAGTATTTTGCTTGGAGAGTCTCATGGACAGAGGAGCCTGGTAGACTACAGTCCATGGGGTTGCAAAGAGTTGGACACAGCTGAGGTGACTTAGCATGCACGCACATCACATGATTATGAAGGCTGACAAGTCCAAATCTATAGAGTGTGCCCACAGGCTGGAAACCCATGAGAAAACATCACCAATATTTTGGTTCAAGTCCAAAAGTCATCAGCATGGACGGTCATAGAAGAGCCGATGCTACAGTTCAAGTCTGAGTCCTTCTGCTGGCAGAATCTTTCTTACGCAGGGGAAATCAAGTCTTTCTGTTCTGTTAAGGCCTTCAAGTGATTAACTAAGGCCTATTCACATTATGGTGACAATCTGCTGTACTCAAAGTCCACCAATTTAAATGTTAGTTGCATGCAAAACAGTATCATGGACATATCTAAAATAACGTTTGATTAAATATCTGGGAACTGAAACCTAGTCAAGTTGAAAAATAAAATTAATCATCTTAAAAATAGAGATAGGAGACTAGTTAGAAAGAATGACTGCAATAATCCAAGCTTGTAATTCAGAGCCTCAAAAACAGTAAACATTGCTGCTCTGCGGCTGCTAAGTCACTCAGTCGTTTTCAGCTCTTTGCAACCCCATGGACTGTATCCCAGCAGATGCCTCTGTCCATGGGATTCTCCAGGCAAGAATACTGAAGTGGATTGCCGTTTCCTTCACCACACATGCCATGTGCTAATGTGGCAGACTATACATTCTCAGTTGAGTGCTCATCAACTCATATTGGGAATATTTTGCAGGTTTTTTTTTTTTTTTTAATTTTGTTGGGCTTCTTTCTGTGTCATTTGTGTGTTGTACAGGTGAACAGTTCTAATTCATAATATTTGATAAAATATACTAGGGTACTGTGGAGAAGGCAATGGCACCCCACTCTAGCACTCTTGACTGGAAAATCCCAGGGACGGAAGAGCCTGGTAGGCAGTAGTCCATGGGGTTGCGAAGTGTCAGACACGACTGAGCGACTTCACTTTCACCTTTCACTTTAATGCATTGGAGAAGGAAATGGCAACCCACTCCAGTGTTCTTGCCTGGAGAATCCCAGAGACGGGGGAGCCTGGTGGGCTGCCGTCTATGGGGTCACACAGAGTCAGACACGACTGAAGTGACTTAGCAGCAGCAGCAGCTAGGGTACTGCTGGACTTGCCACAAAGACAGACTACATTTTGAGATTGCCAAGTGGAAATCAGTTGTTTTTTACATCTACAGATCTCAATAATCAGAAAAATCTTCCAACAAGATAAAATCATCCAAGTCCACCATAGTTACTGACCACAAGAGAGCTCCCTGTTTAAGGAATAACATATTGTAGGAGAAGATAAGGGCTTTCCTGGTAGCTCAGCTGGTAAAGAATCCACCTGCAAAGCAGGTGAACCTGGTTCAATTCCTGGGTTGGGAAGATTCCCTGGAGAATGGATAGGCTACCCACTCTAGTATTCTTGGGCTTCCCCAGTGGTTCAGATGGTAAAGAATCTTCCCACAATGTGGGAGATCTGGGTTCGATCCCTGGGTTAGGAAGATCATCTGGAGGAGGGCATGGCAAATCACTCCAGTATTCTTGACTGAAGAATCCCCATGGATAGAGGAGCCCGGCAGGCTATAGTCTATGAGGTCTCAGAGTCAGACATGACTGAGCTACTAAGCACAGGAGAAGATAATTATCTGTTAATAAAATTACGGACAACCAGAAATACCATGGGCCTTATTCATAAGAAGTACAAAGAGCATGTTAAACACCATCATTGAATGAAGCAAAGGAGTCATAGATTTTGAGTTCCTAAGGTTGACTTAGAAATTTAGATCTCATAATTTGCACAATACAGACATTATCAGTGTAAAATAAGTGCTGAAAATCTACTTTGCAACTTGAATTTCTCATCTCCTCAAGGGAATTGTTAACAAGGTCATTCTCAGTGTCCACTCCCCAGTTCCTTCTCAATGTAGATTTTAAATGTCATTTACAGGAAATGTATGCCAGAGTATATTTCCCTTTTAACAAGAGAGAAGTTTCAAGCTTCTCAGGCTCATTTTACTTTCTTATTGGGCAGTAAGACTCTAGGGATTTTAGGCTGGATGAAGTTTATGACTATAAAGCATTTAGTGGTATCCAAGTTTTACTATCACCATTGCCAATTTTTCCATGTTTGAGGTAGAGCTGTGAACCTCATTGAATTTCTTTCTTCATTATTTATTTGACAATGCAAGTGTTATTTATTAAATCATGTTTATTATATCATCTAAGTAAACAACTGCCTAGTAGGTATGTTGGAAGTAAAAATAATATATTATGAAGATATTTCCATCAACTATAAATGCATTTTTCAGAGAGTTCTGTGGGCACTGACTTCACTATTTAGTAACTTGGTGACCTTAAGTAGATCTGTAAACTTTCAAACTCTTATATTAATATTTTCTCTTTCCTCAGTGGTATGTGTTGTAGAGAGGCTGCAATGATTAAATGTTCCTGAAAGGCTCTTCATAAACCTTAAAGGACTGTACAAATACAGTTAACAGTACAGATAGTAATCTCATTACAGGAAGCAGAGGATCATATATTCCAATGTGTAAAGTTTTTTTTTTTTTTCTCACTACACCAATGGACAAGTTAAAATGAATCAAAAGATTATTCTGAAAAAAAAAAAAAAGATTATCCTGCCATAGGCTTAAAAGTAATCCATTCTTCTCGGGATTGTCAGTGTTGGCAATGTTTTTGTCTTTTTCCAGAAGCAGGGTATATTTGAGCTGAAGGGAACCTTGGAAAGCGTCCAATATAATGCCCTTAATACTCTCTTCTCCGTTTTACCATAATGTAAAATTTAATGTGAACATAAAATAAAACTTTCTAGACAGTTTAAATGGATTTCTCTTTGAAAACTACATGTTAAAATGCATTTAGACTCTACTAGGACACAAATGAAGCCTGAAATTTTATATTCAAGATTAAGAATCAAACTTCCTAAGGGATTTTGGTAAGTGATGAGTGAAAAGGATTAAAATAGAAAGTTGTTGGGTATATCTAACCATAATATATATCTGACCATTACCATAATAATGTCTGGTCAAGTATTTCCACATAAAAAGGATATATAGCCACTGTCAAATAATATCTGACAGGTATGATGGTGAATGAAGCTGCAGAAAATATGGAGAACATCAGTGAAATTTCTAATTCTATGTTATACCATATTGTTCATAGGGTATATGCTTAATTGCAACCTTTCCAGTACACCAAACATGCTTATGAGTAGATATTCCCTATAATTAATCATAGTGGATGTAAAGAATGAAAAATAATTATAACTATTAGCCTAAGTAAGACATGATGGGGGACAAAAAATTTTATAAAAAATAACATAAGCTGCATTCTTAAGGCAAAATAAGTAGATTCTATTCAAATCTTCCTTTACTGTCAAATTTGCTAACATTTACAAAGATTTAAATTCCCTAAAATTTACAAAGAATAACCTAAAACACAATCATAAGAAAAAAAAGAAATTCCTAGAACTCCTTAAACATGTATCATCTACTTTACCATGTTTGGAAAGAGAAACATTGAAAGTTAAATAAATATTTTAATACTGAGAACAGAATATAAAGGAGCAGTGAAGGCTTACATTCATGACTTTTTTTAGCACTATGCTCTATGATGGAGTCACCACTTCGCCCATCAACTAAGAGGAGTAAATTAGAATAAAGCAATGTTCTATGCAATGCAATGATCTATAAAGTATTAAAGGAGTGCTGATATTCTGCTTTAGTTCCAATTGGTATAAACTTGAATTGGACTGGTCAAATCTCCTGTAAGGATAGCTCAGAAGATAATTTCTCTGTAATATTGTGGGTCAGAGGAGTATTATAAGGGGTGTTCCTTTAAGCAACGGGAAAAAGAGTCAAAGAGGAATTGTGAAAGGACAAGTCATAAAGAAATGGATGACAGTGATATTAGCTTTGGAAAAGAAAAGAGACTGCTTCCTCTGAAGATAGGACAAAGGAGCAGAGCCAAAGAGAGGATACATTATATATTTATGGTAAAAATACATTGTGACTGCTCAAAAATGTTCATTTGAATAGAGAGGACTTGGTGGAACCTAGACCAGAGAACTATTATCTGAGTAAAGAGTAGGTCTTATGGTCAAGGATGTATATTGTCACCTGTTTATGTAACTTATATGCAGAGTACATTATGCAAAATGCTAGGCTGGATGAAGCACAAGCTAGAATCAAGATTACCAGGAGAAATATCAATAACCTCAGATACGCAGATGACACCAACCATATGGCAAAAAGTGAAAAAGATCTATAGAGCCTCTTGATGAAAGCGAAAGATGAGACTGAAAAAGTTGGCTTAAAACTCAACATTCATAAAATTAATAGCATGGCATCTGGTCCCATCACTTTATGGCAAATAGAGGAAACAATGAGGAAACAATGGAAACAGTGAAAGACTTTATTTTGGGGGGCTCAAAAATCACTGCAGATGGTGAAGGCAGCCATGAAATTAAAAGATGACTGCTCCTCGGAAGAAAAACTATGACCAACCTAGACACCATATTAAAAAGCAGAGACATTATTTAATTGACAAAGGTCTGTCTAGTCAAAGCCATAGTTTTTCTGGTAGTCAAGTATGGATGTGAGAGTTGGACTATAAAGAAAGCTGAGTGCTAAGATTGATGTTTTTGAACTATGGTGTTGGAGAAGACTGAACTAAAGTCAACTACGGTGAAGGAGAAGAGATGGAGGAAAACTTGGTGTTTCTGAGTGTTAGTTCAGTTCAATTCAGTTGCTCAGTCATGTCTGACTCTTTGTGACCCCATGAATCACAGCACGCCAGGCCTCCCTGCCCATCACCAACTTCCAGAGTTCACTCAAACTCATGTCCATCGAGTCAGTGATGGCCATCCAGCCATCTCATCCTGTCATCCACTTCTCCCCCTGCCCCCAATCCCTCCCAACATCAGAGTTTTTTCCAATGAGTCAACTCTTCTCATGAGGTGGCCAAAGTATTGGAGTTTCAGCTTTAGCATCATTCCTTCCAAAGAAATCCCAGGGCTGATCTCCTTCAGAATGGACTGGTTGGATCTCCTTGCAGTCATGGTTTGAAATAGTGACTGCGAGTCATACAACATGGAAGAAAATACTAGAAGAGAACAGAAAGGGTGGTGGGGAGTTCTGAGGGTCCAGCTGAGATTAGAAATCAAACGGTATGTTTTCACTCAGTCCAGTTCAGTCACTCAGTCATCTGACTCTTTGCAACCCCATAGACTGCAGAACGCCATGCTTCCCTGTCCATCACCAACCCCTGAAGCCTACTCAAACTCATGTCCATTGAGTTGGTGATGCCATCCAAAAATCTCATCCTCTGTTGTTCCTTCTCCTCCCACCTTCAATCTTTCCCAGCATCAGGGTCTTTTCCAATGAGTCAACTCTTCGCATCAGGTGGCCAAAGTATCAGAGTTTCACTTTCAGCATCAGTCCTTCCAATGAATATTCAAGACTGATTTCCTTTAGGATTGACTGGTTTGATCTCCTTGCAGTCCAAGGGACTCTCAAGAGTATTCTCCAACACCACAGTTCAAAAGCATTAATTCTTTGATGCTCAGCTTGTGCTTCATCCAGCTCAGCATTTCTCATGATGTAATTGCATATAAGTTAAATAAGCAGGATGACAATATACAGCCTTAACACACTCCTTTCCCAATTTGGAACCAGTCTGTTGTTCCATATCCAGTTCTAACTCTTGCTTCCTGAGCTGTGTACAGATTTCTCAAGAGGCAGGTCAGGTGGTCTGGTATTCCCATCTCTTTAACAGTTTTCCATAGTTTGTTGTGACCCACACAGTCCAAGGCTTTGGCAGAGTCAATAAAGCAGAAGTAGATGCTTTTCTGGAACTTTGATAATTTTTCGATGATCCAATGGATGTTGGCAATTTGATCTCTGGTTCCTCTGCCTTTTCTAAATCCAGCTGGAACATCTGGAAGTTTATGGGATACATACTGCTGAAGTCTGGCTTGGAGAATTTTGAGCATTACTTTGCTAGCGTGTGAGATGGGTGCAATTGTGCGGTAGTTTGAACATTTTTTGGCATTTGAAAATTCTTTGCATTGTTTTGGGATTGGAATGAAAACTGGATCTTTTCCAGTCCTGTGACCACTGCTGAGTTTTCCAAATTTGCTGGCATATTGAGTGCAGCACTACCACAGCATCATATTTAGGATTTGAAATAGCTCAACTGGAATTCCATCACCTCCACTATCTTTGTTTGTAGTGATGCTTCCTAAGGCCCTCTTGACTTCACATTTCAGGATGTCTGGCTCTAGGTGAGTGATCCCATCATCGTGGTTATCTGGGTCATGAAGATCTTTTTTGTATAGTTCTGTGTGCTCTTGCCACCTTTTCTTAATATCTTCTTCTTCTGTTAGGTCCATACCATTTCTTTCCTTTTTTTGTGCCCATCTTTGCATGAAATATTCCCTTGTTAGTTCTAATTTTCTTGAAGAGATCTCTAGTTTTTCCCATTCTATTTTTTCTATTTCTTTGCATTGATCACCGAGGAAGGCTTTATTATCTCTCCTTGCTATTCTTTGGAACTCTGCATTCAAAGGGTATATCTTTCCTTTCTCCTTTGCCTTTCACTTCTCTTCTTTTCTCAGCTATTTGTAAGGCCTCCTCAGACAACCATTTTGTCTTTTTGCATTTATTTTTCTTGGGGATGGTGTTGATCACTGCCTCTTGTACAATGTCATGAACCTCCACCCATAGTTCTTCAACCCGTGAATTTATTTCTCACTTCCACTGTATAATCGTATTGGATTGATTTAGGTCATATCAGATTGGTCTATTGCTTTTTCCTACTTTTTTCAATTGAAGTCTGAATTTGGCAATAAGGAATTCATAATCTGTGCCACAGTCAGCTCCAGGTCTTCTTTTTGCTGACTGTATAGAACTTCTCCATCTTTGGCTGCAAAGAATATAATCAATCTGATTTCGGTATTGACCATCTGGTGATAACCATGTGTCAAGTCTTCTCTTGTGTTGTTGGAAGAGGGTGTTTGCTATGACCAGTGTGTTCCTTTGGCAAAACTCTCTTATCCTTTGACCTGCTTTGTTTTGTACTCCAAGACCAAATTTGCCCATTACTCCAGATATCTCTTGACTTCCTATTTTTGTCCCCTATAGTGAAAAGGGCATCTATTTTGGGTGTTAGTTCTAGAAAGCTCTTCATAGAACCGTTCAACTTCAGCTTCTTCAGCATTACGGGTCAGGGCATAGACTTGGATTACTGTGATATTAAATGGTTTGCCTTGGAAATGAACAGAGATCATTCTGTTGTTTTTGAGATTGCATCAAAGTACTGCATTTTGGACTCTTTCGTTGCCTCTAATGGCTGCTCCATTTCTTCTAAGGGATTCTTGCCCACAGTAGTAGATACAATGGTCATCTGAGTTAAGTTCACCCATTCAAGTTCATTTTAGTTCACTGATTCCTAAAATGTTGACATCCACTCTTGCCATCTCCTGTTTGACCACTTCCATTTTGCCTTGATTCACAGACCTAACATTCCAGTTTCTTATGCAGTATTGCTCTTTACAACATTGGACTTTACTTCCATCACCTGTCACATCCACAACTAGGTGTTGTTTTTGCTTTGGTTCCAGCTCTTCATTCTTTGCAGCGTTATTTCTTCACTGATCTCCAGTAGCATATTGGGCACCTACCAACCTGGGGAGTTCATCTTTCAGTATCCTATCATTTTGCTTTTCATGCTGTTCATGGGGTTGGCAAGTCAAGAACACTGAAGTGGTTTGTCATTCCCTTCTCCAGTGGACTACACTTTATCAGAACTCTCCACCACGACCTGTCCATCTTGGTTGGCCCTACATGGCATAGTTCATAGTTTCATTGCGTTAGACAAGGCTGTGGTCCATGTGATCAGTTTGGTTAGTTTTCTGTGATTGTGGTTTTCATTCTGTCTGCCCTCTGATGGATACGCTTATGGAATCTTCCTGATAGAAGAGATTGACTGAGGGGGAAACTGTGTTTTGTTCTGATGGGTGGGGCCATGCTCAGTAAATCTTTAATCCAATTTTCTGTTGACTATGTTTTCACTTCAGTTCAGTTCAGTTCAGTCGCTCAGTCGTGTCTGACTCTTTGTGACCCCATGAATCGGAGCACACCAGGCCTCCCTGTCCATCACCAACTCCCGGAGTTCACACAAACTCATGTCCATCGAGTCGGTGATGCCATCCAGCCATCTCATCCTGTGTCATCCCCTTCTCCTCCTGCCCCCAATCCCTCCCAGCATCAGAGTCTTTTCCAATGAGTCAACTCTTCGCATGAGGTGGCCAAAGTACTGGAGTTTCAGCTTTAGCATCATTCCTTCCAAAGAAATCCCAGGGCTGATCTCCTTCAGAATGGACTGGTTGGATCTCCTTGCAGTCCAAGGGACTCTCAAGAGTCTTCTCCAACACCACAGTTCAAAAGCATCAACTCTTTGGTGCTCAGCTTTCTTCACAGTCCAACTCTCACATCCATACATGAGAGCTAAAGTAATATGAACTGCTCATGGTAGGTAAACACCCAACAAGGTCAAGAAATGAACCATAATCAGGCTCAAGCCAGATAAGGAATAAATAACTGCAGAAAAAGTCTCAGAGCTTAAGAGGCCAGCGAGAGGTTTTAGAAGTGATGAGAAGTGTCAGGGTGGAGGCTGGATCATGTTATGGGTATAGTCAAAAACGAGAAGGTCTAGACACACTAAGTTAAGTTAGAAATCAATTAGAAAAAAGGAAGAAGGAAAGAAATAGCCTTTTTATATGATCCCGTGGACTGTAACCTACCAGGCTCCTCCAGGATTTTCCAGGCAAGAGTACTGGAGTGGGTTGCCATTGCCTTCCCCAGGGGGTATAAGAATAACACTCACAAGAAAAAAAAAAAAGAATAACACTCAATGAACACATTTATTTATCAACAATAATAAAAATACAGCATGTCAAACTTGTCAGATGAAGCTAAAATCATTCTTGGGAAAAACAACAACAACAACAACAACTGTGTCCTTAAAAGTATTTGTTAGGAAAAAAAAGTTGAAAGTTAATGATAATAATGGAGTAGAAAAAAACAGTAAGTTAAACAGAAGTCTGATGTTATTTTGTATATACAAAGATGAAATATCACTTAATAAATGAATTTAACTTTCTTGGATACAAGGTCAATATACAAAAATTATTTCTAAAGATAGGTAATGAAATAATAAAGAAAATATTTAGGAAAAACAATTTTAAATGTATAAAATAAATTCAATAAATATTTGGATCTCTATATATAAAGTATAAATAATTGTTAAATAAAAGAAGGAGTATATCATGCTTGTGAATTTGAAGATTCAATGTTGTAAAGATGCCAACTCTCTTCAAATTGTTTTATAAGTTTAATGCAAGTCCAATAAAATAAAAAGATTTATTTATTTGTGCTTATTGTTAGAACTTGACAAGTTGACTTTAAAATTTATATGGAAATCAATGAGAAAAGGATAGCTAAAATATTCTTGAATAATAATGACGGGGAGGACTTTCTCAATCAGATATCAAGTGTGAGTTTGAAACTACACTAATTAAAACTAATACTGTTTCATGGATGGAAAAATTTACCATTGAAGCACTCAGAAGCCTGTTAGAGATCCATGCATATATAGATACTGGATTTATGAAAAGGTGCACAACAGAACAGTGGAGAAAGAAATATCTTCATAATAAATTCATTTGACCCCTACTCACATCATAAAACAATCATTTCCAAAAAAAAAAAATTGTGTCACAATATTAAAGGTAAAATAAACCACCAAAATAATGTATTAGAATAATTTCATAATCTTGGAGTGCAGGAAAAATTTCGTAGACTTAAAAAATATAAAACCTATAGAAATGGATAAAAGATACATAAAAATACAAACACGTAATAGTTTCAGATAAATTAGACTTTAGTGGATCACAATAAACTGTGGAAAATTCTGAAAGAGATGGGAATACCAGACCACCTGACCAACCTCTTGAGAAACCTATATGCAAATCAGGAAGCAACAGTTAGAACTGGACATGGAACAACAGACTGGTTCCCAATAGGAAAAGGAGTACATCAAGGCTGTATATTGTCACCCTGCTTATTTACTTTATATGCAGAGTACATCATGGAAAACGCTGGGCTGGAAGAAGTACAGGGTGGAATCAAGATTGTCGGGAGAAATATCAATAACCTCAGATATACAGATGACACCACCCTTATGGCAGAAAGTGAAGAGGAACTCAAAAGCCTCTTGATGAAAGTGAAAGAAGAGAGTGAAAAGGTTGGCTTAAAGCTCAACATTCAGAAAACGAAGATCATGGCATCTGGTCCCATCACTTCATGGGAAATAGATGGGGAAACAGTGGAAACAGTGTCAGACTATTTTTTTGGGCTCCAAAATCACTGCAGATGGTGATTGTAGCTGTGAAATTAAAAGATGCTTACTCTTTAGAAGGAAAGTTATGACCAACCTAGATAGCATATTGAAAAGCAGAGAAATTGCTTTGCCAACAAAGGTCCGTCTAGTCAAGGCTATGGTTTTTCCAGTGGTCATATATGGATGTGAAAGTTGGACTGTGAAGAAAGCTGAACACTGAAGAATTGATGCTTTTGAACTGTATGCTGGAGAAGACTCTTGACAGTCCCTTGGACTGCAAGGAGATAAAACCAGTACATCCTAAAGGAGACCAGTCCTGGGTGTTCATTTGAAGGACTGATGCTGAAACTCCAACACTTTGGCCACCTCATGCAAAAAGTTGACTCATTGGAAAAGATCCTGATTCTGGGAGGGACTGGGGGCAGGAGTAGAAGGGGATGACAGAGGATGATATAGCTGGATGGCATCACCGACTCGAGGCACATGAGTTTGGGTGAACTCCAGGAGTTGGTGATGGACAGGGAGGCCTGGCGTGCTGTGATTCATGGGGTCGTGGAGAGTCAGACACGACTGAGTGACTGAACTGAACTGAACTGAATATTATGAACTTCTTCACTGGACAAAGTTAAGAAAGTTAAAAGGAAAGTTACAAGGCTTGGAGAAGATACTTTCAATACATGCAATAAACACAGTAAACAGGCCTCTTAGCAATCATTAAAAAAAAGACCATCAATCCAACAGGGGCAATAAAAAAGGGGCAAGATATTTGAATGGACCATTAATAGAGGATATCCAAATAGTTGGTAAACATATGAAGAGATACTCAGTTCCAGTACTGAGAGAAATCACAAAGAGATAACGTGACTCAGTATGATGGCTAAAATTAAAACCACTGACATATCACATATTTCATATGTGGATGACTATATGGAACAACTAAAGTGCTCATCAATAAATAATACAATAGAAAAATCAAATCACACTATATTTCTACAATGAAAGCATATTCAGCAATAAAAATAAAAAAAACTACAACTATTTGCAAAATGTGAAATCTCATAAGTGTCAAAAAAGAAGCCAAACACAAAACAAGGCATATATGTATTAAAGTTCATATTTAAACTTGATATAAAGCTCTAAATCAAGTCTATTGGAAGTCTCCTGTAAGAAGTCATGGCAGTGAACATTTTTAGGAAGGAAGGGGAAGAGTCATAATTGAAAAAGAACCAAAGAAAGGCTCTCAGGGTAGTGGCTATGTCCTATCTCTTGACTAGAATGGTGGTTACATACAGTATTCACTTCGTAAAAATGCCTTCAGCTGTAAATTTGTTTTGTGCACTTCTCTATATGTGTTATACTTCAACAACAACAAAAATGTTAAAAAGAAAAAGAACATGTGAATGGGATTTTTGACAGCGTATTTCTTACAATGTGATAAATTTCAAATGCAATTTCCCATATCTATCATAAGAAATAACCTTTTGTGGAATTGTAACCTTAGATTTTAACTTTAGAGGAGATTTAGAGGAGAGTTAAAAAGTTGGTTTAAGGCTCAACATTCAGAAAACAAAGATTATGGCATCCGGTCCCATTACTTCATGGCAAATAGATGGAGAAACAGTGGACACAGTGTCAGACTTTATTTTTGGGGGCTCCAAAATCACTGCAGATGGTGACTGCAACCATGAAATTAAAAGACTCTTACTTCTTGGAAGAAAAGTTATGAACAACCTAGACAGAATATTAAAAAGCAGAGTCATTACTTTGCCAGCAAAGGTCCGTCTAGTCAAGGCTATGGTTTTTCCAGTGGTCATGTATGGATGTGAGAGTTGGACTGTGAAGAAAGCTGAGCAGCAAAGAATTGATGCTTTTGAACTGTGGTGTTGGTGAGCACTCTTGAGGGTCCCTTGGACTTCAAGGAGATTCAATCAGTGCATCCTAAAGAAAATCAGTCCTGAATGTTCATTGGAAGGACTGATGTTGAATACTTTGGCCACCTGATGTGAAGAACTGACTCATTTGAAAAGACCCTGATGCTGGGAAAGATTGAAGGCGAGAAGAGAAGGGGACGACAGAGGATGAGGTGGTTGGATGGCATCACCGACTCAATGGACATGAGTTTGAGTAAACTCTAGGAGTTGGTGATGGACAGGGAGGCCTGGCGTGCTGCAGTCCATGGGGTTACAAAGAGTCGGATACGACTGAGCAACTGAACTGAACTGAACTGAACCTTAGATTTTAGAATCTTGACTTATTAAAAAAGAAGAAAATGAGGGCTCATAAAAAAAAAAAAATAACTACTGCATGTGTTATAATTCTTCAGAGCAGCTACTCTAGGTGTCTCTCTCCTTTTCACCCACAGATAGCCCAGGCCTGCTAATATTTCTAAGAAGCCCAAGGCTGTTCATCAGTGGCTCAACTTTTTGGTCAGCTTGACCACCACTAAAATGTAGATAAGGGCCACAGCAGGACAGGATGAAGCCAGGCTCCATTAAAAATATTAATAAAAGTAGAGCACCAATTTATTAAATGAAAATCCTCTGATCTGTTCACTGCTTCAAACAGCTGTTATTCTATATCCTACTGAGGGCCTTGGGACCCAATGACACTAGCAGGTCTGCCTCTGTGCACAATTCTCTCAGCTGGTCAAATAAACAGCTCTCCTCTCCTCCTGTAGACAAGGCAGGGTTGCTCTCAGCTGTCAAGCTCAAATAATCCCCTTCAAACAAAATCCCTGGCAAGTTCAAAGAAAACACACCAAACCCCACTGCTTTGAGGGATATGGTCACTGAGAATCAGCTACAGGAGCAGAAACAGAAAAATGCCTCTGAAGATGAAACAATAACAAACCAAGCATTATTACAATATTTTTTTCCATATCCAGTGACATTTTGCAAAAATCAACTCCAGTCCCTAGTGTTCCAGTCCTTTCTTTTCTACTAGGTTTCAAATTCTTATAGCTGAGGTTCAAGTTAGTAGCAGAAAATTCTACATATATGTGTGTGCGTGTGTGTATGCTGTGCTGTGCTTAGTTGCTCAGTCATGTCTGACTCTTTGTGACCTCATGGAATAGCCCACCAGGCTCCTCTGTCCATGGGGATTTTCCAGGCAAGAATACTAGAGTGGGTGGCCATGCCCCCTTCCAGGGGATCTTCCCAACCCAGGGATCAAACCCAGATCTCCCACATTGCTGGCGAATTCTTTACCATCTAAACCCCTAGGGAAGCCCAAGAATACTGGAGTGGGTAGCCTACCCCTTCTCCAGGGGAACTTCCAAGTCCAGGAATTGAACTGGGTCTCCTGCATTGCAGACAGATTCTTTATAAGCTGAGCTACCAGGGAAGCATATATATATGCTTTGGTTCAGTCACTCAGT
This sequence comes from Bos javanicus, assembly GCF_032452875.1. Lineage (NCBI taxonomy): Eukaryota > Metazoa > Chordata > Mammalia > Artiodactyla > Bovidae > Bos > Bos javanicus. The sequence goes on along the minus strand of NC_083875.1, from coordinate 36,372,095 downwards.
TGTATTGAACTCTTTGCAACCCCATGGACTGCAGCATGCCAGGCCTCCCTGTCCATCACCAACTCCTGGAGTTTACTCAAATGACTGTCCATTGAGTTGGTGATGCCATCCAACCATCTCATCCTCTGTCGTCCCCTTCTCCTCCTGCCCTCAATCATTCCTAGCATCAGGGGCTTTTCAAATGAGTTGACTCTTCGCATCAGGTGGCCAAAGTATTGGAGTTTCAGCTTCAACATTAGTCCTTCCAGTGAACACTCAGGACTGATCTCCTTTAGGATGGACTAGTTGGATCTCCTTGCAGTCCAAGGGACTCTCAAGAGTCTTCTCCAACACCACAGCTCAAAAGCATCAATTCTTTGGCACTCAACTTTCTTTATAGTCCAACTCTCATATCCATACATGACTACTGAAAAAACCATAGCCTTGACTAGGTGGACCTTTGTTGGCAAAGTAATGTCTCTGTTTTTTAATATGCTGTCTAGGTTGTTCATAACTTTTCTCCCAAGGAAAGAAGAAATTTAATTTAATTTAAGATGAAATTTTAATTTCATGGCTGCGGTCACCATCTGCAGTGATTTTGGAGCCCCCCAAAATAAAGTCTGTCACTCTTTCCACTGTTTTCCCATCTATTTGCCAACACTGGGACCAGATGCTATGATCTTACTTTTCTGAATGTTGAGCTTTTTAAGCCAACTTTTTCTTCTCCTCTTTCACTTTCATCAAGAAACTCTTAAGTTCTTTTTGCTTTCTGCCATAAGGGTGGTGTCATCTGCATATCTGAGGTTATTGATATTTCTCCCGGCTATCTTGATTCCAGCTTGTGCTTCATCCAGCCCAGCAATATAATTTTAATAATCAGGGTGACAATATACAGCCTTGACGCACTCCTTTCCCTATTTGGAACCAGTCTGTTATTCTATGGCCAGTTTTAACTGTTGCTTCCTGACCTGCATACAGATTTTCCAAGAGGCAGGTCAGGTGGTCTGGTATTCCCATCTCTTGAAGAATTTTCCACAGTTTGAGGTGATCCACCATCCAAGGCTTTGGCATAGTCAATAAAGCAGAAATAGATGTTTTTCTGGAACTCTCTTGCTTTTTCAATGATCCAGCAGATGTTGGCAGTTTGATCTCTGGTTCCTCTGCCTTTTCTAAAACCAGCTTGAACATCCAGAAGTTCAAGGTTCACACACTGTTGAAGCCTGGCTTTGAGAATTTTGAGCATTACTTTGCTAGTGTGTGAGATGAGTGGAATTGTGCGGTAGTTAGAGCATTTTTTGGCTTTGCCTTTCTTTGGTATTGGAATAAAAACTGACCTTTTCAAGTCCTGTGGCCACTGCTAAGTTTTCCAAATTTGCTGGCATATTGAGTGTAGCACTTTTACAGCATCATCTTTTAGGATTTGAAATAACTCAACTGGAATTCCATCACCTCCACTAGCTTTGTATATATATGTATAAAACACACACACACATAATTTGAACACAATATAACCAAATCACAAAAGAAACTAGGTAGATTACATGTCAAAACACACTTTGACCCTCATGCTAATAATTTGGGGAGATGAAAAAATATTAAATAACTGATAATGCACAAATACCACATAGAATTTATCTACATACTTTGTAAGTGATAGAATAAATGGATTATTATTTTTCAAGATTTGGATATGTTTCTCAATTCTTGTTAGTTATCACAGTCTTTCTCTTTATTCCCAGAAACTCTATCTTAAAAGGACAACTGACATTGTCTATCTATTGAATATCTATGTATCATCTAACTATGCTTGAAAAAATGAGGTCCAATATTCAGCTCATTTAGAAGGCAAGATTGAATATGTGTTTCAGTGGATGAATCATGCCAATAGTGAACACAGCATAAGTGATTTAAAATGTCATGCTACTGTGCAAATATCACACGACTGCTTATATCTATCATTTGATTTCTGCTTTTACTCAGAATGAACTTCCTGACTTGATTTTAATAGGCACCATATGACTTATTTCCCAATCCCATTCAGCTATAAAATTTCAGAATTAAAAGACTTCTGATTATCTCACAAGATTATTTTAAGAATAAATGTGATAACTTGCCAGAAAGCATTTGAATTTGTTGGAGCAATGGTAATGCGTAAAAGAAGTGTGATACTACAATGGCTTTGGGTTTCACGTGGTGATCCTGAGTCTTATATTTACCTGGGTAGGATGTCTTGGGCTTCCCTATCAGTGGAATGCCATCCTTAACTGTATGTCCTGTGAGAGAGAAGTGTACAGAGAAGAACACTCAACCAGAAGTCAGGAGACTCCAGTGTTTGTCATGGCTCTACTTCCAACCAGGGTAAATTTTTATAAAACTCTTCGTGTCTCTAAGCATCTGGTATCTTATCTTTAAAATGAGGTTGAACTAGGTATTACATGAACTTGGCAGTAGCTTCCAGCTTCAGCATTCTGTAATTCTATGATTCAGGGTGATTCTTCATACTCAAGAAGGTAAGAAATTGTTTTTGAAAGTAAACAGAAGAATGGTGGTTAGGCGTTAAGCTTCTACTTTTACTGAAATGCCTACTCCCATAAAATAAAGTGAATTTAGCTTTGATGGTAACTTGGGATTTGAGAAAAGCCTTCCCAATTACCCCAGCACATTATCATATTTATCTCCCTCAACTCACCATAATCTGTATCTTTTTCTCCATTAAAAAAAAATTACCTTCTCAAATAGAGTTTAGGCTGTCTTGCTTACTGTGGAATGTTTAGTGCTGAGAGCAAAGCTTAGCAAATGATAGGGCTCAAAAACATGTGTTACTGTTGTGTTTAAAATACATATCAACAATGACCCACTGTATAGTACACAGAACTCTGCTCGATGTTATGTGGCAGCCTGGATGGGGGCAGGGGGGAGTTTGAGAGAGAATGGAGACAGGTATATGTATGACTGAGTCCCTTCACTGTTCACCTGAAACTTGCAACAGTGTTAATCAGCTATGCCAAGTTGCTTCAGTCTTATCTGACTCTGCAACCTTATGGACTGTAGCCTACCAGGCTCCCCCGACCCTGGGATTCTCCAGGCAAGAACACTGGAGTGGGTTTCCATGCCCTCCTCCAGGGGATCTTCCCAACCCAGGGGCCACCCATGTATCTTACGTTTCCTGCATTGACAGGTGGGTTCTTTACCACCAGTGCCACCTGGGAAGCCTGTTAATTGGCTATACCTCAATACAAAATAAAAGTTAAAAAAAAAACCGAACATGTTCAATAACTTAATGCATACCAGGATCATTTAAAAAAGTGTAGCATAAGGCTAGATCTGTTTAAGAGAAAGATGTCTAGTGAATACTAGTACATTCAACACTTGACTTTACTTAGACATGTCAAAAGGAAAGATGATGCACTGGAATTAGATCAATAAAATACATCTAGAAGGATTTCTAGTTTAAATCACTTTTTCCAGGTCACTGGAAAGTACACAGCTTGTGTGACAAGGTTTTGCAGTAATACAAGGAGAACAGGCTTCCCAAGTGGCACTGGTGGTAAAAAACCCACCTGTCAATGCAGGAGATGTAAGAGACATGAGTTCGGTCCCGTAGTCGGGAAGATCCCCTGGAGGAAGGCATGGCAACCCACTCCAGTATTCTTGCCTGGAGAATCCCAGAGACGGGGGAGCTTGGTAGGCTACAGTCCATAGGGTTGCAGAGTCAGACACGACTGAAGCAACATAGCTGATTAAAAATGTCGTGAAAAAAAAAAAAAAAACAATGTCGTGAGTTACAGGAGAACAGTGAAGGGACTCAGCCATACATATACATGTATCCTTTCAGATCAGATCAGATCAGTCGCTCAATCGTGTCCGACTCTTTGTGACCCCATGAATCACAGCACACCAGGCCTCCCTGTCCATCACCAACGCCCGGAGTTCACTGAGACTCACGTCCATCAAGTCAGTGATGCTATCCAGCCATCTCATCTTCTGTCGTCCCCTATTCCTCTTGCCCCCAATCCCTCCCAGCATCAGAGTCTTTTCCAATGAGTCAACTCTTCGCATGAGGTGGCCAAAGTACTGCAGTTTCAGCTTTAGCATCGTTCCTTCCAAAGAAATCCCAGGGCTGATCTCCTTCAGAATGGACTGGTTGGATCTCCTTGCAGTCCAAGGGACTCTCGAGTCTTCTCCAACACCACAGTTCAAAAGCATCAATTCTTCGGCGCTCAGCCTTCTTCACAGTCCAACTCTCACATCCATACATGACTACTGGAAAAATCATAGCCTTGACTAGACGGACCTTTGTTGGCAAAGTAATGAATCTGCTTTTGAATATGCTATCTAGGTTGGTCATAACTTTCCTACCAAGGAGTAAGTGTCTTTTAATTTCATGTCTGCAGTCACCATCTGTAGTGATTTTGGAGCCCAGAAAAATAAAGTCTGACACTGTTTCCACTGTTTCCCCATCTATTTCCCATGAAGTGATGGGACCAGATGCCATGATCTTCATTTTCTGAATGTTGAGCTTTAAGCCAACTTTTTCACTCTCCACTTTCACTTTCATCAAGAGGCTTTTGAGTTCCTCTCCACTTTCTGCCATAAGGGTGGTGTCATCTGCATATCTGAGGTTATTGATATTTCTCCCGGCAATCTTGATTCCAGCTTGTGTTTCTTCCAGTCCAGCGTTTCTCATGATGTACTCTGCATATAAGTTAAATAAACAGGGTGACAATATACAGCCTTGACGAACTCCTTTTCCTATTTGGAACCAGTCTGTTGTTCCATGTCCAGTTCTAACTGTTGCTTCCTGACCTGCATACAGATTTCTCAAGAGGCAGATCAGGTGGTCTGGTATTCCCATCTCTTGAAGAATTTTCCACCATTTATTGTGATCCACACAGTCAAAGGCTTTGGCATAGTCAATAAAGCAGAAATAGATGTTTTTCTGGAACTCTCTTGCTTTTCCATGATCCAGCGGATGTTGGCAATTTGATCTCTGGTTCCTCTGCCTTTTCTAAAACCAGCTTGAACATCAGAAAGTTCATGGTTCACATATTGCTAAAGCCTGGCTTGGAGAATTTTGAGCATTACTTTATTAGCATGTGAGATGAGTGCATTGTGCGGTAGTTTGAGCATTCTTTGGCATTGCCATTCGTTGGGATTGGAATGAAAACTGACCTTTGCCAGTCCTGTGGCCACTGCTGAGTTTTCCAAATTTGCTGGCATATTGAGTGCAGCACTTTCATAGCATCATCTCTCAGGATTTGGAATAGCTCAACTGGAATTCCATCACCTCCACTAGCTTTGTTCTTAGTGATGCTTTCTAAGGCCCACTTGACTTCACATTCCAGGATGTCTGGCTCTAGGTCAGTGATCACACCATCGTGATTATCTGGGTCGTGAAGATCTTTTTTGTACAGTTCTTCTATGTATTCTTGCCATCTCTTCTTAATATCTTCTGCTTCTGTTAGGGCCATACCATTTTTGTCCTTTATCGAGCTCATCTTTGCATGAAATGTTCCTTTGGTATCTTTGATTTTCTTGAAGAGATCCCTAGTCTTTCCCATTCTGTTGTTTTCCTCTATTTCTTTGCATTGATTGCTGAAGAAGGCTTTCTTATCTCTTCTTGCTATTCTTTGGAACTCTGCATTCAAATGTTTATATCTTTCCTTTTCTCCTTTGCTTTTCGCTTTTCTTCTTTTCACAGCTATTTGTAAGGCCTCCCCAGACAGCCATTTTGCTTTTTTGCATTTCTTTTCCATGGGAATGGTCTTGATCCCTGTCTCCTGTACAATGTCACGAACCTCGTTCCATAATTCATCAGGCACTCTATCTATCAGATCTAGGCCCTTAAATCTATTTCTCACTTCCACTGTATAATCATAAGGGATTTGATTTAGGTCATACCTGAATGGTCTAGTGGTTTTCCCTACTTTCTTCAATTTAAGTCTGAATTTGACAATAAGGAGTTCATGGTCTGAGCCACAGTCAGCTCCTGGTCTTGTTTTTGCTGACTGTATAGAGCTTCTCCATCTTCGGCTGCAAAGAATATAATCAATCTGATTTCAGTGTTGACCATCTGGTGATGTCCATGTATAGAGTCTTCTCTTGTGTTGTTGGAAGAGGGTGTTTGTTACGACCAGTGCATTTTCTTCGCAAAACTCTATTAGCCTTTGCCCTGCTTCATTCCGTACTCCAAGGCCAAATTTGCTGTTACTCCAGGTGTTTCTTGACTTCCTACTTTTGCATTCCAGTCCCCTGTAATGAAAAGAACATCTTTTTTGGGTGTTAGTTCTAAAAGGTCTTATAGGTCTTCATAGAACCATTCCACTTCACCTTCTTCAGCGTTACTGGTTGGGGCATAGACTTGGATTACTGTGATATTGAATGATTTGCCTTACAAATGAACAGAGATCATTCTGTCGTTTTTGAGATTGCATCCAAGTTCTGCATTTCGGACTCTTTTGCTGACCATGATGGCTGCTCCATTTCTTCTGAGGGATTCCTGCCCGCAGTAGTAGATATAATGGTCATCTGAGTTAAATTCACCCATTCCAGTCCATTTCAGTTCGCTGATTCCTGGAATGTCGACATTCACTCTTGCCATCTCTTGTTTGACCACTTCCAATTTGCCTTGATTCATGGACCTGACATTCCAGGTTCCTATGCAATATTGCTCTTTACAGCATTGGACCTTGCTTCTATCACCAGTCACATCCACAGCTGGGTATTCTTTTTGCTTTGGCTCCATCCCTTCATTCTTTCTGGAGTTATTTCTCCACTGATCTCCAGTAGCATATTGGGCACCTACTGACCTGGGGAGTTTCTCTTTCAGTATCCTATCATTTTGCCTTTTCATACTGTTCATGGGGTTCTCAAGGCAAGAATACTGAAGTGGTTTGCTATTCCCTTCTCCAGTGGACCACATTCTGTCAGATCTCTCCACCATGACTCGCCCATCTTGGGTTGCCCCACGGGCATGGCTTAGTTTCATTGAACTAGACAAGGCTGTGGTCCTAGTGTGATTAGAATGACTAGTTTTCTGTGAGTATGGTTTCAGTGTGTCCATTAACACAGATTAATTCAATATAAGGTTTTATTAAGCCTAGAATAATTACTTTTATTGATGGTGGCAAGGTTTTAAAATATATATGCAAGTGAGATGGAAATTGCTACCAAAGAAATTCAGCTGTGTATTTGAATCAGCTTCATTTTGTACTAATGATATATTATAATATACATATTGTTATATATTATATTTCAGAAAAATAATTTACATCACTGGGCTTAAAACAAAATTTAAGACATAAGAAATGACTTCTGCATTTTTCTCAGCATCTGTGGCTTCAAACAACATGTGGGTCCTATTTGTTACTGCTATTTATTGTGTGAATCTATTTTTAAGGATCCCAAGTTTGGCAGAATTAAAAATATGAATATCATCTGCATTGCTCCAGACCACTCTATTACAGCATAGTAATTTGTATATAGGTCATCAGGATTTCTTAAAAAAGGGAATGTATAGTTTTATTTTATGTAGTCAGAGAATTCACTGTTCCATGATGCCTTTCTCAGGTCATCTTGAGAACTGATTGTCACACAATGATCCAATCAGCTGTTTGATTGATCGTATTCAGTTCATCCCTGGCACCTGGACGAAACATTTCAAGGTCAGGTTATTTCTGTCTGACACTGATGGACATGGCATGCAACATTGAGGGATAAAAAGAGTTCATTATATTCAAAAACTGCCCCACAGCAAATACATCTCAATCGTTTTGCTTAAAGACTTACTGAGACTATCTAAAACTGAATTATGGTAACTCTGTAATTTCATCTGACAGCACTGTTTAGGGTGGAGTTGCATAGTGTGGACACTCAGTCAAATTACTGAAAATCATGATGGTAATAATGGTTCATTAAAGAATTGTAGTTTGGTGTTCAGAAAGTGATACGAATAGAGGGTTTGGAAAAACTAACACTGAAATGAGCACACAGCTTATGAACCCAGATAATAAGCATAGAGATCTAATATAATGCCATGCAATCTCACGTTTTAATACAAAAGTACGTAACTGTGGAGGAGTCTTTGATTGTCCTCTAAACTGTCAGTTTCACACTCAAATTTATTTTTTATAGATTAGACCTTGTAGCTGAAGTACTCATGCCACTAATATTCATTGAGCACTTACTAAGGAATAGGTACTCTCCTAGAACTGGATATACACGTGTGTGTACATGTATATACCTACATACACTTAACAGAAGTCGCTTCCTTGTTGGAACTGAAATTCTACTTGGCAGAGATAGATAATAAATATATTAATGAAATTAATTAAATCATGTGTTAGGAAGTAAGAGTGCTATAAAAACAAAGCAGAATAGTGTGGATGGGAATGCCTTGGTGTAAGGGATTCAATTTTAGAGAGATCAGTGTAAACCTTGTTAAAAATGACAGTGGAAGAGAGACTGAAAGGTTTCTGTTGGAGGGAAATCTATAACATCAGTGGGAAACACGTTCTATGTAGGCTGAATAGCCAGTGCACAGAGTAGGAAGCGAGACCGTACCTGACTTTTATGAGGGACAGTAAAGAGGTCAGTGTGACTGGAGCGCAGTGACACAGGGAATAGGAGCAGGGTATAAGATCAATTCTGTAGGACCTTGTAGACCATCATAAAGACACTGTCTTCTACTGCAAATGCAGTGTGAGGTTAACACATGGAGGAGAGGTGTTGAGCAGAAGAGTGACTATATCTGAAGTACAATTTAATTTACTCATCTCACCATGAGTAAAAATAAATTATGGGGCTTCAGGTTAAGATGGAAGAAAGGAAAAGGGATATTCAGTTAGGAGTGAGATGTTAGTGGCTTGTACCCAAGTCTTAAACCACAACTGCTCATCTCACAGACATACTTTCTCTTCCTTGAAATCATATACTAATGTATCTGGAAAACTTCTAAAATGTTTTTCTAGTAGTTCTCACTATTGGAATCCATTAACTGATATAGATATAATTCATTTAACCTCACTATATCTCAGTTTTCTTATTTGTTCATAGGGTTAAAAACAGTGACTAATCCATATGATAATGATGTGAATTATATAAGAATATGTATGTATATTGATGAAAGTGAAAGAGGAGAGTGAAAAAGTTGGCTTAAAACTCAACATTCAGAAAACTAAGATCATGGCATCTGGCCCCATCACTTCATGGCAAATAGATGGGGAAACAATGGAAACAGTGACAGACTTTATTTTCTTGGGCTCCAAAATCACTGCAGATGGTGACTGCAGCCATGAAATTAAAAGACACTTGCTCCTTGGAAGAGAAGCTATGACAAGCCTAGACAGCATATTCAAAAGCAGAGACATTACTTTGCCAACAAAGGTCCCTCTAGTCAAAGCTATGGTTTTTCCAGTAGTCAAGTATGAATGTGAGAGTTGGACAATAAAGAAAGCTGAGTGCCGAAGCATTGATGCTTTTGAACTGTGGTGTTGGTGAAGATTCTTGAGAGTCCCTTGGACTGCAAGGAGATCCAACCAGTCCATCCTAAAGGAGATCAGTCCTGAATATTCATTGGAAGGACTGATGCTGAAGCGGAAACTCCAATACTTTGGCCACCTGATGCAAAGAACTGATTCAATGGAAAAGACCCTAATGCTGAGAAAGATTGAAGGCAGGAGGAGAAGGGGACAACAGAGGATGAGATGGTTGGATGGCATTACCAACTCAGTGGACATGAATTTGAGCAAGCTCTGGGGGTTGGTGATCGACTAGGAATCCTGGTGTGCTGCAGTCCATGGGGTTGCAAAGAGATAGACACAACTGAGCAACTGAACTGAACTGATGTATGTACACACACACACACACACACAAAGCTATTGTAATTAAAACAGTATGACATTGATATAAAAACAGATATGTAGATCAGGGGAAAAGAATTAAGAGCCGAGAAATAAACTTAGACATACATGATCAATTAATTTATGAAAGGAGCTAAGAATATGCTCCAAGAAAAGGACAATGTTTTCAATAAATAGTATTGGAGAAACGGGACTGTCACAGCAAAAGAATGAAACTTGACCACTAGGTCACACCAGGGTCCCTGACATCTAGGCTGCACACTAGTACCAGTTTACAACCTGTTAGGAAGCAGGCCACACAGCAGGAGGTGAGCTGGCAAGTGAGCAAAGCAACATCTGCCTCTCCCCATTGCTGCCTATTGCTCACATTATTGCCTGAACCATCCCGCCACTGTCCATGGAAAAACTGTGTTCTGAGAAATTATTTCCTGGTACCTAAAAGGTTGCGGACCACTGATCTATACCATACACAAAAATTAACTCAAAATGAATTAAAGACTTGAATATAAGACCTGAAAAAATAAAACTAGGTGAAAACATAGGTGGTAAGCTTGTTGATGTAAGTCTTGGTCATGATTTTTTTAAAAATCCAACACCCAGAGCAAAAGCAACAAAAACAAAAAAAAGCAAAAATTAAAAAAAGCATCACTATATTATACCAAAAAAGTTCTGTATAGCAAAACAAGCCACAAACAAAATGAAAAGGAAATCTAAAGTGGACAAAAATTCTTGGAAACTGTAAGAGGTTAATATCTAAAATATATGAAGAATTCATATAACTTAGTTCCAGAAAAACATCTATTTCTGCTTTATTGACTATGCCAAAGCCTTTGACTGTGTGGATCACAATAAACTGTGGAAAGTTCTGAAAGAGATGGGAACACCAGACCACCTGACCTGCCCCTTGAGAAACCTGTATGCAGGTCAGGAAACAACAGTTAGAACTGGACATGGAACAACAGACTGGTTCCAAATAGGAAAAGGAGTACGTCAAGGCTGTATATTGTTACCCTGCTTATTTAACTTATACGCAGAGTACATCATGAGAAATACTGTGCTGGAAGAAGCACAAGCTGGAATCAAGATTGCTGGGGGAAATATCAATAACCTCAGATATGCAGATGACACCACCCTTAAGGCAAAAAGTGAAGAGGAACTCTAAAGAGCCTCTTGATGAAAGTGAAAGAGGAGAATGAAAAGGTTGGCTTAAGGCTAAACATTCAGAAAACTAAGATCATGGCATCCGGCCCCATCACTTCATGGGAAGTAGACGGAAACAGTGGAAGCAGTGTCAGAGTTTACTTTTTTGGGCCCCAAAATCACTACCGATGGTGATTGCAGCCATGAAATTAAAAGACGCTTACTCCTTGGAAGAAAAGCTATGACCAACCTAGATAACATATTAAAAAGCAGAGACGTTACTTTGCCAACAAAGGTCCATCTAGTCAAGGCTATGGTTTTTCTAGTGGTCATGTATGGATGTGAGAGTTGGACTGTGAAGAAAGCTGAGCACCAAAGAATTGATGCTTTTGAACTGTGGTGTTGGAGAAGACTCGAGAGTCCCTTGAACTGCAAGGAGATCCAACCAGTCCATTCTAAAGGAGATCACTCCTAGGTGTTAATTGCAAGGACTGATGCTAAAGCTGAAACTCCAGTACTTTGGCCACCTCATGCAAAGAGTTGACTCATTGGAAAAGACTCTGATGCTGGGAGGGATTGGGGGCAAGAGGAGAAGAGGACGACAGAGGATGAGATGGCTGGATGGCATCAATGGACATGAATTTGAGTGAACTCCGGGAGTTGGTGATGGACAGGGAGGCCTGGTGTGCTGTGATTCATGGGGTCGCAAACAGTCAGACAAGACTGAGAGACTGAACTGAATGGCAAAAAAACGCCAAACAATCCAATTAAAAAAAGAGCAGAAGACCTGAACATTTTTCCAAAGAACACATACAGGTGGTCAAGAGATACATGAAAATATATTCAAAAATCACTATCAGGTTAATTCAAATCATAGCCACAATAAGACATCACCTCATATTTGTTATAAAATTGCTGATATTTCTATCTTCCAATATTTTAATAACTTACTTTGTGTCACTGTTACAATTATTCATTGAGTATTCAGTGAGACTCTCTCGTCTGTCTTGCAATTTATATTTTACAATAAATTTCTTTATGGGAAACTATTTGAATACTTTTAAATAGCTTCAGGAGATATAAAAATGACTTATTTCTGTTTTATAATAACTTTTTATGTATAAAAAGGAAAATAGAAAGCATCTACTTAAAAATAAATTAAGAATATGCTTTTATTTTATAATAAACAGGACCATAGTGTATATGAAGACCTAAAGGAAGTTATACAAATATTACTATACTTAAATAAATTTTCCCAAGTTGGAACTCTAAATTCCCAAGAACTACTTTAGGTAAAATAGTAAGACATTTAAATACTATTGCTAAATAAAAAATATCTTCAAATTATTTATTTTTACAAAATGAAAATAGCATTATTATTTATAAAGGAAATAGAATTGACTAGAAGAAATATAAGCTTGATTTCAAAGTTCTAATGATGAAACACATTGGTCACAAACTTTAAGCAAGGAAAGTTATGATGAGAGCTTAGCTATTAAATTACAACCCTAGATTGCTGCATAGGGCCTCTTTTTGAGGACTTCAAGTCAGCAAAGTTATCAATTCTTTTATTAAATGCCCATCATTTAACTTCTTGTAGCAATTAATGTAGTACCTGACTCAGCTCCTCCTAAACTTGACAATCCTGAGTTTATAGAGAAAGTGCTAGAATGTGAAGATGAAAGAAATGTGTACACCTCTTAATTTAGTATAGAAACCTCAATTTTTATCCACAACGGATCCTGCTGGAAGCACTGAAAGAGCAGCAGTATAAATATGGGTTCACTCCAGCAGTGACAGATTCAATCATCCAGTAATTGTGTAATCACTTGAGGATTACACAATTAGCTTGAGGATCATTGATAGCTTATTTTACCAATGGATAAAAAGAATCCCTAAAATTATTATCATTTTTTAAAAGGAATTTTCCGTTGGTCTAATCATTAAGACTCTGCTCCCGATACAGGAATACAACCTAGGTCTCCTGCATTGTAGGCAGATTCTTTACCTCTGAGCCTGAGGGAAGCCCTCTCCCAATGCAAGGGTCATAGATGTGATCCTGAGTTGGGGGCTAGAGCCCATATTCCACACAATGAGGCCAAATAAATCAATAAATAAAATGAAAAGAAAAAAAAGAACCTTTTCTTCCAATTATCTTTCAATAATCTTCCAATTATCTTCCAATACAGTTTTAAGTAAATCAATACTTTGTTATAATATGTTTCTCTAGATATTTCTTCCATGGACAAAGTCCTTGAGGAATCAGTCATGTATTTCAAGTATCAGCAGAGCTTAGGAGACCAGCTGAGTTGCATTACTCTCAGCATTTTATTTATTCACAAGGAAATCTTGACTTAAATTAGCCAGATTCTGCTTTGTCGTCACTTGATTATCTAGATTTACACAGGGGTTGGAGAAGCTATTTTTGCAATTCAAAGATGCCAACTTGTCAAAAACTAAATCAAGGTGATTTTCATAAAGCCAGTTTTATATGAAGGGTTCTGGGCTTCTTCAAGAAATAACACACTATTTTTCTCTCCTTCTTTCATAGAAGTATAGGAATATCATTGTAGTAAATTATTACATGTACCTATTTTCATTTTTATTGGATTATAAGTATCCATACTGTCAGGAGATCAAGCCAGTCAGCCCTAAAATAAATCAGTCCTGAATATTCATTGGAAGGACTGATGCTGAAGCTGAAGCTCCAAGCTTTGGCCACCTGATGTGAAGAGCTGACTCACTGGAAAAGACCCTGATGCTGGGAAAGATTGAAGGCAGGAGGAGAAGGGGATGACAGAGGATGAGACGGTTGGATGGCATGACCGACTCAATGGACATAAGTTTGAGCAAGCTACGGGAGTTGGTGACGGACAGGGAAGTCTGGTGTATCGCAGTCCATGGGGTCATAAAGGGTCAGACACGACTGAGTGACTGAACTGAACTGATCTAAATGATTTAAAAATTTCAAGTTGATCTAGTTACCATTATCCAAGTTCAAAAGGCATTAAATGCAAGAACTTAAAATTTGAGGGTAAATTCCATTTTGTATATTTTAAAAAGGACACAAAACCCATCTTGCTTTATACAGTTTTTTTTTTTTTTTTTGATTAGTTGCAATCTCTTAAATAAAAGCACCAGACTCTTTGACTTAATCTTTGGAAATCTGTCATAGAGACATATATCTTCTACTATGTGACTGAAACTCCATTAAAGATCCTACAATTATTGTATTTTGGCATTCTATGGAAACTTCAAGACTTGTTAAGTTCAAGATTTGTATTTATTTTGTAAGTAAAATTCTTAATGTGCCAAACAACCAGTACAGTTTAACCAGCTAATAAATGGTGACACTAAAGCTAGAAATCAGAGTACCTTCAGTTCAGTTCAGTTCAGTCGCTCAGTTGTGTCCAACTCTTTGCGACCCCATGAATCACAGCATGCCAGGCCTCCCTGTCCATTACCAACTCCCGGAGTTCATGCAAACTCATGTCCATCGAGTCGTTGATGCCATGCAGCCATCTCATCCTCTGTCGTCCCCTTCTCCTCCTGCCCCCAATCCCTCCCAGCATCAGGGTCTTTTCCAATGAGTCAACTCTTCGCATGAGGTTGCCAAAGTATTGGAGTTTCAGCTTTAGCATCAGTCCTTCCAATGAACACCCAGGACTGGTCCCCTTCAGAATGGACTGGTTGGATCTCCTTGTAGTCCAAGGGACTCTCAAGAGTCTTTTCCAACACCACAGTTCAAAAGCATCTATTCTTCAGCACTCAGCTTTCTTCACAGAGTACCTTAGTGCTGCTGTTTGGTCTTTACACTAATAACGCCAGCTTTAAAAATTTTGGGAAAACATATTTAATTCTTTCTGTGGAGACAGACCCTAGAGAGACTCTCATGGCTTTTTCCCATCTATTCTCTTCCCTTCTGTTCACACCTGGTAGGATCCTCTATTCCAAAGGGTAGACAAGACATGTGACTTGCTCCTTATCTTTGACTACAGCAAAGATACAGAGATGTTGCTGATGTTGTTGCTTTGCTGCTGCTGCTAAGTCGCTTCAGTCATGTCCAACTCTTTGCGACCCCATAGACAGCAGCCCACCAGGCTCCTCTGTCCCTGGGATTCTCCAGGCAAGAATACTGGAGTGGGTTGCCATTTCTTTCTCCACAGAGATGTTATAGAAATGTAACTTAGTTTCCAAATGTATTTTGGGTTAATCAAAAGGAAGATTATCCTGAGAAGCTTGACTTAATCAGGGGAAAGCCATTAAAAGGGAGTAGGTCCTCCCTGAGTTAGACTCTGAACAAGAGAAAATTTCCTAGCGGACATGATGAAGTAAACAGTCACGCTGAGGAAGCACAAATGGCAAGATACTCAGGTGGCCCTTGTGAACTACAGGTGGTCTTGAGCATCAGAGATTGGTCTCTAGTCTACAACCAGCAATAAGCGAGGGCCTTCTGTCACACAGATAAAAAAGGTGTGAATTCTGACAATAATCTGAATGAATTTTCAAGCAAATTCTTCTCATTATACCTACAAATGAAAACATAAAGCCAATATTTTGCAACCTTGTCAGATTTGAAGAAAGGACCCAGCCAAGCCAAACTTGAACTTTTGACCCACAGAAACTGCAAGATAAGTGTGTCTCATTTTAAGGTGTTAAATTGTGATAATTTGTTACTCTGCTATAGAAAACTAAATTAGAGCCTTTAGTTCTGTCATTTGAGAGTAAACTGTGTTTATAACCTGCTTGTTTATAACATATAGAAATGATCCACTGTTTGGAGTCTTATTTCTGCATCACAGCCCTTCTTCAACTTTGCTGTATGCCAGGAAGTGACTGTCCCCTCAGGCAGCAGTTCCCAGACATGTGATTTCATAATCCAGGATAATTTAAAAATATGTTTTGGCGATAAACACAGTATTTTCAACCATTAGTTTTTTTTTAACATAATATCATTTTTAAAACATCAAAAAATATCTAATCATTTTATCATTAAAAAATAAGCTGTAACACCAAAACTATGGATATGATCTGAGAATAAAGGTGAGACTTTCACAAGAAAGGAAAGTTTGTAACTTATGTAGACATACACACACCATCACAAACCATACCCACACTCACATATACACATACATGCATTCACTCTTTCACGTTCCCATTTGCCCTAGACTGGAACAGACATAACATTGTCACAGATTTAAACCAGACTATAAATTTGCACTTGGAAGCTACTCTTATAAGGAAAAGTTTTAAAACTGCTGGGTAGTTTTAGGTTACTGAACTCAAACTTCAAAACATGGTGTTAGATTATTACATGGAGTCACTTTTGGCTTTGTGTACATTACTTCTTTTTCAATTTATTTTACACAAAGATTGAACCAGAATATAGATGGAACAGAATATGATGGAAAGGAGGACATAAGAAAGCTACACTACGGAGCAAAGTTGTGCTTAGTCACTCAGCTGTGTCTGTCTCTTTGTGACCCCATGAACTATAGCCTGCCAGGCTCCTCTGTCCATGGGATTTCCCAGGCAAGAATACTGGAGTGGGTTGCCATTTCCTCCTTCAGAGGATCTTCCTGACCTAGGGATCAAACCTGGATTTCCTGCATTACAGGGAAATTATTCACCATCGGAGCCACCAGGGAAGCCCAGAGCGAAGGTAGCATCTTCAACAAGTACTGCTGGAACAACCGAACAACTAACTGCATGCGAAGAAAAGTGAATCTAGACATAGACACTACACTATTAACAAAAATTAACTCAAAATGATGATAGACTCAAAACAAAATGCAAAGATATAACACTCCTAGAAAATAACACAGGAGAAAACCCAGATGACCTTGGGTATAATGATGGGATTTTTTTTAGATACAATGCCAAAGACATGATCCATGAAAATAATAATTGATAAGTTGGACTTCATTAAATTTAAAAACTTCTCCATGAAAGACAATATCAAGAGAATTAGAAGACAGGCCACAGAATTGGATAAAATATTTGCAAAAGACATATTTTGCTAAATTGATGGACCTAATTTCCTAACATATTAAGTCTTTTCCCAAACTGTTGACTTTGGTAATCTTATGACTGAGCAAAATGAATATAAGAGGTGGTTAACTGGTTTTGATTGAACACACATACACACACACATACTCCAGAGTCTATTCTTTTTCTCTATACATTTATAGGGATTCAAACAACCAGTTTAAAAAGACAGTTTTCTGAGACTAATAGAGGACCATGTCACACAAAGATTTGTGAATAGACAGGTGTAGCTATGTTCTACTTTTACCAGCCATAGTTGGGGAGCCATGTGAAATATCACTTCACTGGAGTAGCCACATGTGATTGGTTATTGTTAAAGACACAGATATGTTTACATGAACAAGATAAAGTTGAAGGGAATGGGAAATTATTTGGAAAAATGAAAGAGAATGATGAAGCTTAACTTGAGTTAGTTGTGTGTTCTTATGGTATGCCCTGCACCAAGCCCTGTGTCTGTTTTTCTTTCTTTCAAGCTTGAATGAGCTCTGTTGCAAGTATTGGAGGATGTAGCAACCTGCTTTAACTTAGAAAGAAGAGGAAAAGAGAAGATTTCACATTTTGCCTTTTATAAATGTATATTAGATTTTTGTTCAGATATATTCAAGGGCCTTAACATTTTCAGTGGCCTATGAGAGTTTTCAAAGATCATCATACAAAATTTGAGTCTTTATAATTTAATGTATTGGCTCTAGAAAATAAAAAAGAAAACCACAAAATCAAAATGAATAAATGTTTAATTAAATGTCTGAATAACAATATTATATAAACTTCATTACTCATTTAGTATTCATGAAAGTTTTATTACATTTGAAAACAGTTTTTTGGACAAATTTTTTCCACCTTGCAAGAGTTTCCAAACATTCAGAATGTAAAAAATCATAGCCTATCACAAATTATATCAGTTATACATAGTTAAATAATTTTGAAAACCAATATAATATTTCTTTCTCCAAATTTCACAGTAAACAGTTGCTGTTGAATGCAGGTATACTTCCCTAGGCTTGCTATGATGTGTGCTCTGACTTCTGTAGGCCTGATCAAATTCTTAAAGCAGTTCTACTTTTAATTCATCCATTGCCTACTGTGCCATGATGGGTAAGACATAGGTATTGGTCCATGATTTACTGTGTTGGTCGTTTAGTCATGTCCGACTCTTTGTGATCCCTGGGACTGTGGCCTGCTAGGCTCCTCCATCTGTGGAATTTTCCAGGCAAGAATACTGGAGTGGGTTGCCATTTCCTTCCCACAGGGGTCATCCCAACCCGGGTATCCTGCATTTCAGGCAGATTCTTTACCATCTGAACCACCTTACTACTCTAAAACTTTTCAAACTAGGGTAGGCCTGGGACTGTGTTCTCTGCAAGCTGTGTCTGGTCAGAAGTTTTATTGTGAAGTGTTCCTAGGAAATACACCCCCTAGGAAGGCAGAAGGCAAGCTCTCTACACTGAGTTTGCAAGAGATGACCCAGCTGATACAATGAGCTGTGGTTTTAGGGTGGCCCTTCAGAGTTGTCCCCAAAAGCAAAGCCTTTGAATCCCTACATCAGCCAGTTACTGGTCATACTCCCCCTGTAGGGGACACAACTTTTGGCAAGCAGCTCTAGACACCTGAGGAAAACACTTCAGTGAGCAAATGTGGACATGGAGAATCATGTAGATAGGTACTTTACGAGTGTTAGATTACCTCACACCACAATTCAGCCCATGTGTTACAGTTAGACAGAAGCAAATTGGGCGAGAGGTGGGATTTCACCCAGTTCATTAGTCTATCAGATTAACACAATGGTAATGATGTATTTCTGGGTAAGGGTTTCTACTGAACTTTAATATTAAGTGTAACTTGTATGCTACATAAAGCTACCGATGCAATATTAAATTATCAAAGACTTCTTGAACACTCTAAATTCTGGAATACTGGCATATAGTGTAAAATAGACATGTACAATTCTGGATTTAATCTAACTTGACCATATCATAATCTATTATTATCCATCACACATCTCTTATTGGGCTAGAACTCTAAAAGCATAATATTACTTTTCAGTTTATGACTGTTACCATAAAGAACAGAAAACAAATGTCTAGAGAGTTGATATAACTTGGCCAAATTCAAATAAGTTGTAAGACATGAATGACAGAATTTATTCTATACATCTTTGATCCACAGTCCAGATTTTCTTCTCTAATATACCATGTTGCTACTTTAGTCCAGAAAATGTTGTTAAAAATCCTTTAAAATGCATGCAAAAATAATGTAAAATTATGCTCAACGATGTGAAGAAAAGCTATACGTGAATACTAATTCTATTGCAAATATAGCTTGCTACTCTATGCCACATGCTGTCTGAAGGACTTTAATTGAATAGATGTTTCACAGTCTAGAAAGGATATACTATCATTGTATTGTGCCCAGCCCCTGCCTTTTTGGAGATCATTAAAATAAGACATAGATGGAGTTAGGTAATTTCTCAAGATTACACATCACTAAGCAGTAGAGTTGGTGTCAGACTCCTGTAGTTTAACATCAAAACCTTCCACTTAACCACAAAGTTCTACACCTTTTTGGGTTAAGTGTTGATGTATTATATTTTAAGTGCTGGTGTACCACATTGCTTTAATAAAAAAAAAAAAAAAGTGTTCCCATTGACACATTTCTCAGAGCCAAGGACTGAAATGAAGAGGATTTGAGAATGTTACTTTTAAGTAGAGGTAATGCGTCAGCCATTGTCCCTAACAATGGTAGTGAAAATGCACTTCAAATGACACGCAGTACAGCCAAAGTGGGCAAGGCTTTGAAGAAGGCCACTCAATGACAGAGGAAGAGTAGATAGTACCACAGCTTAAGGATGATTATTTTGATGTCTCATCAAAAGAACTACCCTGCCAAAAAAAAAAAAAAAATTCCCTGCATCTATCTAAATATCAACACTGTACTTTCTCTAAAGCTTATGTATTTTTTTTAGCCACTATCTTATATTTTTTAATACTACAGGACATGCAATACATTTTTAACCTATCATTTTTACACATACAGGGTAAGATAGTATTTTCTATGAAAATAATATTTTTTAAAGTTTCTTTCCTTTTTACTGAATCAGTTCAGTTCAGTTCAGTAGCTCAGTCGTGTCCAACTCTTTGTGACCCCATGAATCACAGCACGCCAGGCCTCCCTATCCATCACCAACTCCTGGAATTTACCCAAATTCATGTCCATCGAGTTGGTGATGCCATCCAGCCACCTCATCCTCTGTTGTCCCCTTCTCCTTCCTCCTCCAATCCCTCCAAGAATCAGAGTCTTTTCCAATGAGTCAACTCTTGTCATGAGGTGGCCAAAGTATTGGAGTTTCAGCTTTAGCATCAGTCCTTCCAATGAACACCCAGGACTGATCTCCTTTAGAATGGACTGGTTGGATCTCCTTGCAGTCCAAGGGACTCTCAGGAGTCTTCTCCAACACCACAGTTCAAAAGAATAGTCAAGCACAAAATGAGGATATTGATTAAAGTATAAAATTCTGTAATTTATAGTTATTTAATTAGAAAACACTTTTTTCTAGCTACTTATACTCCTAAGAAATACACACACACACACACACACACACACATATTTAGTGATTATTTGATCAACACTTAGTCTAAAGAGGGGCTTCCCAGGTGGCTCAGTGGTAAAGAATCTGTCTACAACGCAGGAGTCACAGGTCCGACCATGAGTTAAACGTCCCATAATCCCTTTCCCTTTTCCTGAAAAAGGAAATGGCAATACACTCCTGTATTCTTGCCTAGGAAATCCCATGGACCGAGGACCCTGGCAAGCCGCAGTCCATGGGTCACAAAAGAGACACAACTCAGTAACCAAACAACAACAAGTTTAAAGGGACTTTCCCCTATTATAATGGCACTGTACTAATGATCAAGACTGAGAAAAAAGAGTGAAAACATGTACACCTTATCTTTTAAATTATTTTATAACCAAACGGTTCGGATTCCTAGAATATATTTCTACTCTTGCCAGTAAGCTCAAATATTTTATAAAGATTACCTCCTATATCTCAGAGAAATATTAGCAAAGTAAAAATATAGTATGCTAATTCTTGCTTCGAGACATGTACTCTGTATGTGTAAGCTTTGATGAGTACTAATGGATACTTCTTAGTTTTGACCCTTAGGTTGAAAATAACAGCTTGTTGTTATTTTTCAGGAAGAATAAGATCCATTTCTAAACATTTTAGAAGTCTCAGGGCTTTTTTTTTCTCCTTATAAATAGACAAATAAATGACCACATTAGCACTTGCACTTCAATATGAGCCAAGGACATTTTAAAAATGTCACAACTCAGGGTTAACACTTATTTTTGACATCTGGCTTTCAGATTTTTCTCTGTAATTGTCTGTTTGCTGCCTCATTGCCATAAACAGGGACTGAAGGTCAAATGCATCTCTTTCCTGCATTTCCATAAGATACTAAGTCTCAAAGTTTTAAATATTTCATGTATTGTGGTTACTGGATTTTCCCAAGTTCTAAACCAGTTTAAACATTTGAACATGGGAACATCTTCTGCTTAGGTAAAAACTGCCCCCCAGCAAGAATGGTAAGTTACTTGATTCCAACTATAAGCAGCTCAATTTTTAGCAGATGCTTGTGCATTTGTTTCTCTAGACCAGTGGAAACAGTTTGGCCCTAGTCTTACAAGAGCAAATGGAATGCAGCCAACACATGGAACTGAATACACTGTCAAGGTGAGGTCATCAAAGATGAACTAACTGACAAAACTGGGAATCAAGTTTTCTTTTTAAATCAGGATCAATTCCAGAATGGCATCAAGTGAACCAAAATGTGCCCTCCATACAGACTCTCTGCTTGGGAGGTCTCAAAGACAAAAAATATTCTAAGTCTATGGGCATGAAACACTGAACTTATTGCTGGCTCATATCATCCATTGAGAATACTAGACAATGAAAACATCATATGATGGTAGTTTTAACATGGAAATGTTCATTTTAGTTCAGAAGTCACACTGTTCATTACCTGTTCAACAAGCATATTGATAATCTTTTTATGTACTGCATATTGAGCTAGTTACTAGAGAAACAAAGAAAAAAGTTGCTTCTCTCAAGAAATCCAGGAGTCTAAAGGCTGTTATCTGTCTTGTATGACACTCTCTGTAATGATGTGTCTTTATCTTCCCCAGTGGATTATGATGACTTTTATAAACTACTCTAAGAACCAGAATGCAAACTAAATCCTTAAATGCCTTTTCAAGGGTATCCTGTATTTAAGTGCCAGTCCTCCTGTCCTCACTCCCTACCCTCAACCTTAGTCTGTTTTTAGAAAATATGTGTTCAAATTCTATATATCAGGACTCTATCCCCTCACCCAGAGCTGAAATGACTAAAGATGAGCACCTATCCAAGCTTGGCAATTTGTTAGATGAATAACAGCACCTGGTGTGGCTTTGAGCAAAACCTTTGATCAAGTATGGACAAGGATGATTGGTTAGGTCATTCATAAACTTTCTCTGGAGAATTTAAATCAAAGTAGGTGGAAAGTTGACTGTGGAAAACAGAAACAAAAAGAGACTGAGGAAAGACAATACACAGAAACTACTGGGCAGCTGAAGCTCTGAATATACAGACAGCATAACACAGAAGAGAAGATAAATAAGGAAATACACTGTGGGTAAAGTGATACACAGAGAGAAAGACAAGCTCATATTTCCCCCCTAATTATATCAGAGCTGCAAATTTCTGGGAAAAAAAAAAATCAAAAAAAAAAAAACAAAAAAACCCCCCCTGACTTCTATTATCTCTAAGTTGGCTCTGCAACTGTTTCTAGATTTCTGTTATTTTTCTACTGTAGTCTTCTAATAAATATCCACTATTTTAAGGTGATTTCCCCCTAATTATATCAGAGCTGCAAATTTCTGAAAAAAAAAAAAAATCCAAAAAACAAACAAAAAAAACCCTGACTTCCATTATCTCTAAGTTGGCTCTGCAACTGCTTCTAGATTTCTGTTATTTTTCTACTGTAGTCTTCTAATAAATATCCACTATTTTAAGGTGAAATTAGCGAGTCTTTGTTCCTTTCAATTGAAAGAGCCTAAATATTTCATTATGACAAATGTGCAAAATATTTATGAACTGCCCTAGTGAGTTACCAAATCAGAGTTTAGATCTCTGACACTGAAGTTTGTAATATCATAGCTAGAATATACCTAAAGGAGAAGATGGGCTTCCCTGGTGGCTCAGATGGTAAAGAATCTGCCTGCAATGCAGGAGACCTGAGTTCAATTCCCTGAGTCAGGAAGATCCCCTGGAGGAGGGCATGGCAACCCACTCCAGTATTCTTGCCTGGAGAATCCCATGGACAGAGGAGCCTGGTGGGCTATAGACCATGGGGTCACAAAAAGTTGGACATGACTGAGTGACTAACACTTTTAAAGGAAAAGATAAATCATAAATAATAGAGGTAAAGATATACACATAATCCACGCTTAATCATTTTCCAATAATCTGTAGATATATAGACATACATACAAATCCACAAATAAATCCAGGAACCAGGATCACTATGATATGTTATCAAATGCAGCAGCTACTCTAACCCTGCATACCTGGCAGGGCGTGTTTTCCCATAAAGAAATGTGCATGGTGTTTCAAGGAGGGAGAACCCAGAGTCAGCACTGAAATAGGATAAACTATATATAAAAGTTTTCAAGGAAAATATTAGAGAATTTTAATTGAGTGGAAGCTAAATTTCTAACATTATACTAGAGATCATCATATATATGATCTCATTTAATCCTTACAAAAAATTCAGGGAAGTTTTATATTATAAATTATAAAAATAAGAAAATTAAGACTCAGGAAGTTTGAAGTAACTTCTCTAAAGTCACATTTGAAATTGAAACACATTACTTTCTGGCTCTAAAGCCCACATTCCTTTCATCTTACCAATATGCCTGCTCTTCATTCAGCATAATCATCTGATATCAAAAAGAACATAATAACCTCATTCCCATTAGAGCCCTTGACTCCTGATTTTTGTGTATGTACTCTTTTCCTGAATTTTCCAGAAAGGAAATATTCACTAAATTCTAAGTGTTGTCAAGGAAGGGACTATCTTCACTTAATAAAGTGGAATCAGTCACACTGTGGTCAAGAAATATTTGTTGAACAAATGCTTCAAAAGAGGTTTATTTAACAGGTATTATTTCAGATTACCCCAAATCAGCCTTGGCAATCCAAATGCAGCTTAACCTGGTGGTTTTTCTTTCTTACTTGTTTTTTGTTGTTTGGAGAGACAAACTCATTTAGAACTTAAGTCTGTGGACTCTGGAGAGAGTGTCTGTATTTGAAACCTGACTGCCACTTCACAGATGCATTTCCATAAGTTACTTAATTAGTTTCCTGAACTGTAAAGAATTAATAATAGATGATAGGTTTGGTGTGGATATTAAATTAGTTAATACTATGAAATATTTAGAACAGCATCAGGAAATTGATAAGCATTAAGTAAATGTGAACTATTTTAAGGAACCTCAGATAATTTTCATTCAATACCACTCCCATTCTTTATTTCTTAGGAAAGGGTGGGACTTTCTTAGATTATGTGTGACTTATCAGGGGAGCCAACAGAATCCTGGTAAGCTGACAGAGCACAATGTGACTGTGGTCATGTGTTGGAGGGGTGGTGGTGAAGGATATTCCTATATTGAAGGATCTGACAATTTAATAGATAGTCTACTTTTGAAAAGGGGCCTTCAGTAAATGGTCTGATCATTAATAATTTTGGCTTTGTCAAGCATATAATTTTTGCTGCAACTACCATACTCTGCTGTTGGACTATGCAGTCAGTCACAGATAACAGACGAACAATGAATGTGATTGACTTCTAATAAAACTTTATTGACAAAAACAGGAAGTGGGCCAGATTTGGCCTAAGAATCATATTTTGAAGACTTCTGTGGGCAAAGATGGGTACAGTGCTCAGATAATGAATATATCTCTGGGGCCTTAGCTTCCTAGATACACCTTGAATATTACTAATCAGCAGCAGATCTTTAAACTTTATGATAAAAGTTTCTTATTTGTGAGTTGGAGTAAATGCTCCCTGACACTCCTTTAAGATTAAGATGCTACTAAAGAATGCAAAAGCCTAGAAATCCCCTGTAGCAAAAAATGGAATCTTGCTATTCCTACTTAGATTTTCCTCCCCTAAATTGTGTTCTAGATGATTTCAAGATTTTTATAATGCGATTTAAGTAGGAAAGGGAAAGGGCAGGAGCATAACATGAACATGCTTGCCAGGGCTGGGAAAAGTAGTTTTCTGTAAGGTTCCCATGTGGGAAATCACAGAATATCTACAATATGCAACATTGTGTCATATCATACCATGTAATATGTGAAAAAGTAAAATGGAAATAAAGTACTGATGCTGTGGTCTATTTATTCTTTTCACCATGTCTGAAAATTGCAACACATTTGAACTGTTTTTTGATAATGACTTGTGTGTCTTTAATGAGAACATCATTCTGTCACTGGACACAAGGGTGATGGTTTCTTAGATATTACACATTTTCACACATTACTCTAGATTAAAAAGTGAAGATAAATGATGATAAAGAAATAGGTAAAACCAAAAGTTAGTTCTATAAAAAAGATCAAAAAAATTGATAAACCTCTAACCAGACCCACCAAAGAGAAACAAAGAAAGAATATAGAAAATCAAGAATGTAAAGGTCAGCATAATCTCAGATCCTACAGGAAGAATCTCAGATCTGGCCCAGGAAGTGGGCCAGATTTGGCCTAAGAATCATATTTTATCACATGCAGATGTATATCTGAGCTATTCTCTATGACTATTCATTTACTTATTCTTTCCATAGGTATTTTATTATGGACGTTAGATACTGTTGTAGATACTGAATAGGGCTCTTGCCATAAAAAGCAGTTTTAAGAAGTGATTCTGGAAATGAGAATCACTTTTAATCCCGGTAGAACAAATGCCCATATTGAAGCTACCAAAAAAACTACTGAAGTCATAGAAATAATATGCCAGACTAACAATGTAGTTTTTAATGAATAAAATTTTAATAAGAATTAACTAGATTGTGACTGAAGAGTCACAATTAAAAAAAGGTGGGGGGGATATTAAGTGCAATTTAATGACTATAAATTCAACAATGTTACTTACATTAAAAAAAGGTGGGGAGAATATTAAGCTTAATTTAATGACTATAAATTCAACAACGTTACTTACATCTGAAGTGTCTGCCATTATGATTTTGATAAGCCTGTGTTTTAGCTGAGGGGTAGCAGCTTCAGACAGAACAATAATAGTAGTCTGGCACTTTTATATAAACTCAGAAAACAGTTCCATCTTCTTAAGTGGGGTAATACTAATAATGGCTCTTGAACAAAGACCAAATCCTTACTCAAAACATCACTAATTTCAAGTTGCATCCTTCCCAACTGAGTCACTGCACACTTGAAATAATTCTTAATGAGTTTTTGAAGGCATCTTATACCTTGACAATACTGAGAATTTCAAGTTTTTTCCCCTTACTAATATCGGCATATTTTTCTGGAGTTCTACATTTCTGATAGCTCTTCAGTCACAATCTAGTTAATTCTTTTTTTTTTTTTTAGTTAATTCTTATTAAAACTTTATTCGTTAAAAACTACATTGTTAGTCTGGCATATTATTTCTAAGACTTCAGTAGTTTTTTGGGGAGCTTCAATATGGACATTTGTTCTACCAAGATTAAAAATGGTTCTCAATTCCAGAATCACTTCTTAAAACTGCTTTTTATGGCAAGAGCCCTATTCAGTATCTACAACAGTACCTAACGTCCATAATAAAATATCTATGGAAAGAATAAGTAAATGAATAGTCATAGAGACTAGCTCAGATATACATCTGCATGTGATAAACACTAGATAGAGATAGTGAAGTGAAAGTCACTCAATCATGTCTGACTCTGCAACCCCAACAGTTATACAGTTCATGCAATTCTCCAGGCCAGAATATTGGAGTGGGTAGCCTTTCCCTTCTTCAGGGGATCTTCCCAAACCAGGGATCAAACTCAGTTCTCCCACATTGCAGGTGGATTCTTTACTAGCTGAGCCACAAAGGAAGCCCAAGGATACTGGAGTGGGTAGCCTATCCCTTCTCCAGCTGATCTTCCTGACCCAGGAATCGAACCAGGGTCTCCTGCATTGTAGGTGGATTCTATACCAACTGAGCTATCAGGGAAGCCCTGTGATAAACAATAAATCTGTACAAATTCCAAGTCATAAGAAACAAAACCTAACAAAGCAAACCATTGGAATATTGGAAAAGAGCTTTCTTTCAGGTTTGAGACAATTGGGGTATTGAGAGAGTCAGTTCCTAGGCAGGTTGATAGGGACTCTAGGGGTCCCCAAGGAGAGAGGGGTCTGGAATTCTCAAGGAGGAAGAAAGGACAAACATTTTTCTTTCTCCACATTGCTTAGGATTATATAACAATAATGTATCCTGCCTAAGGAGTCTTTGGATTAAACCTTGTTATCTTAAAATGTTAATTATGGGAGTAGACCTGGTCTTTACAAGGATGTATCTTGCCTGAGGACAGTGTTATCTTAAAATGTAAATTATGGGAGTAGGTCTGATGAGGTCTTTACAACCTCCAGATATTCTTTGGATTATATAACTTCATTGTTAACACTAGCAAGCGGGTACTCTTTCTGCCCCCTTCTGATGCCTATGTCAGAAGCTTTCTCTATCACCTTTATACTTTAATAAAACTTTATTACACAAAAGCTCTGAGCGATCAAGCCTCGTCTCTGGCCCCGGATTGAATTCTCCTCTGGGGGCCAAGAATCCCGGTGTCTTCGTGTGATTCAACAACCACCTTTCAGTATTATATACCATTGTGCTTAAAGGAAATGGCAACCCACTCCAGTGTTCTTGCCTGGAGAATCCCAGGGATGGGGGAGCCTGGTGGGCTGCCATGTATGGGGTTACACAGAGTTGGATATGACTGAAGCGACTTAGCAGCAGCAGCAGCAGCAGCAGTGCTTAAAAACCAATTGGGTTTTGTGCAGAATATGGGAATAAGACTCAACCAAATCTCTAAATTAAAATATTCTTACCCTCCCCCTTATTTAACTAATGTCACGTTTCATCTGCCAGGATTATATACTGGCTACTGAATGAGTGTCTCTGCAACCTCCTTTTCTCTCCACTCACCTTTGGGATTCTCCTCTATTTAGAAAATAATGTACCATCAATGCCTCTTTAGAACATTCACACTTGCCTTAAAGCTTTATTTGCCATGGGGATAATAGTATTTTGGATGAAAACAAAATACTAGGTTCACTATTGTTATAAACATGCTAATGTTAAACTATTATCATGTCCTCCTACTTCTCAGATAATGCACCTTTTTCAAATGCTAAGGATATTGTCTATTGTAAGGCAAAGATTTTCTCTGCAGATAATACTACTGGGAACTAAAACAGACACAGATATTGAAATGGCGATACTTTATTCATGACCATATGCTGCTACTGATTTTTGCACCAAAGCATGTATCAATTTATTCCTTTTTTCTTCTTCTGTTTCAACAGATTCTTACTGTTATTATGAAAAGTAAAACACATAAGGGGCAGATGATGATAAATGATAAGTGATCTAATATTCACTGATTGATATATTCAGCAGCTACTATATTACTTTTATCTTGCATAGACATGAGAAATGCGATGATAATAAAATGTGATTTAAATTTACCTGTAATAGATATTCTATTCATTTATAACTTACATGAGAAAAATTATGAACATTCACACTATATTTAGAACAAATCAAGAGTAGAGTGAAAAAGAATTGACCTGAAACAAGTATAAACTTAATACACTTATCAAGTTCATATTGTGTGCAAGGTGAATTAAATATAAAGATGTTAATAATTTAGAATTTAGAGAGACAAAGTAAAAGTTATTATGATTATCAATCATATCAATAATTTCATCAAATACAAGTGCTTTAAACACAACAATTACAATATAAACATTTTTAAATGGATTAAAAAAAAAAGAGGAGTCTAGTATATGCTGTTGAAAAGAAACCTGGCTTAAATACAAAGACACAGCTAAATTAAAAGTGCAGGAAAAGTTATATCCTTCAAACACACAAAAGAAAGTGATTATTTTAATATCAGACAAAGTAGGATTCAGAACAGGGTGAAGAGTGATATTGTGTAAATGTGTACACATTGTGTATACGTGTGCTCAGTTGCTCAGTCACATCTGACTCTTTGCGACCCCGTGAACTCTTTGTTACCACATGGACTCTAACCCACTAGCTTCTCTGTCCATGGATTTCTCAGGCAAGAATACTGGAGTGGGTTGCCATTTCTTACTCCAGGGGACCTTCCCAACCCAGGATCAAACCTGTATGTCTTATGTCTCCTGCACAGACAGGTAGATTCTTAACTACTACACCACCTGCATAGTGCTAAATGGGTCAGACCACCAAGAAAATATAGCTATGCTAAATGTATAAGCATCTAAGAGCTTTAAAACACATTAAGCAAAAACTAATAGAACTAAAAGGAGAATTAGATAGATCCACAATTATATCTGGAGACTTCAACAGTCTGTTCAACAATTGATAGAGTGAGCAGACAGAAATCAGTAAGTTTACAAGAGATGTAAAAAACAGTATTAATCAACTTGACCTAATTGTTATTTATAGAATACTCCACCAATAACAACAGAATACTTAATATTTTCAAGTACACAAGAGATTTTATCCATGAAGCCTTAAAAATGTAAAAGAATATTATAATTTATTTAAAGTAAAGAATGCTTTCTATGACATTTTTTTTTCTAAATCTAGAAAATTCCCCAGTATTTGAAAATAAACCACACATTTCCAAGTAACCCCCGGATGAAAGAGGAACTCATAAGGGAAATTATAAGCATTTTATATTGAATAAAATTTAAAACAGCATATCAAAACTTTTGGGCATAGTTAAAGAAATAGGTAGAAGGAAATTTATCACTAAATGCCTATATTAGAAAAGAAGAAAGACTCAAATCAATTATCTAATTTTATCTTCAATCTTACAAAGCTAGAAAGAGAAAGGCAAGCAAAAGGAAGGAAATAATAAAGGTAAGAGCAGAAATAAATAATGTGGAAAATAGTTAAACTGTAGAAATCAATAAAATCAAAAGTTAGTTCTATAAAAAGATCAATAAAATTGATAAAACTCTAAGAGAAAAAAATTTTTTAAAGTATAGAAAATCAAGAATGTAAAGGTAGGCATGATCTCAGATCCTACAGACATTAAAATCAATAAATAAAAGAATGTTGCTGTTGTTTAGTGTCTGACTCTTTTGTGTCCACATGGACTGTACCCTGCCAGGTTCCTCTGTCCATGGGATTTCCCAGGCAAGAATTCTGGAGTGGGTTGCTATTTCCTTCTCCAAATAAGGGAATATTAGGCACAATTTAATGACCATAAATTCAATAACTTAGATGAAATGGACTAATTCTTTTAAAGATACAAAGTACCAAGTATCACTCAAGAAAAAACAAATGATCTGAATAGTTTGATGTCAATTAAAGAAATACAAGTTAAAGACTTCAACCTAAGAGGACTCCAGGTGCAGATGGCTACCTTACTAAATTCAAGTAAACATTTAAAAACAACAATAACAACACCAGAAAAATACCACAAAAATTCTTCCAAAATACTGAGGAGAAGGGAAAACTTCCTAAGTTATTTTATGCAGGTGATCTCATCTCATGCTGATACCAAAAATCAGTAAAAGACATCACAGAAAAAGAAAATTATAAAGCAATATCCTTATGATTCCAAATGCAAAAACCCTCAACAAAACAAAATCAAATCAAATCCAGCAATGTATAAAAGTGATAAGACATCAAGATCAAAAGATCTTAAGATCTTATATCTTAAGAATATAAGACTTATTAATTTGAAAATCAACCTGGGAGTGTTGATAATATTCACTCATGGTAAAGCAAATAAAATGAACCAAAAAACAAACAATAAAACCTGCAAAATGGCATAAGAAGGAGTATCTTTGAAAATACGTAGTACTTACAAAAACAAAGAAACCAAAACTATAGCTAATAGAATAGAAATTAAAAAAAGATAAAATAGTCTTTATTTTCAGACAACACATAGACAGTCTGAAGAAATCTTTACAAAGAAACAAAATAACGGCTTAAACTAAGTTAAAACTTGCAAAATACAAGGCCAACATACAAAAATAAAATATATTTCTATTTGTAATGTAAATGTAATGTAAATGCCAATTTCCCCAAACTGATCTATTAATATAAGATCAACACACTTGTGGTATAATAATGAATATGCATGGTGACAGGCAAGGCCCAAGAAGGTCTCCTGGGTCTCCTTGTGGTGAAGGACACTTGTGCAAATATCCAGAAAGTTCTGAGATCCTCTTGAGGTAGAAATTGCTAGGCAGTCTGTGTAGGACTCTGAGACATCAGTCTTGTTTTCAATAAACATTAGCCTAAAGCTATATCCTTTGTCCTGAATTCCTTGAATGTGTCCTTAGTGTGATAAATCATCAGTACTTAGATCCAGGGATCTAAGTGTCAGACTTTATTTTTGGGGGCTCCAAAATCACTGCAGATGGTGATTGCAGCTATGAAATTAAAAGACGCTTACTCCTTGGAAGAAAAGTTATGACCAACCTAGATAGCATATTCAAAAGCAGAGACATTACTTTGCCAACAAAGGTCCAGCTAGTCAAGGCTATGGTTTTTCCAGTAGTCACGTACGGATGTGAGAGTTGGACTGTGAAAAAAGCTGAGCACCAAAGAATTGATGTTTTGAACTGTGGTGTTGGAGAAGACTCTTGAGAGTCTCTTGGACTGCAAGGAGGTCCAACCAGTCCATCCTAAAGGAGATCAGTCCTGGGTGTTCATTGGAAGGACTGATGCTAAAGCTGAAACTCCAATATTTTGGCCACCTCATGCCAAGAGTTGACTCATATGAAAAGACCCTGATGCCGGGAGGGATTGTGGTCAGGAGGAGAAGGGGACGACAGAGGATGAGATGGGTGGATGGCATCACGGACTCAATGGACGTGAGTTTGGGTAAACTCTGGGAGTTGGTGATGGACAGGGAGGCCTGGTGTGCTGCAATTCATGGGGTCACAAAGAGTCAGACACGACTGAGCGACTGAACTGAACTAGATCCAGGGAAGAGCAATAATTTGCTTTTGTTCCATATGCCTGAGGGGGAAAAAAACTGGTAATCATTAATCAAGCCCATACATCTGGTCCATTATAAAGTGGCCAGGGAGCATGAAAAACGGATCAGAAGAGGCCATAAAGATGTTAAGTTAAGCCCCTTAAACTTTCAACTGATTGTTTAGAAATAAGGATAGGAGTCAACCAAAAATGTACATATTTAGGATATAAAAACTGCTGTAAGTCTCACCTTTGGGGGACTATTGACCCACTCTCAGTGTCTACATTGAGAGCTTTGTACTTTCCTTTTCTCTAATAAATCCCATTTTCTTGTTACTCTGAGTGTTTGCATGTTCCTGGATTCCATTTTTTGGTTCCATCAACAAGAACTTGGCACTCCTATTTCACTCTTACATGTGGCCCCTTACTGGGGATATCTTTAAAATACGATGGATGTTAATTAGATTTATTATTATTTGTATATATTGTTTCACTATATGGTTTTTCCAGTGGTCACGTATGGATGTGAGAGTTGGACTGTGAAGAAAGCTGAGCACTGAAGAATTGATGCTTTTGAACTGTGGTGTTGGAGAAGACTCTTGAGAGTCTCTTGGACTGCAAGGAGGTCCAACCAGTCCATCCTAAAGGAGATCAGTCCTTCATTGTATCTGAAATCCTTTAGGATCAGTACAATGAAGGACAGATGCTAAAGCTGAAACTCCAGTACTTTGGCCACCTCATGCAAAGAGTTGATTCATTGGAAAAGACTCTAATGCTGGGAGGGATTGGGGGCAGGAGGGGAAGGGGACGAGAGAGGTTGAGATGGCTGGATGGCATCACTGACTTGATGGATGTGAGTCTGAGTGAACTCCAGGAGTTGGTGATGGACAGGGAGGCCTGGCGTGCTGCGCTTCATGGGGTCGCAAAGAGTCAGACACGACTGAGCGACTGAACTGAACTGATATATAAATATCAAATCAGTATGCGATACTTCTGAAACTAATATGCTGCTATATGTCAATTACATTTTAATTTAAAAAAATTCTCAAGGATGCAAAATGATGTCTAAATTCCTTCTGAAAATAATATACAATAGCAATTATAGAAAACAACAGAAAAACTTCAACAGCTCCACAAAAGACAACTCTGTACACCATGGGATGTGACATTATAGTTACAAGCAAAGTGTTGAAAATAATTTCTGAACACTACTTTCTACACTCACTAAAAATTTTTGTGTACCATTACACTTTTTATAATTCTGTAATATTATATATTAACTCACAAAAAACTATATAACATATAAATTATATTTGTCAGATGAGACAAGTTATGTCTGTTTGGTACAGAAGGCTAATCCCAAAGGTTTCTGTTTAATTTCCTCTAGGTCAGTGAATATATTTTATCTAAATTGTCAAAAAAAAAAAAAAATCAGGAACCTAGTGATAAACTTTAGGAGAAAGGTATATAAAATGTTATGGAAGCTTTGTGAATGGAGCCATAATTGCATATAGGAGGGCACATTACCAGTGAGATCCTAAATGTCATAACTGTTTTCTATTATTCCTTACAGTTTTGTGGCTGCATCTCACATTGCTGAAAAGTGAAAGGGTTAGTCACTTAGTCATGTCTGACTCTGCAACTCCATGGGCTGGGTTTCACCAGGCTTCTCTGTGCATTGAATTCTCCAAGCAAGAGTACTGAAGTGGGTTGCCATTCCCTTCTCCAGGGGATCTTCCTGACCCTGGGATTGAACCTGGGTCTCCTGCATTGCAGGCAGATTCTTTATCATATGAGCCACCAGAGAAGCCCTCACATTTCTGAAAATATTATTAATCAACTTGAATTAATTAACTCACATTTGAAAATTGGATGTTTTCACATCAAAATACAGATTTCTCTCTTCTCTTGGAACACTGGAATATAAGGCAACACTTTATTTGCTTGGTTTGCATATATACAGGGCAACAATTAGCTGGATATGAGAGGTATGTGATTCATATACATAAGAGAAAAGGTTTTCTGATTCACAAAAAAAAACAGGAATTATATTTTCTTGATTACTGGCATGGTAGCTAAGCACCTGGGAAAATTTGGTTTTCTTGAAAGCAAACGTAGCATCAGCACTGTCATTAGGAGATTCGGAATAGAGTGGCAGCAAGAGTTAGGGGAGCATGAGCCTGACACTGCCGAATGAATCTGGGAAGGGTTTAGGAGTACACCACGATTCCCAAAGGAAGGCAGTGTAAAACGTCTGTGAAGGAAACTGCTGGGAGTAATTCTTGTTGGTTTCCTCTTTCTGCACATTCTGTAAGCAGAAGTTCTAATTGTGTTAGAGACTATCTTCTCTAAGATATTTGTAGAGCAAACAGCCTTAGAAGAGAGAGGGGGTATCTCCCTAAGAAAATAAGGTTATATTTGTGTATTATCTAACACAATCAATATAGTATCTTGCTCTGGAATACAGGACAGGTACGCCTACCAACCATGATAAAAGAGTCAGATTCCCTGAGCTCAAGGTTTTTGTCACACAACACACTAACATGTGCGGGTATCACTTGGCCCTCTTCACATGGCCTTGAGGGTATTTGCACCTGAGAAATCTGCAAAAGAAAATGCAAATCCTTTGGCTACTGCCACTGCTGTGAGTAATAAAGTCCTTTGTCTCTGACCCAGGGTATTGTATCTTCTACCAGTACCTGTGAAACTGTGGTAGACTAATTTAATAACCGGCAAGTAGGGTGAAATGTCAGAGCCTTTACAGTTCTAGCCTTTTAAGGGACATTTGGTTTTAACTGTTAACATTCAAAATGCATACACAATTTGACCAAGGCATTTCCCTTCTAGGTTTCTAATCTAGAGCAATATTCTGTACAGGCATAAAAGGCTAGAACTGTAAAGGCTCTGACATTTCACCCTACTTGCAGGTTATTAAATTAGTCTACCACAGTTTCACAGATACTGGTAGAAGATACAATACTCCTGGGTCAGAGACAAAGGACTTTATTACTCACAGCAGTGGCAGTAGCCAAAGGATTTGCATTTCTTTTGCAGATTTAGTACATTTATTTGGAGAAGGCAATGGCACCCCACTCCAGTATCTTGCCTGGAGAATCCCATGGGCACAGGAGCCTGGTAGGCTGCAGTCCATGGGGTCGCTAAGAGTCGGACACAACTGAAGTGACTTAGCAGCAGCAGCAGCAGCAGTACATTTATTACAACATTGTTTGAACTTAAATGTACACAAAGGATAACTCTGTTGGCTAAATTATTGGCTAAATTACAGGACATTTATCAGTTACATGAAATAACTATATAATGTTCTTTGATTTAGTCACACATGTTTATAATGGCTAAATTATAGGACACCTATTGGTCATAGATCCAGTGATATAAAGAACAATATTGCATATGAACTTGGAATGTCAAGTCCATGGATCAAGGTAAACTTGATGTGGTCGAGCAGGAGATGGCAAGAGTGAACACTGACATTTTAGGAATCAGTGAACTTTTTGGTTAACATCAAAATCAGATTGATTATATTCTTTACAGCTGAAGATGGAGAACCTGTATACAGTCAGGAAAAACAAGACCAAGAGCTGACTGTGGCTCAAATATTCAGCCTACTTATTGCAAAATCCAGACTTAAATTGAAGAAAGGAGGGAAAACTACTGGGGCTTCCCTGTTGGCTCAGATGGTAAAGAATTTGGCTGCAGTGCAGGATCATCAGGTTCGATCCCTGGATTGGGAAGATCCGCTGAGGAAGGAAATGACAATTCAAACTAATATTCTTGCCTAGAAACTTCCATGGACAGAGGA
The DNA here is from genome assembly GCF_032452875.1 of Bos javanicus. Lineage (NCBI taxonomy): Eukaryota > Metazoa > Chordata > Mammalia > Artiodactyla > Bovidae > Bos > Bos javanicus. Next base: position 36,336,018 of record NC_083875.1, on the reverse strand, counting down.
GGAGCCTGGTGGGCTATAGTCCATGGGGTTGCAAAGAGTCAGACACAACTGAATGACTAACACATGCACACACACACATACACACATGCAGGGAAAACCACTAGGCTCTTCAGGTCGGACCTAAATCAAATCCCTTACGGCTATGCAGTGGAGGTGACACAATAGATTCAAGGGATTAGATCTGGTAGACAGAGTGCCTGAAGCACTGTGGACAGAGGTTGGTAACATTGTACAGGAGGCAGTGACCAAAATGATTCCCAAGAAAAAGAAATGCAAGAAGGCAAGATGCTTGTCTGAGGGGGCCTTATAAATAGCTGAGAAAAGAAGAGAAGCAAAAAGCAAAGGAGAAAGGGAAAAATATACCCATCTGAATGCACAGTTGCAGAAAATAGCAAGGAGAGATAAGAAAGTCTCTTAAGTGAACAATGCAAAGAAATAGAGGGAAAAAACAATAGAATGGAAAAGACTAGGGATCTCTTCAAGAAAATTAGAAAAACCAAGGGAACATTTCATGCAAAGAAATGTTTTTCTTGCAAAGAAACGTATTTCTTGGGCACAATAAAGGACAGAAATGACAAGGACCTAACAGAAGCAGAAGAGATTAAAAAGAAGTGGCAAGAATACACAGAAGAACTGTACAGAAAAAAGTCTTGATAACCTGGATGGTGTGATCATTCGCTTAGAGCCAGACATCCTGGAGTATGAAGTCAAGTGGCCCTTAGGAAGCATCACTACGAACAAAGCTAGTGGAGGTGATGGAATTCCAACTGACTATTTCAAATCCTAAAAGATGATGCTGTGAAAGTGCTGCACTCAATATGCCAGCAAATCTGGAAAACTCAGCAGCGGCCACAGGACTGGAAAAGGTCAGTTTTCATTCCAATCCCAAAGAAAGGCAATGTCAAAGAATGTTCAAACTACCACAAAACTGCACTCATTTCATATACTAGCAAGACTATGTTCAAAATCCTTCAAGCTAGGCTTTAGCAGTATGTGAACTGAGGACTTCCAGATGTACAAGCTGGACTTAGAAAAGGCAGAGGAACCAGAGATCAAATTGTCAACATTTGCTGAATCATAGAAAAAGCAAGGGAATTAAAAAAAAAAAAAAGTACTTCTGCTTCACTGAATACGCTAAAGCCCGTAACTATGTAGATCATAATAAACTAGAAAATTCTTGAAAGAGATGGGAATACCAGACCACCTTACCTGTCTTCTGAAAAGCCTGTATTCAGGACAAGAAGCAACAGTTAGAAATGGACATGGAACAACAGACTGGTTCCAAATTGGGAAAGGGGTTTGTCAAGGCTGTATATTGTTACCCTGTTTATTTAACTTATATGCAGAGTACATCATGAGAAATGTTGGGCAGGATGAAGCACAAGCCGGAACCAAGATTTCAGGGAGAAATATCAATAATCTCAGATATGCAGATAATACCACTTTAAAGGCAGAAAGTAAGGAGGAGCTAAAGAACCTCTTGATGAAGGTGAAAGAGGAGAGTGAAAAAGCTGGCTTAAAACTCAAAATTTGAAAAACAAAGATCATGGCATCTGGTCCCATCACTTCCTGGCAAATAAATGGGGATAAAGTGGAAGCAGTGACAGATTTTATTTTCTTGGGCTTAAAATTCACTGTGTATGATGACTGCAGCCACAAAATTAAAAGACACTTTGTTCTTGGAAGAAAACCTATGACAAACCTAGACAGTATATGAAAAAGCAGAGACACCACTTTGCCAGCAAAAGTCCATATAGTCAAAGCTCCAATAGTCATGTACGAATATGAGAGTCAGACCATAAAGAAGGCTGAGCATTGAAGAATAGATGCTTTCGAACTGTGGTGTTGGAGAAGACTCTTGAGAGTCCCTTGGACAGCAAAGAGATCAAACTAGCCAATTCTCAAGGAGATCAAACTAAATCCTAAAGGAAATCAACCTTAAATATTCACTGAAAGGACTTATATTAAAGCTGAGGCTCCAATACTTTGGCCACCTGATAAGAGGAGTCAGTTCATTGAAAAAGACGCTGACGCTGGGAAAAATTGAGGGCAAGAGTAGAAGGGGGCGAACAGAGGATGAGATTTTTGGATGGCATCACTGACTCAATGGTTGTGAGTTTGAACAGAATCCAGAAGACAGTGAAGGACAGGGAGGCCTGGCATGCTGCAGTTCATGGAGTTGCAAAGAGTTGGACATGACTGAGTGACAGAATGACAACAATTGGTTATATGAAATGAGGTCAAGCTATATATACTTTAGTGGAAAGTCTTTCTGGACCTATATTAGGTAACAGAAGAAAACTGAGGTGATGTAAAGTTGTATGATGCTTCTGGTATAATACCATGTGCATGAAACTATCCACAATATTAGATATCTAATTTTAATGTATATATAACATCTATAACATATTTTTGGAGAAGGCAGTGGCACCCCACTCCAGTACTCTTGCCTGGAAAATCCCATGGACGGAGAAGCCTGGTGGGCTGCAGTCCATGGGGTTGCTAGGAGTCAGACACGACTGAGCGACTTCACTTTCACTTTTCACTTTCATGCATTGGGGAAGGAAATGGCAACCCACTCCAGTGTTCTTGCCTGGAGAATCCCAGGGACGGGGGAGCCTGGTGCGCTGCTCTCTATGGGGTCGCACAGAGTCCGACACGACTGAAGCGACTTAGCAGCAGCAGCAGCATAATATATTATAGACGATACAGATATAATATTTATGGTGGTGGTGGTTTAGTCTTTAAGTCGTATTTGACTCTTGTGACCCCATGGACTGTAACCAGCCAGGCTATTTATCCATAGGATTTTCCAGGCAAGATTACTGGAGTGGTTGCCATTTTCTTTTCCAGGGGATCTTCCTGATGCAGGGATTAAATCTCCTGCACTGCAGGCAGATTCTTTACCAACTGAGCTACCAGAGTGTACATAATATTTATATTATCATATAAAGTTCTGAAATGTTTTCTTGCCAAACTCTTGAGAAGTTAGTGCTAGAGAGGGGACTGGAATTGATTGTCAAGGGCTTTATTTATCAGAATTGAATGAATTTCTAATGATATCAATACATGTGTGATATTGATATAACAAAAACCTAGCATAGCCAAAACATAAATTAATTTACAATAAATAGATGAATTTTAAAAAGGAAAAAGCAAGTGAGAGTACAGAAATACCTTAATGAAATTAAAACAAAATGTGTGTGTATAAACATGTGACAAAACTTTATAAATGCCAATACAATTATATCTGACCACAGAGCAGATCTTGTACATATTAGTTTGGGGCAGGTGATGGGACAGTTAAGAAGCAGTAAATGCAGCCACATCTGTGATACTGTAGTTCTTCACTTAGGTGCTGGCTCATGATTACTCATTCTCTTATTTGCTTCATAATTTATAAATATATACAGCAAGAATACGTGTATACTTTCATATATGTCAAAATATTAATATTATACATCCATGTTAAAGTATCTTGCATAACACCAATCATCTTTGCATTGAATAAATGTCCATGGCCTGGGATCTGTCTTAGTGCTAAGAAGTTATTTTGCAAGAAAATAGCTTATCATCTGCTTGACTGGGTTTTGTGTTTTGGAGGTAACTGACAATCTTTTGTATCAAGCCCAAACGACCATGTTCAAAGCTCCTCTTGAGTAACTATCAAGCAGACAGTAGATATATGCGTATAGGATGCATTTTCTCAATTGTGAACTATGGTCTTAAGAATAAAAATATTCTTGCTAGGAACAGCATAGGTGCTACCGGAAGCTTCATGCTGTGTAATGAAAGTGAGGATTACTTTTTATGCCCCATGGTTTCTATGAATAGAATTAACCAGATACCAATTATCACTTCATTGAAGGGATAAGTCACTGTGACATCTACAGCTGAGATCAAACTCATTGCTTCTGCAATGCGAATTAATTAGAGTCAGAGAGAGCTATACTGCAGGGTTAGGATGCACTGCAAACTTGAAAAAGTCTATATTTTAAGCAACTCTGGGAAAAATGTGTTCTAATCAACAAAAACATTAATGCAATGATCTTATTTATATACAAATGCTCTAACATAAAACTTTCAAAAGAAAACATTAAAAGAGCAATAAAAGTATCCCTCTCTTTGTGATGACTGTAATTGAATGGACACAAAATCTCAGCAATATATTGTTTATTTTTAGCTGGCAAACAGGCTCTACAGAGAAGGTTATCTTTACTTGAAAGTGTGTGTTTCTGGGTGGTGAATAAAAGAGATGGTTGGCTTGTTATCATAGCTCAAAAACATATCAGATAAATATGCCCACCAGCCTATTTGGACACAGCAGTAGGTATTACCATCTGCTCCCAAATATGCCTGCAACCCTGTAGCTTTTCCATTTTGGCACCCAAATTTATGAGGAAGAGTATGACATCCTAAAATACACTGATTTCTGAAGAGCCTTGAAAAATATATACTTAGTGACACGGATTTGTGTGAATAGCTGTTTTACTTTAACCACTATTGTTTCTTTTGGGGAACACCACTTCCCCCATTCCTCTACTATGTTGGGACAGGATGACATGACCCAGAAAATTGAACATCCTATTGGAATGAGCAGGTAGACAGAACATTGCTCAGAAAGATGATCACCACACTTATTTGTTTGTACCAAATAAATGAAATGAACAAAACAAAGCAATAATTTGATGACAAAAATGGATGTATTAGCGTCTTTACAGGTAGGGTAAAGAGTCCTGGGAAATAATAGCCACATTCTGAAGGGAGTGTTCTTGCCCTGCTTCCAGGGATATTTCTAAGCAGATCCATTCCTTTCAATATTTTGTAGTGACAGTCTTAGAGATAAGAATCTGTAGTAAACTCACAGTGATGTAATATATAGTTCTTAATCTGAAGAACCTGCTGATCCCATATTATGTTACGAACTTTGATTTCCAAATTCTTATTTTCACTATGTCTATAATCATTCACAGTAATCTGTTTAAGACTTTAAAATGCAATAATTTGATTTCACATAAACTCCTTGATATGAAAGCAGGTTTATTTTGTTAGGTTTTATCATACCTGCTTGTTTAGAAAGAATAAAAAAGAAAAGAAAAACACGTAAAAATCAAAGAGTATCCAAGAAGTTGATATGAAATTTGAAACAACTGGCCAACATCAATGAAGAGAGACAGAGACAGAGAGAGAGTAGGAAGAAAGAGAACAAGAAGCTCAGGAAATGAATGATCATGATGTTCAGCAAACAAATAATTAATATTGTAGGCATAATACAGTATTTTTCAGAAAGACATGCTTAAATAGATGCTTGAGAATTCAATTGCTGGATGAAATTTGGGATATTAGATAGATATTAATTTCTCATCTTCAAGAAGGCAGAATATTAATTATAGACAGATGATGTTCATGAATGAGCAGAAGGATTTTGCTGGCAGATCTACAAAAATACACCTGCACAGATATGATTAGCATCCTCACTTTCCATGAAATCAAGAATGGGGATGGAAGGGGATTCTGAAGATATTCATGATGCATTAATGAGGCAGCAGAGCAAAGGGTGATGATAAAACCAAAGTGTCTACACAAGATTGTCATGACTGACATTTACAAAACAGAAAACTAATAAGAGAATTATTATCTTTCATAACATTCAATTAAAAAAATTCTGAAGCATTAAAACCATGTCCTTATCTACAAACAACTTGTGAGGCTGAAGACTTGAGATGTGACATATGTCTGTCACTTATGTATGCTACCCCACTCCGTTATTCTTAAATAACCATATGATTAAACTACAGTTAGACTAAGTAGGTATACTTTTATTTTTCATTTTTAATATGGGAGGAAATTATTCCTTGACTATACCCATAGAAAATCCCATTTTAATTATTCCAGAATTCTAGAATTAATAGAAATTTAAAATGTGTTCTCTAAATCTACTATCTTGAGTAATTGATGTAAATTAAATAATGACAGTCTCTGATACGTCAAGAAGATTTAAGGCTATACTTGGTATTTGAAAAAAAAATGTGGAAACAAAATCACAAACCTTTTGGAAGTTGATTTGATTTAGTGCTTATCATACATGGTACAAAATGAACTATTAATACCTGTAAAAACAAAATTGTACTGATCAGTGTTTAAAAGGCAGGCAAATAGGACCTTCCTTTAAATATTTGCCTGGACATTTATATGATTACTAAATCTCACAGCTAAGGTTTATTGCATTTATTTTACAAATATCTAGGTTATAGCTGCTACGTTATTTTTGATAAATTTATTTTTATTTCTAAGAATTTATTTTTACTTTTAAGAGAGTCTCATAGATTATTTCCTGTCATTCAGATAGGAGACTAAGAAAGAGGAAGTCTTGACATGCCCCTATTTTCTTTTAAATGTTCCATTTTATGATCCCCAACAGGTAGTGCCTAGGTAAGGGCAATGATCAAAACAAAGAAAAACAGCTAATTTGAACCACTGAACCAGAGTCACGCTGCTGCAACTGTGGCTTCTTCCAAGTCATGCAAAGATAACTGCCAGCAAAGGAGTGTCCAGAGAGGTAGCCTTCAGGCATTTGGCACTTAGCAGCATGTCGCCCAGATTTGCTCCAGGAACCTAATCATCATCAATCAGCAAGATAACCACTCACCCTTGCATGGAATCAGAGCTGAAGGATTTGCTTTCCCATCATGGTTGTTCATGATATAGTTTGGCCCATGTGAAAATATTTTCTTAATTATACAGACTACAATAGTTTTACAATATGATCATACAAGGAAGTCACCTATCATAAGTGATTCTGATCCCACTGAACAAATGAACATTTTAGTGAATTAAGTTGGTGGAGATTTTTCCCTAAATTTTGTGAACAACACTGAAAAATATGGCACATATAAAATAACTATAAAAAATGTTTGTGAATTGCCAGACTTTATTTGATGGAGTTAACTAACTTTTAAAATCTCATCAACATTTTCTAGTGGTTTACTCTCAGACACAATGTGAGCAAGGGGTTTAGAAGAATTCATTTAGTCACTTATTTTCATTGGAAGAGAGTTGTTCATTCCATTATATCAACTACATGGACAGCATAATGATACTTCATAAACTGTCTCAATTCAACGTCTTTTAAAAAAGATTCTAATTTAAGACTTCCTCTTAAATTAGAAGAAACTTGGTAAATCATTTTGGATTAAAAGAAAGTGTGGAAAAATAAATAAATAGGTTATTAACATAAAAAGTTAAACATTATTTTTTAAAAAGACCACAATTGTTCTTGTTTTAAATTTCATAAATACAATAAAAACCTTTGACTATTGTTGTTGTTTACAATTGTTATATTGTTTAACACATCCTCTCCAATTTTACCAAAAGTATGAGAAGAATGACAATGTTCAGTTTAGTTCAGTCGCTCAGTTGTGTCTGACTCTTTGCAGCCCCATGAATCGCAGCACTCCAGGCCTCCCTGTCCATCACAAACTCCTAGAGTTTACCCAAACCCATGTTCACTGAGTTGGTGATGCCACCCAACCATCTCATCCTCTGTCGTCCCCTTCTCCTCCTGCCCTCAATCTTTCCCAGCATCAGGGTCTTTTCCAATGAGTCAGCTCTTCACATCAGGTGGCCAAAGTATTGGAGTTTCAGCTTCAACATCAGTCCTTTCAGTGAACACCCAGGACTGATCTCCTTTAGGATGGACTGGTTGGATCTCCTTGAATGACAATGAGGCTACTTTAATTTTCACAGATATTAAAACTTGCCATTTGAAAATATTCTCCACAACACAAAGCCATCTTGGTTCAGAAATTGATTTTGATAGAAAAAAAGCAACTGACCAGGAGACAGAGCAGGGCTTCGCAATTTTTGTTTTTGTAAATGACTAAATATTGATAGTAAATACTTTAGACTTCGTGGATAAAGAGAGCAGAATTTACCACCCCAAAACATGCCTCTTTATGTAGTGTGCGACGGGCACGCTAGGCGGCTGTGACGGGCGCGCTACAGCGCAGGCAGCCAAGAGGAGCCACCCCACATCTGCGGTCAGGGGCAGAAGCCAGGAGGACCCCATGCCCGAAGGGCGGAGGCCAAGAGGAGTTACTCCACGTTTGAGGTCAGGGGCAGCGGCGGAGAGTACCAGACTGCGACGGCACAGGAACGGCTGTGAGGAGTTACCCCGCGTCTGAGGTCAGGGGCAGTGGCCGGGAGGAGATACCCTACACCCCACGCCCGAGGCCCGGGGCGGTGACCCGGAGGACCAACCCCACGTCCAAGGAGCCGTGGCTGCGCGGGCGCAGGAGGGCCTAGAGGAGCTATCCCATGTTGAAGGTCAGGAAGGGCGGCGGTGAGGAGATACCCCTCGTCCAAGGTAAGGAGCAATGGCTGCGCTTTGCCGGAGCAGCCATGAAGAGTTACCCCACGCCCAAGGTAAGAGAAACCCAAGTAAGACGGTAGGTGTTGCAAGAGGGCATCAGAGGGCAAACACACTGAAACCATACTCACAGAAAACCAGTCAATCTAATCATACTAGGACCACAGCCTTGTCTAACTCAATGAAACTAAGCCATGCCCGTGGGGCAACCCAAGATGGGCGGGTCATGGTGGAGAGATCTGACAGAATGTGGTCCACTGGAGAAGGGAATGGCAAACCACTTCAGTATTCTTGCCTTGAAAACCCCATGAACAGTATGAAAAGGCAAAATGATAAGATACTGAAAGAGAAACTCCCCAGGTCAGTAGGTGCCCAATATGCTACTGGAGATCAGTTGGAGAAATAACTCCAGAAAGAATGAAGGGATGAAGCCAAAGCAAAAAGAATACCCAGCTGTGGATGTGACTGGTGATAGAAGCAAGGTCCGATGTTGTAAAGAGCAATATTGCATAGGAACCTGGAATGTCAGGTCCATGAATCAAGGCAAATTGGAAGTGGTCAAACAAGAGATGGCAAGAGTGAATGTCGACATTCTAGGAATCAGCGAACTGAAATGGACTGGAATGGGTGAATTTAACTCAGATGACCATTATATCTACTACTTCAGACAGGAATCCCTCAGAAGAAATGGAGTGGCCATCATGGTCAACAAAAGAGTCCGAAATGCAGTACTTGGATGCAATCTCAAAAACGACAGAATGATCTCTGTTCGTTTCCAAGGCAAACCATTCAATATCACAGTAATCCAAGTCTATGCCTCAACCAGTAATGCTGAAGAAGGTGAAGTGGAATGGTTCTATGAAGACCTACAAGACCTTTTAGAACTAACACCCAAAAAAGATGTTCTTTTCATTACAGGGGACTGGAATGCAAAAGTAGGAAGTCAAGAAACACCTGGAGTGACAGGCAAATTTGGCCTTGGAGTACGGAATGAAGCAGGGCAAAGACTAATAGAGTTTGGCCAAGAAAATGCAATGGTCATAAGAAACACCCTTTTCCAACAACACAAGAGAAGACTCTATACATGGACATCACCAGATGGCCAACACCGAAATCAGATTGATTATATTCTTTGCAGCCAAAGATGGAGAAGGTCTATACAGTCAGCAAAAACAAGACCAGGAGCTGACTGTGGCTCAGATCATGAACTCCTTATTGCCAAATTCAGACTGAAATTGAAGAAAGTAGGGAAAACCACTAGACCATTTAGGTATGACCTAAATCAAATCCCTTATGATTATACAGTGGAAGTGAGAAATAGATTTAAGGGCCTAGATCTGATAAATGGAGTGCCTGATGAACTATGGAATGAGGTTCGTGACATTGTACAGGAGACAGGGATCAAGACCATTCCCATGGAAAAGAAATGCAAAAAAGCAAAATGGCTGTCTGGGGAGGCCTTACAAATAGCTGTGAAAAGAAGAGAAGCGAAAAGCAAAGGAGAAAAGGAATGATATAAACATCTGAATGCAGAGTTCCAAAGAATAGCAAGGAGAGATAAGAAAGCCTTCTTCAGTGATCAATGCAAAGAAACAGAGGAAAACAACAGAATGGGAAAGACTAGGGATCTCTTCAAGAAAATCAGAGATACCAAAGGAACATTTCATGCAAAGATGGGCTTGGTAAAGGACAGAAATCGTATGGACCTAACAGAAGCAGAAGATATTAAGAAGAGATGGCAAGAATACACAGAAGAACTGTACAAAAAAGATCTTCATGACCCAGATAATCACGATGGTGTGGTCACTCACCTAGAGCCAGACATCCTGGAATGTGAAGTCAAGTGGGTCTTAGAAAGCATCACTAAGAACAAAGCTAGTGGAGGTGATGGAATTCCAGTTGAGCTATTCCAAATCCTGAAAGATGATGCTGTGAAAGTGCTGCACTCAATATGCCAGCAAATTTGGAAAACTCAGCAGTGGCCACAGGACTGGCAAAGGTCAGTTTTCATTCCAATCCCAAAGAAAGGCAATGCCAAAGAATGCTCAAACTACCGCACAGTTGCACTCATCTCACACACTAGTAAAGTAATGCTCAAAATTCTCCAAGCCATGCTTTAGCAATATGTGAACCATGAACTTCCTGATGTTCAAGCTGGTTTTAGAAAAGGCAGAGGAACCAGAGATCAAATTGCCAACATCCGCTGGATCATGGAAAAAGCAAGAGAGTTCCAGGAAAACCTCTATTTCTGCTTTATTGACTATGCCAAAGCCTTTGACTGTGTGGATCACAATAAACTGGAAAATTCTTCAAGAGATGGGAATACCAGACCACCTGACCTGCCTCTTGAGAAATCTGTATGCAGGTCAGGAAGCAACAGTTGGAACTGGACATGGAACAACAGACTGGTTCCAAATAGGAAAAGGAGTTCGTCAAGGCTGTATATTGTCACCCTGTTTATTTAACTTCTATGTAGAGTACATAATGAGAAATGCTGGACTGGAGGAAACATAAGCTGGAATCAAGATTGCTGGGAGAAATGTCAATAACCTCACATCTGCAGATGACACCACCCTTATGGCAGAAAGTGAAGAGGAACTCAAAAGCCTCTTGATGAAAGTGAAAGTGGAGAGTGAAAAAGTTGGCTTAAAGCTCAACATTCAGAAAATGAAGATCATGGCATCCAGTCCCACCACTTCATGGGAAATAGATGGGGAAACAGGGGAAACAGTGTCAGACTTTATTTTTCTGGGGGCCAAAATCACTATAGATGGTGACTGCAGCCATGAAATTAAAAGACGCTTACTCCTTGGAAGGAAAGTTATGACCAACCTAGATAGCATATTCGAAAGCAAAGACCTTACTTTGCCAACAAAGGTTTGTCTAGTCAAGGCTATGGTTTTTCCTGTGGTCATGTATGGATGTGAGAGTTGGACTGTGAAGAAGGCTGATCACCGAAGAACGATGCTTTTGAACTGTGGTGTTGGAGAAGACTCTTGAGAGTCCCTTGGACTGCAAGGAGATCCAACCAGTCCATTCTGAAGGAGATCAGCCCTGGGATTTCTTTGGAAGGAATGATGCTAAAGCTGAAACTGCAGTACTTTGGCCACCTCATGCGATGAGTTGACTCATTGGAAAAGACTCTGATGCTGGGAGGGATTGGGGGCAAGAGGAGAATGGGACGACAGAGGATGAGATGGCTGAATGGCATCACTGACTCAATGAACGTGAGTCTCAGTGAACTCCAGGAGTTGGTAATGGACAGGGAGGCCTGGTGTGCTGCAATTCATGGGGTCGCAGAGTCGGACACGACTGAGCGACTGATCTGATCTGATCTTATAATAAAGATTATTTTAAGCTGGTTATATTGTAAAGTTTAAAAATAAAATAAAATTAAAAAAAAAAAAAAAAAAAAAAAAAAAAGAAAGAAACTGGACACAGGAGAACACTAGGAAATCCAGTGCAATTATCCTTTGAAAGTGTTAGCCACTCATTAGTGTCTGACCCTTTGTGACCCTATGGACTGTAGCCTACTGGGGCTCCTCTGTGCATGGGATTCTCAGGCAATACAATAATCCTTTGGTAAGAGACATTTACACTTACAAGGGAAATCACCATTCGTAAGGTTACCTCCCTCTCACTACTCAAAACAGGGTGACCAAATCTCTAGAAACTCTTACCAATGCAGAAAGCATTCTGGACTTAAATCTGCATGACAAACATATCTTCATTCAGTATTCCTGAAAATCTCCCATAACTTCCCGTTCCCCAGTCCCCCCTTGCCCCTCGAAGATCTTTTTTATTTTTCTCTGTCTTTAGCTGGTGTGTGTGTGTGCGTGTGTGTGTGGTTAGTCTTGTTGGATGGAGTACCCCTTTTGTTCTGGGAAAAAGATGCCCTAAGGAAGGAGCTGGGTACATGTGTGTTGTGTGTGCATGTGCTTACTCATTCAGTCCTGTCTGATTTTTTGCAACCCATAGACTGTAGACTGCCGGGCTCTTCTGTCTATGGGATTCTCCAGGCAAGAATACTGGAGTGGGTTGCCATTCCCTTCTCTAAGAGAGCTTCCCAACCCAGGGATCAAACCAGGGTCTCCTGCATTGCAATTGGATACTTTACTGCCCGAGCCACCAGATGGTATTTAAGGATGTGTCTTGGGCCATTTTGAGAAGTTACTTGGTTTTCCTGGGTCTCTTCCATAATAAAGGAGGTATGCATGTTATTAAGGCCTTACCTGGTGGTTCAATAGTAAAGAATCCACTTCCCAATGGGGGAGACAAGAGTTCCTTCCCTGGACTGGGAACATCCCCTGGAGAAGGAAATGGCAGCCCACTCCAGCATTCTTATGTGGGAAATCCCATGGACAGAGGAGCCTGGCATGCTTTAGTCCATAGAGTTGCAAGAGTTGTATAGGACTAAGCAACTAAAAAACAGTAACATGCTATTAAACTTGTTTTTTTTTTTTTCCTGTTATTCTCTTATTACAAGAAAGTCTTAGCCAATAATCTAGAAGGGCAGAGGGAAAATTATTTACCACTCCTATATGGGCCATACAGTGTCTGTAACAAGTACTCAACTCTGCTTTTGAGACATTAAAGCAGCCAGACACCAAATAAATGAGCTTGCTGTGTTCCAATAAGACTTTATTTATGGGCTTTGAAATTCATGAAATTTTCATGTGCCCTGGATTACTATTATTTTTTTTGAAATTTCTCCCCAAACATTAAAAAATGTAAAACCTGTTCTAGCTCACAGACTGTACAAACACAGGTGGCAAGGCAGATTTGGCCAGTAGACCATTCTGTGTCAAATACAGAGATGGATAATAAAGTCTTGATTTCAGTTCAGTTCAGTTGCTTAGTTGTGTCCGACTCTTCACAATGTCATGGACTGCAGCAGGCCAGGCCTCCCTGTCCATCACCAACTCCCAGAGTTTACTCAAACGAATGTCCATTGAGTCAGTGATGCCATCCATCCAACCATCTCATCCTCTGTCGTCCCTTTCTCCTCCGGCCTTCAATCTTTCCCAGCACCAGGGTCTCTCAGTTCTTTGCATCATGTGGTCAAAGTATTGGAGTTTCAGCTTCAGCTTCAGTCCTTCCAATGAATATTCAGGACTGATTTCCTTTAGGATGGACTGGTTGGATCTCCTTGCAGTCCAAGGGACCCTCAAGAATCTTCTCCAACACCACAGTTCAAAAGCATCAATTCTTCGGTGCTTGGCTTTCTTTATAGTCCAACTCTCACATCCATACATGACTACTGGAAAAATCATAGCTTTGACTAGATGAACCTTTGTTGACAAAGTAATGTCTCTGCTTTTTAATATGCTGTCTAGGTTGATCATAGCTTTCCTTTCAAGGAGCAAGCATCTTTTAATTTCATGGCTGCAGTCACCATCTGTAGTGATTTTGGAGCCCCAAAGAATAAAGTCTGTCACTGTTTCCTCTGTTTCCCTATCTATTCGCCATGAAGCGATGGGACCAAATGCCATGATCTTCATTTACTGGATGTTGAGCTTTAAGCCAACTTTTTCACTTTCTTCTTTTACTTTCATCAAGAGGCTCTTTTGTTCTTCTTTGCTTTCTGCCATAAGGGTGGTGTCATCTGCATATCTGAGGTTATTGATATTTCTCCCGGCAATCTTGATTCCAGCTTGTGCTTCTTCCAGCCCAGCGTTTCTCATGATGTACTCTGCATATAAGTTAAATAAGCAGGTTGACAATATACAGCCTTGATATACTCCTTTTCCTGTTTGGAAATAGTCTGTTTTTCCATGCCCATTTCTAACTGTTGCTTCCTGACCTGCATAAGGTTTCTCAGGAGGCAGGTCAGGTGGTCTGGTATTCCCATATTTTTAACAATTTTCCATAGTTTGTTGTGATCTACACAGTCAAAGACTTTGGCATAGTCAATAAAACAGAAGCAGGTGTTTTTCTGGAACTCTTTTGCTTTTTTGATGATCCAGTGGATGTGGCAGTTTGATCTCTGGGTCCTCTGTCTTTTCGAAATCCAGCTTGAACATCTGGAGGTTCACAGTTCACGTACTGTTGAAGCTTGGTTTGGAGGATTCTGAGCATTACTTTGCCAGCACATGAGATGAGTGCAATCATGCGGTAGTTGGAGCATTCTTTGGCATTGCCATTCTTTGGGATTGGAATGAAAATTGACCTTTTCCAGTCCTGTGGCCACTGCTGAGTTTTCCAAAATTTCCAGATAAATAACAGGAGCGAACACAGCCCCACCCATCAACAGAAAATTGGATTAAAGATTTACTGAGCATGGCCCTGCCCATTAGAACAAGACCCAGTTTCCCCCTCAATCACTCTCTCTCATCAGGAAGCTTCCAAAAGCCTATTATCCTTCTCCATCAGAGGGTATAAAGACTGAAAACCACAATCACAGAAAACTAACCAGTCTAATCACGTGGACCACAGCCTTGTCTAACTCAGTGAAACTATGAGCCATGCCATGTAGGGCCACCCAAGATGAACAGGTCATGATGGAGAGTTATGACAAAATGTGGTCCACTGGAGAAGGGAATGGCAAACCACTTAAGTGTTCTTGCCTTGAGAACCCCATGAACAGCATGAAAAGGCAAAAAGATAGGACACTGAAAGATGAACTCCCCAGGTTGGTAGGTGCCCAATATGCTATTGCAGAAGAAAGGAGAAGTAACTCTAGGAGGAATGAAGAGATGAACCAAAGCAAAAACAAACCTAGTTGTGGATGTGACAGGTGATGGAAGTAGTCTGATGTTGTAAAGAGCAATATTGCATAGGAACCTGGAATGTTAGGTCCATGAATCAAGGCAAATTGGAAGTGGTCAAACAAGAGATGGAAAGAGTGAACGTTGACATTTTATGACTCAGAGAAATAAAATGGACTGGAAAGGATGCATTTAACTCAGATGACCTTTATATCTACTACTGTGGGCAAGAATACCTTAGAAGAAATTGGAGTAGCCATCACAGTCAACAAGAGTCCAAAATGCAGTACTTGGATGCAATCTCAAAAACGACAGAATGTGACTTCTGTTCATTTCCAAGGCAAACCATTCAATATCATGATAATCCAAGTCTATGCCCTGACCAGTAATGCTGAAGAAGCTGAAGTTGAAAGGTTCTATGAAGACCTATGAGAGCTTCTAGAATTAACACCCCAAAAAGATGTCCTTTTCATTATAGGGTACTGAAATGCAAAAGTAGGAAGTCAAGAAACACCTGGAGTAACAGGCAAATTTGGGCTTGGAGTACAGAATTAAGCAGGGCAAAGGCTAATAGAATTTTGCCAAGAGAACACGCTGGTCATAGCAAACACCCTCTTCCAACAACACAAGGGAAGACTCTACACATGGACATCACCAGATAGTCAATACCAAAATCAGATTGATTATATTCTTTGCAGCCAAAGATGGAAAAGCTCTATACAGTCAGCAAAAACAAGACTGGGAGCTGACTGTGGCTCAGATCATGAACTCCTTATTGCCAAATTCAGACTTAAATTGAAGAAAGTAGGGAAAACCACTAGACCATTCAGGTATCACCTAAATCAAATCCCTTATACAGTGGAAGTGAGAAATAGATTGAAGGGATTAGATTTGATAGACAGAGTGCTTGAAGAACAATGGATGAAGGTTCGTGACATTGTACAGAAGGCAGGGATCAACACCATCCCCAAGAAAAATAAATGCAAAAAGGCAGATGGTTGTCTGAGGAGGCCTTATAAATAGCAATGAGAGAAGAGAAGTGAAAGGCAAAAGAGAAAAGGAAAGATATACCGATCTGAAGGCAGAGTTCCAAAGAATAGCAAGGAGAGATAAGAAAGCCTTCCTCAGTGATCAATACAAAGAAACAGGGGAAAACAATAGAATGGGAAACACTAGAGATCTCTTCAAGAAAATTAGAGATACCAAAGGAACATTTCATACAAAGATGGTCACAATAAAGGACAGAAATTGTATGGACCTAACAGAAGCAGAAGATACTAAGACGAGGTGGCAAGAATACACAGAAGAACTGTACAAAAAAGATCTTCAAGACCCAGATCATCACAATGGTATGATCAGTCATCTAGAGCCAGACATCCTGGAATGCAAATTCAGGTGGGCCTTAGGAAGAATCACTATGAACAAAGCTAGTGGAGGTAATGGAATATGCAACTCTTAATTTTATATATATACCTACACAGGTAGGTGTTTTGTGAAGGCTGTTTGCTGGTAATAAGGTTTGTAAAACAGTTATCTCTATAGATATTCAAGCCTACTATAATTTTCACTGAAGGCCATTGCTGTCAGCTTAAACAACAATCATTTTGTATGGTATCTTACTAGGGCCTGAAAATAAGAATAGAAGCTGAAAGATAATCTTTCATGGTGAATTGCATTGAATGATTTGATGCTCAGTGTCTTTTTTATTTACTTTCTGGCTTACTAACAACAAACCTCAAACCCCCCTTCATTTATATACGTGGTCATTCGTTTGCTTATGCCATCATTCCGCATTAAACGCCAGGTACTTTCCTAAGCACTGGGGAGACCGTAAGTTAGACATGATTCCTGAACTGGAAGAACTCATAATAGCTGTGAGACAAGTAAACTAATAGCTGAATTTCACTGTGATAAGTGTGAGATATGAGAAGAGAGGCCCAGGATACCATGGAAGAGAAAGAATGTCTTGACAAGACAGAAAGTATGAAGGAAATCTCAGAGAAACAAATCCATTTAAGATAAAGAAGAGAACACTTATTGCCAAATAGCCTCAGATAAAACATAGAATATTTATTATCAATACAATAGTGCAGCAACTGCCTGCATGTATGATCATGAGATTTTAGGGTTATATCTTAGTGGTGGCTCATTTGGATTATCACACTTCATTAGTGAAAAATGTGGCCCCAAGAAAAGTAAGTTCAAGGTTACCCAGCTCTTTAGAGTTGGGCTTATTACACTTCTAAATTCTTTATGCCAGTTCAATATGGTGTCCTCCACACTAAGCCTTTCTTACCTCCTCCATAGCTTTTCACTGATTGTACATTGTTTATTTTTTCTTTTCTATGTAGGTTCTCTAGTCAACTCGTAGAGCTCTTATCTTTTCTTTAGTGATTTCTTAATGACTATAGTTGTTAAAAACTGAGAACATGAAATTGGAAATGATGTTCAAACAACATTACCTTTTTTGAATTTTCTGCTGATATGAAGTAAAAACGCAATTGCCTCAGCTCTCAGACTCAGCATATTGTGTTCTTCATTCCAGGTTACTCAATAAATTGCAATTATGGTCATCTGTGGCTCTCACAAGATTATAGGTGACTGAGTACTTCATCAACCAAAATCAGTATTTCCCATGGCACAAAACAAAACACTTGTATAATGATCTAGGAGAGTGGATTAAACATACTGAATGAGAGAGCCACACATGGAAAATGTTCAGGGGATTATCAGCTTAGCTTTTCAAATCTATTCAACTAAAGTGAAATTGATGTGGCTGTGCTTAAGTATCAGTACTTTTTTGGAGTTTAAACTTTTACATTTTTTACTTGTAGTTACTTAAGTTTTCTACCACTTCTAATGCTAAAGAGTAGGGCAGCAAAACAACTCAAGTCATTGAGCAAAATCTGTGACTGGTGATTCTAATGTTCACTTAAAAATAGATATATTCCAATACATGATAATTGTTCTCTCCCCTTATTTTATCCTGAAATCTATGCCTTTCCCATTCCCATAGCTCCATAAATTGTAATTTTTATGTAGAGTTTCTTATTATCCTTAAAAATATTTCTGCAGTGACAGTTTGATATACGTGTGTGTATATGTGAATTCATACCGTACGGGAGGTCAATTGCCTACTTGAGAGAACATATTCCAGTGATATCTAGCATTTAAAAATTTTTTATCAAAAGTCCACATTACAAAGGTATGCACATCAGCTATTTTATAATTAATATTTTTATGTCTGATTTGTATAGATTAGCATAATGGGTATTAGAAATTATTTTTTGCTACTAATATGAGTGACAGAAATATTGTGTAGGCTTTCTTGCCCTTGTAGGAAAGAGGTGTAAGAATCTAGAAACCATATTATCTGTACTTTTTGGAAGGAAGCCTCAGGCCAGGTTCTGAAATGGTCTGCTGTACCCCTACTGATTCAGTGGAAACTTGTCGTCATACTAAATTTTGCTGCTAGAATATCTATTGCATATGCTTCAAGCAAATCTTTCACACAGGTGAGGTCAAAACATTAAGAAGGTGCTTACAAAATAAGCTGAATTCTTGTTTTCTAATACATATTTGTATATACAGTAAAATCCCTTCTGTTAGCCTTGTTTTACTGCAAGGTTACAGGAGCCTTAATACTCTTACCTGCATCTGAATCTTGGGAGTCTTATTTATCGTAAGGAAACTTGTTGTTGTTGCTTAGTCACTAAGCTGTGTTTGACTCTTTTGTGACCCCATGGACTGTAGCCCACCAGGTTCCTCTGTCCATGGGATTTCTCAGGCATGAATACTGAAGTGGGTTGCCATTTCTTTCTCCAGAGGATCTGCCTGACCTAGGGAATGAACCCATGTCTCCCGCACTGGCAGGCAGATTCTTTACCGCTGAGCCACTTGGGAAGCCCAGTAAGGAACCTACTCATTGTGTATGATTGCTAGCCTTAGATCAGTTGGCAGCAGGAGTTTGTGCAGGCCAGTACACATGAGTGTGCATGTGTGTGCATACACACACAAGGATACATTAACAGGAGAATGGAGAAGCAGGAGGAATAGAGTAGGAGACAGACTGGAGCTGCCAGCTGTTTATATATGGGCTTATTTATCCTTGTCCCTTAGGTTGGAAAGTTTTTCATCCACAAATTCTCCTGAATTTCTTACTGGTGAGCAAGTCATTTGTCTTTTCGCTCCAGAGATGGTAACACATGATTTATGATCCACACTTAACTACAGTTGTTTAGATCTCTGTCATCTCTAGGATTGATAGTTAAAATGCACTCTACTTTAGTCTCCCCTCTTCAGCTTACATGCTTTTATTTGTTCTTTGAAAGCCCATGCTGTGTATATTTCATGGAAAAATCTGGTTTAAGTGCTATTCTTTTTACTTTTTATGTGTGACAAATGTTCAAACTACTTTTCTTCCTCTAAATTTCCATCATTGTTGCTTTTTTTCTTTCTTCTAATGTTGCCATGCTTCTTTCTCATGTCTTTAAAATAAGAAAGCCATTTAGTAAACAATATAATAAATACTTCTCCAAACTGTTAGGGCTTATATCATCCAGCACTATTTCCAAGCCTTTAGAGTCATGGTTTTCTTGAATTATAGGTTTTCACTTAAAATCTGTGTTCTTAGCATTTGTCTGTATGAATTAAACATTCTCTACTCAAAATGTTACTTCTTGATTTATTTTCCTCCCCTTTTAGTTTTATTTTATGCACGGGGCTTAGGTGTAATCTTTTTCAACTAAGAGTAAAGATATATTGTGGAACCAGCTGAAATCTTTTGACCCAGTCCAGAAAAAATAAATTAGTATTAACAAGAGCACTTGCCTTAGTTTAGATAAGCAATGCTGTACTACAGTAAAATAATCTACAGTAACAAACACAATATTATTTTTCACTTATAAAAAACCTACCCAAGATTGAAGGACAGTCAAGAATAGAGCTCTTCCAACTAGTAACTTAGGGATCAAGGCTGTGTTTAATCTTGTGGTTATGACACTTAAAATCCTTGCCTTATGTGGTCTCTGAGTCCATGGCAGACACAGTTAGAAGGTGATCTTCTAGACCTTAAATGCTTCACCCATAAGCAATACATCTTCCTTTTCAGAGTACATGGTTTAAACCTTTTGGTCTTGAGTGAGTTAAATAGCTGTGATTTTTGCAGTAGTTATATATGGGTGTGAGGTTGGGCCATTAAGGAGGCTGAACATTGAAGAATTGATGCTTTCAAACTATGGTGCTGGAGAAGACTCTTGAGAATCTGTTAAACTACATGGAGATCAAAAAAGTCAATTTTAAAGGAAATCAACTCTGAATGTTCATTGGAAGGACTGATGCTGAAGCTGAAGCTCTAATACTTTGGCCACCTGATGTGAAGAGCTGACTCATTGGAAAAGACCCGGATGCTGGGCAAGACTGAAGGCAGGAGGCGAAGCGGGTGACAGAGGATGAGATGGTTGGATGGCATCACTGACTCAATGGACATGAGTATGAGCAAACTCCAGGAGATAGTGAAGGACAGAGAAGCCTGGTGTGCTATAGTCCATAGGGTCACAAAGAGTCAGACATGACTTCGAGACTGAAAAACAATAAGAAGTTAGCCTCTCTGAATCTCTCTAAAAGGGAGCTACAAAAACCTATCTCAGTGGTAGTTGTGAAGATGAAACAAGAAAGTGTACATTACCAGTACATATACTTAGCAATGCATTTAGCATTCAGTGAATTGTAGTTATTGATATATTTGTTAATTTAATAACTATAATAGCTATAATACAGAGTAAAATGGAAGAACTACAGAAACAAAGAAAGGAAAACAAAGAGGACCATCTAGACCTGAGCGATATTTCTGATTTTATTAGTTGAAAAGTTTACAAGAAGTTTCCTACAAATGTTAATATTTAATTAATATTAACAAAAATATTAACTACAGAGCTTGCAATTCCAGAGACTTGAGCCCTCTGCTTTTACTTCTCTTGCTTGACATCTTTCCAATATTTTTTCTTCATCTTACTTTGTTTAATACCAATGTGTATTTTTTGTGTATTTTCTTTTCGATTCATCCTAGAAATGGTGGATTTTCCCATCTCAGTGGAAAAGTCAGAGAGTGTGCCAGAAACACTGGACCAACTACAGAGAAGGTTCAGATATTGAGAATCAACATGTAGATTGAAGATGAGAGGATCATTTGTACAGAGGCCGCAGGAAGAGAGGAAAAGATATGTGAGATAAATCTGGTAGAACTGGATCAAATGAGCTTCTTACCATAGCAGGGGATCCAAGTAGATACTATAGGTGATTCTGATACACACTAGAGTTTAAGAACCATTGTTATAGATCACAGGTTTTTCACATTCAGTATGCTCCAAACATATTTCATTTCTCCTTCCTCATTTCTGCTAATATACCCAGTTCCACTCTTTTAACTTCCATATCTCTTTCTTAAAGATGGCTGCTCAAGCCAGAAAATTGTATTTGTTCTCTTCTCCTTACCCACCCCTCATATCAGATCACCAATCACCAATTACTCAATAGCTTTCAAGTACAGTTAACCCTTGTACAATGTGTGGGGTTAGGAGCACAGATCCTTCATGCACTCAAAAATCTGGGTTTAACTTATAGTCTGCTATCCATAGCTTGGTTCTGCACCTGCAGATTCAACCAGCGATGGATCATGTAGTACTGTGGTGAAAAAGAAAAAAATAAAAAATGAAAGTGAAGTCATTCAGTACTGTGGTATTTACTATTAAAAAATGAATTGTGTATAAGTCAATCTGTGCAGTTGAAACCCTTGTGTTCAAGGATCAACTGTACATCATCTTCTCTTTCTCCCCATGGACTACCATCAACAGTCTATATTATTGAAAAGCCTTTTTTGCTAAACCAGTAATATATGCCAGGCTTTGTGTCAGGCTAAAGTCGGCAAACTCATGACTGCAGGATCAATCCAGGTTGTGATGTATTTTTGTGAATAAGATTTTATTAGAATACAGCCACATTCATTTGTTAACATATTGCCTGGACCTCTTTTGCACTATGACAGAGCTGAATAGTTGCAAAAGAGACTGGATGCTCCACAAAGTCTAAAATATGTAGTATCTGGCCCCATAGTGAAAAAGTCTGACCACTGTGGTAGGCACTGGGCATTCATGGAGAGAAAGATGGATAGCATATGTGTCCTCATGGAATTTATAGTCCAGCATGGAAAACCTGACAATAGAGTGAGCTATATAGTTATCCAGGTCAGGAGAACCTGACCTAGCTTAAGGGAAGAAAGGAAGGCTTTCTAGGGAAAGCGTGGTGATGTAGAGTTTCAAAGGATGTGTGCAAACCTATCAGATGAACGAGAAAGGGGAACAGTGTCACAGTCAGAAGAAATAACTTTACATATATATGTATGTGTGTGTGTGTTTATTGAATATGTACATAACATAATTTCTCTCAGTATTTGATGCTGTCCTCAGGAGGTTCTGATTTTCAGTGTTGCGTAAAAAAGCCCTTGACTCTAAATGTTTAGGGCAGAAACCTTCAGATCACTCCCTTCCAGGTGGTTCCCTACTTCACAGTGAGTCCTAGTTCTAGAAGTGATTCGACGTGACTCACAGCAGCAGTGGGAATGCTACTTTTGAGCATATGAGACACTCCATATTAAGACAGTAAACAAATTTCTTCCTGAAGGCCTGATATACACTCAGGAGTTGCCTAAAGTAGTGACTATCAGATTGCATTTTATAGCGGCTACCAAGTGACCTGGAGAGAGAATATTGGTCTAACACTTTTGCCCCCAGGGTCTGTAGAAAAATACATATGCACCACTGGTTTTTCAAGATAAATCTCATGCAAGATCTGAAATGGTTTTGGTTACATGTTCATCTTTCCCCATTGAAAAGTCTTTTCGTCTCTGTAGAGACACTTAAGGAAACATTTAAAAACCCTCACAGACTCAGGAAAATATATCTGAAATAATTATAGAGCATTTACTTTTACTTTTTTCCCCTTTTTAATTGCATGATACTAAATTAAAAAATCTCTCCTCTCTTCACCAAAAATGGGAACTTCAGAAGCCCCTTTCCTATTTCTTCTTGGAGAGAGGAAAAAGAAAAAAAAAAAAGTGCAAAAACAAGGGGTCCAGGCCACTGTTGCTGAAAGTTGAGACTCCAACAATTTGATAGCAGAGACATTTTTCTTTTCATTTTGCTGTAACCTTATCTGCTTTTACTGCTGCCCCATCATCTCAGGCAAAACACATATCCCATTCTTTTTTCTGCCTACAAAGCCATACTAGAATAATTCCACCTGTTTTGTGGCTGGCACTGATCTCTTTTGGCATGAAAAATGGAAACACTGGGACCATTAAAGCACTGTCTACATTTCCAGCATCTCACTGGGTGCCCTCCTCCAGCTAAGAACTTGTTTCCGTCCAAATGGTGCATTCTCACTTCAGGCAGGGATGTCTTTGGATGGCTGTTTCAGAGGTAAAAGTAGTCAGGGGGTCTGAGAGACTTCTAATTTCCCCCTCCTCTCCAGCTTCTGGCATTCCTCATGAATCAGATCATTGCCTGCTTGCTACTTGCTCACCTGCACAGCCTGCTTCCCTTATCACCAGCATGACTTTCAATCTTGTTGCAGATCTAGCTGATTAAAAACGCTGGTCTTGAGAAAATTCTCTTTCTTGAAAGTCAGTGCTGCAGGAGATTAGGACTATTCATATTGTAAGGCACTCCCTTCAAACCCTCTGGTGGCTTTACTCTCTTGACTGATGCAAACCTTAACTAATTCTCTTTATCCAGATAATCCACTTGCTTCCAGTATTCATCAAACAGCAAAATGAAAAGCTTTTAAGAAAGAGAATAAATGTGCAGGCTTAAAATCACATAGCGTTTTAGTCTTAATAAAACTGTGAAAAAAAAATTATTAGGAAATCAGATGTCTGAATCTTAGGTCCAGTGAAATAACTTAAAAGCAGAGAAAATTCAAGAGACCATACCAAATGTGTTTTGTACTTTTTGAATTGCTTTAGCAGGTGTGTGGATCACAAACTTTCGATGAGGGAAAAGAACTGTGTTTTTTCTCTCAGATAAAATGAACATAAGGCAACCCGCCCACCCTCCACGTGAGCCCAGCTTCTTCTCTTTATTTGTGTATAATTCTCAATTGCACGTGGTATTTGATGTTTAAATTGAATTGATTAGGTATTTAATGCACAGTGATCATGCACAAGGTACTAACAAATATACGTATCTACCATGAATGGGAAGAACCTTGTCCTGAGGGAGCTCTGGTATTACAGTAAGGACCGACAGAGCTGTTCTGAGTTAGGGCCAGAAAATCAAAACACTCAAAGTCAGGTTTTCCCTTGATTCAATCACTCCTATGGCACTGGGAAAAAGAAATGTGGTGAGGAAAGGGATGTTTTCAAAGCAGTGACGTCCAGAACTCCAGTTCCAAATGTATAGAATTGACAACTGAACAGATTTCCATAACTACCTATAAGATATGTGATTCGGAAGTGGTGTAACTCAAGCTTCTTCATGCGACACTTTGTTTTAGGGCTGGCATGTGGACTGACCCTGCAAGATTCTTACTGTCGCTTCCAGGATACCACCCAGGAATACCAAGTATCTGCCAAATAGATTTAGAAACTACTTGGAGTGGTTCAGTGGTAAAGAATTCGCCTGCCGATGCAGGAGACGCAGGAGATGTGGGTCCGACCCCTGGGCCAGGAAGATCCCATGGAGGAGAAAATGGCCACTCACTCCAGTATTCTTGCCTGGGAAATTCCATGTTCAGAGGAGCCTGGTAGGCTACAGTCTATGGGGTTACAAAGAATCAGATACAACTGAGCGCACACATATGCACACACAGCAATTCTTTCATACTTTGAAAAATCCTGTCCAAGAGACAACAAAGCTTCAGTGTTCTTTCTAAATGACAGTGTGCTATGTTTAGGTATCAAATGACTTAGTATTCACCCATAAAAAGGTCTGATATTTGTGGCAAGACAATGTGAGAAGAAAGGACTATTCAGGGAACAAGCTCTCAGGTCTCCCTCCTAGGTTTCCTCTGTGTGAACGGCCTGCTTCAGACATGTGAAATAAAATGGTGAGAATCAGGGTAAGAAAGCAAACAGGAGAGCTGTAACCCACACCTGACTGGCCTGTGTCAAACACAAACTGTCATTTGAAGCTTACTCAAGGCAAACAAAATGAGCAGACCACAGACCAATTATGTTCCCTATAAGGTCTGATGCAGATCTTTAGGGTTTCTACAGAGTGATCTGGGTGCACACAGGGATGGTTATTGATGGTAAAACAGCTGAAATGAGTGTCTGCTTATGTGCCCTGTTATTTGATAGCTCCATAATGAAACAATGAATCTGTTGAGTTGTAAAACCACAAGGGTTGTCTTTATAAGGCTTAGCCTGGGAAAGGGAGAATCCTATTTTGAATCCTATTCAAAGCCTGTCAGAGATAGAATCCCTTAGTGAGAACATTTGGTCTTACAGGTGGGCACAATCCAAAAATACCTGAATAAAGGAGATGGGTGGACTCACTTCTCCTTGGAGAAAAACTTCTTAATCATATCAACAGCAGGAGGATTTTCATTTCTCCTAATTGCATTGTATGATCTTTGTATATGTGTTGGATCAACATCTCATCATCCACTTCTGGGGATAAACAATGCTTGACCTTCCTCCCTTCCTCTACAAAGAGTACAAGGCACTCCCTGATCAAGAATTTTACCTGCTCCAAAAAATAATGGAAACATCAATGAAAACCTTGTTTTCATTGTAGCTAGATAGGTGGCTGGCATTAAGGAGAGATGACTATGATATGACTCCCGGTTTCGTATTTTGAGCACAACTCACAAGCTGTTTTCTGAATAACCATGTGAAGTGCTACCTTTATTCTAATTGGAGGCCTTTATGCACATTATGAGGCTTTTAGTGGAATATTTTCCTCCTGAATATGAATTCTACTGAGCTCAAGGATGAGCATTGTTCTCAGAAGACTGGTTACAAAATGGTGTCTCTGCATCTCATGTGACTTTAGAGAAGACCAGATTCAGGGTGACCAAACCTAGCTTGGATTTCTGTCAAGAGCTGGGGGTTAGAAAGATCATCTTCCTTATTCATAGTCTCTGATGTTGTTTTAAGCTAAATGAGTTTGGGAAATGTCTTCGTGGTGGCTATTCTTTGCTGATTCCCTGAAGGGAGGATGTATGCTAGAGGTAAGGAATGAAGAAGCAAGTCTTCAGGGGAGTGAAACAAATGTAGAAATTGGGATATATTCCTATGAGTAGTTGGTTTCATTTGAGATGCTCTTCTCATTGATTTTGGGAACAATCTTATGGTGTAAATAATTATTTCCATATTTAAACACATTTTAGCAAAGTCTCAGTTCAGTCGCTCAGTCATGTCCGACTCTTTGTGACCCCATGAACCACAGTATGCCAGGCCTCCCTGTCCATCACCAACTCCTGGAGTTCACCCAAACTCATGTCCATTGAATTGGTAGAGACATCCGACCATCTCATCCTGCCCTCAATCTTTCCCAGCATCAGGGTCTTTTCAAATAAGTCAGCTCTTTGCATCAGGTGGCCAAAGTATTGGAGTTTCAGCTTTAACAGATCAGATCAGATCAGTCACTCAGTCGTGTCCGACTCTTTGTGACCCCATGAATCACAGCACGCCAGGCCTCCCTGTCCATCACCAACTCCCAGAGTTCACTCAGACTCATGTCCATTGAGTCAGTGATGCCATTCAGCCATCTCATCCTCTGTCGTCCTCTTCTCCTCTTACCCCCAATCCCTCCCAGCATCAGAGTCTTTTCCAAGGAGTCAACTCTTCGCATGAGGTGGCCAAAGTACTGGAGTTTCAGCTTTAGCATCATTCCTTCCAAAGAAATCCCAGGGCTGATGTCCTTCAGAATGGACTGGTTGGATCTCCTTGCAGTCCAAGGGACTCTCAAGAGTCTTCTCCAACACCACAGTTCAAAAGCATCAATTCTTCGGCGCTCAGCCTTCTTCACAGTCCAACTCTCACATCCACACATGACCACAGGAAAAACCATAACCTTGACTAGACAGACCTTTGTGTTGGCAAAGTAATGTCTCTGCTTTTGAATATGCTATCTAGGTTGGTCATAACTTTCCTTCCAAGGAGTAAGCGTCTTTTAATTTCATGGCTGCAGTCACCATCTGCAGTGATTTTGGAGCCCCAAAAAATAAAGTCTGACACTGTTTCCACTGTTTCCCCATCTATTTCCCATGAAATGATGGGACCAGATGCCATGATCTTCATTTTCTGAATGTTGAGCTTTAAGCCAACTTTTTCACTCTCCACTTTCACTTTCATCAAGAGGCTTTTGAGTTCCTCTTCACTTTCTGCCATAAGGGTGGTGTCATCTGCATATCTGAGGTTATTGATATTTCTCCCGGCAATCTATTCCAGCTTGTGTTTCTTCCAGTCCAGTGTTTCTCATGATGTACTCTGCATATAAGTTAAATAAACAGGGTGACAATATACAGCCTTGACAAACTCCTTTTCCTATTTGGAACCAGTCTGTTGTTCCATGTCCAGTTCTAACTGTTGCTTCCTGACCTGCATACAGATTTCTCAAGAGGCAGATCATCAGTCCTTCCAATGAACATCCAGGACTGATCTTCTTTAGGATGGAGTGATTGGATCTCCTTGCAGTCCAAGGGACTCTCAAGAGTCTTCTCCAACACCACAGTTTAAAAGCATCAATTCTTCAGTGCTCAGCTTTCTTCACAGTCCAACTCTCACATCCATTCATGACTACTGGAAAAACCATAGCCTTGACTAGACGGACCTTTGTTTACAAAGTAATGTCTCTGCTTTTCAATATGCTGACTAGGTTGGTCATATCATAGCAATGTCTGATATAGCTAAAAATCTTGTTTTGACTTAACTTTTGGAGAGGCATAATAATTTTCAAGTCATCCTTCTGATTTTACTTTAAATATCACTTGTATAGAAAAAGCTCTCCTATGCCCAGAGGATGAAGTTCTTCAGTCATGTCTGTAAGACTGTGTGTTTTTCATCTAAAGCATTTGCCACAAATTAAAATATATGTTTGTGATTATACAATTAATCCAGAAGCATAGTCTGATAAATGTGGCTCCCCAGCACCTACTGCAATGCTAATACACAGTAGAAATTCGTTAGATATTTGTCAAATAAATGATAAATGCCCCAGAAAGGGAGTCAGGGTGCAGGAGAAAAGTCTGAGATGGGAGTAGCAGGACAGATATGTGCCTAACTTTCTCCTTTCCAAATATATTAAAGGAAGGTGACGACTGAAAAAAGAAGGGCAATACTTGGACACTGATTAGAAACTTTGAAGTAATTTTCATTCCTCATAAATTTTTAGCATGTTATAAGTAAGTGAAATCTGATCTAAAATTAGTACCTTTTTCTGACTGAGAGATCAGGAAATTGAGGTTTTTTTTCAGGGTATGCTCAACTTATATTCAAATAATAATTCTTGAGGGTGAAAAGACTGTTAGATTTTTAAAACAAAGCTCCAAAGTACCTTAGTACTTTCATTAGAATCTTGCTTTGCTTATTGACTTACAATTTTTAAAACATAACATGCATTGTTCTTAAGCATAATAAAATGATTCAAAGGAGATAATGCACATGAAATAGAGATATTCCACCAAAATTAGGGATGAAAGCTATTTTAAAATTATTTTGTAATTGAGAATTGTGCTGAGTACCTTGCCCACCCCCAATGCAGAGCTGGTGAGTAAACTTAGGAGCCAAATTTTTTCTTATTCAATTACACTTTATCTTTCTATATGTGCCTAGACCCATATTGCAACACAGTTACTGAATAAATGTTTCCTGAAGAAATAAATGAATGTAAGAAAGGATGCCTGGGTTTTCCTAGAATAAATGAATTTGGGAAAATTTGTTTTAATATTAATGTGTTGAGAAAAAAAGTATTTTACAGCTTAAAATTAACTGTAATATCATGGGTAGTAATATTTTAAGAAATAATGAGGCTGTCATTTATTACATTGCCTGAAAATTAGATCGATGTATTACCTTGAATATAATGGGGCAGGTAAAGAAAAGAAAGAAACAAGACTAGATCCAAGTTTTGTGGCATCTGATGTTCATATAATGTGGAGGTCCCTTGGTTAGAAAAATAATTTTAAAAATTGCAACTATACCCAGAGGGATGATATGGGGAGGGAGGAGGGAGGAGGGTTCAGGATGGGGAACACATGTATACCTGTGGCAGATTCATTTTGATATATGGCAAAACCAATACAATATTGTAAAGTTAAATAAAATTTAAAAAAAAGAAAAAAAATTACAAATATAAATTTAAGTACAAGTCCTTAGTGGGGTCTGTGAAATGGATCTGAAGCAAGACCTTCATTAACTTTAGGCCAAATCTGCCTCTGGCACCTAGACCAGAGAGTTATCCACCCTTGTGTCTTTTGGTCATGGCTGAACTAACAATGTTACAGCCTTTGACAGTGGCTCTGCAGGATTTGAAAACTTAAAGATGGTATAGAAGTATTTAAATATGTTTTCAGCACAAAGTAACATAGTAAAAATACTTTATCAGTTATTAGCATGACTGAATGATCTCCCTAAGAATACATGGCAAGCCTGATCCCAACACTACAGGGATTCACTGAGTAAAAACAGATGCAATCCCGTTAGCCCCACTTAAATGACCATTTTATACAGAAGTTAAAGTGGGAATAGAAAAATTCTGCCTGATTTCACACTGTACATGCTGTGATTTAGTGCCCAGCAACTTTTTAGTCACACTCTGGTTTTCTATCTACCTTCTAGGAATGTCTGTTTTTATTCTCCATCTAAACCGCTATCTCTATTGGCTTAAACAATGCAAAGAGACTAGAATCTTTCTGCTTTGCTCATATCCTCCAACCTTTAAAAATAAATTGAGAATAAGGCTCTTAAATTCAGAAAGATGCAGCCTCCTTCTGTTGAGATAACAGGGTTGGGCTGTTGGCCCGGAAGGTACTTGCAAGCATGGGCAGCTGTTAGTTGAACTAATAACGTCATCAGAAAGCAGTGAGCTCAATAAACTATGCCCTTTTATTTTTATTTTTTTAGTCTCCATAATTTTGATCCCATGTGATCAATGAAGGATGGTATGCTCATTCTACCATAAAGGAAATTATGAGCACTTTATTTTTAAATAAAATGTAAACCCAAAACACCTGTGTTTTTTTTTTTTTTTGGTGCTGGTTATATGTAGCTCTGTTAAATGTCAGAGACTGTTACAATGCAGAATAAAAACAATGCTGAATACCAGTTCACTGCCTCTCCTTTTGCTATTAGGAAATAGCAAGTATTTCCACTTCTGACAAAGTTACTTACATGAAATCACATTCTTTTTTATACCAGTAATAAAAGAAAGTTGGTGGGCCTAAAACTGGTGTAGTAGATATGGACATTAAACCTCTAAAAAGATATTAAAGTTCACATATTTCTACATCATGTAGAAAGACCAAAACACTCAAAATAAATAGTGATGTAACATCAAATAGAAAAAAATGGAATCTATCTAAGCTAATGCACACCTTGGAAAAAGTAAATGGACCCATGTACAGCTGCAGGTTTGGGGCTTCCCTGGTAGCTCAGCTGATAAAGAATCCACCCGCAATGCAGGAGATCCAGGTTTGATCTCTGGGTTGGGAAGATCCTGTGGAGAAGGGAAAGGCTACGCACTCCAATATTCTTGCTTGTAGAATCCTCATGGACAAAGGATCCTGGTGGGCTACAGTCCATGGGGTTGCAAAGAGTTGGACACGATTGAGAGCCTAAGCACAGGACAGTTATAGGTTGATGTAGCCATTTTGTTTAAAAGGCAGGATCAGGGAGGGAATATGAAAACTGCTTAAGGAATGACTATGTCTAGTAAAGGACGCATAAAGCAGGCAAGAAGAAAAGGACATTTTTTTCTGTGTATCTATACATAGGAAGCAAATACATTTAGCCATATCAGAGTTAAGTGCCCATCAGGCATGATAAAGTATTATGGTGTTGATGCCTTGGTGCAACAGTAGACATTTTCTGGGAGAGGTATTCGATAGTAAATACTTTGAGCAGGTCTAGAAAAGAAGCTAGACTGCTAAAGTCATTCTCATAGATGTTATTTGCATACACCAATAAGATTATACACACACACACACACACACTTTCCTTCCATGTTTCTTTGTGCCCAAATAAAAATGTCTGGCTTTCTCTGAATAACAATCTTGAAACAGATTTTAAAAATACCACAATGTAATCAATATATTTACTGATGCATTTCTAATATGGTTGGTCAAATGCAGACTGAAATTTAGCCCAGAGCAGAATGACAAAATGGCCATAATTACTTTCAAGACAATTATAAGACTAAAGAAATCAAGCAATTATAGAATCTATGCTTTAAAATTTTCTTTTTCTTTTAGTAAAAAGAACTAACAAAACCAAACTATTCAGCTCATACCAAATCTGATTCATTTGATTCCTGGTGAGTTCAGACCCTGTGGCTGCTATTTCAAGCCTCATTTCTTTTTGACCTCAAATAATAAAGTTGAAGTCAGCCAGTTTCCATTCAGCCTTGTTGCATTGTTTGCCAGTTTATAAGGCTATATGTTTGCATCAAAAATGTTACAGGAGGAAAACCACAAAGAAATCACAACTCTGGGCGATTTTCCCTGTTTTACACAGATTTCAAAATTGTTACAAAACTTGCCAACACTGTACATACTTGATAGCAGAAAATAACCCAAACACTGAAAATCCCTGTTGCTATTTTGTTACTCCTTATAACAAGAAACTGCTGTACTCCACAACTGGTTCCTCCCTCCCCTCTCTTCCCTCCCTTCCTTCCTTCATCTTTTTTTTAATTTTTAAATTTCCTTCCTTCTCTTCCTTTCTCTCCGTCCCTTCTCTTTATCCACCTGGCATCTCCTCTAGTTCTTTCTGTGTGCCAGACTCTCTTAAGCTTCTCACTGTCTAACAGGAAGACACCTCCCCCTAAAGAAACACCAAAGTGTAAAATACCTGAGCCTGGGTTGCAGCAGTGTGGCAGCAATTACTATTAGAACCGACTTCTTACTTAGACAAACCGGGCAACTTCTAAGCAGACGTCACAAAGCCCTGCTTCACTTTAGATTCCACAATCAAGCCGCCTGTCGTGGAAGTGCCATGCTGTCAGAGGAGGGAAGACACATCTACGTTCGAGCCATTCCTATGAGCCATTAAGCCTCGGCTCAGGAATCACCTTCTGTGGAGCGTTTTTCTTATTTGCTCTCCTGCTCCATTACCATTCTGGTTTAGTCTGATTCTCTTTCTTCCCATAGCATTTGTGGTTACCTCTAACAGCATTTCCCTCAGTGTAGCAGTTGTCTGATAAGAGAGAGAGATCTCCCTTCTTTCAGGGCATGGATTTTGCCTTTCATTTCAGTGCCCAACACCTAACAAAATATCGGTACACAGTAACTGCTCAAGAAATACTTGGTGAGGAAATCCATTGGAAACTATATTCTCCAGTTGAGAATCACTGACAAAATCATTCAATGAATATTACAGGGCATGCACTATATTCTGAGCATTTGGTACTGCAATATAGCAGATCCATGTTCTCATAGAACTATACTCAAAAAGAGGACACAAATAACAAAGAAAAGACAAATACATCGTGAAAACAACAATTAAAAAATAAAGGGAATAATCAAATAAAGATTGATGGGGGAAGGTTGTTTTAGATTATGAAGCCTTCTCTTAAGAGGTGACATCTGAGTTGAGACTTGAAGAATGAGATGGAGTTAGTCAAGTGACAGACAGGAGAAAATGGTCCAGGCAGAAGAGACAGTATCATGACAAATAAGATCTTGAAAGATATCTTTCAGGCATAGAAAGTTATTTCTGGAAGACATACAAAGGAGGCTGCTTTGCCTGAAGCACTGTGAATTAGGGAAGAACACTGAGAGAAGAGATTTATAGGCAGTGCCAGATTATACAGGACTTTTAAACCAAAGCTAGGAGTTGGGATTTATTCTGTAAGCAATGGGAAGACTTTGGAAGGTTTTAAGCAGGAGAGCAGTATAAGCCAATACTGTAATTTATTTTATATAGATACTGTATTCATCAGAGATGTAGAAAATGGATGGAGGGTAACAAGAGAGGAATCAGGAAAAACAACTAGGAATGGGATTTGAATAATTTAATAACTTCTATAGCCTTTGACACATATCAGAAAAGTCACCAAACAATCAGGACAGACTGGCTCATAGGACATGATACATGAATGGAAGTAAGATAGATGGCTAATGTTGTA
The DNA here is from genome assembly GCF_032452875.1 of Bos javanicus. Lineage (NCBI taxonomy): Eukaryota > Metazoa > Chordata > Mammalia > Artiodactyla > Bovidae > Bos > Bos javanicus. Next base: position 36,302,599 of record NC_083875.1, on the reverse strand, counting down.
GCAGGCAGTGAAAGAAAATGGTAGCATGAACTAAGTGGGTAAAGATGAAGAGAAGTGAACTGATACTAAAGATATTTGTAAGGTATTACTGAAAGCCCTCAGAGGTAGAATGGATGTAGACGATCCTTGGACAAGGGAGGGATCTTTGGTCAATAAAACTAAAAGGTTTGGCTTGAGAAATCAAATGCATGATATATATTTCATTAAAATGAAGAATAGTCAAATTTGTCTGTTAATGGCACCCCACTCCAGTACTCTTGCCTGGAAAACCCCATGGACGGAGGAGCCTGGTGGGCTGCAGTCCATGGGGTTGCTAGGAGTCAGACACCACTGAGCGACTTCCCTTTCACTTTTCACTTTCATGCATTGGAGAAGGAAATGGCAACCCACTCCAGTGTTCTTGCCTGGAGAATCCCAGGGATGGGGGACCCCTGTGGGCTGCCGTCTATGGGATTACACAGAGTTGGACATGACTGAAGCGACTTAGCAGCAACAGCATGCCATTTCAAATGAATAGGTCAAATAAATAACAAGGCTTCCACATTTGAGCTGAGGGTAGTGGCCAAGGCTGGAGATGTACATTTAAGAGTTATCAGAATTCACTCAAGCTTCTGGATGAGGTCATTTCAGGAGACAGCAAAGGAAAGAAGCTCGGAGAAAATAAACCAATGAGGATAAGTAGAGGGTATGCCTTGGGGCAGGAATTTAGCACCCTGGTTAAATTTAATTTATCTCCTAACTTTGTCAGAATTTGGTCTGGTCAGAATATCTGGTTAACAAAGTACCCCAAGCTCTCCATTCACCTTGGCACCTTCCAAGTTGGTTGCAGATTGAAGAATACATCCATAAACTCATCAATATACCACATGTCTGAAATATGTGGGTATGACAAAGGTTTTATATTTGTTTATTTAACCCTAGATGTTTGTATTTTAAGTACAAAATAGATGCTGGATCATCAGCTTAAAGCATGTATTTGACCATGATGCTTTGGCCATCTCACTCTTTCATGAAACTCACAAATGAAGACCATTGTTAATAGGTCCTTCTGGACATGAGAAAGTGAAAGTTGCTCAGTCATGTCCAACTTGTTGTGACCACATGGACTATACAATACAGTCCATGGAATCCTGCAGGCCAGAATACTGAAGTGGGTAGATCCCCATTCCTTCTCCAGGGGATCTTCCCAACCCAGGAATAGAATCCAGGTGTCCCACATTGCAGGCAGATTCTTTACCAGCTGAGTCACCAGGGAAGCCCTCTGAATAAGAGATATGTTTATAATTCAAAATATTTCAACTAATTAGCCTCCTTATTACCTTCCCAATCCATACATCCATGGACAGAGAACTAAACATACATGGACAAACATCCATAATCTAATTGTCAGTAAATAGATGATTTGTGGTTTAATTCAGAATTACATGTCAAAAACCTACATCCTAATGCACATTTTAAAAAACACACATTCAATTACATACACATGTTCAATAGCATCATGGCCCATTATGTTACTTATTTTAATGTAAAATGATGAGATCATTTGTAAATCCTAGCATATTCAGGAGTCAGAATGAACAGATCTTGGATTTCTGAGTATAATTATATATATATATATATACACACACACACATATATATCTGCTTCTTAAAACATACATACTTTTTTCTGATATTAAATGATTTTTTTTTTGACTATTAAGGATATAATGCATAGGATGTGACTGATCCCCACCAAATGATTTCAAGAACTCAGTATAATTAGATACAAAGGTGTTTGGGCTTCCTATAAAGAAAAGACTAAATTGTACCAATAGCTATGTTCCTGTGAGTCACTCTGAACTATCAGAACAGAGAAGTTAGCAAGAATCACATCTTTAGGACAGCAGTATTTTTCATTGTGGTCTGAAACAATTTAAAAATTATGACTCTTAAAAAATGCTAAAGGGAACATCATTTCTATAATTCCAAAGGGTATTAAGGAAGTCACACTAAATGGATACTTAGCAACAAGACATAAGAATCTACTTGGGAAATTTTTAAAGAGTTTTATTTAATGTTTCAATGCATGTCCATATCAACCACATTCAGTGATGTTACCACTCTTACAAATAGTCCTAACACAAGACTTTACTTAACCATTACTTAAATATTCAATTCATGTAACTTAATTTTCTTCTTCATATTTAATTAATTTCTTAGTTATCATCCCTGGCCCTTACTCCTCCAACAGACTATGGAAAGTGGCAAGGCTTTCAGCCCTGAAAACTGGTATGTCTTTCAATTGCTGATAGAATTCTAAAAATTTTATGTATCACTATAGGTAATATTCCATCTTCAAAAAGGTAACTGCAATGCCCCAACAGAGGTAGGAGAGATCACATATCTAACAAATACTCTCTCTGAAGATCAGTTATTTGATTTAGTAGTTATTTGGCCTTATTCTGTTCCCTTCTATTATGTAACTGAGATGTGCTATTTTACTCCATTCTACATTCATAGTAAGATTACATTTATTTGTCCAATCAGCATATATTTATTAAGGATTTACTTATACTCAAAGGAATATTACAGAGTGTATAGGAGTATAGATTCCTAGTCTGGAATATTAGCTCTGCCATTTAACCAGTTTAACTCTGAGCAAGTTACATAAGTTTTTGCTGCTTTGGTTTATTGATTTGTAAAATAAGTATAATAATAGCATCGGAGGATAAGTATTATTTAAGATACATTAAGCATAAATACATAATACTTAAGATACAGCAAGTATTATTTAAGATACATAAAAGAATATCTGACATATCAGGCTCTTAATGTATATTGCTATCATTTTAATTGTTATTATTCAAATGTGCTTATCTATCTTATATTAAGGGTTAGGGACACATTTCTAAAAAAAAAGACAACACTGCACTGAAAATATTTTCAGTCTTGATGGGAAATGAATGAATGATACCTATTTTCAAAATCATGTGTATTTTTGTAGGAGTAAGTCCACATCTTGGAATATCTTCTCTAAAACAGAAAAGTGGTTTAATGATGAAAGCTGACAGGAAATGATTACTAATAAAAAGCAGCATTTACTTCTCATCTGTTTATAATTAAACATCAAGTTTTTGATAAAAATTAAAGTTTCTTGAGATACTTCTCACTGGAATTCCAAGAAATCATGTGAATGGAATCATTTCAACTCTTTAAGAGTTCCATCTTTCTGTTACAGGGTTTTGCTAATTTAATGCTCTACGCTTAAAGCAAAATAGGTGTCATGTATTCCTTGTGGAGACAAAGTATTCTAATAAATCCCAGAGAAATCATTATTTAGAAAACAAAGTAGGGATACTACATATAAAGCTCATATGGAGACTCAATCATCTATTGTTCTCTTATTCAGACTTATCTAAAGTGAAGGGTAAACTGTGTAAGGAATATATATATATACACACACACATATATTTCTCCTCTCTCCCTCTGTGTACACAGACACACACACACACACACACACTTGTATATTTGCTTCTACATGTCTTTCCTATCGGCCACACTGTATTGTGATTACCTGAGTGTCTTGTATTAAAAACAAGTGAAACAATATGGCAAAACCAATACAATATTGTAAAGTTAAATAAAATAAAATTAAAATAAATAAATAAATAAAGTAAAAAAAGAAAACAAAAATAAAAAAATAAAAAATAAAAACAAGTGAAATGAAATATTTGGTTGCGGACAAAGAGTTAGTCATTTCACTGAGTTGGCCTTAACAGGTGCTAGTTTTATGATGACAGAATTATACTCCACCTTATGCATCAGGAATAGGCTATGAAATTACATATAAATCAAATATCCATTTAAAAATAGCATTTTAAATAGTCTCTATGATGAATACTTCATTGTTACTTCATTTATTTATCTTTGAAAATTTGAATTTTGTAACTTGGATTTTTTTTAACGCAAAATAAATCTTTTACCTAAAAACAAATCCAGTGGTTTTCTAGAATGGAAGAGAAACCTGAAGAAGAGTAGGCAGGGAAAAAGGAAATAGGAAGTCTGAGATAATAAATAAAATAAGCTGTGGCAATAAAAACTGATACTTAGGGCAAAGCCTACATATATGGACATTTTTAATGCCTTATTTCTTTCTCATTTATCTGTGCTATTTACATTTGGATACAATTTAAATTTTATTTTAATTATTTTTTTCTTTTAGATTTTCTTTCTTCTTAAAGAACAAAAATATCTTTTTAGGGAAAGCTTATTCAGTAGTTATCCTGTTTCTGCAAAAGACTGTTTATACAATCAATATGTACAATTGTGTACCATAAAAATGTGTATCAGGGAATCAGCAAATAGATATGTCAGAAATATTGCTTATAAACAGATATATTGAAACACTAAAATCACATGGAACACACCATAGGAGTGTGTCACTAGCATTATGTATGTGTGTGTGTGTGTGTGTATGTGTGTGTGTGTGTGTGTGTATATATATATATATATACATTCATTAATCACCACTTGTATTTTGCTTATAGAGAAATATACAGTTTTTGAAATTAACCAAAATATCGATATATGCCCCAAATGTTTCTTCATAGACAAATTCTTTCCAATGTAAATACCACATATGAATAGCCAACTTAAACATCTACTGGGAAGGATAAATGATTTAACTGTAAGAATTAGGTAGGGTGAGGGATGTGTGTAGGTAGTGGTTCATGCAATAAAATGTGTTTCTCACTATGACACCAAAAATGTTAAGAGCAGAACCAAGTTATCAGTGAGATAAAGGCTTTGTGAGTTTTGTTTTAATTAATTGGAGAGGCAGCTGTACAGTTTCTCTCGTTTGAGCAGGACTTGTTTAGTCTACTGAGCTTAAGAAAGGGCCAGTCATTATGAAAGCTGTGAATTCTCCTAAATGCTTCATGATCTGGTAAAGGCCGTTTGTACCATCTGCAAGTATGCAAGTTACTACTGTACAAAGTATGAATAACAACAATAATTTGTATAACATTTCATGCTTTCATAGTCTGTTCAGAAAACTTTAAACTGGATGAGGCATGGGTCAGACTCAAGCTTACAGACAATACAGCTGGATAGAAGTATCTTTATTTCATAGAAATCATGATACCTTCTTTGGAGACATAGTATTCTCATTCTATTAATGACAATAAACAACATCTAAGATGAAGTCAGTCTCTTTTCCAGTTTAATTAAAGGGACGTTTGATTTTAATGCTTCATTGAATTTACTTTGTCCCTAACCAAATATGCAATCATAATTAAATGAACTGTAGGCAACGTTTCAGATTCCAAATCCTCTCCTTTCCATGCTTCAGGGAATGAATGTGCTACAGAATATTTGTGTGAAAACATATAAGACTAAATAAACACTTCTCTTCACCAAAACATGATGCATTATTAAAAATATGATGCAAAGAATGAGAATTCAGTGAAGGTGAGAATACATTGCATATACAATATAAATTTAGTTATATTTATTCTTCATATCAAATAAAGCCTGATATATGAAATAAAAGACATTAGCTTTTACTTTGCTTATTTTTATTTTTAAGGTACTTTAAGAGTAGTGATTTCAACAAAAGATATTTTATTAATTAATTTTGCTCCTGGTCCATTTCATATCATGCTATCAAGTTACTTTTAGAAGCATTAAAGGGATGCTTTGTCTAGTGGTTCCTGTGTGGCTGATCAGAACATGTGGGAAAGTATGTATGAAGTACAGATTCCCTTCCTAGAATCACTAGAAGAAAATTTCATGGAGTTATGACTAAAGAACTGGATGGCAGATATGTGGGTGGGGATAGAATCTGAATATTTGACAACTTCTCCCTAGGGTATTATGATGATATTCCAGACTTGGCAATTTTTTCCCCATCTATTTCACTAACAACCTCCTCCCCAGAGACATTTATTTTGCATAACATGGAGCTATTTAACTATTAATCAATGTGATGTTCAAATGAATGACATTGATCTAGTGTTAATTTAATACATAGTGATCAATTCATTCTAAAGAACTAAGAATTAGAGTATATATGCTAAAAGAAAAACAAATGGAGTTTCACAAAATATTTCACAAACAAACAAAAAAAGAGTAGTGTGTGTGATGATAAGCTTTTTAAATCCAGAGAGTTGCTATAAGAAAGCTCATTTTGAAGACACAGATATATAAGTACTTAGGATGTGAGTACTGGGTTAAAATTACTGTTGGATACATAGGTATCTGAGAATCCTTATGTCACTGAACAATACTGGTCATATACAGTCACTGCATTTGTAATATATAGCATAGATTTCTATTTGCTTATTATACACCCATGGACAGAGGAGCCTGGTAGGCTACGGTCCATGGTGTCTTGGAAAGTCAGACAAGACTGAGCGACTTCACTTTCACTTTTCACTTTCATGCATTGGAGAAGGAAATGGCAACCCACTCCAGTGTTCTTGCCTGGAGAATCCCTGGGATGGGGGAGCCTGGTGGGCTGCTGTCTATGGGGTCGCACAGAGTCGGACACGACTGAAGCGACTTAGCAGCAGCAGCAGGGCTTTAAGGCATAGGGGGTGAGCTGCCCATGCAGAATGAAGATGGGTCCTACTTCTTTCTCCTGAGGATGTTAACACGAGCCCAGTAAATTCAAACCACAACAATGATGAAAAGGATGAGGCAGAGTATACTTAGGTGAAAAGGAGATTTCAGGTTAAACTAGAACTTCCAAGAATATTGTCAAAGCATCACTTCTGTGCCCAAATCTTACTAGTCCTTCGGTTTTAACGGCAACTACCACTTTCAATAGTCTGTATAGAGGCATTTTGATTCCTCCCTCTTTTCATTTCAGTCAGTCAATCTATCAGTAATTCTGTTGACTTTACCTTCAAAACATAACCCCACTACCTCTCACACCTCCATGGTTATAATCTTGGTCCAAGCTAACCATCACTGCTCACTTGGAATATTACAACCGTCTGCATATAGGCTTCTCTGATGTTGACCTGGCCAAAATGATAGATATAACTGGATGCTGTATCCTTTCCATGTAAGTCCAGTGATTTCCCAATTACCGAGAGTAAAGGCTTAGACATTTGGAATGTCTCACAAAGCCCTACAGCAGTCCTACATCTCTCCTCCCCATAGTGCTCCTTGCTTCCTTCTGGACACTTTGTTTTTATTCACATCACTGTTTATCATCTACCTTGCTTTATCTTTTACTTATTTTATTATTTTTTGGCTCCTCACAACAGACTACAAGCTGCATGCAATCAGGAATTTTTATATACAGGATATTTTGTGTGTGGATGTGTGACTGTATTTACTCTACCCCTGGATGGTAGTGATGGCACTCACAGAAGTCTTATCATGCTTCACTTTGGATAATATTTTAATTTGAGGTAAAATGTCAACGTTAACCAGACTGTAAATCCCTTGAGGTTATGGATGTCACAGCTGGAATTACAACTTACCTAAGTTGAGAGAAATGAAGTGCTTTACCCCCATTCTTAGGAGAGCTAAGAAGGGGATTTCATGTCTATCTACTCTGCTTTTACATTTTGACTCAGAAGATTTTACACTTCTTCACATTATCCCTCTAGCACCTAGTACAATGCTTTGTACATAGTAGAAAAGACATGAACTATTTCTTGATTTATCTTATATCTTGATTAACCACGTAATCTTCTGGTTCAGAGAAACATGACATCCTTAGTTTTGGATTGAATTGTTTGAGCCAAACAGCCAAAATCGATGTGCATATACACAGTGTCCAAAGATATTGAAGATGACTGGATCATTTTCTCTGCTATGGCTGCCACCATGAGGTCTTCATGTTGCTGTCAACTAATTCTTATTGCAAGAGACAGTATGAAAGTTAAAGAAAAAATCTTCCAAAGCTTTATTTCTCTGCTGCATGCCCAGAGGGATGCAAAACATAATAAAGGACACTAAAAAGGGAAACAATTGGGTTTGAAACTAATTACCAAGGAAGTGCTGACATTAATTCAACACTGAACTCATTTTATGCAGAATTCTTTGGATCAAAATATGATAAACATATGTCATATGTTATAAATTTGGCTACTAATGACGTTATAAGAAACTATTTTATTAACTAATTTTTAAAAGTTTAAAGGTAGATTGTTAATTGTACCTGGTCATAATTAGAAATATTCAGGTTAAAAAAAAAACAACCAACTTTTCTCTATTTTTCCTCTTATTATCCAGTAGTTGATTAGGTATTTTGGAATAAGTTCATTAGTTTAAGACACATTTAAAAGTGTAAAGTAGTAAAAGTGTAAAATTTTTGAAATTCAATTTTTTAAAATAAGAAATTGTCTTATACGTGGTCATTATGTACATGCATACATATGTGTGCAATCACACATACTCATACACACACCCAGATACTTATACAAAGTATTTTGTGAGAACAAGGTATTTGTTTTTTTAATGAAACATTTCTATTAATATCAATATCATAAGGTCCATGTCCATAGAATTATCCAGGCAATGATACTGGAGTGGGTTGCCATTCCCTTCCCTTTTCCAGGGAATCTTCCTGACTCAGGGACCAAAACCCATGTCTCCTGAATTACAGGCAGATTCTTTACCATCTGAACCAGCAGGGAGGCCCCAATACCGTAAAGTAGTGTGATGTTCAAAGTTAGATTTTCAGCTTTTGTGACCCATCAAATACTGAATAGAGAGTAATTCACTGTGGCAAAGAGTTCATGTTCATATTAAGGAGAAACAAATGGCAAGCATCAGGGTCTCAAGTATTTTATTTCCACCTTGATCTTTAAGTCTCTATTTAACATCTCCTTTTAATCAAGGTAGTTTTTAGATTAAAGTCATCTAACTACTCTAAGATGGTAGCATTATATGACATTTTCCTCTTGATTATTACATATACAAGTTAATAAAATTATAGTTTCACAGAATAAAACATACTTTTAAATCATTATCTGAATTTCTCCTTTGTGTACATGTGATTGAGGGTGAGGAAAACTCAATTAACAGAATATAACCAATATTAGGATTTAAGGATTGAAAGATTAGAAGAAAAAAGACTAGCAAATCTAATAATAATATATGAAATCAAGAGTGATTAACTATTCATAATTCTCCTTTGGCAAAGCAAATATTCTGGGTTAAAATCTTGCAATTTTAGTAAGCCACTGCAGTGCTTCCATTTAACTGTCTAAGACTTTCAAATAAGAGTCAGTAGGCTAACTGTATATATTTGGCCCTGCAAAAAACTTTTTTGAAAAAAACTGACCAAAAATCAGTCATTATGGTTCTTGCTGATATGGTGAGATTAATACAAATGTAAAAAGAGAATGTAATTGTGGAATAATTTTGGAAGTAAAATAAATGACATATCAGTATGAGTGGAATATTTCCAATTTGTGAAATGCCCATCTGAGATCACTTTTAAGGTCTGTCACTTGTTAAGGGATTTATCCTCTTTTTGGCTCACTCAGATATAAACTAGATCTCTAATGGCAGTACAGGGAGAGGAAGGCGGTATTTTTTTCTTGTTTATTGTTTAGTCATTAAGTATGAAGCATTAGTTTTTTCAACAAACAATTTCAAAAGCCCAATAACATGATTTCACTGGCTCCAAATGTAATTTATTGCTAATGGAATCACAGAAAAATGTTTGCACGATTTATGGAATGCGGAGTCAAATAAGTAAGGCAAATTGCTATTGAAGAGGAATTATTGATTCTCCTGGTACAATAGGCGCATTTCAGCTTTGATATATGGAATTTTATTCCTATTGTAGCAGTAATTTATATTTTAGCCTCTAGTTTTCTGTGTCAACTTTGCTGGCCTATGTTGTTTTAAACCAGGTATGACAGCTGTGCTTGTACTTCCCATTCTCTTGCGCTCTTTTGAAGGCTTTATTGACTGGATGCTACCAAATCTGGCTCAAGAAGTTAAAGATCTACCAATAACTTGCTTGGAAAACTTTTGCAAAAAACATTTTTCTTGTCCTTATATTTCTTGCTGAACATAAGAAACTGGCCAAATTAATATATAGTTTTTTCTTCTCCCTAATGTCTCTGAGGTTATGAAACCACTATTTTTATCTCCCTATAGAATAACTACAGGAGCATAACAAAATCTGTAGATGACTCTCTTTATAAATGTTATGGCAAAGGACTCGGATTGTTTTCCAGTGAGGTTAGCTAATTTACTATAAGTATTAAACAAAAAATGTTAAGCAAGTCAGAATTAATATTTCCTTTTCTGTAATCTTACAATATACTATGCTTCTGTTAAAAGTGTTTCTTTGTCAGTTGTGTATTATAGTTGGATTCCTGGTGCAGAAATCTATTTCACAAGATTGAAAAATTTATGAAGTTCAGGGGAATTAAGGAATTCTTTATTCCATTATATCTGGCCCCAATTCTGGTTTAAATAATACCATCTTCCATTTATTGAGCATCGCTCTTTGTATATAACATCTTGACTCTCCCTAGGAAGAATAGGGAGAGCTATTCATAAAATAGCTCTTATTATCTTATTGTGCAGTGGAGAAAACAGACTCAGAGATATTTATTCATGTAATGAGAACAACACACCTAGCAAGGGGGAGAGTTGGCTATTACTCATCTATCTGATGCTAAAGCTCAAGACCCTTCTGCTATACTAGGCTTTGGTTTTTCAATGCAGATAAATTATACCAGTTGAATGAATTGCAACCTTTTTTTTTTTTTTTCCTTTTGGAAACACTGTGTACCTAAAAACTTTTTATCTTCTGGAAAAAATGCATACCTAAAACATATTATTTTATCTGAAAACTATAAAAAAGAAATAAGCAAGATCAATTAAATCACCGAGGTTGAGCCTCAGCTTTATTATCTCAAAGATGGGGATGGCACAGGACATGGGTTGAAAGTTAAATAAGTGCAACCATGTGACATGAAACGAGATGTTCTCAGTGACTACTAGATAAAGTTACTATCATCGCCACCATCATCATTCTTCAGCGTATTTGTACACGAAGTAGAAATACATCCTGAAGTAGAGGAAGTTCCTATTTTTAGGATGGCTCTACTGCAAATTCATAAATACCAAAAATATTTCTTTTTAACTGCTTTTTAAGATGACTCGTGACAGTTTTCCATACGTTTTACTTTTAATAAATGCCAACTGTTTTCAAAATAAAATTGCCCTAATATTAGAGTGTATTCATTGTGCTAAGGGAATGAACACATGGGATCTGTGTCTATGTGGGAAAGAAAGGTGAAAATCCAAAGATTTAAAGTAGTCCTTACTCTGCATTTTACCAGCTGAGCATCTTGGGGGACAAGTTTATGTTATACATTTTAATAGAGAACTAGCATTTTAATATAGAACTATATTAAACAGTCTATGTTTTAATAGACAACTATTAATATCTGGCAACAATAATCAATGCTAAATATATGTCATGAAAGTGACAAATCACTCAAAGTCACTCAGTCGTGTCCAAATCTTTGTAACCGCATGGACTGTATAGTCCATGGAATTCTCCAGGCCAGAATTGTAGAGTGGGTAGCCTTTCCTTCTCCAGGGGATCCTCCCAACCCAGGGTTCAAACCCAGGTCTCCCACATTGCAGGCATATTCTTAACAGCTAAGCCACCAGGGAAGCCCAAGAAAACTGGAGCAGGTATCCTATCCCTTTTCCAGAAGATCTTCCCAACCTAGGAATTAAACCAGGGTCTCCGGCATTGTAGGCGGATTCTTTACCATCTGTTTAATATAATGCTACTATAGGCTGAAGTGATAGTTCTTACATACTCAATATAGTACTTGGTAATTATAACTATGCTTGATGAAAGTGAAGGAGGAGAGTGAAAAAGCTGGCTTAACACTCAACATACTAAAAACTAAGGTCATGGCATCTGGTCCCATTACTTCACGGCAAATAGATGGGGAAACAATGGAAACAGTGAGAGACTATTTTCTTGGGCTCCAAAATCACTGCAGATGGTGACTGCAGCCATGAAATTAAAAGATGCTTGCTCCTTGGAAGAAAAGCTATGACCAACATAGAAAAAAGCAGAGATATTACTTTGCCAACAAAGATCCGTCTAGTCAAAGCTATGGTTTTTCTAGTAGTCATGTATAGATGTGAGAGTTGGACCATAAAGAAAGCTGAGTGCTAAAGAATTGATACTTTTGAACTGTGGTGTTAGAGAAGACTCTTGCAGTCTTGGACTGCAAGGAGATCAAACTAGTCAAGCCTAAAGGAAATCAATCCTGAATATTCATTGGAAGGACTGACGCTGAAGCTGAAGCTCCATTACTTTGGCCACCTAATGCAAAGAGCTGACTCCTTAGAGAAGACCCTGATGCTGGGGACGATTGAAGGCAGGATAAGAAGGGGATGACAGAGGATGAGATGGTTGGATGGCATCACCAAGTTGATGAACATGAGTTTGAGCGGGCTCCAGGAGATGGTGATGGACAGGGAAGCCTGGCTTGCTGCAGTTCAGGGGGTCACAAATAGTCGGACATGACTGAGCGACTGAACTGAACTGAATTGCAACTACACCAGGGATTAGTAGCAGCATAATAATAACAATAATACTTAACTTCATTATGTTATTATCTCTATTACGTTCCCTAATGTCTCCAATTTTTTGAAGAGATTTCTAGTCTTTCCCATTCTATTGTATTCCTCTACTTCTTTGCGCTGTTCATCTAAGAAGGCTTTCTTACCTCTCCTTGCTGTTTTCTGCAACTCTGCATTCAGTTGGGTACATTGTTAGTTCTCTTTTTCCCTTGCCTTTCCCTTCTCTTTTTTCCCTCAGCTATTTATAAAGCCCCCTCATACAATCACTTTGCCTTCTTGCATTTCTTTTTCTTTGGGATGGTTTTGTTCTTAGCAAGGAGAGATAAGAAAGACCACTTAAATGAACAATGCAAAGAAATAGAGTAAAACAGCAAAATGGGAAATAATAGAGATTTCTTCAAGAAAACTGGAGACATCCAAGGAATATTTCATGCAAGGATGGGCATGATAAAGGACAGAAATGGTAAGACCTAACAGAAGCAGAAGAGATTAAGAAGCAGTGGCAATACACAGAAAACAATATTAAAAAGGTCTTAATGACCCAGATAATCATGGTATGGTAACTCACCTATAGTAGAACATCTTGGAGTGTGAAGTCAAGTGGGCCTTAGAAACCATTACTACAAACAAAGCTAGTGGAGGTGATGGAATTCCAGCTGAGCAACTTAAAATGTGAAAATATAATAATTTTAAAGTGCAAACTGACCTCTGTTTCCTCTGTCTTTTCTAAACCCAGTTTGTAATGTAAGTTCTCGGTTCATGTATTGCTGAAGCCTAGCTTGAAGGATTTTGAGCATAACCTTGCTAGCATCTGAAACAAGCACAGTTGCACAGTAGTTTGCACATTCTTTAGTATTGCCCTTCTTTGGAATTACAGTGAAAGATGATCTTTTCCTTCCTGTGGTCACTGCTCAGTTTTCTGAATTCACTGACATATTGAGTGTAACACCTCAGCTAGAGAAATTGTAACTTACTGCCCATTAACGCTCCTTTCCTGTCCCTTATGACAACTATTCTACTGGGCCTATGCTGAGTTCCTAAGGATGGAGGTATCAGAGTCCTCTGGAGGTGGTACCAGAACACCTGCTACGCTCTTCTAGAACTTTTTGAGGTTTGACTCACTCTTAAAAAAAATGTTTTCTTCATAACTCCATTAACTTGGTAATCTTATTGAAGCTTGATGGGGATGTGGTTGCCAACCATAACTTTAAAATGTACTCACCCTTTTGCTATGAAATCAATGCCCAGCAATCTTGCCTAAGATGGACAGAGGAGCCCAGCAGGCTACAGTCTATAGGATTACAAAGAGTCAGACAAAACTGAAGTGACTTAGCATTCAAGCATGCAAAGATGCCTATGTCTTCTATAGACTGCTTGATACAAAAAAGAACCACAACATTTATCTGAAGTCGCACAGTAGAAGAGGAAAGGAGAGTATTCAGAATCTCTACTTCTATTACTAAATTCTACACCTCTGGTGATTTGTATTTTCAACTTTTTTCCCACACCCTTTGTCCTGGATACATTCCATTTACTCCTCTAACTCTACTCTTTCCATTTTGCATCCTACTCTAGTCCTGGGAGGTTGACCAAGAGGGGCCATGTTGTTGGAATTCTTAACTCTGGCTTCCTGTTATGTTCAACCACTGGAAGGCACTGAAAAGAAAAGAGGAAGGGAAGGCTTGCCAGAGATTGGCTGTATCCCTCCAAGGAGTGAGGGAGCTCCCTGAATTTGCTCTCTCCACACAGCTCTTTCTGTCTCTAGGTTCCAGTATCCACTGCTTCCTCTCATGCCTTCAAGTGGTAACACTTCACTATCCCTTGGTCCCTACTCCTCTCCTTTGCAAATTGTCATTTGATTACATTCCCATCAAATCCTGATGGGTGTGAAGTGATACTGACATATACGCACCGCTGCTACTAAGTCACTTCAGTCATGTCCGACTCTTTGTGACCCCATGGCCTGTAGCCCACCAGGCTCCTCTGTCCATGTGATTCTCCAGGCAAGAATACTGGAGTGGGCTGCCATTTCCTTCTCCACATATATGCACTACTGTATCTAAAATAGATAACCAACAAGGACCTACTATTGAGCACAGGGAACTCTGCTCAATATTCTATAATAACCCAAATGGGAAAATAATTTGAAAAATAATAGATACATGTATATATGAAATCCCATGGACAGAGGAATCTGGCAGGCTACAGTCCTTGGGGTCACCAAAGAGTGGGACACAACTTAGTGACTAAACAACAACAACAATATGTATAACTGAATCACTTTGCTATACTCCTATATAAAATAAAAATTAACAAAAAAAGAAAAAGAATCCTGATGGTATCATGTCATTTGTTTGAGACGCTGCCAGATCAACCATCTCATTTGATGTTTATGTCAATTTTACAAAAGATTTGCCCCATTTTATAATAGGAGGATTTGATATGCAGACACAAGGTCACAAAGCTAGTCAGCGGTTGGAATTTGGTAAGTTTGATTCTTATTACGATGTTTCTTCTACACTCCTGCAATGTCTCCATTTACTACAATTATTTAATCATGTTAACCATATTCTACTGCATAGGCATTGAAGTAGTTATCACCTTCTATCATATTTTCTCAAGTAAAGATCAGGCACTAAAAGAGAGCTTTTTTAAAATGAAAATCACTGATGCAAATCTTTTATGGTAATGTGGATGTTAATCACAGTAATTTTTAAAAGACTGAATGTTTTATAATGGCATAATTAACGATCATAAGAGATCATCACAACATAGATCTCTTCAAAATCTTTAATGTTAAAAGTTTAGTATACCAGGCATTCACAAACATTGAATGTAATATGAAAATAACTTCTCCAATAATTTGGTCATGAATTTTGAATGAACAATTGACCCATTTTCAGAGGATGGAAGATTGAATACTACCAGTCCTTGTGTGAAAAATCATGGAGGTTTGAACAGTAACATGTTCTATTATAAAACAAAGCAAAAGAAAACAAAACACTTGGCTTGGTGCACCAAGTGATATGAAATGAACCAAAAATAATTTATGTCATGTAATATCTTAGTACAGGTTTTGTGAGGTTTTCTTATGTCATTCATCAAGAGGTGTTAAGAATTTTCTTATTGTTCCTTCTAGGGACAGATGTTCTCTGTATAGAGCTATACGGCACACTTTTTCTAAGGTCAGCTGTCACTATGACAGTGATATTTGGCAACCCAGCCAAATGTCTGATAAAGGAATGTAGGAAGTATTTCCTTTCCTATATTATAGACCCATCTAATGTGTCAACATTAAAATGAATGTTAAATAAATTGAAGTATTAGGAAAGGGAACATCCCACCCTGACAGCTTTTTATTTGCTATTTCTGCTCTGTGACAAAACTGAGTTGATATGTGATCTTCTGTGATTTACAAAGTCCTCGCAGTCCACCTTGTAATGGCTGCAGTGGTGTTGAGCTGCCTCAAGATGATTTACTGCAATTTGTCACATTTTGAAACTGTTCCAAAATAGTCTGCTGACATGTACTAAAGAGCTTTCAATGAAATCTGAAATGGTTCATTTGTTATGTCAACTGGAAACATTAAGTGATATCTGAAAATCACTTTAACATTTATTAAACTGATTTAAAATATCCTTTAATGGTAATTTGGTATATCACAAAAGCAATATTGTTATGAAAAGGATGAGAAAATCTTTTCCTCACATCTTAAAAGTGTTTATATTATGTTCTGATTATAACTGCATCATTTTAGCACTTGGGAAATCTATCACTTTAAAGATATGCTGAAAATTTAGCAAGCAACTTCTTAACAAATATTTGCAAGTGGAAATGGATTACTATGATTTGCATAATTTAATATCTTTGAAAATCATAGGCCTGATAGCTTAAATTCCTGAACATATTACTAATGTAAAGTTATAGCTCATATCCTGTTTTTTTCCTCAAGAATCTAAGCATGTGTTACTATGCAACATATCTATGCTGACCACTGTGAATCACTGTCCAATTTACTGAATACACAACTTAAGTAAACCATACAATTTAAGTGAAAGTGACTCTTTGTGACCCCCATGGACTATACAGTCCATGGAATTCTCCAGGCCAGAATACTGGAGTTGGTAGCCTTTCTCTTCTCCAGGGGATTTTCCCAACCCAGGGATCAAACCCAGTTCTCTCACATTGCAGGCAGATTCTTTACCAGCTGAGACACAAGGGAACAATTCATGTGCCTCTTAAATATGGGTAGAAATTTCTCAAAGTTCTCTGAGACCACTGTCTCGGGAAAAATGAAACTAAGATAGTAGGTGACACGCTGTGTCCAGATAATTTCCTATGATTATTGCTTATGATAATATTCCTTTGGAAAAAGGGTGTATACTAAATGCCTTTAGGTTTTGATTAGTAAGTGTGTTTTTAAGTTAGACTATGTAATTATCATGGATACCTTTGAATTGGTCAACAATACCTGGTCTTCAAAACACTTCCATTTCTAAGCCAAATGTTATTGCAATAAAATATGAATTAAAATTTAACTCCCTCCCCCAAATTGACTGCTGAGACAATAATAATACGAATTTGTCTTCTTAGAGTTGATCTTAGGAGGAAATATAGAATGACGTATCTTCATATCTTACTTCTTAACTCAGATAGGCTATGGGGAGTTAGCTACTTTGGCTTGAGTGAGTGCAATAAAATAGAACTGCTGCTGCTGCTGCTGCTGCTGCTGCTAAGTCGCTTCAGTCGTGTCCAACTCTGTGAGACCCCATAGATGGGAGCCCAGCAGGCTCCCTCATCCCTGGGATTCTCCAGGCAAAAATACTGGAGTGGGTTGCCATTTCCTTCTGCAATGCATGAAAGTGAAAAGTGAAAGTGAAGTCGCTCAGTCGTGTCCGACTCTTAGCGACCCCATGGACTGCAGCCCACCAGGCTCCTCCGTCCATGGGATTTTCCAGGCAAGAGTACTGGAGTGGGGTGCCATTGCCTTTTCCAAAAATAACTGACTGAGAGTCAAAGATTGGGACCATGCGCATGTGCTTCTTCCTTGTTCTAGTTTATAGGATGTGATTTCTCTTTGTGAACATGCACTTAACAATAAATACCAGCAACAATCAAGGACAGGTAATGAACACAGTCATTCATCACTAATCAATGCAACTCAAGGAAAAACACCATGACTGAGGATATCCTGCTTTGTAATCATGGAAAATAAGGTGACAGGGCTTGATACCACTCTCACCCACTTCACTCTTACGAGTGCTCAGTTATATCAGACCATGAATGTGGCTTAAAGAGGTGGTTTAAAAATGTGGTTTTGAAAAGCAATTTCCACCAGTCATAATTCATCAAGCTGAACAGAAGTGATCCAGAACCTCCTGCCTGTTGAATCCTATGATTGAGATTATTTATTCTGTAGTCGTTGTACTAGACCATTGCTGTGCATGGCCCAAAGCAAATTTGTTAATTTTCCTTTTATTTAATTCCATTGTCAAGCTCAATTATATATTTGGTTGTAGTAAGTCAGTGTCTCTCAAAGTATGATTTATGGACCAGCTACATAAGAATTACCTAGGGTATTGTTTTAAATACAATACTTGGAGCCCTAGACCCTTTGAATTAGAACCTCTAGGGTGAAGCCCAGAGTCTGCATTTTTAATAAGAACTCCAGGTGATTCTTATGCACACTGAAATTTGAGTACCACTGTAATAAGACATTTTCCTTTGATTAGGGCTTATAGTCACAATGAATAGATCTTCACAACTAATTTATTTTAGAGCTCAAAGGGACTTTGGGTATCACCTTGTTCAGCATCTACATGATTAAATAAAGATGTGTTTGAAATTCCAAAAATATTTGATTATTTCAATAAGAAGCCAGCCTTACATACTATTTCTGACCTAGTAAAAGTAGTAAGTACCATTTATAAGGCACTGAAAATATATTTGGTAAGTAGTAT
Organism: Bos javanicus; assembly: GCF_032452875.1. Lineage (NCBI taxonomy): Eukaryota > Metazoa > Chordata > Mammalia > Artiodactyla > Bovidae > Bos > Bos javanicus. The sequence goes on along the minus strand of NC_083875.1, from coordinate 36,284,061 downwards.
GGCATTTTTACTAATAAAAGTCATCCTCAGTCAGGAGAGTGATTTAGAAAGAGTAATTTATAAACTGATGGACATTTCAATTACAGTGGTCACTTATTCCACACAGTTTTAAAAGCAATAACATCTAAGGATGCATGTTAAGTGGCTATTGTGATAATGGGGGTCATTCAAAAGTATTCACACAGGTGTTTTTATGTTTTTGAAAGATTTTGTAAAACGATAGATTTTGAAATTCTTGAACCCATTGTATATGAAAATATATATTTAACTACCATCAAGCTAAAATATTAAGCTAATATGCTGAGTTTTGAGAGTAGACCTTAACAGGAATGATCCTTATTTTCTGTCACTTGACACTATAAATTTCAATCTAGTTCCCTATCCAGGGAGTACTCTTAAACTACTATTTATAGTTGTCTGGAAACTTGAATAATGATAAATGACCCAATCTGTCAATTGGAAAAATTACTCTTTAGAGTAATCACTGCCAATTTGGAACTTCCAATTTTTTATTTTGTAGTAGATAAAAGCCTGTTGGAGACATGAATTTTATCAATATATTTTTAGTATGAGGTCTTTATTTATCATGTGCCATGAATTTTGATACTGAAGGTTCTACTCATTCTCTCCTTCTTGGTCCAGTGTGGGCAAACTCTAGTCTAAGGATAATATCCAGCCCATGACTAGGTTTTCATGTTTTCTTAAAGACATGCTAAAATAAATTACCTTGTTTTAAATGGTTGCAAAAAATTGAAAGAATATGTTTTGTCATGTGAAACTGTAAGTAATTTAAATTTCAGGGCCCATAAAGGAAGTTTTATTGGAATATTGTCATGTTCATTTGCTTATCTATTGTCTATGTCTGTTTTTAGGCTACAACCAGAGACTTGAACAGGTATGTGCTACAGAAACTATATATCCCAGAAAGTCTAAAATATTTACTCTCTGGAACCTAGCAGAAAAACTTTGTAGTCTCCTCTTCTGAAGTAGTGGTTTTCAATGTATTCCTTGGACCAGCAGTATTAGTATTATAAGAAAATTTGTTGCTAGAAGTTCAGCCCCTACCCCAGACATGCTGAATCAGAAATAGCAGACAGACAATGGACTCAGCAGTCTGAGTATGGGCAGTGGACTCAGCAGTCTGTATATTAGTAAGCTTTCTAATAAATTCTGAGGCTTACTATAGTTTGAGGACCACTGTCAGCCAGGGATTGTTGTAAGGAGGCAAAAAACAAAATTATTTAAAATTATAAGTTAATATGCATAATCATTTGATTTATTTAGTTCTTATACTGCGTTTGCAAGGAAAGCATAAAAAAATATAGAAGAGAGTGATGAACACTGGTGAACATTCTGTTGGCAGAGAAATAGAGAAAAAAATTGCACATCTTGCTTTAGGGGTTACTTTAATTTTAACATTATAAAATTACCTCAGAGTAGCTTTGATAAATCAGAAAAATGAGATGGCAACCTTTCTAGAAGCTGAATCTGAGTGGTACTTAAAAGGGCTTATCTTTGGGTTTATAAAGAAGAAAATACAATATGCTTCATTTATTTATATATGAAGTTAAAGAACCCAACCTGAAATTATATGCAGAAATCAAACTGACTTCAGTAGAAGGGAGGGAAACACACAGCTTCTTTTTGCAGAAGACCCTGCTCCTGATGTCCTGTCCTCTGATACACACACACTGAGCGTGCCAAGTGCTCAGCCCCATATGGCTGCATTTTTGCATCCACTATTGAAGAAGAGATTGCTTGGTCCCAGTCTGAACTGCAACTGTGGGGACAGATGAGGAAGAAAGGAAGCGCGAAGACTAATCATTTAAAAGCAAAATATAAGAAAATAATCCAGTCTAAAAGAGGCTATTGCTTTGAAAAGCATGCTAAAGAAAACTCGTTAATGATTCTTAATACTCCGCTGTGAGGAAATGAATGGCTCAATGTACCATTCCATTCTCATTCAGTGATATTTATTTTAGGATATTAATGAATATTTAATTTCAGTTCTATTTACTAGTACAATAAAACCAGAGGTGATAAAAATAAGAAAATGATATGCTTACTAAAGCTAGAACAAAATATTGCAGTTGAAAATGGAGATTGTCATAAGGGTTGTGCTCTTAGTAGGCTAGCGAGCACTGCCTACAGAGAAGCCAATAATCCAATGAGACAATAGGTTTACTGTTTCAAAGAGCATTGTAAACTTACATTAAAGGCTTCATTTTCAGTTCTAGAAGGATGGTTTCAATTGGAGTAGTTAAGAGTTCAATTTCTGCAGTCTGTTTAGGTTGGGAGTCCCAGCATCACCCATTCCTGTCTCTAACAATTGGCAAGGTCCAAAAGCAGTCCCCTATCTCAGTTTTCCAACCAGTAAAGAGGATAATAAGACTGCCTGTGAGGAAGAGACAGCCCTCGGTCCCTGCTGGACACACAGTGACCACTCAAGAGCGTAAGCTCTTGCTGTCGTCACTTGTTAAGTGTTGATCACTTATCTGTAAGGTAGTAGTGGTCATAAACAAGGAGATACAAAGTGAAAGACTTTGCCAACAAACTCAGAGCTCTCTCATTAATTAATCATATCACTAAAAATACTCTCTGGATCAGCTTTGAAACCATTTAGAGGTCTTCTTCCATAGAGGCTGTGTTGGCAACCAACTCATGGTGACTTCAAAGAAAAAACTCATACCTTGCAATCAGCTTCAGCAACCATGTTCATCAAATACTGAAATCATCTGGGTGAAAGCATCCAGGCTCTACCCCAATCCAAGTGGGTGATAACAGCTTTTACTTTTATATGAGAAGAAAAGTTCTCTCTTAGATTCTATGCTAAAATTTCCAAATGGAAACAGACTCAGTGAAAACACTCTTGCCCTTAGGCCTTGACTTGTAAATTCCAAAGCTGTTTCCACCTTGGGGTGAGCAGCATCTGGATGCTGCCTCTGCCCTGCTGTGCCGTTCTGTCCTAAGGGTATGTCATCCAGGCAGCTCTAATGACTGACCTCAGTGCCCAGGCACAACAGAGAATTTCTGTTTCAAAGTCTGAGGTCATAAGGCTTAGTATAAAGAGTAACCACAGGCAAAACTTTATATTCAGGCAGGCTGCTATATACGAAGACCCATTTTATGGACATGGGTGGTAACTCCTTGCTTTGAACTAATGCTGCTGCCCATCTCCAGGGCAACAGCTATTTGATCCCCATATTTATGACTACTGCAGCAACAGATCCAGACAGTACCTTATTTTGGGAAAACATAAAAAGGTTGCTTTCTATCATGCCTAACCAGAAGTTACTGTGACCACACATATATCCTATGACTTATCTCTTACCATCAGAAGGTACAACTTGAATTTTGAGGCATATACATGAGAAACCCCAGGATGGCCATTCTGCATCTTCCTGGAGTCCTAACATAGATGTCAAATATTTACTATGGGTATATACTTTGTGCTAGTCTGGGTTTGGGGGATATAGTGGTAAAGAACATAACCTGGTTTCTCATGTCATGCAGCTTAATCATCTAATTAAAGTGTATTTTTGTATTAAAACAAGCATGGGCAGATAGGCTACAGCTTAGAGTGGACATTTTCCATGTGTGTCTCTGATATAAGAAGGAAACCCAATTAAATTCTCTCGGGCAAATCTGTTCAGGCCACTTTGCCATAGGGATATTTTAGTGGAAAACTGAAAAGCACAAGTTTACTGAGTCAGATGTACCTGCTGATACACTTTGAAAACCAGATCACACGTAACCACATTTTAAATGTCACCACCAAACTAAATCCTTTACCGCTATACATTCATTATCATTAAACATTGCCTTCCAAGTCAAAGACAATCACCCTCCTTTAGGTGTAGTAAGGGCTGTAGTCTCCACTCTCATCATCCTTTTCAAATGTTGTACTTTCTCTCTTGCACTTTCTTGGATCTTGAAGAATTCTAGCCCTTCAGAGTTATGATCACTTTGGAGCATCTGGGGATTTTGAGCATCTTCTCTGCTATAGTACTGGGTTTTCTTTTCCTCATCCTTGAATTCAGCAGCTCAGAAGCAGAAGATTCACATCCACTAACCTCTAAGGCTTTCTAGACCCCAGCATCTTGCCTGGCAGAGGTGTTGAAGGCCCCATTCTTGGGTGGGAGCGACCGTCTGATATACTGTCAATGCCTGCAGGCAGGTATCTAGGGAGGGGTACAGAATGTCTCCCCAATAAGTTGGGATTGAACTTCATCTGAAGAACTTGAGATCAAGGGTTTACAAGTCTGTTCTGTTTAAATGAAGCAGTTTTTCAAAATTTGGGGGTCAAATATCAACTAGCAAAATCTCTGAAAATATTCTCTCATTTTTATTTGCCTTTGAGGAAACCATCCTGGAAGATTAATTTCAGAGGCTATTAGAGAATATATTTTAATGTAAAACGCTTTGGTTGTTGACGAGACAGGGTTTGTTTTTCAGTTCATCAGCAAGATGGCACTTTGATAAATCACAGATTGCTTACTGCCTAAAGAGGCACATTGTGACAGTTCTCATCACAATGTGATATAAAGAGGCAAATGAAGTGGTACTTCAGATCACACCAGAGCCAGTTCGGCAACGGCACCCACCGTGTCACTAAGAACTAGGAGGGGCTGTCATTTGCTAACGGTGTGATCATTGTTCTCTGATCCACCTGTGAGAGTAACTATTTCATCAATCATGTAAGGGCTGAATTTGATTTATATCTCACTGCTTATAAATAGTTGAATGAATGGGAGGTAACACAGCCAGCCAGAAGGTTTCTTTAAAAGGAAATGTACTGTGCCACTTTTTTTTTCCTGCCTTGATGACTTAGACTGAGTCCTTCTATGTGATAACCATGTGTGTAAATAAAGAGTTGGTCACTGATTTACTCTTACACTCATTTGCGTGTACCAGTTAATACCAACTAGTGCCATATCTAATCCTTTAGCCAAGCTTTCTGGCATATCAGAGTCATGGTATCATCCATGGTTATTTGATTTGAAGGCACATGCAGATACATCACCTCTGACTTTAAGTTTCTCTTCATGATATGCTATTTAGTCTTCATTTTAACATGCATAACCTAGTATTCTCTCCTGTATACCTAGGTAAAATTGTCTCCCATTTCATCACTGAAAGTACATTCTAAAGTAAATAGTGAGCACTTAAATTCATTGATTTGCTTTTAAATCTTAAGGGGAAATTATGATATCTAAACACTCTTTCCAGCAGACTGTAGAATCCTAATGGGAGTAATTAATGCTAAGGACAAATATTCAAGTATGTAATTCAGAAAAAAAGAAAAGAAAAGAAGTTATCAACCAATTTTATCACTGGGTGGTGGTGGTGGGGATATAAAGGGTGCCAAATGAATGGCATAAGGGACATTTTCACCTTTCAAATATTGCTGTGGCCCTATGGAGACTTGTCCAAAAGCAACTGATTTCATTTGTCTCATCCTGGTTTCTTCTGGGCCTCAGACAAATGGTCCAAGACTTATTTTCAAGGCTGACCTCATCTTTTCTGGCTGTTGAGGAGACTTTGCACTTCAGTTGATGAGGGCATATGAGAAATGAACCAGATAAATTGCCTGATTAGAATCTCCATGAACCAGAACTGATGAGAGGGACATAAATTTACTTGTGAGTTAAGAAACAAATACATCTTTCTGGGACCGAATGCTGACACATAGATTTAGGTTCTCCCTACGGTGTGCCATTCACTAATTGTAAACCCTGGGTTATTTCGCATTGCAGAATTTTTCCATCAGTATGCAGCACTAGAATATTGACCATGCTTTTCTTGCAAGTCACATGTTAGTCTACAAATGGCATTCTGATTAGGGGAAACCCGGCTTTCCTCCTGTGCTTTTAAGAATTGTGAAAATGAGAACCAAACCTGCAACTCAGTCACTTTTGAAGTCAGCTTCTAATGGCCACAGTAAACTAACAACTAAATATAAATCTTCCCTAATTGATAGATGGAATGAACAAAAACAGACATATTTAACAGCTTTTTTGTTTTAATTACAGATAAAATTCTATTTAGCCAGAATGGAAAAAGTTTATGTTCTTGGACTATACATAGCCTCATAGGTCTGTGTGTGAGTGAATGTATGCTAACATGAGTGTGTACATGTCTTTTTGTGTGTGGATGTATGTTTGAGGTTGATAAAGTGAGAAATAACATCATTTTCTTCTCAAGTGTTACAAAGTTGAGAAATAAAATTATATATAAAAATTATCAAATTTTTAAAGTGTGAGATCTTAGTTTCTCAAAATGCCATGAGGCAGAAAAATTAGTATCAATTATTTTGGCAGATTAAAGTGATCTATTTAACTTATTAATAATAAACAGTGGTATTAGATGCACATTTAAAGATTTATATTCTGTAAATATTAACAAAAGTGTCTAGATCTCCACAAAACTCTTCTTTCTAATAAGGAACACATTTGTTAAATAGGTATCCGAGTTTAAAAAATCAGGATTCATTTACTATAGTTATAGTGTCTCAAACTAAAACCCAATAAAATTAGGGATAAAAATCTATCTCCTCAGACCAAACTCTCTCATGGAATTTTAAGGGACCAACAACTATTAGAACACAAATTCTTATCTGATTTAAGTTGCTGACTATTGAGGCAGATAATATTGTTCAGCAAATATTCACTGCTTGCACTCCCATCCTTCCCAGACGAGTATACTACCCTGATGCACTGATACTGAATTTAGGGCATCATTTGCTCTGGTCAATGGAATGTATGTAGACATGACATAGATCCATCAGAGTAGAATCGTCTCTGGTGGCTCAGATGGTAAAGAATCTTCCTGCAATGTGGGAGCACCATGCTTAATCCCTGGGTCAGGAAGATCCCCTGGAGATGAAAATGGCAACCCACTGCAGTATTCTTGCCTGGAAAATCCATGGACGGAGGAGCCTGGCAAGCTACAGTCCATGGGGTCTCAAAGAGTCGGACACAGCTGAACGGCTAACATTTTCACTTTCAGAATCTTAGGCAGCTTGATTTTCCTGCTTGCACTCTTGTCATCAACCATAAGAACAACATAATTGTGGTAGTTGCTGCTACTTCAGATCATCAGAAAGATCCAATGTGATCTTGAACTTGGAACATATCTATCACAATAGGTCACTGACTTGTCAATAATAACTGATACTTTATTGTAATAATCTGAGATTGCTTAGCATTTTTTGCTACTGTCTGTCTGCTTGGGTTGCCATAATAGAATACCAGAGAGTGGGTGGCTTAAACGGCATAAATTTACTTTCTCACATTTCTGGAGACTGGAAAATGCAAGATCAAGTTTCCAGCAGGGTTTGTATCCTGGTGAGAACTTTTTTTCTGGCTTGCAGATGACCATCTTCTCATTGTGTTCTTAAATGATGAGACAGAGCAAGTCAGCTCTTGGTATCTCTTTATATAAGAATAATATCCTATTGGATTGGAATTCTATCCATATTACCTCATTTAACTTCAATTACCTCTGTAAAGGCCTCACCTCCAAAAGTAGTAACACTACAGTTGGGACTCAATGTATGAATTTTACAGGGACAGAATCATTCAAACCATGCCAATTGCACAGTATTATTATAGCATGAAAGTGAAAGTGAAGTTGCTGAGTTGTGTCCAACTCTTTGTGACACCGTGGATTGTAGCCCACCAGGCTCCTCTTTGCGATCAGGCTCCTCCATCCATGGAATTTTCCAGGCAAGAGTACTGGAGTGGGTTGCCATTTCTTTTCCAAGGGATCTTCCTGACCCAGGGATCGAACACTGGTCTCCCGCATTGCAGACAGAGGGTTTACCATCTGAGCCACCAGGGAAGCCCCTCATTACAGCGTAACCAGAATCATATATCAAAAGCTTGTCCTAGGTCTTTGAATCAGTTTTCTCCTAAAACAGCAAAAAATGAACCAGAAAAATAAAAGAAGCATGTATTCTTAGGTGGACAATCAAAACAATAAAATCATTCTGGTTTATGTGGCCAGTTCTAGTTTTATACCATTTTTTATATTTTATACTCACATAAACAATTTTTACCATTAGAAAATATTTTCCATTAGGTAAAATGATTGAATTCACTACATTTAGATGTACAGATATTTTACTGCTGAAAAAAAAACAAAAAACAGACATCTCATTTTTCTCTTGCATGCGTGTATGTGTGCACATTTGCAACGTGGGATTGCACAAATTTTTTTAAACAAGTCTTCCCTGTTGAGTACAGTCTGGTGAATGCAGAAATGCAACTGGGTGATATTCAAAATCAAATAATACGATCAAGAAATGCAAAATAATATCAGTTTATTATGTTGTCTGAAATGATTACTGCTTTATTATAGATGTCTACTCTAAGATACACTGAGGAGCATGTTTCTCTTTTGATTTCAGGGGTTGAGTAATACACTGGCTTCTTTATTTTCGCACGTACAAATCTAGTAACTAGGGTGCTATTTTTTTTTAAATTAAAATTGTGTGTTCCCATTACATTGTCCTCTTTATGCTAGAATTAGATCTCAATATGATGAATCATCTAAATTGTGCAGATGTCATCTAAGTAGGCACAGACATCCTAAAATATAAGAATTTAAGGGACACTTATACTGTTGAGGAAAGGGCAGGTAAAGGCAAAAGAAGGCCCACTGGAAGATAACGTCCTCAGAAATAATTTTGTGGCCCACCGTATGTTGGTAGCTAATATCAAGAGATTGCTACATTTGCCTAAACAATCAACCTGGTCAGAATAGCTTCTCAGTGTAGGACCTCTCAGTATGACTGTGCATTTCTAGCCTGACACTCTAAACTAAGACAACACTTTCAGGTCTATTCGTCCTGCAAAGAACCATCCTTTGTTTCATCTGTGGTGTTGTATGGACCAATAGAGGCTCTGAATCCATGGATAATCTTGACAGACATCAAAAGCCTGTTGTGAGGGACTTTCCTGTCGGTTCAGTGGTAAAGTCTGCTTTGCAATGAAGGGAAAGTGGGTTCAATGCATGATCTGAGAGTTAAGATCCCACATGCCTCAGAGCAACTAAGCCTGGGTGCTAAAGCTAAGACTTGATGCAGTCAAATAACTAGCTAAATACATAATTAAAAAAAAAAAAAGATTAATTTTTTTTTTAAAGCCTGTTGTAAGAGCAAGAGGTTACCCTGCAGTCCTGGTGATAACTCTTGCACATAGTTTGAAAACCACTAATTTATCTGAACAAGTATAACCTGAACTGATTCATTCAGAACCCTCTAAAATACAAATGCTTCCTTTCAGCACAAAAACACAGAAGCTTAGTTCTGACCCTTGCCTTTGTCTTTTTTTTTTTTTCCCCAGAGAACTTTATATTTTATTTATTTATTTTTAATATAAATTTATTTATTTTAATTGGAGGCTAATTGCTTTACAATATTGTATTGGTTTTGCCATACATTGACATGAATCTGCCACGGGTGTACATGTGTTCTTCATCCTGAATCCCCCTCCCACCTCCCTCCCCATCCCATTCCTCTGGGTCATCCCAGTGCATCAGCTCCAAGCATCCTGTATCATGCATTGAACCTGGGCTCACAATTCGTTTCACATATGATAATATACATGTTTCAACATCATCGTCCCAAACCATCCCACCCTCACCCTCTCCCACAGAGTCCAAAAGACTGCTCTATACATCTGTGTCTCTTTTGCTGTCTCACATACAGGGTTATTGTTACCATCTTTCTAAATTTCATATATATGTATTATTATACTATATTGGTGTTTTTCTTTCTGGCTTAGGCTCCAGTTTCATCCACCTCATTAGAACTGATTAAAATGTATTCTTTTTAATGGCTGAGTAATACTCCATTGTGTATATTGTACCACAGCTTTCTTATCCATTCATCTGCTGATGGACATCTAGGTTGCTTCCATGTCCTGGCTATTATAAACAGTGCTGCGATGAACATTGGGGTACACGTCTCTTTCAATTCTGGTTTCCTCGGGGTGTATGCCCAGCAGTGGGATTGCTGGGTCATAAGGCAGTTCTATTTCCAGTTTTTTAAGGAATCTCCACACTGTTCTCCATACTGGCTGTACTAGTTTGCATTCCCACCAACAGTGTAAGAGGGTTCCCTTTTCTCCACACCCTCTCCAGCATTTATTTCTTGTAGACTTGGATAGCAGCTATTCTAACTGGCGTGAAATGGTACCTCATAGTGGTTTTGATTTGCATTTCTCTGATAATGAGTGATGTTGAGCATCTTTTCATGTGTTTGTTAGCCATTTGTATGTCTTCTTTGGAGAAATGTCTGTTTAGTTCTTTGGCCCATTTTTTGATTGGGTCGTTTATTTTTCTGGAATTGAGCTGCAGGAGTTGCTTGTATATTTTTGAGATTAATTCTTTGTCCATTGCTTCATTTGCTATTATTTTCTCCCATTCTGAAGGCTGTCTTTTCACCTTGCTTATAGTTTCCTTTGTTGTGCAGAAGCTTTTAAGTTTAATTAGGTCCCATTTATTTTTGCTTTTATTTCCAATATTATGGGAGGTGGGTCATAGAGGATCCTGCTGTGATTTATGTCGGATAGTGTTTTGCCTATGTTCTCCTCTAGGAGTTTTATAGTTTCTGGTCTTACATTTAGATCTTTAATCCATTTTGAGTTTATTTTTGTGTATGGTGTTAGAAAGTGTTCTAGTTTCATTCTTTTACAAGTGATTGACCAGTTTTCCCAGCACCACTTGTTAAAGAGATTGTCTTTTCTCCATTGTATATTCTTGCCTCCTTTGTCAAAGATAAGGTGTCCATAGGTGTGTGGATTTATCTTTGGATTTTCTATTTTATTCCATTGATCTATATTTCTGTCTTTGTGCCAGTACCATACTGTCTTGATGACTGTGGCTTTGTAGCAGAGCCTGAAGTCAGGCAGGTTGATTCCTCCAGTTCCATTCTCAAGATAGCTTTGGCTATTTGAGGTTTTTTGTATTTCCATACAAATTGTGAAATTATTTGTTCTAGCTCTGTGAAAAAAAAAAAACCGTTGGTAGCTTGATAGGGATTTCATTGAATCTATAGATTGCTTTGTGTTGTATACTCATTTTCACTATATTGATTCTTCCAATCCATGAACATGGTATATTTCTCCATCTATTAGTGTCCTCTTTGATTTCTTTCACCAGTGTTTTATTGTTTTCTATATATAGGTCTTTTGTTTCTTTAGGTAGATATATTCCTAAGTATTTTATTCTTTTCGTTGCAATGGTTATTGGAATTGTTTCTTTAATTTCTCTTTCTATTTTCTCGTTATTAGTGTATAGGAATGCAAAGGATTTCTGTGTGTTGATTTTATATCCTGCAAATTTACTATATTCATTGATTAGCTCTAGTAATTTTCTGGTGGAGTCCTTAGGGTTTTTTATGTTGAGGATCATGTCATCTGCAAACAGTGAAAATTTTACTTCTTCTTTTCCAATTTGGATTCCTTTTATTTCTTTTTCTGCTCTGATTGCTGTGGCCAAAACTTCCAAAACTATGTTGAATAGTAGTGGTGAGAGTGGGCACCCTTATCTTGTTCCTGACTTTAAGGGAAATGTTTCAGTTTTTCACCACTGAGGATAATGTTTGCTGTGGGTTTGTCATATATAGCTTTTATTATGTTGAGGTATGTTCTTCTACTCCTGCTTTATGGAGGGTTTTTATCATAAATGGATGTTGAATTTTGTCAAAGGCTCTTTCTGTATCTATTGATATAATCACATGATTTTTATTTTTCAATTTGTTAATGTGATGTATTACATTGATTGATTTGCAGATATTGAAGACTGACCCTTGCCTTTGTCTTTACTCCTGCTTTTTGCTTCCTTGAGTAGAGGCTTCAGGATGCACTTTTACCCCGTACCTTATAACTTGGCCATTCTTACTTTTTGAAACTCTAAAGTAGTTTTCTTACAAATTAATGAGGAGTATTCTTGCAGCCTTCAACTTTTGTTTCTGAACTGGGCAAAATTTATCTACATTTCTTGTTTATTTACTTGTAAAATAGATATCCCTTTTACTTGAGGAACTATGAGAATCAAATATCTCACTTTGAAAGGGTATTCAAAAAATTGCTCTGAGAAAAGCAATCTTTCTTTCAGATATGCATATGTCTTAAAGTAGTTTGAACAAACAACGATGACTATATTTTTAAGCTTCTAAGACTAGTTCCAAATTAAAAATAAAAATATGTCCAGTCCATTTCACAATGCAATAAAAGTTATTTTCTTATATTTCTTGTCAAAATTCCATTTTCTACCTTCTGAGATATTTGTATATATCTTCACATATTTAGGGCTTCCCTTACAGATCAGTTGGTAAAGAATCTGCCTGCAATGCAGGAGACCCCAGTTTGATTCCTGGGTTGGGAAGATCTGCTGAAAAAGGGATAGGCTACCCACTCCAGTATTCTTGGGCTTCTCTAGTGGCTCAGGGGTAAAGAATCAGCCTGCTATGCGGGAGACCTGGGTTTGATCCCTGGGTTGGGAAGATCCCCTGGAGAAGGGAAAGGCTACCCACTCCAGTGTTCTGGCCTGGAGAATTCCATGGACTGTATAGACCATGGGTTCGCAAAGAGTTGGACATGACCGAGCAAATTTCACTTGTCACATTTTTATGGTAAAGACCTCAGAATGGTTTTAAAGTCAGTAAATTTATTTCTGCAACAGATAAAACACTTTTATATAAGAATGTATTAAGTAAGAAGCACCCAGAACTTAGAAATAAATTAAGCTTTGGAAAAATGGATATAACCAATACACAATTGATTAGAGTAAGTTGTCTATAGCAGTAAACAAGAGATATCAGTAAATGTATGGCTAAAGAGATTTGAGGGTATCCATTTTAATGATTCCCAGAGGCTAGATATATTTTTGCTCACACCGAATTCATAGCAGGTATTCCAGATGCGGTCATCTTTTACTTGGATCGCTTCCATCTTATGACTCTATCTTTTTAACAATCTTAGAGTCTTCAACAAGTGGACAGATCAGGAAGGAAATCAGAGGGAAAACATACCTGATTCTTAATCATTTCACCTAGGAAATGTCACTCATCACTACCTATCATTTTCCACTGGTGCAAGTAAGTAATATGGCTTCATCTAGTGGTAAGGGAGTTGGAAAATATATATTCCCTGAAGGCAGATGCTTCTCAGGAACAACTCTACATTCCCTGCCACATGTTGGTTAGCTGAAGCCTCTTTGCATATTTTCTGATTTTCAGATAAGACTAAGTAGCAAAGCTATTCATCTATTAACCTCTTTTCTAAAAGAACATAAAGAGTGGTCATAAGATACAATTGGAGAGCTAACGCTTCCTTTTCACACATAGAACACTTTTCCTTCTGTTTATATTTAATTTGCTAACATGATCAAGAGATGAAGAGAAGATACTGTGTGGCTCTTCTTTGGGCTCCAAGCCAGGTGGCTTAGTGGTAGATATTTAATTTTTAAATTTAATTTTAATTAAAAGGAGAAGCTAGAGAGGTAACCAAATTAAAGAAATGGAAATTAAAAAATAAGATCAAATCCTGGGGGAGCACACACAAATATTCATGAAGACTTCTGAATGAGAATATCAGCATTTCACATTATTCTCCTCACATCTACTGGTGATAAGGACACAGCTGTAAATTGACATCAGTGGCAAAATTATAGGTACTTTTAAAATATGTTTAAGATAATATATATCTATACTTGTGTATCATGCTACACTTTTATTTCTAAATGGCAAACTAGGTAATGGAACATGTAATGGTAACATTACTGCATAAGCTACACACACACATATATCATAATTAGCCAAAATTTTCAACTTTCATGAAATGGGGTTTGGCTTATTAATTTACAGTAGAGTCTTAAAAGGCATTTCATATTGAGATTTCTGGTCTTGAATCCTAAAAGAGCCACAGGATAACATAACTGCATTGGCAAAGAAGGAAATATGAGGACCTGCCTTTCTATTCTTGCCAATATCTGAGCATCCAATGACCTATTTGCCTTAGTCATTTTACACAGAAAGTTATATAATAGAAAATAATTTACAGTGACATTTTTTCCCTATACATGCATCAAGGCTTTATAGCTCTGCTGAACACAGCTACAGAATGTCACACAAAGGGTTAGACTGGTACCTATATACACCCATGATTGCTAATCTTACCCAGGCTCTCCATAGTATCTGTGAATCCTATTAGCTTTTCATTATACAATGTAATTCACATTCCCCACAGATACTATGTCAAACCTTCCCAACTCTCCTCAAATCTTCAGCTCATCCATCTGCTCCCTCAAACCCAGAAGATTACTTAAAACCACTGGGGGAAACTCTTGGGCTTCTCACTATACAGGATACCACCTACATCCATCTTTCCCTTCTCCCTGTTGAGTTGAGGAAGAATTGACTTTCCATCTGCATAATTGTTATACCATCTATCTTTACTCTGAAACTCTTCCTCTCTGGATTCCCTAGCAATATAGTAAATTCTTGTTCTCCATCTGCTTACATCTTGAATTTTTCATTTACTTCTGGATGAGTCACAGCAGAATTTCATCCTGCATGGGTTTTAAGCATTAAAAAAAAGAGAAAAACTAAATAACCTTTCTTCAATATAACTTACCTCTGCAAATCCTACTCTCTCTTGTCTCCCCTTCACAGTCAAAAATTCTTTATGGTGTTATCTATATTTTCTGTATGAGTTTCCTAAACTCATCCAATGTTATTTCTTCTTGCAGCATATCATGGACCATGTCCTCACACAGGCTCTCAATGCCTACATACTGCAAATATGGAGAATTTTCAGCTACTTTGCTTGACTTTTTAGAAGCATTTGATACCGTTGGAATCTTTTCTTCATGAACTTCTATCTCCTTTCCTCTTAAGGTAAAATCCCAGCCTTTCTCTGACCTTTTATTCTGCTTTAAAGGTTCTGCTTGCACTTTAAATATTGATGACCATCAAGACTCAGTTCCAGATTTTTCTTCTACCTCACTGTGAAGAGTTTATTAAGCTAACCCAGGAATCCCTCGATAAATCATCTATTCCCAAAGCTTCAAGAAAGATTTGCAAAATGATGACTGCCAAATATACTTACCAGCAGACTTCTTTTCTAGGCTCTGTATGTATGTATGTGTATATATATATATATATATATATATATATATATATATATCCAACTGCTTACTAAATATTTCCATGTATATATTTCATAGAAACACCTTCAGTCTAACATGTTGAGAAGTGTATTCATGATCTCCTTATTCGTCTTTCACATTTAATTTTCCTCTTGCATTCTGTCTCCCTGAAATGCTGCCACCCGCCACCTAAGACAACTTTCACATCTAGTAAACTACCAAGTCATTTAGATTCTGTTTTAAAATTGCTTTCTGGATTCTTCTGTCTATTCCCTAGTAGCCAACAATATCCAAGCATATACCACCTGCCTTCTGAATGATTGCCACCTCTATTTTTTTGTTTTAATTATTGGGGTATAGTTGACTTACAATGTTGTGCTTCTGTCAGGTGCACAGCAAAATGAATCACATATATATGTATATACATATATATATACACACACATACATATATCCATTCTTTTTTAGATTCTTTTCCCATTCAGCCCATCACAGAGTAACGAGTTCCCCATGCAATACAGTTAAGTCCTTACTAGTTATCTACTTTATACACAGTACTGTGTATACATCAATCCCAATCCTCAAATTTATCCCTCCCCCCTTTTCCCCCTGGTAACCATAAGTTTATTTTCTACATTTGTAACTTTCACAGAATTAGGACAAAAAAAAATCATAATTTGTATGGAAATACAAAAGACCATCACAAGCCAAAGGAATCCTGAGGGGGAAAAAATGGAACTGGAGGAAGCAAGCTTCTTGGCTTCAGACTATACTACAAAGGTACAATAATCAAAACAGTAAGGCACTGACACAGAACTAGAAATATAGATCAATGGAATAGGATAGAAAGTTCAGAGATAAACCCATACACTGTGGTCACTCAATCTATCCCACCTCTTCTTAATTGTCCTTCCTTTCTTCAACATCTCTCTCCTCTATTCCACTCCCTGCAGTGCATTAGGGATTATGACATTCCCCTGCTTAAAATCCTTTACAACCTTCCCATTGCTCTTATGATTAAGTTCAAGCTTTGAAACACATAATAATGATTAGACTCTTCATAATCTTATCTTAATACACTCAACAGCCTCATCACTCAATCTCCTCCTAAATGTTGTTGTCCTGACATATTGAATTTCTTCCAGTTTTTTGAGATATATTAATAACTTGCTCTTGCCCTCCTCTAAGCCTTCACATATTATTTCACTTCTTTGGAATATTCTTCATTACTCCTCTTTCCTAGCTGATTTTATTCATCCTTTTAGTCTTAGTTTACATATCACTTTCTGAAGTAGCCCTTCTTGGATTCTTGAATTAGTTAAATAAATCCTACTGAAATATGACTTCAACATTTATGTATTTTTCCTATCATATTTTCATGTTTTATTACTATTACCTGTTGTATTGGTTTCTTGTTGATGCTGTAATAATTTACCACAAAATTTGTGGGCCAAAACAACACATATTTATTATTATTACAGTTTTGGAAGTCAGACATCTAAAATGAGTCATCAGTTCTGTGTTCCTTCTAGAGGGTCTGAGAAAGAATTAATTTCCTTACTTTTTCTTTCTTATCAAGGCTGCCTACATCCCTTGCTTCAGGCCCCCTCCTCTATTTTCAAAACCAGCTAGATAACATCTTCAAATTTCTCTCTCAGACCTCTGTTTCTGTTATCACATCTTATCTGACTTTCCCTCACTTCTCTCTTTTCCTTTAAGGATCCTGATAATTAAACCAGGTTCACCGGGGTAACCCACAATAATCTCTCCATCTCAATATGGAGAGATTAACTTAACTTAATCATATCTGCAAAATCCCCTTTGCCATGCAAGCTAATGTTTTATAGGTTCTAGGGATTAGGATGCTGACATCTTGAAAGGGGTCAGCATTACTCTTCCTCACACATTTATTTAGATGTCCATTTTTCCTACTAGACTTATGAAATGTACTTTATTCCTTCATTTCCGGTGCTTATTATGGTGCCTGGACCATAAGAAATGTTCAGGACTTATTTATCATAAAGAAATACAGGGTCCTAAATGTGATTCCAATACACTGAAACAGATATAATAAATGACTGTAATATTGAATAGGTATAAATTATTAAGTATAATCTTAAAATAGCCAAATGTATTAACAAAATAGTTTTTTTCATACTTGTTGACCTTTTACATTTTTCATAGGGGTCAGTTCTTACTCTGTCCCCAGATGAAAATTCAGGCAGGCATAACTGCTTTTCTGCCCACTTTTAGGCATTAAAACAACCTATAGTGACTCTAAATCACAAAACACAGTTTCAATTCAGTAATTAAAATGCCTCATCTCATGAATGTGTCAAAATTCTGGGTTTGCTTTTATGTTGAATCACTTCTGTTCCTCTCACCCATCTTATTTACTGAGGTTTCTAACTCTTTTGAAGTGGGGATAGAGAAAAGGGAACACAGGAGAGCGAAACAAAGTCATTGCTTGGCTGAATCTGTGGAGGTGAGGCAATTTCAGTACTCTGTGAACCTTTGAAGATATCTAAAGCTGACTTTCTTGTGTTCATTTGTGTAATATGGGGGAATTCCCCTCCTACTCCTGCCCCAGAGAGCTCTCTTGCACAGTTCCCAGGCACTTGGAATTCAGACCCTTCTTTCTGTCCAAGGGCCTTCACCCCTCTAGCTGAACTGCTTGTGAAGGTTTAGACTACTCTGCAGCAGCTTCCTCGCCTGTGAATTTCCAAAGTGGTCATGAGGAAATGCTCACAAATCCATTGTCCCTACAAACTCCGAAGGTGCCATTAACATTTTCAAATTCCCCTATACTCCAAGAGACTACCTTAACCAGCTCCTCTTTCATAGACTTCTCATGCCTGGCTCAGACACTCATCCACTACATCTTCTAGATTGAAGGGATACATATTATGCTTTCTAACAGGTCTTTTTAGAGGCCCTTTAGTGCGTGTGTCCTTGTGTGTCTGTATGTGCGCACTAGGGGAAGAAGACATTTAGTAAACACCTTCTACAAAATACCTCTTCAAAAAATCTACCTATGGATATAAAAGATTTAGGAGTCATTCAGCTGGATCAGACACCTGCCTCTGAAAACTTCCATCACAGCCCAGAATCTCACTCTTGAATATATGCACTAGCTAAGTTAAATACTAAGTACTAGCTATGTGCCTGGAAAATCCCATGGATGGAGGAGCCTGGTGGGCTGCAGTCCATGGGGTCACTACGAGTCAGACATTACTGAGTGACTTCACTTTGACTTTTCACTTTCATGCATTGGAGGAGGAAATGGCAACCCACTCCAGTGCTCTTGCCTGGAGAATCCCAGGGACAGAAGAGCCTGGTGGGCTGCTGTCTATGGGGTCGCACAGAGTTGGACACCACTGAAGCGACTTAGCAGCAGCAGCAGCAGCAGCAGCAATGTGCCAGTGTACTAAGTCTTGACACTTTCAACTCAGTGAGAAAGGCATTGTTACCATCTTCATTCTAAAGTTGAAGAAATCAAGTCAGACAGAGTTTAAGGAATATGCTAAAGGTCACATTGTTTATAAATAGTGGACCAGAAATTCAGAACCAAGGAGTCTAAATCCAGAACATGAGTCTCCTCATTATCATAATATTCATTACACTTTTTAAAAAATTTAAATCCCATCTTCCCTGTCAGGTTCTAATTCCTTTCTTATATTCTTCACTAATCCCATAATAATGCTCAGCCATGTTTTAACACTGATGTGGTTCTCAGCTTTTTAAATATAATGCAAGATAGTATATTGCTTCTTATGCCATGCAGGGAGAGTCATCTTTCCATTTGGTAACAATGACAAACAAAAGAAGCAAAGTGAAGCAGACTTAAGAAGAATGAAGATCCCCAATCATAAAATGCCATTGCCATAATATCCAATTAAAAATAAAGAGAACAATCTATTATTTTGGTTTACAAAAGACTAAATATTAAATTTTATGCTGAGTTTTACACTTACTTCACAGATGTTCATGGGCTGTAACCAGCTGCTGCATGAAACATGCTGTTTTAATCATTGCAGGGATATAATGGACACTTTCCACTATCAAACTGTCCTTACTGAGCTTTGGCTCACATTCTGGGGTCAGAGAAAGCTACCATTCCTTGGAGTAGACTTTTACCTTAAAATCAGATAACTGACTCTATCTTTGCTTTAGTTTCTACAAGAAAACTGGGCAATCCACAGTCCATAGGTTAACTTTGGCCTATTACTTCTTTCTGTAAATAGTTTTATTGTTGCAAATTCATGTCTAGTCATTCTTATATAATTATTTTCATATAAAATAGCAGAGTTTACCAGGTTCTAATTCTCTTGCTGAAGAGTGTGTGTGGCCCACAAGGTCTTAAAATATTTATGATGTGGCTCTTTAAAAACAAAAGAGGTGACTAAGCCTTGTTCTAGAAAGCTTAGCAATCTAAGAACTATTTGTCGTTGTTTAGTCACTAAGAGATGTCCAACTTCTTGCAACCCCATGGACTGTAACCCACCAGGCTCCTCTGTCCATGGGATTTTCTAAGCAAGAATACTGGAGAGGGTTTCCATTTCCTTCTCCAGTGGATCTTCCAAACCCAGGGATCAGACCTGCCTCTCATACATCTCTTGCATTGGCAGGCGATTCTTTACATGAGCCATCATGGAACCCCTAATCTAGTGTAGGCAAATAGAATGAAAATGAATGCTTTCCTGTGTCTCTTCACAATAAAAAGTGCTATATTAAATTGGACATGTGCTCCATTTCATGAAGTGTCATTTATTTAGAATATATCCTTCTTTTAGTAGGAAACAATCATTGGGTGCTATAAATTATATGATATGCATATATAATTTATATAAATATATATGATATGCATATATAATTATATAAATTATATATATTCATATAAATGGAAATTAATATGGACAAAATTACACTGACTTTCTTTTTTTTTAATCTTTTTTTTTAAATTTTATTTTATTTTTAAACTTTACATACACTGACTTTCTAATTGAATGCTTCCATTTTGTCTAATATGCTATTCGCTTAGCAAATCTTAGAGCCCATCTTATTTTCTTTAATTTTCTCATCTAAAAATTTTAATATTTCTAAAAAGTTACTAATTTATAAGATTTAAAAATATACCACAGGTAATATATTAAAAGCTCACATTAAAAATAATTCTATCTTGATTTTTAACCAACTCTATATCATAGGCTTTCTGACTCTACACTATGAGGGCTCCTAAATTTTTTTCAGTGACCTTTTGGTTATTAATACATGGTGAGTATTTGGAAAGAAAATATAAATTACAGGGCTATACTCCTGCAGTTACCTTTCTTCAGTTTGTTGTAATAAAATGAGGAGCTTAAAGAGGGATGATTCTAATCTGAGTTTCCTAATTTAAAACAATGAACTTGACTAACTGGTGATAATTTTGAAATATATACAAATACCAAATCATTATGTTGTACATCTGAAACTAATATATGTCAATTATAATTTTATTTAAAAGTGGAGCATCTGTCTATATGGATTTTGATATGTTGCTGGTCAAATCATACCCCTCAGATGCCTGGTAATACAAAATGCATAGCTATGTCATTTCTCCTTCCTGTTTTCTGCCAGATTTAATGGAAATTCTTTTGTATTTTGCTTTCAACTTGAAAAACAAAAATTACCACACTTAAATGTCCCTGGGCTAACTTTTGAGATTTCGCATTTAGACACATTCTAAAAATTTATCTAGTCAGAGGTTAGGAATGCCCAATCCAAAGAAAACTGATACACCAACAAAGGCTCAAACTTCCTGGTTAGCTTAATGACATATCATTATAAATATTTAGTCAATGGCTTTAGAGAAACCCTTGTCTTATTAACAAGATCTGTATGACTTGATGGTTTTGCCAGGAAGTACCAGGGGGAGTTGGTATTTGTTGTCATTTTGCAAACATCACAGATCCTGTATGTTTTTACATTTTTATTTATTTATTTTTTGTAGGTTTAAAACAGAGTGAACCATAGAGGTTTTCTGGAACTTATTTTAAAATTTTGAAATTTCAAAGGTGGTTATTTATCCAATGTATGCCATTTTTTGATTATATAAGATTGGATCAAGGAAAGCACAAAGAAGATTAGAAAACTAATTTTAAGTCATTTTTTTTAGATTTCTGAGAAGAGTCTAACGTTGAACTGAATTATTTTCCTGAAATCCATACCTAAAAGGTTCATTAAAATTCTTGTTCAAAATCACTGCAATGAATATGATTCTTTGTCCTTCAAATTCTTACATTAAACTTCACTCCAGTATCACTAAATAAGGAAAAAAAAAATAACAAAATAGAGTGGGCAGTTTGATTTTAGGGGAAAAAGTCTTTAAATGAGTCTTTGATTTGCCTGCTCTTGCTACCTCATTAATTCTAAATGGTGTCATTCAGTTGAGTCTAATAGCTGTGAGTGTTACTACCATGGTCAGTTCCAAATTATAGTATTGATTAATTGATTGTCTTCTTCCAGTTGTGAATTATATTAGTGCTGGCTCAGGCAGCTTGGCTTAGGGCCAAAATCTAATTTTCAATGGAAGGCGACAAGCAGTTCCACTGTTTCACTGTTGTGGTTAAGTGGGTGCTGGGGAAACAAAAAGCTTTGGAAAGACAGTTGGACGAAAAACGATTGCCCTAAATATAATAAATATTCATTTACTGATGATCTCTCTCCAATCTAGAGAAACAGGCAGGAAGAGAGGAAGTGAAAAAAAAAAAACCATCATTTCTCAACCTCAGACTTCCCAGTCTTGAAACAATTGACTTGGGGATGAGAGCAAATGGGTAGAAAGATGGCCCATAATAATAATAAGCCAGCATTTGGATCTGTGGAATTAAGTCCATTCAGAAGAAGCATGGTGACTATGTACTTTCAAATCAAGTACAACTTAAACTGGATTATTGACTTGGCTACATCACAGGTACAGCTATCCAGGGAAGCTTAATGAGCACCTGCCAGGCTGTGGTACTACCAGGGTGGTGGTGTCATGTTCTTAGAATAATACACACATTATCAACTTGAAAGACAAAGCAAGAGGCACTCATTTTGTGTTAACTTTCTGCTTTAATGAGAAACATAAAATGAATGGGTGTGTTTATCATTGATTCTTGTGAAATGGGAAAAGCTAAATGGGGCATTGAGAGGTTAATAACTTTCGCAGATCCATAACTTTGAGTTTGCTGCCAGATCAATTCCTTTTCCCTACAAAATCTGAAGGGAAAATTGGTGTGGGATGGAGTAACTCTGATTATAAAATTATATTCACATTAAAGTGTATTTATAATCAGTATTGGTATTTCTTTTCAATATGAACACAATTATACTTGATTTCACAGAGAATTAGAAAGAAGAATCTTTATTCCTCAAGTAAAGGGAATGATCATGACAAAAACTGAAGAAAATGATTCCTGGGGTCCTGAATCATAAAGCTTTAAAATCAATGTTTAGACAAGCATGTTAAAATGGAAATTTATAAGTAGAGAAACAACTGTGAATATATGGAAAGCATATATTAAAGTCAAATATGCTGATAGAAATTAGAATTCTGTGGAAGTATTTGCTATTAGAAAGGGGAGAGAGATTGCAAGTAAATGTGTCAATGAGGAGAAAATTAATCTTCTCTAAGTGGTAACTAAATTCAAGATTATTAATGATTGATTATACATATATGAAAAAACCCTTAATAGGAGCAATGATGTAAGAGCCTCTTGGCATAGATCCTATAAGTAAAGTTCGTATAATAAATCTTCACAAAATATAAAAGTATATAAACTTTTCATGGCTGTCTCAATGATCTGTAGCAAAAATAGGGCTAGAGCTGGGAAAGCCATATATTTATTATTAAACAATATTATTATAGGCTACAACATTTAATAGGTGCTAAGGATATTTTTCAGGGGGGGGTGATAAAAACAGCATGCATTTAGGGTAATCTATTAAGTAGTTAGTAACTTAGGTAACTAAGTTAGAACTGATAACGAAGAATTGATGCTTTTGAACTGTGGTGTTGGAGAAGACTCTTGAGAGTCCCTTGGACTGCAAGGAGATCCAACCAGTCCATTCTGAAGGAGATCAGCCCTGGGATTTCTTGGGAAGGAATGATGCTAAAGCTGAAACTCGAGTACTTTGGCCACCTCCTGTGAAGTGTTGACTCATTGGAAAAGACTGTGATGCTGGGAGGGATTGGGGGCAGGAGAAGAAGGGGACGACAGAGGATGAGATGGCTGGATGGCATCACCGACTCGATGAACTTGAGTTTGAGTGAACTCCGGGAGTTGGTGATGGACAGGGAGGCCTGGCGTGCTGCAATTCATGGGGTCTCAAAGAGTCAGACATGACTGAGCGACTGAACTGAACTGAACTGAACTTAGGTAACTCATACCATGTATGGAATTATAAATGTAGTGTATTAGCAACTTGAAACAATAAATGCATATTTTAGTGAATTTAACAATTTAGATGTTAAGAATAAAAATATATACTAAGCTCCTTGAGGGCAGGATTCAGATATAATTCATCCTGGAACCCAGCACCCAGGACAGAAAGCCAAGCACAAAATGGGTGATCCACAAATATTTTTTGAAAAAAAGAATGAATTAGAATATAGCCTTTAAAATAACTTCCTGCCCAAAGCAATAAATAGTTTGATAAGGATATACTACTCTTAAAGAAACATAGCAATGAAGTTATTAATAAGCTATTAGCAAATTTCAAGTGTTTGGAATTGAAAGCAAGTAAGTTCAGCACATTTTCCCTTTCCCCAAAGCCCTCTCCTCATTGAATGAATTAGCTTCACCCTTAGACTCAGACATCATTTTTTGTTCCTGAGAAAGCAGTTCCCCACCTATTTGGACTAGGTTAAGCAACCTTATCATGATCTCCAGTTCTTCCCATATTTAGGGACTATCTGAACTCTCTTGATTGTTTATTTACTTGGCTGTCCATCCTAGATAGATTATGTCTGTCTTATCCCCCTTTGTGCTCCCTAGGCACTAGTAAAGAGTTTCACATGGACAACTATTTCCAGATAGTCATCCCTGGGCTTACTTTCCTATATCCCACATCTGGTTTGTTGGCAAATCCAAGTAGCTCTTTCAAAGCAATGCTGATCCAAAATTCAACCACCCCACCAATTACCAAAAACCTAATTTGGTCCACCCCTTGCCTGCATTATTGCAACAGTTCCTGTCCTAGTATTCCTGCCACTGATCCTGGCTTGATTAGTTTTCAACCCAGAAGCCAAAAAAATCCTCTTTCAATATGACTAAATATGTCACTCTGCTATTCAGAACCTTTAGTGACAGAGTATCTCATGTAGAACAAAAGTCAATGTTCTCACTAGGAGCTACGAGGGTCTTCTTCTCCTATCACTTCAGCCATGCTGGGCTACAGCTGAGCTCTGCTGTAGCTCAGCTCATGTAAGCTTTCCCCCATGGCCTTTATACCTGCTGTTACCCTGTCTTCCACCAATATCTATATGAATACCTCTTCTACTTTCTTGAGAATTTTACTCAGAAATCATCCCTCAGTCCAAAATTTCTAAAATTTCAGTATTCTCTTAACTTGATGCTTTAATGTTCCCTCCCTACTTTACTTTCCCTATCAGTGCTGATGACTATTTTCCCTATCAAGTCTGATATTTGGCAGGTGGAATAAACTTCCCTTCTGAGTGGCTACATGTCTATTTGACAACTAGGTACCCATTTGTGCTGGTTGTTAAATATTTTAAATCTCACTCCTGCTTGTCACTATGTAATATATTCTGTTTTTCTTTACCATCTGCCTCCCCTACTCTAATGTAAATTTTTTTGTTCAACTCTGTATCACCAGAATCTGGAGCACCTAGTCTACTGTAAGGTACTGTAGTGGTTTGCCCCAATTTTAGCCTATGCATGTTTTTACTTTTAAAGATACTATAAAACACTGTTTCATTTATTTTCCTTCATGTTGTCCCTGCAAAACATTGTAAATTTCGCCTTTAAGGGCAAGTTCCACTTTTTTTTTTTCACCTTTGTATCTCAATCATCTAGGGCACTGACTGGTTAATAAATATTCAACGAATAGAAGAAGGAAGAAATGACTTTGTACACAATTACTCTAAGATAAATTATTACAACTATGCCTTTATTATGTCTACCTACTTTAATGAAGATAAAATTATGTATACAAACTTATATTGGTATAAATATAACCTTATAAAGTATATATTTATAATATAAAGATTCATCTGTCTCAAAGATTTTTAGGAGCACAATCCTTGTGATCAAGGAGAAAATATTATACAGATGTAATCTTCTTTTGATATTACTATAGTTTTAAATTATAGTAATATGAAAATTTCAAGTAAACTGTAGACAGCTGTTTCAAACCAAAAATATTACATAGGAAATTTCATAATTCCATTTTGCAACTACAGGTGATTTCTGATCTTTTAAAATATGATTTACAAAATATGGTTTTGCACGGGAAAATCTGGGATTAGATTTAGAAGTCTTTTTTTTCCCTAAAGTTTGAAACCATTCCAAGATTTGTTAAAAAATGAGATTTTTATATAAAAAAAATCTTTAGGTCTATGCCATTCACCACCAAAACAATTAGCCCCTAAAATCTTTGTTAATAAATTATCTAAGATCATGCATGGCATATTTATCAAAATATTATCTTTTATACATATTTATACAAAAGATTATCTTAACAATTCTTAGAATCTTAGGACTCAAAAAATACTTACTGCCCATTTTAAGGAACATACCTCAACTTATATAACCCTGTGTTGATGTTTATGGTGCTGTTGATAGGAAATATGTTTAATTCTGTCAATATTGACTTAAACATGATAAAAACAACAATCCAATTTTAAAATAGGTATGGACACCTTATTTTTATAGCAAAGAAAGTGAAAGTGAAAGTCGCTCAGTCGTGTCTGACTCTTTTCAATCCCATAAACTATACAGTCCATGAAATTCTCCAGGCCAGAGTAATGGAGTGGGTAGCCTTTCCCTTCTCCAGGGGATCTTCCCAACTCAGGGATTGAACCCAGGTCTCCTGCATTGTAGGTGGATTCTTTACCAGCTGAACCACAAGGGAAGCCCCCCCTGCTTTTTTTTATAGAGACCACCTGACCTGCCTCTTGAGAAACCTATATACAGGTCAGGAAGCAACAGTTAGGACTGGACATGGAACAACAGACTGGTTCCAAATAGGAAAAGGAGTACGTCAAGGCTGTATATTGTCACCCTGCTTATTGAACTTCTATGCAGAGTACATCATGAGAAATGCTGGGCTGGAAGAAACATAAGCTGGAATCAAGATTGCCGGGAGAAATATCAATAACCTCAGATATGCAGATGACACCACCCTTATGGTAGAAAGTGAAGAGGAACTAAAAAGCCTCTTGATGAAAGTGAAAGAGGAGAGTGAAAAAGTTGGCTTAAAGCTCAGCATTCAGAAAACGAAGATCATGGCATCTGGTCCCATCACTTCATGGGAAATAGATGGAGAAACAGTAGAAACAGTATCAGACTTCATTTTTTGGGGGCTCCAAAATCACTGCAGATGGTGACTGTAGCCATGAAATTAAAAGACACTTACTCCTTGGAAGAAAAGTTATGACCAACCTAGATAGCATATTCAAAAGCAGAGACATTACTTTGCCAACAAAGATCTGTCTAGTCAAGTCTATGGTTTTTCCTGTGGTCATGTATGGATGTGAGAGTTGGACTGTGAAGAAAGCTGAGCACCGAAGAATTGATGCTTTTGAACTGTGGTGTTGGAGAAGACTCTTGAGAGTCCCTTGCACTGCAAGGAGATCCAACCAGTCCATTCTAAAGGAGATCAGCCCTGGGTGTTCTTTGGAAGGATTGATGCTAAAGTTGAAACTCCAGTACTTTGGCCACCTCATGCGAAGAGTTGACTCATTGGAAAAGACTCTGATGCTGGGAGGGATTGGGGGCAGGAGAAAAAGGGGACCACAGAGGAAGAGATGGCTGGATGGCATCACTGACTCAGTGGATATGAGTTTGAGTGAAATCCGGGAGATGGTGATGGACAGGGAGGCCTGGTGTTCTGTGATTCATGGGGTCACAAAGAGTCAGACACGACTGAGCGACTGATCTAATGTGATCTGATCTGATGTTAAAAATAGTTTTAGGTTTTAGTTGTTTCATGAGGTCAACCAAAATCATGCAAAAGGCACAATTTATACCATGTATGAAACGAGATGCCAGTCCAGGTTCGATACATGATACTGGATGCTTGGGGCTAGTGCACTGGGATGACCCAGAGGGATGGTATGGGGAGGAAGGAGGGAGGAGGGTTCAGGATGGGGAACACATGTATACCTGTGGCGGATTCATTTTGATATTTGGCAAAACTAATACAATTATGTAAAGTTTAAAAATAAAATAAAATTAAAAAAAAAAAAAAACTAAAGGTACAATAGTCAGATCAAGAGGTAATAGTGTTCCCACAAGCTTATGGTAGCCTCCAGGTACCATATGTCACATATGTTTAATTCTGGGCATCAACATGAAACATGAAACATTTTATTGATACTGTGAGGAGGGGTCAGAGGATGAAATATATCTGAAACTCGTGTCATAAAAGGAATGGTTGAAGTAGGTATGGATATTTTGCATAGAAAACAGAAGGCTAAAGGAAGAAATAAAGTCGTGTATATTTTTGTATCAGTATGAAGATGACTCTTCTTACAATTAGAGCTACTCAGTAATGAAAATGAGGTAATCATAGACTGAATGACTATGTGTCATGGGGAAGTTTCCTATAGAGTAAGAGACTGAATTATGTGACCTTGTCTTTATGTCTCAACTTTTCTTTCCTCTTTTTTTTTTTCATCAAAGGATAATATTGTTTTCAATGTAGAGTAAAAGAAGAAAAAATATCTGAATTACAGATATTGTACCAAATATCTCTGTGATTTTGGGTAGCCCATTTTTCTTCTCCAGGTCTAAATTTATATACAAAGCATAGACTAGAGTCTTTAAGGTGTATTTCAGTTCCAATATTATCTAACCATACAAATGTACACATTAAATCTGACTCAGTCTACTCATGATGAAGACTTGTTAACAATTAGAGAGCTGGAGAGCATTGAGTCAACTCCCATAAACACTATTAGAATATATATATATATATACAGTTCCTAAACTGTCTTGCTAGTAAATCCTAAAAAGTCTTTCTTTTTAATACTATGTATATAATATGGATGTGAGTCTCAGTGAACTCCAGGAGTTGGTGATGGACAGGGAAGCCTGGCATGCTATGATTCGTGGGGTTGCAAAGAGTTGGACAGGACTGAGCGACTGATCTGATCTAATATGAAAGTTTTGATTATTACCCCTGAATTTAAAAAAAATGTAATTCTCTCAGTAGAAATGCCCAGAAACATCCTGTTGAGCTTTCTTCTTCTGGCCATACAGTATGCATACACAATTAACCTTCTTTTAATTTGAGTAAATTGTTTTTTATCTGAGATTGTCAAGTTAACACTGTAATCAAAAATCTCTAATAGGTACCTGAATAGATTGCTGCTATGTATAATGCCAATTCAGTTTAGTTCAGTGGCTCAGTCATGTCTGACTTTTTGCTACCCCATGGACTGCAGTACACCAGGCTACCCTGTCCATCACCAACTCCTGCAGTTTGCTCAAACTCATGTCCATTGAGTCGGTGCTGACATTCAACCATCTCATCCTCTCGTGTCCTCTACTCCTCCCGCCTTCAATCTTTCGCATCATCAGGGTCTTTTCAAATGAGTCAGTTCTTCACATCAGGTGGCCAAAGTACTGGAGCTTCAGCTTTAGCATCAGTCCTTCCAATGAATGTTCAAAACTCATTTCCTTTAGGATTGACTGGTTTGATCTCCTTGCAGTCCAAGGGACTCAAGAGTCTTCTCCAACACCACAGTTCAAAAGCATCAATTCTTCGGCACTCAGCTTTCTTTATAGTCCAACTCTTACATCCATATATAACTACTGTAAAAAACATAGCTTTGACTAGATGGACCTTTGTGGGCAAACTAATGTCTCTGCTTTTTAATATGCTGTCTAGGTTGGTCACAACTTTTCTTCCAAGGAGCAAGCATCTTTTAATTTCATGACTGCAGTCACCATGTTCAGTGATTTTGGAGCCCAAGAAAATAAAGTCTATCACTGTCTCCACTGTTTCCCCATCTGTTTGCCATGAAGTGATGTGACCAGATGCCATGATCTTCATTTTCTGAATGTTGAGCTTTAAGCCAACTTTTTCACACTCTTCTTTCACTTTCATCCAGAGACTCTTTAGCTCTTCTTCGCATTCTGCCATAAGGGTGGTGTCATCTGCATATCTGAGGTTATAGATATTTTTCCTGGCAATCTTGATTCCAGCTTGGGCTTCATCCAGCCTAGCGTTTTCTCATGATGTACTCTGCATATGTTAAATAAGCAGGTGACACTATATAGCCTTAACATGTTCCTTTCCCTATTTGGAAGCAGGCTGTTGTTCCATGTCCAATTCTAACTGTTGCTTCCTGACCTGAATACAGATTTCTCAAGAGGCAGGTCAGGTGATCTGGTTTTCCCATCTCTTTAGGAATTTCCCCCAGTTTGTTGTGATCCATACAAAGGCTTTGGCATAAAGCAGAAATAGATGTTTTTCTGGAACTCTTTTGCTTTTTTGATGATCCAAAGGATGTTGGCAATTTAATCTCTGGTTCCTCTGCCTTTTTGAAATCCAGCTGAAACATCTGAAAGTTCACAGTTCACGTACTGTTGAAGCCTGGCTTGGAGAATTTTGAGCATTCCTTTGCTAGTGTGTGAGATAAGTGCAATTGTGCAGTAGTTTGAACATTCTTTGGCATTGCCTTTCTTTGGGACTGGAATGAAAACTGACCTTTTCCAGTCCTGTGGCCACTGCTGAGTTTTCCTAATTTGCTGGCATATTGAGTGCAGCACTTTCACAGCATCATTTTTTAAGATTTGAAATAGCTCAATCTGAATTCCATCACCTCCACTAGCTTTGTTTGTAGTGATGCTTTCTTTTTTTTTAATATGATTATATTTCAATACACAACCAAAATACAAAACACCACAGTAAATTGACAGCAATAAATATGGTATTTCATTTGCACTACACTAAGACATTGATATGCCAGGGAAAATGAAAGGAAAAAAAAAACAGAGCAAAATGAAATAATGTAAGAGACTGGTAAGGATTAAGCTTATATGAAGATGACCAACTGAACAGTAACAGAAGAAAAGGCAATTTCTTTGTAACATCATATTGCCAAAGAATAAAAATGTAGCGATGCTTTCTAAGGCCCACTTGACTTCACATTCCAGGATGTCTGGCTCTAGGTGAGTGATCACACCATCTTGATTATTTGGGTCATGAAGTTTTGTTTTTGTTTTTTTGGTATATTTCTTCTATGTATTCTTGCCACTTCTTCTTAATATTTTGTCCTTCTGTTAGGTCCATACCATTTCTGTCCTTTATTGAACCCATCTTTGTATGAAATGTTTTCTTGGTATCTCTAATTTTCTTGCAGAGATCTCTAGTCTTTCCCATTCTATTGTTTTCCTCTATTTCTTTGCATTGATCGCTGAAGAAGTCTTTCTTATCTCTCCTTGCTATTCTTTGGAACTCTGCATTCAAATTGGTATACCTTTCCTTTTCTCCTTTGCCTTTTGCTTCTCTTCCTTTCACAGCTATTTGTAAGGCCTCCTCAGACAACCATTTTGCCTTTTTGCATTTCTTTTTCTTGGGGATGGTGTGGATCCCTGCCTCCTGTACAATGTCAGGAAACTCTGTCCATAGTTCTTCAGACATTCTATCGGATTCAATCCCTTGAATCTATTTGTCACTTCCACTGTATAATTGTTACTTTTTCACTAAAAAAAAAACTAATATCAGGGTCGCTAAATGGGCTGCTTTTGTTAACAGATTTGGTTTATTTCTCTAAAATAGTGCTAGTCAGAATTTTATAAACAACTCTTAACATCACCTAAAGAAATTATAGTATTTCTGACTTTCTTAACTGACAAGATTCCAAAATTGACTAAAATTCCAGATGGTTACTCTTATATGAAAATATTTATAGGTATTGGCATTGGTCCTTATAGTAAAATATGATGTGGCACAGCAAATATTCAAATATTATCATTAACAAGAAACTAAATCATGTTTGCCAAAATAAGCAAAACATTTGGCTATAGAATTCACAATAATATCATGTTCACCCCACAAATCTGTGAATTTTCAAATTATGACATTTTCACAGTTTCTGGCTAGCATTAGCTTGATTCAACTATGAAATGTTAAACTGACAATTACATGAAGAAGAAAACTAATATAACCAAATTGACTAAACTTGGTCAATGGCTTTAAGGCAAAGTGTTTTGAACCTTTAATTACAAGATAGTGTATTTATTATTGCGAGGAGCAGAAACATGAATAAAGACACAGACCCTCCTTTCAAAAAAATTTACAATCCAAACAGTTAAGCAGGGACTGGCAAGATAACGGAAGCCTCACACTTTTGCCATCTAGTAGGATGGTTTTGGTTTTCTCAACCCAGAGCAAAGAAGGACCATATTAAAATGCAGAGGCACTTGTCATCTCTGGAGTTCCACCGGATTTGAATTCTGATACGTGTACCACTTGTATGACTTTGGGTAGGATAGTTTCTTCAGTTTTTCGGTCCCTCATCCTTAAGTGGAAATAATTATAGTACTGACCTCAGAGGTTTAATGTGAAAAGTAAATAAGATAGGTGTGCAGATTGCTTTGCACATAATATGCATGGCAACAAATAAAGTTTAAATATATTTAAGGAATAAGGGATACATTAAATAAGAAAGCTGTCTTTTCTTTGGCAAGATTTAAGAAGTTAAGCACTTTGTAAAGTGTTAGATTTAGATGCCTACATTCAAAATGGATGATACAGAATTCATGGACTAGAAAGGGAAAGAAGAATTTCTAACTCAATGCTCTGAGGCAATACTATGAATGAGCTGGTGATCTTGGATAAATGAACAAGAAGACAATTTGGGAAATATTGATCAACTATCATACCTTAAATAAGTGTACTGGGCTTCACCCAATTGTTTGGTTAAAATGTCTTAGATTTTTGTAGAAAACACAGAGAAAGCAGAACTACAAAGAACTAGATAAACTTGTTAGGTGGCAGAACAATTCCTAAAAAGATCTTGGAATATATAAATATTAATCTGAAAACAACAAATATCAACAAACTTTTGGACTTGGCTTAGAGTGCTGTTTTGGGTAGAGTAGAAATACTATAAGATTTAAAAGTCAGAAAAGGGGTTTGTATTCTCAATCTAACTCTCATTAGCAATGAAAGATCTTTGCCTCTTTGACTACCCATATCTTCATCTGTAATTGGAGGATGTGTGGATAACATGTAAAGCCTTCCACCTTTTGCTTGGCACATCCTAAGGGTTCAATAAATCATATGATTAAGAACCACTGCTATTTTTACTTTCATTTCATATTTGTGATGAGGTAAAGATGGCTACAGTATTTTGTTTCCATTTTAACTCATCCTGGAAATACAAGTATACTAAAAAAGCATTTGATTGCTATTTTATAGAAGAGATAGTTAGTTATGATCTTTCTGACATGAGACACTGTATTCTATAATTCAGTATCTTGCCTATCTATAGAAGATGAGCTTCTAAAATGTGTTGCATATTTCTACTTTCAAACATGTATATATGTGGGCAGATAAGTTCCTGATACTCCAAGATTCAGTGAAAACAATAATGACGACATCTATAGCTAACTTATACACACCCTAGTGTAAGTCAGGTACTGATCTAAAGCACTGTTCACATATGAACTCATTTAATCTTCACAACAGCCTAAAGAAGTTGGTACAATTATTTCTGCACTTTGCAAATAAAACATCTCAAACACATATATCTGAATAATTTGCCTAAGATTCAGCAGCTAGTAAATAACAAAGAATCCAAGCAAGTACAGGTTTAGAATCTATGCAATTTGCCCCTGAGAATAGAATTGATTTGTTCTGAAGAAGCAATGTCAGAATGGAGGTATATTTGAAATATTTCAACTCGCACTAGATCAGACAGCAACAAAACTTAAAAAAACAAAAAGACAGAAACGTTATTTCTATTATTAGTCCTATGGGAATAAGTCATTTGGATTCCCAAACAACTGGTTTTTAAATTAACTCCAGAACATAACGTACTCAGAAAATGCTGATTCTATATAATAGCTGAACCGTAAAGCAGAATCATTAGTATCATAAGTTATTATGAACAAAGGCATATAGGAGTTCAGAGGAAGAATAAAGCTTTGTTTTGATGGGGAATATCCAAGAAAGCTTTAGGGTGAAAGTGAGCTGAATCTTAATGTATAAAATAGAAACACTGAGGAGCCAAAGGGGAAACAGGAGAGAATGAAATTAAATTTTCTACAATCTCCATCTCATTTGTTTGTTTAAACCTCATCTTATTTGACTTTAATGGCATTTTGGTTTCTGAATGATATTTGTGTACCTTTTCTATATATACAGATACTTGCTTTTTTATTAGAGTCATAAACATTAATCCCAAAATAAGGTTAACAGGGAATATGGGAGATGGGATCCTGTCTTTTATGCTGAGAATGCAATATTTTTAGCAGATAAGAGTATTTGAGTATGCTAGGGAACTTCTAAACTTTGTAACCTTCATTTATATAATTTGCATTTAGAAACATTAATTAAAAACAATTTGGCTTATTTTATAATTCATCACATATTTTTACTAGTAATAGTTTTAAGTGGTGAGCTGATGGATCAAATATCTTAGCAAGCATAGGAAATAATTATTTTAAAAAATTATCATTTTAAGATTAGAAGCTAATTGTGAAGCTTCAGTAAAAAAGGTACTTGGTAGAGAATTTTATCAAAAAGTATTATTATGATAAATAACACATTAGAGAAAAGATATTGAAGATAACAAAGCTGTGTTAATAGCAAAGTTTTGTTGCAAAGCAGTAAAAATTGATAACCCTGTAATTGTTTAACAGAGATTAGACATTTAAATTTTTTTAATCTATTTGCTAATCTGTTTTCTCACTTTATTCTCTCATTAACAATAAATAGCTTATAGCTTCTAGAAGAACCAAAATAAAGTATGTAGGCGAGAGCACTGCTGAGGGCTAATAATTTCATAGCAGTAGCAGCTCAATTCAATCAACATTTAAATCTAGAGGCATCTGCTGCTCCAGATCAAAACATTAACCCATTGTTAGATTTCTCACATACTATGATGAACACCATCCATGATTTAAAAATGAAAATTAAATCTCTCATTGAGAAATCTTTTCCTAGTTGTTCCATTGTTTTGAGCGTGTTATAATTTTATTTAAAAAGAAGAAGTGGCCATCCTGAGTAAAAAACAATTCTATCTTATTATATTTTATAAGGGGAATATCAAGTGAATAATACAATGTTCAAATATTTCATCCCTCCATCCATCCATTCAAACCAATACTTGTTAAGTGCCAATTGCATATCAGGCATTACAACTGGTTCTAAGACCTAATGAAAGGAGGGAGTTCAGACGTGCTGTAGACTTACCTTGTGTTAGCCACTGTATGTGGTTTCAGACCCAGTCCCTGGCCTCAAGAAGTTCAAAACCTAATTAGAAAAATAGAAAAAAAAACTTATTTTTAAAAATATTTCAAACCCTAAGTTATCTTCAACATATCATATTTTCACCATTATTTTTTTTGCGGGGGGCAGGGACAGAGAGGAGAAAAAAACAAGATGGTTAATAAGAAGTTGGTATCAATTTTATGTCATAAAATTTTTAATAGAAAGAGTGAAATACCAACTCAATATGAATGTCTGTTTGTCCACATGCTGGAAAGTAATGACAATTGAACATTCTTTGCAATTTCAAACGGGATTATCATGTCTAACATAAAATGGTTACCTTAGCTACTTACAATATCTATTTTATCAAGTCTAACAAGTGTCATAGTTGCTTCCTGAAATTACATAATATATTTCAAATTTCCCATTCTCTGGTCTTTATGGTGGTTCAAGCCTCCAAGGTTCTTAAGGGAATCACTTAAACCATAGTAGCCAATATAAAGCACATCTTTGCCTTTCCTACTGATCTTGGGGCTAACTCACATGGAAGAATTCTAAATCTTATCAGCATTACATTTATGGAAAATAGTCTCATTATTAATTTTTCAAAATTCATACACTGAACTGTGTAAAGAAGCACTTTGTTTTAATTTCCTGATGGAATTTAGAATAGAATACCCTAATGATTTCTGTTTGTTTTTAGAATAGTTTCCTTCTGTTTAGACCACCTTCTTCTAAACTCTTTTTCACATGTTCAATTCTTATTTCTTCTTCAATTCACAGAGAAGTCATCATCTCATGGAGAAAGCCTTCCTTAACATCCTGCTTCCTCCAAGTTACACTTTAATGTATTTTTTAGATAATGCAACAGCTCTGTGTATTTCCTTATCACATTATCTTGTATCATAGAAATTGGCTAGTTGTTTAGAAAACTGTTTCAATTTCGTCCTGTTACAAAGTCAGGAGATATATATATATATATATATTTTTTTTTTTTTCCAGATAGATGTGAGATGTGACTGATTACTCACAAGGGAATACAGCTAGATATAAACCATGCCACGTCAGCCCAGGCCTTAAAAACATCTTATACATGATCTTTTATTCTTTGTTCCTATCTGTAGCTGGAATCCCTGAGGAACTATGGAAGGAATGATTCCTAAGAAGGAAAGAGCTTAGTCCTTTGTGCATACGTACTAAGTTGCTTCAGTTGTGTCTTATTCTTTGAGACCCAATGGACTGTAGCCGCCAGGCTCCTCTGTTCATGGGATTCTGTAGACAAGAATATTGGAGTGGGTTGCCATGCCCTCCTCCAGGGGATCTTACCAACCCAGGGATTGAACCAACATGTCCTGCAGCCTTTGCATTGCAGGCAGATTCTTTAACACTGAGCCACTGTGGAAGCCCAACTAGTCCTTTAGTCACATCTTTTAGAATCACTCCTTACTTCTACTAATAAAATCTATTCATACTAGAGTGTTACAAAGATGACTATCACCTGACCCTGACTAGAAACATCACTGGTTCTGGGATTTCATGTAAATGAGTACTAAATTTTAGCTATTTTTTTAAAGTTTATTTGATGTAAATTATTATATAATTTACAGATGTACAATGCAGTGATTCACAATTTCAAAGGTTATATTCCATTCATAGTTATTTTGAATGTTAATATGGAATACTGGCATATTCCTTATGTTTTACAATATTGCCTTGCAGTTTATTTTATACATAATAGTTTGTATCTCTTAATACCCTACCCCTATAATGACCCTCCACTATGCCTTCTCCCCACTGGTAACCATTAATTTGTTCTCTATATCTGTGAGTCTATTTCTTTTTTGTTGTTGTTATCTTCATTAGTTTGCTGTAGCTTTTAGATTCCACAGGTAAAGTGATATCATGCAGTATCTTTCTCTGTCTTACTTATTTCACTCAGCATAATACCCCTGAAGTTCATCCATGTTGTTGCAAATGGGATAATTTCCTTTGTTTTTATGATTATAAAAGTAGTCCTTTGTGTGTATGTATGTGTGTGTGTGTATACATATATATATATATATATATATATATATATATATATATATGTATGTATATATAGACCACATCTTAACAAATAATTTAAAATTTTTCATGGAAACACAAAAGACCCAAAATGGCCAAAACAAAATTGAGAAAGAAGGAATCATGCTTAATGACTTCAGACTACATTGCAAAGCTATAGTCATCAAAACAGTATGGTACTACATAAAAACAGATCAATAGAACAGAATAGAGAGCTCAGAAATAAACCAATGCACTATGGTCAATTTTTCTATAACAAAGGAGGTAAAAATATACAATGGAGATAAGACAGTCTCTTCAATAAATGGTGTTGGGAAAACTGACAGCTGCATGTAAAAGAATAAAATTAGAAAATTCTCTAACACTATATTCAAAATAGATTAACAACATAAATATAAGGCCAGACACTATAAAACTTTTAGAGGAAGACATAGGCTGGACACTCTATGACATAAATCATAACAATACTTTCTTTCTTTTTTTGATCTGTCTCCTAAAGCAAAATAAAAGCAAAAATAAACAAATGGGACCTACTTAAAAGCTTTCTGTATATCAAAGGAAGCCATTAAAAAAAAAAAAAAAGCCAACCTACTGAATGGGAGAAAATATTTGCAAATGCTATGAACAATAAGTGCTTAATATCCATAATGTAGAAACAGTGGATACAATTAAACATCAAAAACAAACAAACAGAAGCACCCTGATTTTTAAAAAATGGGCAGAAGACTGGAATAGACATTTTTCTAGAGAGGACATGCAGATAGCCAACAGGTATATGAAAATATGCTCAACACTGATAATCATCAGGGAAATGCAAATTAAAACCACAATGAGATATCATTTCACATCTGTCAGAATGACTATCATCAAAAAGAATACAAGGGGACTTCCCTGGTGGTCCAGTGATTAAGACTCTGCCTTTCCACTGCAGGGGGTAAGGGCTTGATCCCTGACCAGGTAATCAAGATCCCACAAGCTGCATAGCCAAAAAAAAAAAAAAAAATTAAAAACTAGCAAATGTTGATAAGGATGTGGAAGGGAACTCTCATACACTGTTGGTAGGAATGTACATTGATGCAGCCACTGTGAAAAACAGTATGAAGATTTCTCAAAAAATTAAAAATAGAAGTAACTATGATCCAGCAATTGCAATAAGGGTATATATCCAAAAGAAACAAAAACACTAATTAAAAAAGATACATGCACCCCAGTGTTCACCACAGCGTTGTTTATAATTGCCAACATATGGAAATGATGTAAGAGTTTGCCAATAGATGAATGGATAAATTTTAGTTCTTTGAGCCATTAAAATAGTGAGTAAATTAATACAGCACTTAGCCTACACAGACTGTGATTATTTAATCTACTTGGTCTCCCCCACTATAAACTAGAGTAGTCTCATAGAAACAGGTTTTGTTCTGTTCTAGATTATAGCTGGAACACAGTGAATGGCACATGATGACCATTTATCTCTATTTTTAAATAAGTTGAATAGTGTATGGTAAAATGTACCAGGAAGATTTCATAGGAAATATTGTCCTAAATACAGTTTTCACAGTTTTTACATTGGGGAGGGGTAATGCAAGACTTCTTTGGGCACAGTCTTCAAAACACCTTTTAGTAAAGATCTTAAAGGTAGAACTTGATTTTGCTTCAGAGGTCAAAGCAAGTGGTAACATTAAAAAAAAAAAATTGCAAAACTGTTTTCCAGACTTCTATTTGCAGGTTTGGGTGGGATGGTGAGAGCATTTGTAAAATATTAGTCAGAAGTAACTGACTCAAAAGCTCCTTGCTGTAGTTGCAGTGATTTGAAATGTCCTTCAAACTGCCACTGGGGATTTAGCGCCAATGGAGAGAAAATGAAAGGTAATTTTCTTTCCTTTTCAAAACAATAACCAATCACAGAATCCAAGACCTTCTGCTCTTCTCATAGTACAATGAAATAGCTTTTGAAGTTCAGACAAAATAGAGACACCTGACAAGCAATATGAAGCCTCAGTCAGCAAGCACCCATATACTTACTGCCAACACATCTCTTTCTCCCCTTCATTCTGCAGCCAGAAACACTTTATACACTGACTCCTTTTGGGAAACCACCTGTTTGAGGCCACTTCCAAAAGGGCTCTTCATAAATCTCACCCATCTGTCTTTTTTTATCATCCACATACTGGTTAAATTTAGTTCTGTTTGGCAGAACCTAGCTTTCAGACACATAGTTCCTTTACTTTCAGCCCTATTTAAAAAAGGAAAATATAGAGAAGATGGTCAGATCTCCCTGCTTCTTTTCTGAAGAATTAAAAAAAGGAGCCTTTTCCTGCTTGACATGCAACTGCACTGCCTTTTAACCCGAGGTAAAAATCCTCAAGCCCTATTCCACAACTCATTTAGATTATTGCTGAATGACACCTTTAGGCTAGATTTTATGATAGCTTTTTTGTAGTTCACTTGCATCAGTGTTAGTATATCATTTACATTGGCAAAGCACTTGTCTCTTTAGTGTCAGGTAAATGCACAACTGGATTTGCCAGTTGAAGCTATTTTTCACAGTTTTCATAGACATGAATGCAACTCTTCTGCTTCTCAGACTATTCCAAAGCTACCTTGCGTCTCTGAGTACAAATATCAATGTAATCACCTATTGATCTAGTAGAGGGGACAACAGAACGTATGTAACACCAGCCAGAAAGAGAAAACATTCAATTCTTTCTAAGTCATGCTTCATGGTTAGGTCAACTGAACTTCATACATGTGGCCAAAATGAAAACTATTCTCAATTATCTTTTCTTTTTTGAAGGCTGAGGATAAAATAGATCACAAACTTTCCTAAGTGGTAGAAAATGGATTTTTGGCAGTTGATTTCACCAAGAAAGCATCCCTTCAGCTCATGGAATATGCCTGATGCAGGTGAGAGAATGAACACACAAGAAAGGAACTGGAATACTGGTGTAGGTTCTTTCATCTGTGTGTGTGTGTGTGCCAAGTCTTTTCAGTCATGTCTCACTCTGTGCAACTCTATGGACTGTGGCCTGTCAGGCCCCTCTGTTCATGGGATTCTCCAGGCAAGAACCCTGGAGTTGGTTTCCATACCTTACTCCATGGGATCTTCCCAACCCAGGGATGGAACCAGGAATGTCTTAAGCTGCCTACATTGGCAGGTCCTTTACCACTAGCATCACCACCTAGGAAACCCAGTTCTGACTAATTGTTGTAGCTAAGGAAGCTGTAAGAGCTAAAGTCAATAACTTTCAACAGCAGAACTGTCCATGGTGAAGTATAATCTTGGCTGATGCACTTTTGGTATTTACGGATGTATAACGGAAATTGTTCTAAGAACTTCTGAAGGCTTCCCTTTACTTTGGGAAAACCCCAAAATTCCAAGTTCCATTAATGAGTTGTAGCTTTATTTTATGTAATAGGCATATTTTAATTAAAATACTTCAAACTTTAAAAAGGCGTTTTAACAGAAAATCGGGAATTCAAATATATGCTCTAGTGTGATGTATTTTACAACTCTGTTTAAACTAGAAAAAAGTTTACTTCATATGAAAAATTTTCTACTGTTAACCCTATTCTAAAACACCTCCAAATCTTGATTATCAAAATAGCATGTCATTTTAAAACTGATTCTACATTAACCATTAACACAAGTAGATGTGACCCTTTAAATTAGTTAAAAATGACTTTTAATATCAATATTAAAGAGATTTCATCAGGAGAGGTTTCATTCATCGGGAGAGATTCACTTTTATTTGGAATTGTTTGCACATGTTTTTCTTTGGTGCCATTTTCATAGATTCACGTTGGTACTAGATAAGCAATGGTAGGTAAGCAAACATTCAGGGAAAAAAAAATTTGAAATATCTAAAAGTATCTGTGTTGAAAAGTATCAAATTTGTTTTTCATATGCATATCATAGATCAGAAAAGCAGGTTAGATCAGGAAGAGAATATGTTTTACAGTTTTGTCTTGTCAAACATGTCAGACCCCCTAAGTAACATATTTTTGTCCCTTCCTTCTTGCCCTCTCTCTCTGTTTTATTTTGTTCCTTTTCTACTATATATATGTAGTAGATTGAATGATTTAGAGCTTTGTTAACTGAACAATGAATCCTATCTTAAACCACATTGCAATTAACATAGAAACTGAGGAAAAATATTCTACAATAATGAAGGTTACTGTAGTATAAGAGTTTTATAACACATATGGCAGGATATACTAACTGGGATAGCAATTGGGCCTCTCATAACTAAAGGATGAGAGGCTTTTTGACCATGTGTTCGCATATATATATATTTTTTTAAATAAGCAAGAGTTTTTTGGAAGCCCAAGTACTTTTTAAAGCATTCAAAGTACAGTGCACTTATAGAAAAGTG
The DNA here is from genome assembly GCF_032452875.1 of Bos javanicus. NCBI lineage: Eukaryota > Metazoa > Chordata > Mammalia > Artiodactyla > Bovidae > Bos > Bos javanicus. The sequence continues at coordinate 36,242,810 of NC_083875.1, read as the reverse complement.
CATAAGGAATGAATCACACAAAAACAGACACCAGTGTAACCACATCCCAGGTCAAAATATAGAATATTTCCACTGCGACAGAAACCTCATGCTACCCCACAAGTCCATTTCTCCTCTTCATCAAAGGTAAACAAAAGCATTATCTTGAATTTTAACCCTATAGTTCAGAGCTGCCTTGAACCTTATATAAATATAATCACATATTACTTATTGCATTGTGTCTGGCTATTTTTTTTTTTTTTTTTTTGAGGCCATTGAGCCCAGCACTGCACCTCCTGTAGTGCAAGTGGAGAGTCATAACCACTGGATTCCCAGGAAAGTCTCCCACACTTTTTATACCCTTTGTATTGTTGATGAACATTGGGTCATTTCTAGTTTAGAGCAATTACGATTAATGCTGCAGTAAACATCCTTGTAAGTATTCCTTGGTACACGTGTTGTACATAATGAGTGGAATTGCTGGATCATCTGGTACGCATATGTTCAACTTTAGTAGATAATGCCAAACTGTTTTCCAAAGTGGTTGTAGCAATTAAATTCCCCTGAAATATATGTGTTCTTTGCCAGTACGTGGTAGGGGTACTTGCTTTAAATGTCTAGATTAGATCAGTGAAATAGGAGAGAAGGAATGGAGGCTTGAGGTGGAAAAAGGAAGACTGCTGATCCAGAGTCCAGTTGACTGGTAAGAGAACAATGACTGTGCTGTGAAAGGTCAAGATTTGAATGTCACTGCCAAGGATTTTACCTTAAAGTTGGAGAACCCAAGAAGGGTTGGTGAGTCAAGTGAAAATTGTGGTAATATGTAGAATTATGAGGGTGCAAATTAATCTGGCAATATAATTTTTGTGCAAAATAAATTGTGTGTGTGGAATAAACACAGTTAATGTTCTTTCACAAGTAAATAAAACCAATACATAAAATAGGAAGAGTCTATGTATGAGAATCATTAGAAATATCCAGAGTGATAGATTAAAGAGGAAAAATATCACAAGAGTAAGTTTGCTACAAAGAACTACTTTAATATCATTCTATTTGGAATACATCTTATTCTTCTTTTGTGATCAATTTTGAACATATTGCGTCTCAGAAGGGATATATAATTATACTATTTTTCGATATGGGAATTTCCCACTGGTGCTTACTGAACTGTTTTAGTAAGTGATTGCTTTATAAGGTAGTTATTTTATGATTATCCAATAAAATCTGCCTTTAAAAAATATCCTCTAGAGCGGGAGCAATCACAGGATTTTACAGTTGAAGGAGATCTCGGACAACATCTGGTTAAACCTTCTCATTTCACAGATGAGCAATCTAGGTGCACAGTTGCCCAGTCACTTGATCAGGCTAAGGTACTAGTTAATGCTAATGCAGAAGAGTCCAGGCCTTTTGCCCTATAAGATAATCATCATAAATTCACTTTATTAAATAAACAGTGCATCAGGTGGCAGAAGAGTTGGATATGACTGAGCAACTCTTTCACTTTCAACTATGTATTTAGGCTTCCCTGGTGGGTCATTGGTAAAGAACCTGCCTGCTGATGCAGAAGACTAGGGTTTAATCTGTGGGTCAGGAAGATCTCCTGGAGAAGAAAATGGCAACCCATTTTAATATCCTTGCTTGGGAAATCCCATGGACAGAGGAGCCTGATAGGCTACAGTCCGTGGGGTCTAAAAGAGTTGGACATGACTTAGCAACTAAAAAACAAACAAAAAAACTACTTATATACCCCCATAGGTCTTACATGTATACCTATATAGGTACTTAAGCATAATAATATTTCCTGAAAACCCAGGGATGCTAGGTGCTCTCAGCCTCTATTAGTATCAGATATGGTGGTAAAATTACTTGAATGTAGAATCCTCTGGATAAATGTGTTTGTGCTTTATGTATCATAAAAAATAAATAAATAAATAAACAGTGAAAAGTGTCTTTCTTGACTTTCCTTACCTGGCCTATTTCTACACATCTATCAGAACTCATCAGAGTTCATCTCCTTTAAGATGTCCTGATCTATTTACTTTCATCTACTTTAGGATCTCTGATCTCCTCTCTCCTCAAGTCTGAGTTAAATGTCATATTATGCCTTAACTGACATTTTATCATGACTTCTATCGTGAAATTATCTATGTACTTATCTCTTTGCCCACCATGTTGAAAAACCAGAAGATAGGGACTGCTTTTTTCTCTGCTCTTAGGCCTTACCATTTTGTAAAAACTTAGTATACAATAGTACTTGTTAAATATTTGTAGAACGAGCTAAATGTATGAGAAATTGGCTTATAATCAGTTTGATATGTATTTAGGTAGAAATGGAAAACAAGATTATACCCATTGTGTTAGTCTCTTGGCCTTTTATTGATACTTCTTCTTCTCTTCTTTTCAGGCACATGGTAGAAATATAGTTACTTGTGTCCTTGAAATTAATATGGCTCTGTTATTTGAGCAGAAGTAACACTCTTGAGAAATCTGTATGCAGGTCAGCAAGCAACAGTTAGAACTGGACATGGAACAACAGACTGGTTCCAAATAGGAAAAGGAGTATGTCAAGGCTGTATATTGTCACCCTGATTATTTAACTTATATGCAGAGTACATCATGAGAAACGCTGGACTGGAAGAAACACAAGCTGGAATCAAGATTGCCAGGAGAAATATCAATAACCTCAGATATGCAGATGACACCACCCTATGGCAGAAAGTGAAGAGGAACTAAAAAGCCTCTTGATGAAAGTGAAAGTAGAGAGTGAAAAAGTTGGCTTAAAGCTCAACATTCAGAAAATGAAGATCATGGCATCTGGTCCCATCACTTCATGGGAAATAGATGGGGAAACAGTGGAAACAGTGTCAGACTTTATTTTTTGGGGCTCCAAAATCACTGCAGATGGTGACTGTAGCCATGAAATTAAAAGACGCTTACTCCTTGGAAAAGTAATGTCCAACCTAGATAGCATATTCAAAAGCAGAGACATTACTTTGCCAATAAAGGTCCGTCTAGTCAAGGCAATGGTTTTTCCTGTGGTCATGTATGGATGTGAGAGTTGGACTGTGAAGAAGGCTGAGCTTTGAAGAATTGATGCTTTTGAACTGTGGTGTTGGAGAAGACTCTCAAGAGTCCCTTGGACTGCAAGGAGATCCAATCAGTCTATTCTGAAGGAGATCAGCCCTGGGATTTCTTTGGAAGGACTGATGCTAAAGCTGAAACTCCTGTACTTTGGCCACCTCATGCGAAGAGTTGACTCATTGGAAAAGACTCTGATGCTGGGAGGGATTGGGGGCAGGAGGAGAAGGGTACCACAGATGATGAGATGGCTGGATGGCATCACTGACTCGATGGACGTGAGTCTGAGTGAACTCCGGGAGTTGGTGATGGACAGGGAGGCCTGTCGTGCTGCGATTCATGGGGTCGCAAAGAGTCGGACATGAGTGAGTAACTGAACTGAACTGAACTGAATACATGTTATTTAAATGAAATGCCTTTAATTGCCATCAACTTGCTCTTCCCTCCCTCCAGTTCCAATGAACTTGGAGAATCTCTGGGTGAGTAAAACAGTCCTTAGCCAACCCATAATAAACATGTAGGATGACTGAGAAGTAAAATTTTATTGATTTAAGTCAACGGGATTTTAGAGCTGCTGCTGCTAAGTAGCTTCAGTTGTGTCCGACTCTGTGCAACCCCAGAGATGGCAGCCCACCAGGCTCCCCCGTCCCTGGGATTCTCCAGGCAAGAACACTGGAGTGAGTAGCCATTTCCTTCTCCAATGCATGAAAGTGAAAAGTGAATGTGAAGTCTCTCAGTTGTGTCGACTCGTAGCAACCCATGGACTGCAGCCTACCAGGCTCTTCCGTCCATGGGATTTTCCAGGCAAGAGTACTGGAGTGGGTTGCCATTGCCCTCTCCATTTAGAGCTGCTACTGAAGTATAACCTAGCATGACCTGCTTAATTGGAACAGGCAGAGACCAGAGACTCCAGGAGAAAGTGAGCCTTTGTATGTGGAAGAGGTATGAACCATTGGGTCCAAAGGGTGGACTGTGGTAGACAGCTTCTTATCTCAAAGGTCTTCATCTCCAGCAGTTTTGTGCTTGTGGAATTCCCTCTCCCTTGAATGTGAGTTAGACCTGGGATTGGTTTTTACACACACACATACACACATGCATGCACACAGGATGCAAAAGTGATAGGATGTTGATTATGAATTTAGATTTTTAAAAGACTGTGGCTTCCTTCTTGGTCATTCTTCTGATGTTTTCTTTCTTGCAGCCCTTGGTCTGGAGAAAGTGAGCTGTCATTTGGTGAGTTAACTTATTGAAAAACCTACATGGCAAGTGATTAATGACTGACTCTGGTTTACATCAAGGAGGATGTAAGGTTTGTAAATGGTCAGTGAATAAGCTTGAAAGTGGATCTCCTGAGCTTCGCCAAGAGTCATGATAGTATACTTGGAAATGGATCATCTTCCATTTGGGCTTGAAGTGACCCCATTCCTGGCTGATACTTTGCAATATTGTGAGAGATCCTAAGTCAGAGGCATCCAACTATACAACCTTAATTCAAAACTTACAGAAACTGTGAGACAATAAAAAAAATGTGTTGTTTCAAGCTGCTCTGTTTTGAGATAATTCGTTACACAGAAATAAACAACTAGCACATTTTGTAATTCCCTGTGTAAGTATACTGTTAACAATAGTGAAAACGCATTTAGTTTATGTCAGAATTAAAAATTTCTCTTTTAATTCTTTATAGAAGAACCATAATATAGTTATAACTTAATGGTGGATATATGAATCCAAAGCCATATCAGAATCAAATTCTCGCTTTAGTTGTTTGAATCAGTTAATGATACAAAAAATGTACGGATATGAATAAGGATTTCTGAATCTAAGTAAGATAATTACAAGCATAATAGTAATCAATATTTGGGATACTAGGAAGTCAGGTATTTAGGACCTCTTTGATTTTTCCAGATACCAGAAAACTTGATTTGTACATTAAGAAGAAGAAACATGGGCTATATTAGACCATTTTCATGTTGCGCCTATATAAACTGATTTTACCTAAATAGCTAACCCAATTCTTGTACTGCTTCTGAAAAATTTATCAAAATATGGTCAAAAGAGTGCAGGGACAGTAAGCAATGAGGGCTCTCAGGCTATTTTGAATCATATGAATCTGAAAATGAGGGCATGACACCTACACATTTTCCCATAGCTGTTCAATATCAAGAATCCAGGACAGTGCATATTCAGTAAATCAGAGAGTTAATGTTAAATCTATATAGCAAAGATGAAAAAAAAAAAAAAAAAGCTCTGGGGGAAAAAATTACAAAGTATTTCAGAGAAAGAAAGACAGCAGGTTCTTGTGTGAAAAAATAAACTCTCATGCTGAAAAATTTTCCACTAGCAACCTTATGACAATACAAAAAGGCTTTCACCCCACAGAGGGACGCTGCTTAGGTATTAAGCTAATAAGAGATTGGAAGACAGGTATCCTAGCTATTAAAAGGATTTTCACTGGTGACTACAATTGTTCTCACGTTTGAAGCCTACCCTGTTTCAATCCCACCAGGCATTCCTGATGAATACTGCCTTTTCTGTGGAAGCCACAATTCATAATTTCCCTTTATTCTTGTTTGTTACTACAAAAGACTCAATCTCAGGGGCTTTGATTAATATGATGAGACAAAGAATAAAACAAATAGAGTCTGTTAAATGTCTGCCTGAAACCAGAGCTGCACCACTTAATATGAAAGGCTCTTCAAAACCAATAATGAAATAATCACCCTTTCTGCAAGACTGATAAGAAAATGAAGACAAGATGTAGATTTGGGGAAACTAATTTACACTGTTGGAGGAAAGAGGAAGAAGAAGAGCAACTACAGAAAATCAACTGTTAATAAATATCAGCAACTGCAGAGAAATCACAAGATAAGCTGTTAGCATATGTTCCTCCAGCTAGAATATGGCAATCATTTCTCTGAGAAGAGAAGCTGATAAGCCCCCCACCCCCTCCAACAGGCAATCATTTTGCATTTTACATTATTTGAAAAGAGCTTGATTATTTTCCTTTGAAAGAAACCAGATTGATTCACATTTACCTGTCAACAGAATGTTCTATTCCTCTGTTTTGCCTGCCTATTTAAAGGCATATGACCTGACTATGAAATTCTATAGACAAATATTTCATCAGATGTAAGTAAATAATAATGAATGACTAGCTCATGTTTTTATGTGTGTTTTTTTTGTGCTAAATTAAAATCCACAGCCTGGTAAATATAACTTGATATTCACAGTGAAGGATTGAGATCATGAATATTGTTTTATTCAAGGTCAGATATAATATTTAAAAATCATATCCAGAGGGAAAATTTCCACATGAAAATGATAATCATGTTATTTGAAGTCTAGTTTAAAAAGGGAACAACATAACATATGATCTCTTGTCGTTTTGTAAACCTGTACACATATTTAAAGGCTGCTCTATCAAGTAGGGATAGACAAAATAAATGGGCAAAGACAAGAAGTAGGCAGCTTCTCAATCAGATTATATGGGTTTTATTTTACTTATTGAAGTAGAGTCCTAGGATCCAGAGTCTTAGTGGGATGGTGGTTCTAGAAGAACTTATTTGTGTAGTATATCTAAATATTATACATATATTGTACATTATTATCATTTCATGGATCAGTCTTGTGGCAAAGGGGCTTCCATAACTTAATGAAGCTATGAGCCATGCCAGGCAGGGCCACCCAAGACTGACAGGTCACAGTGAAGAACTCTGAGAAAATGCGGTCCACTGGAGGAAGAAATGGCAAATCACTCCAGTATTCTTGCCTGGAGAACCCCAGGAACAGCATGAAAATGCAAAAAGATGACACTGGAAGATGAGCCCCTTAGTTCTGAAGGTATCCAGTATGTTAATGGGCAGGAGCAGAGGGCAATTACTAATAGCTCCAGAAAGAATGAAGTGGCTGGGCCAAAGCAGAAATGACTCTGTTATGGATGTATCTGATGGGGAAAGTAAAGTCTGATGCTCTGAAGAACAATATTACATAGAAACCTGGAATGTTAGGTCCATGAATCAAAGTAAATTGGACATGGTCAAGCAGGAGATGGCAAGAGTGAACATCAACATCTTAGGAATCAGTGAACTAAATTGGATAGAAATGGGCAAATTTAATTCAGATGACTATTATGTCTACTAGTGTGGGCAAGAATCCCTTAGAGGAAATGGAATAGTCCTCGTAGTCAACAAAACGTTCCCAAATGCAGTATTTGGGTACAACTTCAAAAACGACAAAATGATCTTGGTTCATTTCCAAGGCAAATCATTTAAGATCACGGTAATCAAGTCTATGCCCCAACCACCGATATCAAAGAAGAAGTTCATCACTTATATGAAGATCTAGAAGACCTTCTAGAACTAACACCAAAAAGATGTCCTTTTCATTAAAGGGAATGGAATGCAAAAATAGGAAGTCAAGAGATACCTGGAATAACAGGCAAGTCTGGCCTTGGAGCACACAATGAAGCAGGGCAAAGGCTAACATTGATTTGTCTCGAGAACGTACTAGTCATAGCAAACACCCTCATCCAACAATCCAAGAGATGATGCTACACATGGATATCACCAGATGGTCGACAGTGAAATCAGATTTATTATTCACTTTGCAGCTGAAGATGGAGAAGCTCTCTAAGTCAGCAAAAACAAGACCTAGTGCTGACTGTGGCTCAGATCATGTGCTCCATATTGCAAAACTCAGGCTTAAATTGAAGAAAGTAGGGAAAATCCCTAGGCCATTCAGGTATGACCTAAATCAAATCTCTTATAATTAAACAGTGGAGGTGAAAGATACAAGGGATTGGATCTGGTAAATAGAGTGCCTAAAGAATGATGTAACATTATACAGGAGTAAGGGAACAAAACCATCCCAAAGAAAGAGAAATGCAAGAAGACAAAGTAGTTGTCTGAGGAGGCTTTACAAATAGCTGAGTAAAGAATAGAAGTGAAAGGCAAGAGAGAAAGGGAAAGATATACTCAGTTGAATGCAGAGTTCCACAGAATAGCAAGGAGAGATAAGAAAGCCTTCTTAAATTAACAATGAAAAGAAATAGAGGAAAACAGTAGAATGGGAAAGACTAGAGACCTCTTCAAAAAAAAAATTAGAGATATCAAGGGAATATTTTATGCAAGGATGGGCATGATAAAGGACAAAAATACTAATGACCTAATAAAAGCAGAAGATATTAAAAAGAGGTAGAAGAGTACACAGAAGAACTATACAAAAAGGGTCTTAATGAACCAGATAACCCCCGTGGTGTGGTCTCTCACCTACAGTAGGACATCTTGGAATGTGAAGTCAAGTGGGCCTTAGGAAGCATTACTACAAACAAAGGTAGCAGAAGTAACAGAATTTCAGCTGAGCTATTTAAAATCCTAAGTGATGGTGTAATAAATTGCTGTACTCAATATGTCACCGAATTTGGAAAACTCAGCAGTGGCCACAGGACTAGGAAACATCGATTTTCATTCCAGTCCCAAAGAAGGGCAATGCTAACAAATGTTCACACAACCTTACAATTGTGGTCATTTCACATGCTAGTAAGGTTTTGATCCAAATCATTTAAGTTAGGATTCAGCAGTTCATGAACTTAGAACTTAAAAATGTACAAGCTCAGTTTAGAAAAGGCAGAGGAACCAGAGCTCAAATTGTCAACACTCAGTGGATCATGGAGAAAGCAAAGTGATTCAGAAAATCATCTGCTTTTGCTTTTTTGACTACATGTTAGCCTTTGACTCTGCAAATTGCAAAAAACTGTGGAAAATTCTTAAAGAGCTAGGAACACCAGACCACCTTACCTGTCTCCTGAGAAATCTGTACACAGATCAAGAAGCAACAGTTAGAACTGGATATGGATCAAGGGATTGGTTCAAAATTGGGAAAAGAGTATGGCAAAGCTTTACATTGTCACTTTGCTCATTTAATTTGTATGCAAAATGTTAGGCTGGGTAAATTATAAGCTGGAATCAAGATTGCCAAGAGAAATATCAACAATCTCAGATATGCTGATAATACCACTCTAATAGCAGAAAATGAAGAGGAATTAAAGAGTCTATTAATGAGGGTGAAAGTGAAGAGTGAAAAAGCTGGCTTAAAACTCAACATTCAAGAAACTAAGATCATAGCATCCAGCCCCATCACTTCATGGGAAATAGAAGGGGAAAAAGTGTAAACAATGATAGACTTTATTTTCTTGGGCTCCAAAATCACTGGTGACAGTGACTGCAGCCATGAAATTAAAAGATGCTTCTTGGAAGGAAACCTGTGACAAACCTGGTTAGCATATTAAACAACAGAGACTTCACTTCGCTGACAAGGTTCATATAGTCAAAGCTCTGGTGTTCCCAGTAGTCATGTATGGATGTGATAGTAGGACCATAAAGAAAGCTGAGTGCTGAAGAATTGCTTTCGAACTATGGGGCTGGAGAAGGCTCCTGGACTCTTGCATTGGAGGGTTCTTTGGAATTCAAGGAGATCAAACTAGTCAATCCTAAAGGAAAGCAGTCTTGAATATTCATTGCAAGGACTGATGGTGAAGCTGAAGCTCCAATACTTTGGTCATCTGATGCAAAGAGCCAACTAATTGGAAAAGACCCTGATGCTGAGAAAGACTGAAGGCAAAAGGAGAAGAGGTTGGCAGAGGATGAGATGGTCATATAGCATCACTAACTCAATGGACATGAATTTGACCAAACTCCAGGAGACAGTGGAGGAAAGAGGAACCTGGAGTCCTGCAGTCCACGGGGTCACAAAGAGTCAGACACATTTTAGTGACTTAAGAACAAAAACCAGGGAACAAAATGTTTCTCTAAGCATCTAAAAACTTGGGTTCTAATATGAGTTCTCCAGCTTATCAAATTGGTATATATTTCAGTCAATCAGTGAAACATTTTTACCTTTAGTTTTCTCATTTCACTAGATGAAAGATATAAATAAATGAATAATATTATCAAGGGCAAATCTAACACCTGACAAATGACCCTGATATATCACAATGATAGAACATAACTTGCATATATTATCTATGTATTTGCATATGTGTATGTGTGCATATACATGCATATATATGTATGCATATGTGCATACATATATACACACATATATACATACATATATATATATGCACATACACACACACACACACACACACCCCTTAAAAAACAAAACATTAAGCTGTCATTGTGACAGCATTCAAAGCTATGAAAACTTTACCCAAAATCTGAGTTAAAGATAATTCACATTGAAGGTCAATTTCACAATGCTACTCAAGTAATTCCCAAATAAATTTAAAGTTCAGGTTTACAAAATGAATCAGAATATTCTGTGTGTGGAATGCAAAAATGATCCTATGAAAATGAAAATGGAAGAATTTTTTTGGTGATTGGAGCTCAGTGTCCATTATCAATAAAATATCAAATTCAACCTAATTACAGGCCTACAGGAAGGCCTATTTCTACCACGCCAACAGGAAGACCTATTTCTAGGGGTTCATATAAGAATTATGGTAGCCTCTGTTTTAGTATGTTTCTCAATGAAGTTGATATTAATATGAACTTTTACCATATTCAGGTTTTTAATTAAAATATTGTTTTTTTTAAAAAAACCCCAAAGACAGCAAAAAAGTTGAAACAGTGGCAGCTTTTATTTTCTTGTGCTCTAAAATCACTGTGGATGGTGACTGCAGCCATGAAATTAAAAGATGTTTGCTCCTTGGAAGAAAGCAGAGACATCAGTTTGCTGACAAAGTCTGTAAAGTCAAAGCTATGGTTTTTCCAGTAGTCATGTATGGATGTGAGAGTTGGACCATAAAGAAGGCAGAGCACCAAAGAATTGATGATTTCAAATTCTGGTGCTGGAGAAGACTTAAGAGTCCTTTGGAGAGCAGGAAGATCAAACCAGTCAATCCTAAAGGAACTCAACCCTGAATATTTATTGGAAGGACTGATGCTGAATCTGAAGCTCCAATACATTGGCTAAGAGCAGACTCATTGGAAAATATCCTGATGCTGGGAAAGATTGAAGGCAGGAGGGGAAGGGGGCGACAGAGGATGAGATGGTTGGATGGCATCACTGAGTTGATGGACATGCATTTGAGCAAGCTCCGGGGGTTGGTGATGGACAGGGAGGCCTGGCGTTGTGCAGTCCATGGGGTTGCAAAGAGTCCAACAGGACTTATTGGCTGAACAACAATATTGGGTTTTTTACCCCTCAAGTCATCACACAACTTGAAATTTTTCATCTGAATTGAACATTATTCTCTTTCAAAGAGTATGCAACACTATTGTTCTTAGCCAGGTATTAATAGTTTTCTTCAATCACAAACATTATTTAAATGCAAAAAAAATCTGTGCATGAAAAGATACTTTTTCAAAAAATATAAATGGATTATAGATTTTTCACAGTGCTGAGGAAGTGAAATAACTGTAGACTGTCAAGGGCAAGAGGGAACAATAACCTAAAACGTAATGCTGGGAACACAGTTGTGGGCAGGTCATAGATAAGTCATGACTAATTAAGTAGAAAGGTTTCATAAATGCTGATGTTTAGAAACATGAGAAAAACATTTTATGCAACCTGAAATTCATTCCTTTACATAAATTATTTTGGAAAATATAAGGAAAAAATGCTCTACAGTTTGGAGGATAGTCCATGGGACTGAAAACAGGGGAGGCGAGGAGTTTAGCCCACGTTTGGTCACTTACCAGCTCTGAGATTTTGAGTGAATATTTAACATATCTGAGCTTTCACATTCTCATGTGGAAAATAAGATAATGTTTCTACCTTTAAGAATATCTGCATGGCATTGTGTGGTAAAAATCACAAGCAATCAAAAGGCTAAATAATTGCTATCATCAACACTTTAAGGTTTCTTCCTACTGTCTGGGATACAAAATGAATTGTATCAAAAATGAGACTTTCCTGGCAGTCGAGAGGTTAAAAATTTACTGGTTTGGGAACTAAGATTCCCCCATGCTGTGCCATGTGCTAAGAAAAAAAGAAAAGGAAATAATAAAAATAGATATTATATCAAATAGTCATGATTCTGATCAAATGTGAACTTTGAGTCCATCCATCAGTTCACCCATTACCCATCTAACCAATCATTCAATATTTATTAAGCACCACTGTAGGCAAGTCACTGTTTGAAAATTCAGTAATGAAAAATGTAGTATCTCTGCTTTCATCTAGATCATCATGGTCAAAGAGTGGTCTTGTCTGATGTTGATGCGCTATGAAAATATTTAGTTTCAGCCAGAGAATTCTGAAACTCACAGCTGAAGACTAGACCAACCCTAAGGCCTATATAACAGTATCACACTGGCTTCTAGACATGAGGTGCTGGTTTTCTCTTTCCTAAAAGGAAGCATATAAAAATCAGTGTCAGAAGAAGTACAAAGAAATATAGCTATTTTTTAATATTCACAACAGTTCAATGAAATAAGTACTATTTTAGTATGTGTGTTAAAATCATGCACACAAAGCATCAGCATAGTTGGTGCCTGGCATGCAATTTGTGTTCAATAAAACAAATAGCTATATTTCTTTGCACCTCTTCTTACTGTGATCTATTTTCATAGCATATCAACATCAGACAAGACCACTCTTTGACCATGACAGACTCGTCAAAAATAAGACCACTCCATAATCATGTCTGAAAATCAATGAAAATGTGAACTCTGTGAAAAGTAAAAAATGACCAAACACTCCCCATCTTGGCTTATATGAGTGATTGGACTGTTGCTTCCTGTGTAGTTACAGTTTAAGCCTTGCTTGGTCTTTCCTCCTTCTAGGTAAGATTAAGATACCCAATCCAAGAGTTATCTCTACTTTCTGGCAGCATCTAATGAAGAGTGAGGACCCGTTTCTTATACCCTCCCCAAAAGCATTTAACACAAACCAAAATACTATCACACCTTTACTAAAATATCCCATAACACTCCATGATATATGGTTTCCCAGGCTTTAAAAAAATCAATAAACCCAACTCTTCAAGTACAGGTGGGTTCCTGGAGGACTGGCTGGACAGCTTGACACACCTACGTGCCATCTCTCTTGCTTCCAAAGGTTATTATTTGTCTACCCTGCTGCACTAAGTCTTTTGTACTACTTTAACTTCCTTTGGCTGTCATTACTCCTTTCATGTTAAATGGTTACTGAAAGAAAGAATGAATGTCTCCTTTCTGTGTATCTAATTGTTATGGTTCTTCTTTTTTATAGTCCAAGAGAGTTCCAGAAAAACATCTATTTCTGCTTTATTGACTATGCCAAAGCCTTTGACTGTGTGGACCACAATAAACTGTGGGAAATTCTGAAAGAGATGGGAATACCAGACCACCTGATGTGCCTCTTGAGGAATTTGTATGCAGGTCAGGAAGCAACAGTTAGAACTGGACATGGAACAACAGACTGGTTCCAAATAGGAAAAGGAGTACATCAAGGCTGTATATTGTCACCCTGCTTATTTAAATGCAGAGTACATCATGAGAAACGCTGGACTGGAAGAAGCACAAGCTGGAATCAAGATTGCTGGGAGAAATATCAATAACCTCAAATATGCAGATGACACCACCCTTATGGCAGAAAGTGAAGAGGAACTCAAAAGCCTCTTGAGGAAAGTGAAAGTGGAGAGTGAAAAAGTTAGCTTAAAGCTCAACATTCAGAAAACGAAGATCATGCCATCCGGTCCCACCACTTCATGGGAAATAGATGGGGAAACAGTGGAAACAGTGTCAGACTTTATTTTTCTGGGCTCCAAAATCACTACAGATGGTGACTGCAGCCATGAAATTAAAAGACGCTTACTCCTTGGAAGGAAAGTTATGACCAACCTAGATAGCATATTCAAAAGCAGAGACATTACTTTGCCAACAAAGGTATGTCTAGTCAAGGCTATGGTTTTTCCTGTGGTCATATATGGATGTGAGAGTTGGACTGTGAAGAAAGCTGAGTGCCGAAAAATTGATGCTTTTGAACTGTGGTGTTGGAGAAGACTCTTGAGAGTCCCTTGGACTGCAAGGACATCCAACCAGTCCATTCTGAAGGAGATCAGCCCTGGGATTTCTTTGGAAGGAATGATGCTAAAGCTGAAATTCCAGTACTTTGGCCACCTCATGGGAAGAGTTGACTCATTGGAAAAGACCCTGATGCTGGGAGGGATTGGGGGCAGGAGGGGAAGTGGACGACAGAGGATGAGATGGCTGGATGGCATCACTGACTTGATGGATGTGAGTCTTAGTGAACTGTGGGAGTTGGTGATGGACAGGGAGGCCTGGCGTGCTGCGATTCATGGGGTCGCAGAGTCGGACACAACTGAGCAATGTCACTTTCATTTTCTGTCAGACAAGGAGGAGATTACACAGCATCAAGACCTCTGATACTGAAATCTGTTAGAATTCAGGCAAGGACTAATGTAGAAAAAGAATAATTTTGACTGGGTATTGACACTGAAAGAACATTGGAAGACTGCTAGGAAATTCTGAATTTCTCTAAGAGAACAAAAGCAAGCATATAGGTTTACTCATATTGTTAGTTATAAATCTCTTATATTTACTTGAGTTCAGTTACTTTAATTTCACTTAGATCTGTGGCTTTGTATTTCTTCAATCTTCCAGTGGGTGATATTTGGGATTATAAATACATTTGCAATTAACTGGGTTGAAAACATGCATCATAAAATCAAAGCAAACTTAAAATGTAAATTTTGTTAATTCTTCCACCCTATCCTAAGTATCCAACTAAAAATTCACTGGAAATTAGCTCTCATGTGGGGAGTTTGTAGCCCTTTGATAAATCATTTTTGTTGTTGTTGTTGTTCTGAATTTTATCCATTTAGTAAACATGAAACCACTTAGAAGTTAAGGATGTTTTTGGCTAGATAAAGCTGCTGGTAGACACATGAGATGTGGAAATACACCACTTTAGTTTTCTCTCACTCTGAAGAAAGTCAGTCTTGAGAATTTTAGATAATATATTCTTTATAAATATTTTTAGTAACTCAACTTGGAATGCCTAAGATTTTATATTTCAATGGGATAGTGTTACTGAGGGAAATTGGCCCAAATGGAAACATATGGAGGTAGTTTTAACCTAAACTTAATTCCTCCATGTTCTAAAATAAAAATGAACTGGACTGAAATCTTGTGGTTCCATTGTCTGGGGGTGTCCAAAAGCAGTGTCTCATCTTAACAGAAAGCATCTGATTTTCCCTTGTGTTCTGGATAGATGACTATACAGTATTACTTCAAATGACTGGGGGTAGATGTATCAAACTCTTTAATTGATCCCTACCTGTGATTCTAAGGTCAGGCCTCTGGCTTCCAGATTCATCACAGGTTGGGTGCTTTTTAGAGAATTTCTCAGCCACAGAAGGAGGATCTAACTTATGATTAATTATGTATATAATACCAAAGGTATCCATTGGCCTGAAGTTTAAGTGTTATCTAGAAGGCATAGATTAAAAGTTGATTAAGACTGAAAGGGCTTCCCTGAAAATGAGTGCCGAAAGAGATGTAATATCATCCTTCCAGGTAAGAAGACACAGAAGAGGTGATGATTATTGACTGTTGTATCCAGAATACTTTGCAATATATGTAAAACTAAGCTGATTCCTCAAAGAAGGGTTCTAGGTGCTCTGCATGTGCTACTGCTGGGATAGGAACTGACTTTTGAAAACAAGGAAGACCTTTAAGCACAATCCCTCGTTCAGGGACCTAGAACAAAACTCCATTGTGAAAAATATCTTTTAATTACCTTAAGTAAAACTACTCATCCAAATGTCAAATTATCTACCTTGGTTCCTAGGAGGAATAAAGAAAAGTAGATCAGAACCAAAGTATAAGTGGTAGGAAATGACAAGAGTACCATAAACAAGACCAAGATAAACTTAAACCTAAGGAAATTTTTAGCCACAGGTCACTTTGTTGGCAAGATGAATGAAGCATTTGAACAAAAAAATATTTCAGAGATACACCAAAACTAAAAAATTCTTGAACATTTAAGCCATATAGGTCAATTACTTAAGAAATAGGTAAAATAATTTAAAAAGGAACTTAAGATCTCAAAATTGATTTTATGAAAATGGGCACTAACATTGTTTTACAGATACAATACATATATAGGTATGTATGTATGTATTTCTAATCCTAGTGATGAAACTGAATGTCCCTGCTATGGTCACTGGACATTACATTGAAACTTGCATTGTGATTCCAAGTTTCCTCCTTTTTGCAGTGCAGTCTAGCAAATCTTTGAACTTCTGACTATATATTGATAATACTATTTACCGACATAGGCTTCCCTGGTGGCTGAATGGTAAAGAAACTGCCTGCAATGCAGGAGAGGAGATGCAGCAGGAGCTATGGGTTTGATCCCTGGGTCAGGAAGATCCCCTGGAGAGGGAAACGGCAACCCACTCAAGTATTCTTGCCTAGGAAATCCCATGGACAGAGGAGCCTGGTGAGCTACCAGGAGTCTAAAGAGTTGCTAGAGTCAGACAGGACTTAGTGACTGAAAATAACAACAACAAAACACTTTACCTATACAAGATTGTTATTGGTCCAGTGTGGGCATAAAACCTGATGACCCAGTTAAATCAAAGGGGCAGACTAACAGGCCATGGTTGAGGCAGAGTTTTGACCATCACTGTTTGTGATCAAGGAAATGAGTTGTCCCTGATCTTTCTGGTGGCCATCTTGGGACTATGAGGAAGGAAGCTTGGCAATAAAACCAACAAGAGAGGGAGGAGAGAAGGGAGGAATCACTGTGAATCTGAGCATAAACCATGATATCCTACACGAGGAGTCTTTCTGACCTCTAAACTTTGTGTTATGTAAGAACAAATGCAATCCATTTTATTGGTAGTTTCTTCTCACATTTCCAAAATGAGCACTCTCTTTCCTTTTTGTCTGGATCAAGTAGGCATTAAATCTCTGAAAATGAAGGCAGTCTATATATGTTAGACCCATTTATGGGCTAAGTACTAGTTGATATCTCACATATGCAATCTTATTTAACTTTACAATTCCTAAACTATACGATAAAACAATCGAAGGCAAGAGTGAAATGATTTGCCTAAGGTACATGGGATTTTAACCAAGTCTGTCTGGTTACAGATCTCATTTTTTTTTTTTAATTTTTATTCATTATGTCACTGATCAAAGAGATTATAAATCTTTATGGAAGGTATCCCTATTTGGTAGATGTCTGCTAAAAACGGATTCTTTAAAAGGTATCAAACAGTACCCTGGATAATCATTAGTGCTTTTGCAGTGAATAACATAATGACTAGATAGTGGTGGCAGTTGCTTTATCCTTCTAACCAAAAACTGCAAAAAGCCTCAGAACAAAGAAATTATTAAAAGCCTGCATAAAACCATCACTGATTACATTTCCCCATGTGGTTTCCCTCTCTATTGTAGAAATTCTCTCCTAATTCAAAAGAAGCTATTATTAAAAAGCTAATCTCCTCTTACATGAAGAACAGTATAAGCTGCAAATATCTCAAAATGTGTACTAAACATGATTCCACTGAAGGGTTAGAATAGCAGGACTATTATCAAGACATAAGGGAAAAGAATAGAAACCTCTGAATAATATAAGAAAATTCTTATCATGAAAAGTGGCTTATTTAACGGCAAACAGTGACATCTTCAAAAAAGCATTCTTCTCTTTTCTGTAAGCAACACATAAAACTGTCAGATTCTACTACACACATGTCAAAAGAAGAAGAAAACTAAAATAAATGTTGAAAATAGGGAGCATTAAAAAGCAATGCTGAGCTGAGTGGAAGGAAATAGGAAAATAGGGAATGGAAATAAACTTCTGTGTTAGCATCTGGTGTCAAGGTCCTGCCTATGTTTATCTTATTGAAGAAAAGCATGGAATATGTTTGTCTAGACAAGTTATATTTGGTAAAAGTGAGCGCATCAAGCTTCCAAATCAATAATTCTGTTGATCCTAAGTTTATTTTGATCAGTCGTTTTAAGAATAATGCAAATACTAACTGGAATGTCTTTAAGTGATAAAGCAACAGTATAGAAAATCCAGTGATGAATAGAATACAATATTGGAGGCTTTGTGATTTAAAAGAAAGAAAAAAACATTGGTTTGTTACTATAGGATTATGAGTATGCTCAGACATCAAACTTCTCTAACAGACTAAAAAAAAAAAAAAAAATCTTTCCAATAAAAACAATTAACCAATGTCTTATGAGAATAGCAATGCATTTAAAAAGTGAACATAATGTTCTATTGACTCCAAAATATTATGCAAAAGAATTCTGATTAATGCAAATAAACTGTTTATTTTGACTAATTTTGAGGTGATAATCATATCACAGTTCTTAAATTATTTAATGATAGTCATCAAATGTTTACTCATCAACATATACAAAACACAGGTCTAATAGTCACAGTACAAAAAAGACCATAGGGAGGAGTCATAGTCTTTACCTTTAAGAACTTTGTTGAGTATGAAGCACTTATAATTATTAAAAGCAACGGAATGTGTTGAGTTCACTAAGAGAAAGGTATACAAACTTTAGGTGGGTTCTGGTGCAAGAAGTGCTTATTTTCAATTGGAACGTGAGTAAAGCCCTCATGGTAGAGATAGCACCTGGACGGACTTTGGATTGTGTGATGGGGAGGGCATGTAGACGCAGGGATCATGTTGGCAGAGAGACTAGGGCTCAGAAATCCCAGTTTTCCAGCAAGAATAACTAATATTGGTGGGATCTCTTCACTCTGCTGAATTTGTACTCTGTTGTAACATGGATCTCACTGCTTGATCTACTGCTCTCTTACATTTCTACAGATTGATGACAAGGTCTGAGGTAAGCTGGTTAGAAATTAACTATGTATTTCCCTTAACACTCTTATGTATTTAAAAACTTTCCATTTTATTCTGGAAATCTTTTGTATTGGGTATGGCTGCCTAGGTGCATTAGTGATGAAGAAACCACCTGCAAAAGCAGGAGACATGAGAGACAGGTTTTGATCCCTGGGTTGGGAAGATCCCCTAGAGGAGGGCATGGCAACCCACTCCAGTATTCTTACCTGGAGAATCCTATGGACAGAGCAGCCTGGCGGGCTACAGTCCATTGCTTTGCAAAGAGTCAAGCACTACTGGAGTAGCTGAGGAAGCACACACACAAGAGATGAGACTTGTCCCTAATAGCTGTTTTTCAGTCTTCTACTACTGTTGAACCTAGTTGACATTTTTTCCGTACACCAAATTCCATAAAGAAAACTGTCATACATTTTTAAATTCAAACTTTGTGGAAGTCATATTATATCAGATGCAAGTTTGATCACCAGTCTCCTTTCTTATCAGAATCTTGTCTAACTGGAGGAAAAAGTGGTCTATTAGTAGTGGCTACCCTGAACTTCAGTCTTACAGGTGTGAAGTCACAACATGACTCACATTCGCATTGAGGAGATACAAGTGATCATCTGAACTGCAGCCCATATCATGACCTTCTCAGAAAGATGTGCTCAGTTAGCACAGAGCACAAGTGCACAGCACAGGGACTTTATGGCCCCTCTGATCTTGATCTTTGAACACTAGCTTCTTACCTCAATTTAATTAACAGTCCTTTTCTGACTCTTCTTTGTCTCTTAAATTTTAATGTTTCTTCACATCTCCCTTCTTTTCCCTCCTCCTGAGACCTAGACACCTGTTTCCAGCTGCCTATCTGCCACCTCAATCTAGAAACAACAATAATGCTAATAACTATGAATTATAGAACACATACAATGTGCTTGGGCACTGTCTGGGCACTTTACGTTTTTCATTCAGTTTAAATGTCAAAGACTTCTAAAAATCAGATATTTTTCCTCTTTTATTCGAACATCAGAAAGTCTAGGTCATGCACTCAAGGTCATATGGCTGAAGAAACTAGTATGTCAGTCCATCCTAAAACCTGATCTAAGAAATCCATGCAATTTCCATTGTTTTACCATACATCTCACAGAAGTATCATTGTCTCTGTTTTTCATGTCATTACCATTGATCAAATTGCCAACATCCACTGGATCACAGAAAAAATAAGAGTTCCAGAAAAATATCTATTTCTGATTTATTGACTATACCAAAGCCTTTGACAGTGTAGATCACAACAAACTGGAAAATTCTTCAAGAGATGGGAATACTAGACCACCTGAACTGCTTCCTGAGAAATCTGTATGCAGGTGAAGAAGCAACAGTTAGAACCAGACATGAACAACTGACTGGTTGCAAATTGGGAAAGGAGCACATAGAGGCTGTATACTGTGACCCTGCTTATTTAACTTATATGCAGAGTACATCATGCGAAATGCCAGGCTGGATGAGGCATAAGCTGGAGTCAAGATTGCTGGGAGAAATATCGATAACCTTGAATATGCAGAGGACACCACCCTTATGGCAGAAAATGAAGAGGAACAGAAGAGCCCCTAGATGACAGTGAAAGGGGAGAGTGAAAAAGCTGGTATAAAACTCAGCATTCAAAAACTAAGGTCATGGCGTCTGGTCCCATCACTTCATGGTGAATAGATGGGGAAACAATGGGAACAATGAGAGACTTTATTTTCTTAGACCCCAAAATCACTGCAGATGGTTACTGAAGCTGTGAAATTAAAAGATGCTTGCTCCTTGGAACAAGATCAGATCAGATCAGTCGCTCAGCTGTGTCCGACTCTTTGCAACCCCATGAATCACATCACGCCAGGCCTCCCTGTCCATCACCAACTCCCGGAGTTCACTCAGACTCACGTCCATTGAGTCAGTGATGCCATCCAGCCATCTCATCCTCTGTCATCCCCTTCTCCTCCTGCCCCCAATCCCTCCCAGCATCAGAGTCTTTTCCAATGAGTCAACTTTTCGCATGAGGTGGCCAAAGTATTGGAGTTTCAGCTTTAGCATCATTCCTTCCAAAGAAATCCCAGGGCTGCTCTCCTTCAGAATGGACTGGTTGGATCTCCTTGCAGTCCAAGGGACTCTCAAGAGTCTTCTCCAACACCACAGTTCAAAAGCATCAATTCTTCGGCGCTCAGCCTTCTTCACAGTCCAGCTCTCACATTCATATATGACCACAGGAAAAACCATAGCCTTGACTAGACGAATCTTTGTTGGCAAAGTAATGTCTCTGCTTTTGAATATGCTATCTAGGTTGGTCATAACTTTCCTTCCAAGGAGTAAGCGTCTTTTAATTTCATGGCTGCAGTCACCATCTGTAGTGATTTTGGAGCCCAGAAAAATAAAGTCTGACACTGTTTCCACTGTTTCCCCATCTATTTCCCATGAAGTGGTGGGACTGGATGCCATGATCTTCGTTTTCTGAATGTTGAGCTTTAAGCCATCTTTTTCACTCTCCACTTTCACTTTTATCAAGAGGCTTTTGAGTTCCTCTTCACTTTCTGCCATAAGGGTGGTGTCATCTGCATATCTGAGGTTATTGATATTTCTCCTGGAAATCTTGATTCCAGCTTGTGTTTCTTCCAGTAAAGAGTTTCTCATGATGTACTCTGCATAGAAGTTAAATAAACAGGGTGACAATATACAGCCTTGATGAACTCCTTTTCCTATTTGGAACCAGTTTGTTGTTCCATGTCCAGTTCTAACTGTTGCTTCCTGACCTGCATACAAATTTCTCAAGAGGCAGATCAGGTGGTCTGGTATTCCCATCTCTTTCAGAATTTTCCACAGTTTATTGTGGTCCACACAGTCAAAGGCTTTGGCATAGTCAATAAAGCAGAAATAGATGCTTTTCTGGAACTCTCTTGCTTTTTCTATGATCCAACAATGTTGGCAATTTGATCTCTGGTTCCTCAGCCTTTTCTAAAACCAGCTTGAACATCAGGAATTTCACGGTTCACATATTGCTGAAGCCTGGCTTGGAGAATTTTGAGCATTACTTTACTAGCGTGTGAGATGAGTGCAATTGTGCAGAAGTTTGAGCATTCTTTGGCATTGCCTTTCTTTGGGATAGGAATGAAAACTGAGCTTTTCCAGTCCTGTGGCCACTGCTGAGTTTTCCAAATTTGCTGGCATATTGAGTGCAGCACTTTCACAGCATCATCTTTCAGGATTTGGAATAGCTCAACTGGAATTTCATCACCTCCACTAGCTTTGTTCTTTGTGATGCTTTCTAAGGCCCACTTGACTTCACATTCCAGGATGTCTGACTCTAGGTCAGTGATCACACCATCATGATTATCTGGGTCATGAAGATCTTTTTTGTACAGTTCTTCTGTGTATTCTTGCCATCTCTTCTTAATATCTTCTGCTTCTGTTAGGTCCATACCATTTCTGTCCTTTATTGAGCTCATCTTTGCATGAAATGTTCCTTTGGTATCTCTGATTTTCTTGAAGAGATCCCTAGTCTTTCCCATTCTGTTGTTTTCCTCTATTTCTTTGCATTGATCGCTGAAGAAGGCTTTCTTATCTCTTCTTGCTATTCTTTGGGACTCTGCATTCAGATGTTTATATCTTTCCTTTTCTTCTTTGCTTTTTGCTTCTCTTCTTTTCACAGCTATTTGTAAGGCTTCCCCAGACAGCCATTTTGCTTTTTTTGGCTTTCTTTCCTATGGGAATGGTCTAAAAGCTATGACTAACCTAGATAGAATATTAAAAAGCAGAGGCATTCTTTGCCAACAAAAGTCTGTAGAGTCAAAGCTATGGTTTTTCCATTAGTCATGTGTGGCTGTGAGAGTTGGACCATAAGGAAAGGTGAGCCTTATGGTCCAACTCTCACAGCCACACATGAAGAATTGTGTGGTTTTAAACTGTGGTGTTGGAGAAGACTCTTGATATCCCTTGGACTGCAAGGAGATCCAACCAGTCAATCCTAAAGAAAATGAGTCCTGAATATTCATTGCAAAGACTGATGCTGAAGCTGAAGCTCCAATATTTTGGCCACCCGATGTGAAGAACTGACTCACTGGAAAAGACCATAATGCTGGGAAAGATTGAAGGCAGGAGGAAGAAGAAGGGGACAACAGAGGATGAGATGGTTGGATGGCATTACCGAGTCAATGGACATGAATTTGAGCAAGTTCAGGGAGTTGGTGATAGACAGGGAAGCCTGGCTTGCTGCAGTCCCTGGGGTTGCAAAGAGTCAGACATGACTGAGCGACTGAGCTGAACTGAACCACCTTTCAATTCTCTCAAACTAGAAAACTTGAAATTATTTCTTCTATCCCTCTATAAGTTATTAACTTAGTCTCTTAAATATCATTTCCAGTTCAGTTCAGTTCAGTCGCTCAGTCGTGTCCGACTCTTTGTGACCCCATGAATCGCAACATGACAGGCCTCCCTGTCCATCACCAACTCCCGGAGTTCACCCAGACTCACGTCCATCGAGTCAGTGATGCCATCAAGCCATCTCATCCTCTGTCATTCCCTTCTCCTCCTGCACCCAATCCCTCCCAGCATCAGAGTCTTTTCCAATGAGTCAACTCTTCGCATGAGGTGACCAAAGTACTGGAGTTTTCAGCTTTAGCATCATTCCTTCCAAAGAAATCCCAGGGCTGATCTCCTTCAGAATGGACTGGTTGGATCTCTTTGCAGTCCAAGGGACTCTCGAGAGTCTTCTCCAACACCATAGTTCAAAAGCATCAATTCTTCAAAGCTCAGCTTTCTTCACAGTCCAACTCTCACATCCATACATGACCACTGGAAAAACCATAGCCTTGACTAGATGGACCTTTGTTGGCAAAGTAATGTCTGTGCTTTTCAATGTACTATCTAGGTTGGTCATAACTTTCCTTCCAAGGAGTAAGCGTCTTTTAATTTCATGGCTACAGTCACCATCTGCAGTGATTTTGGAGCCCCCAAAAATAAAGTCTGACACTGTTTCCACTGTTTCCCCATCTATTTCCCATGAAGTGGTGGGACCAGATGCCATGATCTTCGTTTTCTGAATGTTGAGTTTTAAGCCAACTTTTTCACTCTCCTCTTTCACTTTCATTAAGAGACTCTTTAGGTCCTCTTCACTTTCTGCCATAAGTGTGGTGTCATCTGCATATCTGAGGTTATTGATATTTCTCCTGGCAATCTTGATTCCAGCTTGTGCTTCTTCCAGCCCAGTGTTCCTCATGATGTACTCTGCATATAAGTTAAATAATCAGGGTGACAATATACAGCCTTGACATACTCCTTTTTCTATTTTGAACTAGTCTGTTGTTCCATGTCCAGTTCTAACTGTTGCTTCCTGACCTGCATACAAATTTTTCAAGAGGCAGGTCAGGTGATTTGGTATTCCCATCTCTTTCAGAATTTTCCACAGTTTATTGTGATCCACACAGTGAAAGGCTTTGGCATAGTCAATAAAGCAGAAATAGATGTTTTTCTGGAACTCTCTTGCTTTTTCCATGATCCAGCGGATGTTGGCAATTTGGTCTCTGGTTCCTCTGCCTTTTCTAAAACCAGCTTGAACATCTGGAATTTCACAGTTCACGTATTGCTGAAGCCTGGCTTGGAGAATTTTGAGCATTACTTTACTAGTGTGTGAGATGAGTGCAATTGTGTGGTAGTTTGAGCATTCTTTGGCATTGCCTTTCTTTGGGATTGGAATGAAAACTGACCTTTTCTTAATCCCCCTTAAATCTCACTGTTACAGCTAGGTTCTTATTTCATCTTTTCTGAGCCTTCAGCCATTTTTCCTGTCTCTGAACTTTCCCCTCTTTAATCCATTCTTTCAATTTCTGCCACAATTGTATTCTCTGAAATATCCAAATTGGTTTACAGGGAGTTACATTTTCTTCATGTACCCCGCCTTTTTTTGGAGTTTCTGATGTATCAAGGAGGTATTTTTTACAAACCCAAACAAATCATAATAAAACACAGAAGAAGGTCCTTCAATTTTTACATAGGAAAAAAATGCCTTTCAGATAAATGCTCTGAAAAGATTGTTTTGATGGTAGAGTTAAAGAAGGATTGGAAGAAGAAGAAAATGAAGCTATAGAAGCTGGCTTTCTCTGTTCAGTAAACTCTTAGTCTTTACAGTGTGGATAAATACAGGCACGATATGTCTCTGATTTGGGGATCAGATTAAGTTGGGAACACTGAGGATTTTGCCCCAAGTGATCCACTGCCTTTCTGGGTCGACTCAGATTAATACTGATTAAAATACTGCTAAAAATTAATGCTGTACATTAGGGAACAGATGTGAGGTCATCATGTGAGTTCAAGAATAGGGACTTCTGATTTCTAATCCAGCCTGATATCCTCTTTAGCTTTGGGGAATTGAGTTGGTAAATCTGCTTTGCAGAAACATGGCTCGTAAACATGCACAGGCCGTTTCATTAGTTAATATGCCTGATTCTTCCAGTGACCACATTTTTTACTGTACACATATCTCTCTATAAACAGTTACTGGATTTTTCCCTCATTCTCTGGAGTTATCTTTATTATCATCACAAAATCAAAATCACAAATTCATTGATAGTGTTAGTACGCTATTAAGACTATATCAACTAGTTTAATCCATTTATGTTTATACAAAGCCTACTTTAGACACTTTAAAAAGTTTCTTCACTTCTAAGCATCCTGGGGAACTCAAGTTCTGTATGCAATACTCACAAACCCCTTAATTACAGCTATGGAATAGGTAAGCCTGACATAGTTCTAGGTCAATTTTGATAAAATGTACAGATGAATTGTTTAGATTATATATATTTATACAAGATATTTCAACCAAATATTGAATCAGCCAATTGGGAGGTGGTTCTAAATTGATGGCTTTGAATGCATTTAGGAAGAATATAGTCAATATATTCTTGGCCCTGTTGCAACTTAGTGAACATGGGTTTGGATTTGCATTACCTGGAAACTGTGCATTTATATACACATACACATATGTATCTATACACATATGAAAAACTAAAAGAAACCTTCAAGAACCATTTCTAAATTTTAAAAATTAGTATTATTGTAAAACAAAACACTGAACTAGGAATTTCAGAGTTCATAAGATAACTTAGTGTTCTTGGAGAAGCATGTTAACATAAGATATCCTAAATTATCTGTGGCATTTAAGAAAAGGTGAAGTGTGTGGCTACTGTATAAATGCAAATTAATTCAGAGTAGCTTTGCAGATCTCTAGGGGTGGTAATTTAGTCTAATGGGAACTTAATAACTCATATTAAATACATTACTAATCTGATGCTTTGCTTACAGTAAATTAGAACCAGTGAAATTATAAATCACTTATTGAAAGAAACAAATATTATCTTCTTGAATTGAATTTGAATCTTCTCTTAACTAACAAACAGCAGGTAGGAAGAGTTCTTATTGTTTCCAAATAAATTCTCATCAAGTTTCACCTTCATGCTAAAACATTAAGTAACCATATTTAATTCAGACAATCAAACCAGTGCCTTTCATGTAATCATATAATTCTGTAAATATCAACTAGGACCTTTTCCAGTTCATATTTAACTATATACTACCTCCTTCCACCGAATAAGCGGGGCATGTGTGTTTAATTATAAATATTTAGTCATGCATTGCTCAGGATCCTCCATGCTCAATGGCTTCTAATAATGACAATAATAGTAATAATAATTATGATGCCCACCCAGATCATGGTCCAAAAAAATATCTACAAAGGTATTCCAAAATTTTGATTCCGTGTAAATGATTATTCCATATAATTATATAAAACAAAGTAGTCACTAAGAGATTTTTATTCTCTTTGCATTATCCAAGGTAACACTGATCATGTTTTTCCTAAAACCAAGTATTCATTTACTGACCTTTCTTATAGGCTTTAGTTTTTGTCATTAGGCTGGTTCACAGTTATTTCTGCCCGATATAATTGCAAAGGATATACAAGATAAAACTTTATATCCATCT
Source organism: Bos javanicus (assembly GCF_032452875.1). NCBI lineage: Eukaryota > Metazoa > Chordata > Mammalia > Artiodactyla > Bovidae > Bos > Bos javanicus. The sequence goes on along the minus strand of NC_083875.1, from coordinate 36,215,923 downwards.
GTTCTTTTATTCATTCATTCTCTCTTGTATACAAATTTAAAGAGTTTCTACTTTGGGCCAGACACTATTCTAGAAGCTTCAGAACATCAGTGAAGTAGACAAAGTTCATATCTTCATGGTTACTCTCTGGTTGGGGGTACAAACAACAGACTAAACAAATCATTAGGTCAGCTGGTCCTAAGGTCTTGAAGGGAACAGCATGATGAGAGGAGTAGTGAGAATACCAGTGTAGGCTTATTATTTTGGGGTGGGAGGATTTCATGAAAATACCCTGGGACGTGGTACATTATACTGCTGCTGCTAAGTCACTTCAGTCATGTCCAACTCTGTGTGACCCCATAGATGGTAGCCCACCAGGCTCCACCGTCTCTAAAATTCTCCAGGCGAGAACACTGGAGTGGGTTGCCATTTCCTTCTCCAATGCATGAAAGTGAAAAGTGAAAGTGAAGTCGCTCAGTCGTGTCCGACTCGCAGCAACCCCATGGACTGCAGCCCACCAGGCTCCTCTGCCCATGGGATTTTTCCGGGCAAGAGTACTGGAGTGGGTTGCCATTGCCTTCTCCAGTACATTATAAGCACAAATTAAAAGAAAATGAGAGAGTGAGCCATGGCGATACCCTGGAGAAAAAGCATTCCAGATACACGGGTGCTTTGGCAAAGGTTAAAAGGCTCGGGGCTAGCATAAGATGCATTTGCTCAAAAGACAACAGGAGACCTGTGTTGCTGGACCTGACTGAGTACTAGGGAAGGAAGCAGAAACTAAGGTCAGAGAGCGGGTGATGGAATATGGTTGGCCAGAAGACAAATAGCTTTACAGAGCACTCAAAGGACTTTCAGTTTTATAATGGGGGAGATACTGGAGACTTCTGAGCAGAGGAAGGGCATGATTCCATGTGTTTTTAAAGTGACACTCTGGTTAATATGTGACGATCATACTGGGGAGAGGGCAGGGAAAGGCAAGATAGATCAGCAGGAAGGTGTTTGCAATAAAACAGCTCTGAGATAAGAGCTCAGATTGGAGCTGAAGTAACAGATTTGAAGAGAAATGGTAAGATTTTGGATATATTATGAGAGTAAAATCATCTGACAATGTTGATGGAATCATCATGCAAAATGAAAAGGACAGTCAAGGATAAGCATTTTGGCCTGAAAAAACTAGTATGATGGAGCTGCTATTACTGAGTGAAGGAAGACTAGAGGGAAGTCTTAAGCATGCAGTGAGAAATCAGGATTTCCATCTTGTTAAATTTTTTTAGATGCATGATAGATAACCATGTGGAGATGTGGAATAGAGTGTTAGATACATGAATCTGGAGTTTCATGTGGAAGTCAAACCTGGGCATATTAATTTGAGAGGTGTTAGTATATGGATTGGGCTTATATATCCTAAAATATAAAATGCTCCTAAAATAAAAAAAAATATATATATATATATCAATCATCCTATAGAAAAATGTACTAGTAAAATAGTTCACAGGAAAATAAATACAAATGGTTGTTTACCTTATGAGTGAGTGAAGTTGCTCAGTTGTGTCTGACCCTTTGCGACCCCGTGGACTGTAACCTACCAGGCTCCACCATCCATGGGATTCTCCAGGCAAGAATACTGGAGTGGGTTGCCATTTCCTTCTCCAGGGAATCTTCCCGACCCAGGGATTGAACCCAGGTCTCCCGCCTTGCAGGCAGACGCTTTAACCTCTGAGCCACCAGGGTTCTTATCAAAATTCCTTATATAAAGACTTATATTTACATTATATAAAGACTCAAATCTTGCTCATAATAATGAATACATATGAAGGCTTTTGGACTAACAAAAATGAAAAGTTTGACAACATACAGTATTGATGGAACTTTGTGAAGATAATCTTTGTGGAGAACTGTTCTCTGTTATATTACTGGTGGAAATGCAGAATGTTACAACTACTATTCAGGAAAATTTGGCAACATCTAGCCAAATTGACCCAGAAATCTCAATTCTAAAAATCTATCCCAAAAAAGTACTGGCAAAAATAACTAACAATATATATGTACAAAATTATTCATTCTAAGACTACTTGGCTTCCCTAAGGGCTCATCAGTAAAGAATCAACCTGCCAATGCAGGAAATGCAAATTCAATCCCTAGGTCAGAATGATCCTCTGGAGATGGAAATGGCAACCGACTCTAGTATTCTTGCCTGGGCAATGCCATGGACAGAGGAGTGTGGAGGGGTTGCAAAGAGCTGGAAATGACTTTTGACATGTATCAAAGTATCTTAATAATTATATTCTTAATAAATCAGTCCAGTTCAGTTCAGTCGCTCAGTCATGTCCGACTCTTTGTGACCCCATGAATCGCAGCACACCAGGCCTCCCTGTCCATCACCAACTCCTGGAGTTCACTCAAACTAATATCCACCAAGTCGGTGATGTCATCCAGCCATCTCATCCACTGTCGTCCCCTTCTCCTCCTGCCCCCAATCCCTCCCAACATGAGGATCTTTTCCAATGAGTCAGCTCTTCACATGAGGTAGCCAAAGTATTGGAATTTCAGCTTTAGCATCAGTCCTTCCAATGAATACCCAGGATTGGTCTCCTTTAGAATGGACTGGTTGGATCTCCTTGCAATCCAAGGGACTCTCAAGAGTCTTTTCCAACACCATAGTTCAAAAGCATCAATTCTTCAGCACTCAGCTTTTTTCACAGTCCAAGCCTCATATCCATGCATGACTACTGGAAAAACCATAGCCTTGACTAGACGGACCTTTGTTAGCAAAGTAATGTCTCTGCTTTTGAATATGTTATCTAGGTTGGTCATAACTTTCCTTCCAAGGAGTAAGCGTCTTTTAATTTCATGGCTGCAATCACCATCTGCAGTGATTTTGGAGCCCCCCCCAAAAAAAGTCTGACACTGTTTCCACTGTTTCCCCATCTATTTCCCATGAAGTGATGGGACCAGATGCCATGATCTTCATTTTCTGAATGTTGAGCTTTAAGCCAACTTTTTCACTCTCCTCTTTCACTTTCATCAAGAGGCTTTTTAGTTCCTCTTCACTTTCTGCCATAAGGGTGGTGTCATCTGCACATCTGAGGTTATTGATATTTCTCCCGGCAATCTTGATTCCAGCTTGTACTTCTTCCAGCCCAGTATTTCTCATGATGTACTCTGCATATAAGTTAAATAATCAGGGTGACAATATACAGCCTTGACATACTCCTTTTCCTATTTGGAACCAGTCTGTTGTTCCATGTCCAGTTCTAACTGTTGCTTCTTGACCTGCATACAGGTTTCTCAAGAGGCAGGTCAGGTATTCCCATGGGAATTCCCATCTCTGGTATTCCCATCTCTTTTAGAATTTTCCACAGTTTATTATGACCACACAGTCAAAGGCTTTGGCATAGTCAGTAAAGCAGAAATAGATTTTTTTCTGGAACTCTTTTGCTTTTTTGATGATGCAGCAGATGTTGGCAATTTGATCTTTGGTTCCTCTGCCTTTTCTGAAACCCGCTTGAACATCTGGAAGTTCACAGTTCACGTATTGCTGAATCCTGGCTTGGAGAATTTCGAGCATTACTTTACTAGTGTGTGAGATGAGTGCAATTGTGCGGTAGTTTGAGCATTCTTTGGCATTGCCTTTCTTTGGGATTGGAATGAAAACTGACCTTTTCCAATTACATGTAGCCTATTTTGTAGAATAACAGACCATGGGGTCGCAAAGAGTAAGATACGACTTAGTGACTAAAACAATGACAACAATAGTAAAGTACTTGAAACATCTCAGATGTTCATCAGTGGGGGACTGGTAGAATAAATCATGGTATATCCATGTGATAGAGAGCCACGTAACTGTGAAAGGACTACTATATACTGTTATGGAGTAATATTCATGATATATTGTTGATTGAAAATGTCAAGGAAGAGACTAGTACCTAGTGTTCTATTAATCATCTGAGAAAGAAAGTGTTATAGGTATGTATCTATTTATATATATTTTTAAACTGGGAGTGCAAACCAGAAATCAGATTTTTAAGTTTACTGATGGAGAAATGTAAGATAGAAGAGAAAGGGGAGAAAGTACAGAAACAGAAATTAAGACTTATATTTACATTTTAACTCATATGGAAGAAATCAGATAAATGATCTATCTGTCCCCTTTGCTGGTTTTTGTTGTTTTTCACTTTGAAACTATATAAATATTTTATATAATTATAAAACTAAATTAAATATAATAATCCCTATAATTACCATGAAATTGGCACTAACAAATTATTTAAACACCCCAGGGCTAAGTTTCCTTATGAGCAACATAAAGAAGTTAAACTATAAGATTATTAAGTGATGGATTTTTGACATGTATCAAAGAGTCTTAATAATTATATTCAAATAAATAATTCAGTTCAGTTCAGTTTAGTCTCTCAGTTGTGTCCGACTCTTTGCGACCCCATGAATCGCAGCACGCCAGGCCTCCCTGTCCATCACCAACTCCTGGAGTTCACTCAGACTCACGTCCATCGAGTCAGTGATGCCATCCAGCCATCTCATCCTCTGTCGTCCCCTTCTCCTCCTGCCCCCAATCCCTTCCAGCATCAGAGTCTTTTCCAATGAGTCAACTCTTCCCATGAGGTGGCCAAAGTACTGGAGTTTCACCTTTAGCATCATTCCTTCCAAAGAACATCCCAGGGCTGATCTCCTTCAGAATGGACTGGTTGGATCTCCTTGCAGTCCAAGGAACTCTCAAGAGTCTTCTCCAACACCACAGTTCAAAAGCATCAATTCTTTGGTGCTCAGCTTTCTTCACAGTCCAACTCTCACATCCATACATGACCACTGGAAAAACCATAGCCTTGACTAGACAGACCTTTGTTGGCAAAGTAATGTCTCTGCTTTTTAATATGCTATCTAGGTTGGTCATAACTTTTACACATAGCCTATTTTGTGAAGTAGCAATACTCTTTTTGTGGTACTTACACCATCAAAGACTCTGTGCTGTGTTTTGATTTATTATCTCTCTTAACCCTCACAGCTACTCTAGGAAGTAGGTATTCAATATTTGATTTTAAAAATAAAGAACTTTATTCCCTAGACAGGCTAAGTAACTTACCCTAGGTTACAAAACTATTTAAGTGTTGCAGCCAGCCAGCATTTAGAAACAGTTTTATAAAATTTTAATATCTGAATTTTTCCCTTTCCAGTGTTCTATGCTGCCTTCTCAAGCTTAATGAACCATATAATTTTAGAAACACACATTTTTTTTTGCTACTCAAATATACCAGTCAATTCTGAATCTTCATAAAATCAACAGCACCAAAGTTACGGTATGCCTGAAAACAGAAGAATTATTTCGCTGTTTTAGAGAATAAGGGCAATACCCACTATTCAGATGGATGAAGATGTTTGTACTACAATAATATCTATCACTGGTGAATATTGTATTTTTAGCAACGCTCTTTACTACTTAAAATATTATATTAGCACATATGTAGTACAAAAAATAAAATAAAATTAACAACTGCCATAACATCACCGCCAATGACTTAGGAAAATCATAGTAAATTCACTAATCCACATGCAATGTCCCCTGCCACCCACAGACCTCTATACGATTTTCCCCTAGGCTAAAGTAGTTATTTGTTGCTAGATCTTACTATGTTTCCAGCCACTCTTTGCACTTTCCTATCATGCCTCCTCATGATTTAGTCTGTTTGTTTACAATTTGTGATTTTAAATCTATTGATGGTGTATTCCTGCAAGAGTTCTTGGGTCAAATCAATTGAGCAGCAAAGCAAATACTTATTTTAACTGCTTGCTAGTTCATTCCATCTTAAAAATGCCCTGGATGGCCAATCAATACAAAGTTGGAAGAAAAATGTAAGAAGGAGCAAGAAATCTGGCATGTTGAGAAAGAAGTATTTTGTAGGCATAGCCAAGGCCATTCAGACTCAATGCGCATGTTCTGACTACCAGATAAGGAGATCTGTGTACTGTGTATTGATATGAGTTCTGTGTACTATATATTGATATGAGTACTGTCCTCAATATCAATCCTACTAAGATAGCAGTTAGGGTGTCACTCTCCTATGATGAGATCTTTCAGCTGTTACAGTCTAACACAGTTTCTCCTTTGCTTTTAGGGAGTGGATGTGTAAAAAGAATACTGGAGCAGGAGCTAGACTGGCTTTCCCCTGGGACCATGTGCCTTGCTCTAAGTCACTTAGTCTTTTAATTCTCACCTTAAAAGGAGTGATGAACCTGGAACTCTATAACCATACAGAGGCTCTAACTTCCAAGATGGTGACCTATCTTTTTAGCTCAGGTTAAGAGTAAGATGCTGATTGAAATTTTGATTATTATTATACAACTATTTATTAAATGATGATAAAGCTAAGAGGAACTGAAGGACTTTTTAATGAAAGTGAAAGAAGACAGTGAAAAAGCTTGCTTGAAACTCAACATGTATACCTGTGGCGGATTCATTTTGATATTTGGCAAAAATAATACAATTATGTAAAGTTTAAAAATAAAATAAAATTTAAAAAAAAAGTAAAAAAAACAAAAAAAGATCTTAGCATCCGGTCCCATCACTTCATGGCAAATAGATGGGGAAGCAATGGGAACAATGAGAGACTTTATTTTCTTAGACTCCAAAATCACTGCAGATGGTGCCTGCAACTGTGAAATTAAAAGACACTTGCTCCTTGGAAGAAAAGTTATGGTCTACCTAGACAGCATATTAAAAAGCAGAGACATTACTTTGCCAACAAAGGTCCATCTAGTCAAAGTTATGGTTTTTCCAGTACTCATGTATAGATATGAGAGTTGGACTTTAAAGAAAGCTGAACACCAAAGAATTGATGCTTTTGAACTGTGGTGTTGGAGTAGACTCTTGAGAGTCTCTTGGACAGCAAGGAGAGCCAACCAGTCCATCCTAAAGGAAATCATCCTAAAGGAATATTCATTGGAAGGACTGATGCTGAAACTCCAATACTTTGGCCACCTGATATGAAGAAATGACTCATTTGAAAAGACCCTGATGCTGGGAAAGATTGAGGGCAGGAGGAGAAGGGGACAACAGAGAATGAGATGGTTTGATGGCATCACTGACTCAATGGACATGCGTTTGAGTAGGCTCGGGGAGTTGGTGATGGACAGGGAAGCCTGGTGTACTGCAGTCCATGGGATGGTAAAGGGTCAGACACGACTGAGTGACTGAACTGAACTGAACACAAGATATAGTGTTGCCCTATTATTTATACATGGTTATGGGTATTTAAAAGTGCTCTGTGCTAAATTAAATGTATTATGTTTTAATTATAGTAAAAATAATTTAAAGCTGCACTAGAGAAACCAAATGCTGTCGTTACCTTTTTTTCTTTTTTCTTGTTATCCTTTCTTGATTTGTAAGAGACCATCATTGATTAGGTCCAAATGACTTGGGCAATTAAGTTGTATTTATTAAAAAATATTGTAAAAGTGTAGATTTTAGTCCCTTTGTATTCAGATATACTGGCACATCATGCTAAACAATGTATATAGCATCCAACAGCAGGCCCCTAAGGTTCCTGAATATGGGTCCACTTTCAAATAAGATGGATAGATAAAGGTGAAGTGCTAAAAGAAACTAAAGAACAACTGGTCATCCTTCCCTTAAAAGCATATCTTATGATTAAAATAATGTCCACAAAGAAGAAAATACACAAGCAAGAAAAATGCAACCAATCCTAAGGGCTTCCTTTCTGTTTTCCATAGCAGAGTTTGCCCCTTGTTTAGTTCTATTTTCCTGAATAGGTGTAGTTCTGTGTAAGGCCTTGTGATGTTCCTAGTACATTTTCATCTTCCTTTATTTGTTACCTATTTTTATAATAAAAATGATAGCAAATATCTGGCAAACAGATAAATGTAAACTGATTCTAGTGCTTTTCACCACCTCCAAACCAAATGGGAACCGTAAAAGACATCTCATTTCCAAACCAACACAGTGCTGCCTGCCTCCTAGTAGCTAAGGAGAAGTGCAAGGTATCCAGGATATTGTTGATAGACACCAGGCTGGCTCCAGCTGTCAAAAACACAGCTGTTGGGTTTCCTTTTGAGTGATCAGTGCTACCGATGCCCGCCAGCTAGTGTGTTCTCTGATAAGGTCCAGTGGAGAGCTGCAAAAGAGCTGAACACTTGGCTTCTAATAGCAAATGCAAAAACAAATTTCCCAACAAATTGCATTTTCAGCACTGCCTGATGCCATGCGATTAAACGGGCTGAATTTGTTCTAGTCCACTAACTCGGAAGACATCATGATGGAACAGTTTCTCTTGGTGACTGTTAAACGTTAAAGCAGTTAAGGGAAGGATTTTTTTTTTTTTTTTTAACTTCTACAAAGCAGGGAGGTGGGGAGAGGGAAAGCTGATCAAGCTTATTAGAGCTGCTCAATTAGGAGAAAGCAAATACGGCCATTTAACATCTTCATGAGGGTGAAACCTGTCAATGAAAACTCCTCATGAGGTGTTTTTTTTTTTTTTTTTGGTACACATTTATAAAGTTTTAAACTGGGAAATAGGAGATGATGGAAAATTCAATATTCAGTATTTTCATTTTTTCCCCAAAGCCCTGTGTAAAAATATACCATAGGCAGAAATACTGATAGATCCATTCTCAAAATGCTTCCTGTGTGGTCGGCACTATAGATATATGTTAACTCATTTAATCCTCTCAGTAAGCCTCTGTGACAAGTACTAACACTACTACTTTTTGACAAATGAAGGCACTAAGGGCCAGAGAGGTTAAGTAATTTAACCAAGACCACAGACTTGTCAATGACAGTACCACAGCTTGAACCAGCTCTTCTGGGTTCAGAGTCCAGGCTCCTAATCACTACACACTGCAACCTCTTGAAGTCACAGTACTTTGATATTTGTTTAAATACAGCACTACTGTCGGGCCCACTTTTGGGGAATAATCACTCAGTACAGAATCATTTTGATGATTCAGTTGTGTACTAATGATCAGAGTGAACAACAGCCTGGTGAAACCAGCCCATTCATTTTAAAAATCATCCTCTGGTAGGAAACATTTAATGCCTGCTTTTTCGTGTCTCTTCATTGACTCCTTAGTTGTGTAAATCATGGCTTGTACTGGTTCTACAGTACTTGCAGTGAAGTAGCTGCATAGGTACTCAAATTCAATGGGAAAGTTATGAAGCTACCAGAGAACTGAATTTACAACCTGCCACTTACTGCCAATCCCTTCCCTCAGTTCTACTACTACTAAGTCACGTCACACGTGTCCGACTCTGTGCGACCCAATAGACAGCAGAGCCGCCCCTGGGATTCTCCAGGCAAGAACACTGGAGTGGGTTGCCATTTCCTTCTCCGATGCATGAAAGTGAAAAGTGAAAGTGAAGTCACTCTGTTGTGCCCAACTCTTAGCGACCCCATGGACTGCAGCCTACCAGGTTCCTCCATCCATGGGATTTTCCAGGCAAGAGTACTGGAGTGGGTTGCCATTGCCTTCTCTGCCCTCAGTTCTAGAGAGAAATAAAAATACCCTGTCTATTGCACAGTGTTGCTACATGAATTCAATGTAATAACATATGTGAAAATATTTGACAAGATGGGAGGTTTTACAATGGGTAGAAAACTGAATTGCTCCATGGATTGGGCAGGCTGGGGCAGACGTGGGAGGAATTTCCCCCACTGCTGTGGGAATTAGACACAAACATGAAGCAGAGAGACTGTAAGGCAGAGTTGGGATGAAGAAAGCAGCTCCTCAGGTCTTGGAGAAGCCACCAGGTTAATTTCAAACAATTAGATTAAAACCCTTCTTTGCAATTAACAACTAACACATGTAGTTGCCCTGGTTTTCCTCATTCAATCAATCATTGATTCATTCAAGAACCATTCATGAAGACTTCTAGATAACAAGAATCGTGCTAAGAGGTCAGACCATCACAGCAGTGGAATAACATAGTATTTGGCCAACAGTGTAGTGGAGAAGGCAGATAAGTAAACAGACAAGTACTATATACCCTGCTGGCTTAGGAGCAAACATGTCTATAAAAGTTCATGTGATGATCTTGCCTCTGCCTTGACTGTTACATGTACCACATATTACTGGTGGAGTGATTATCAGCATGCACTCTGTTGTCATTCTCCTGGATGAGAATCCAGATTCCATGATTTGCTAGCTATGTGACCTTGGGATAGTTACTAACCTTCTAAGGGTTTTTTATTTACATTTTCAATGAGAATTAAAATAGAGCCTACCTCACAGAGTTGTAAAATTCACATATGCTTATGCATGTAAAGAGCTCATTGCAGTACTTGGAAAATCTTTCTAACAAATGTTAACTGTTTTGATAATGATGCCAAAACTGACAGCCACCTGCTGCCAAGTCCTAGCCATTTCTCTCTTTCAACCTCAGCTTCATCCTCTGTAACACAGGTTAATAATAATACCTACCTCATAGGGTTACTCGGAAGAAGAAGGATCAAATGTGTAATCCTGGGTTTAGAAACTTAAAATTTCGAAGTCTATATAGAACTGACTTCCTATTTGCCCCTTCTTCCTTTATCTCTTTTTGCCTCAACTTCCCTAAAAGACTAAGCCTAATTATCCACACTGCCATCAACTTCCACTTTCATAGTGATGTATGAATAAGTAAGAGTGAGAAGTAAAGAAGCTGAGAACAATGAAACAGGATTGGGAACAAGCCTAAGAGTAAACTTGGAAATTATGGGAGTTCCTATAAAACTTTAGCTACACTAATGACTTTGATCTAGAAAATAAGTTGTGTTTTCTTTCTATTTTGTGCTTTATATTGCTTTTTCTTCTAATTTCCTTATTTTAGAATGAAGCAACCCTGTCTTCTTTATTGAATTAATATCAAGAGTATAGATATTGATATAATCAAATGACTTTATAATGTATAACTGTGTTGACATAATAACAATATAATAAAACAATTTAAAATAGAATAATTAAGTCAATTATGATTACCAACATGTACTGCTTTCTATGTCTGATTTCTCTTCTATTATTTCCTAAACTGAATCCCAGGGGGCATGAGTTCTATGGAACTTTAAAATATAGGGGAAAATTTTTTTTTTATGAAAAATGTGTTTAGGAAATGATAGAATTCGTAAATTAAAAAAAAAAATCTTTAAATCCACTTAGATGCATTAATCGGAGAATGCAATGGCACCCCACTCCAGTACTCTTGCCTGGAAAATCCCATGGACAGAAGAGCCTGGTAGGCTGCAGTCCATGGGGTCACTAAGATTCGGACAAGACCGAGCGACTTCATTTTCACTTTCATGCATTGGAGAAGGAAATGGCAACCCACTCCAGTATTCTTGCCTGGAGAATCCCAGGGACAGGGGAGCCTGGTGGGCTGCCGTCTATTGGGTCGCACAGAGTTGAACACGACTGAAGTGACTTAGAAGATCCATTAATATGCAGATGAGAACTGAAAGTCCCCTTGGCCTAAAGAGGTTCTATTAGAAGGCTGCAGGTCTAGTTTATTTATTTTTATTTTTATTTTTTTAGTGTTTTTTTTTTTTTCTCATTATTTTATTTTATTTTATTTATTTTTAAACTTTACATAATTGTATTAGTTTAGAGCCAAGAAGTTTCCACCACAGTTCTACCTCTTTCTAAGGTGGAATTCTAGGTAGATAAGCTGTGTTTCAACTGCAAAATGGAGCATGGGACCTCATAAGGTTTTAGTATGAGAATTAAATAAATGAGTCAATACGAGTAGTTACTTAGGAAGAGTAACTGGCATCTAGTTAAATGCTTTATGTGCACTATAAATAAAATAAACTAAAATGTGATTCAGTATTTTTCAAACTTGTTCATCTTCCAAATCTCCTTTCAATGTGTATCAGTCTGGACCAGAAATATTGAAATAAAACAAATAAACCTTCAAATTCATTATTACCTCTTCAATATCACAGTTTTTGCCTTAGCTCAGCCATTACCCTCTCATCTGGTAATGTGTTGGCTACTTCTGACCTTCCTCTAATTCATTCAGGGCTCCATCTACACAGTTATTTTTCCAAAACACAAATTTGTATGTATTATTCCTCTCCTAAAAAAAACTTTCAGGATCTTATAAAGGTCCTATTTTCCAAGAGCTGTATGAAATCCAAACTTCCTCTTGTAATAGTCAATGCTCTTCAACATCTAGCACCAGCCAATATTAACATCACCTTCCTTGGAGCCATTTTCCTCAATTAAACCTTATTCCCAACAAGATGCCACAGTAGCACCTTACATTTCAGCCAATTTCTTTTTGTCTTTGTTTGGCCTGTACTGTTTTCCCCACATGTTTTCTGACAAAATACTTCAGAAATGGCTTCCTTTTGGAAGTCTTTTCTGATCCTATTCTCTCTTACAGAAGACATATATTTATCATTATCTCTTGAGTGCAATAGCTCTTTCTTCCTGTTGTTTAACAAAGCATGCATTCCATTGTATGACAGTTACTCCTTCCGTGTACACTCTGTTCCTGTCTAAACCCTCCAGGGTCAGTGGATGAAACATACTTGTTTATAGAACACCTGACTTTAGGCCTGGAACACAGCAAGAGCTTAATAAATTCTTGTTGTGTTGTACTGAATAAAGAAAATAAAATATCTCTGGGAGACTGCTTGTTTCATTTTCCAGCTCTATTGGCCCTTCTCCATATTCACAAAATGTCAAGTTTTTGTTGCCTTTTGCTTTCAATTTTTATATGTATATATATTTTTAAATCACTCTTATGCAACTCATATACCCAGGTGTAGATGGGCCTTGAACATTGCTTGATGCTCAGTTTAACTTATTTCTCTTTGTCATACTCCATTTTTAAAACATATTTCAAAGCTAAGGCAAGAGAAATGGCGGTTGGCTTAAAATCTCATTATTGCATTTAATCCTGCACCTCTCTTTCTCAGTAACAAAATGTATTTCAGTCTCATTCTGACAAGAAACATCAAAAAAGTATATTTCCAATATGAACACATCTGATAATCTTAGGTACAAAAAGGACATTTCTGTTTTTCTTCCTTTATAGAACGCTGCTAAATCACACAAACTAAGGCCAAGCTCTCTGGTCACATGCAAAATGGGACAGGCAAGGCATTGCAAATAAACCCAGGACTTTTGTCTGTGGTGGTATCATCAGCATTATTCTTCTGGGCTGGGAATACAAGCAAAGAGTAGCTTTCTCTGCTGTCATGAAAGCCGGCCAGTTGCAGCTGTGGTGGTAACAAACACCATATCCCAACCCACCTTCTCCAGAGGCCACACTGCGACCTCCCTGGGGCATCATCTTGGCATTCTCTCAATAGGAGAAGCCAAATAGACCTTTTAGCTATGTTTCATCTGAGTAGCCCAGCTGTTAAGTAGCAAAATAAAAAGCACAGATGTTGTCCAATGAAAATGCAAAAAAGAAAAAGTACCTTGGTACAAAGATTTTCCACTAAACTGACTTTTCTTTTTATATGTTGCATGCCACTTAAAATATATCACAGTATCACAAATGCATAAGTGTGAGTGGATATCCTCTTCAGATTTAAATTTAGAGATATTTATAAGTGAAAATATTAGAAACATACAACTGCTAAAATAAAATTCCTAGGTGAAATAAAAGACTGAAACATTGCTATAGATTTTAAACTACTGTTCAAAATATTTTTAGAAAAATAATTCTCAAGATGTACAGACTGATACTATATAGCTAATTTTCAGAGATTGTTCTGGTTTAAAGAGAAATAAAATAGCCTATATTTCAGGAACTATTTCATTCAGAATACCAAATTTCACAGAAGATTTATTCCATAATGATAATGCATCTCCTGATGTTTATTAAATTGAAGAACTTTATATCCAGGAAACTAATATCGAAAACATGTCCTGAAACATTATAGCACTTGCTTATAATTCCTTAAAAGTTTAAAGCAGCTGTCTGGTTTGTATTCAGGAGAAATCACAGAGATAAATTAAAAATTCTTCCAATGATTCTTTCACTATGTACTGTCAAGAAAACTGTCTGAATGCATTAAGCATAAAACCTATATCAACACTGAACTGGACTCTGAAGGGAGGCTTCAACACTGGCATAGCTGAACCTTTGGAGGAATTTTCTGTGGGGTAAAGGTGGAAGGTGGATCAAAATCCCAACCTCCACACCATGGGATGTACCAGCTCTGCACATGGCAGAGAGTCAAAACCGACAGCTGCCTGTTCCAAGTCTGCAATTCCCTCTGTAGGAAATGGGCATCGGCCTCATTTTCAGCTAAAGCCTGGGATGTGAGAAAGGCAAGATTTTTGTTCTTCATTAGTTCAACAGTATATGTGTTTGGTAATTTTTTCATCCTTTTAAGGTAGACTTTTTAATGTGATGAACAAACTCATATTTAGGTGTGAAAAATTGTATTTTAAGTGTGCTTGGGAAAGCTTAGAATTTGAAGGACTTAGCTAAAGAAATTTCATCAGATAAAAATGGGACAAAAATCATGCTCTGCACCTTTTCTTTAGGTCACTTAAAATCAATATTTGGATAAAGATATATCAACTAGATCAAATCTATAACTTTTTTGTAATTATAAGAAATACTTATATGCAAATAATTTCTGTACTTGTTATTGAGCACACTATTCATGAGGCTTCATATTTCAAATAACGCTTTTGATAAAGGGAGTTTAGTGATGGGGGACATAAAACAAAACAAAAGGCTGTGGGTAAATCTTGCCAAGTGGAGGCCAATACAGCAACTAAATTAGCCCTTGTGGCTAGGATATTTGGTTTCAATACACTGCTTTAATTTTCCTGTTTGTATCCTGTGCATATGTTTCTTACAAAGCTGTTTCTGAAACTTCCTGGAAATATATCTTTTTTTTTTAACAACAAAGTACTCTATGATAGCATATAACAGTAGCCCTTTCTGAAGTGTAAAAAACATATTTTGAATTAGGCACTAAAAACTTAAATGTTTGGTTAAATTCAAATATCGATGTTTAATGTTCCCAGTGCAGAGTCAACTACATTTGACACACACTGCAAAATAATAAGAGTTTGACTGTATCCATCATGGCAAATTTCTACTTCACAAAATAAGTTTGTTCCATGGACATTTTGTTCCTTCATAACTCATAAGATATTCTTTATAGCCATGTTATTTAACAGATCCCTCCAGCTTTCTCTGAGAAGGTACTGTAATTTATTTCCCTGACACTTGCAGATTGATGGCCTGGTCTATGAGTGGGAAAGGAGGGGGAGGCTAACTGATTGGCAGCAGCCAGGATGGTGCCTCCATATTTCAAGAGGTGAAAGAGACATGGTAACAGCCTCTAGCTCTAGTCCTGTCTCGGGTCCATATATGAATTGGGAGGATTTTGCAGAGGCTGATGCTCTCAAATCAACCAGGTGGAACTCTTCAACTAATAAGTTGGTGATCCCCACTCTAAGGCTTTAGAAAGGAGTCTCAAATATTTACTTTGACAACATGAATAATGTAGTGACTAAAAGAAAATTATTTTTCTTGGTAAGGCCAAATTAAAAAAAAAATCAGGCTTCATTTTCAGTCTAATGATATTGCTGCATGATAAAGTCAGGATAGAATTTGGAGCAATGGTTGGAATCGTGCTTCTGCCTTGCTTACACTAGCTTCCTAATCTGGTTAATCACATTTCTTCACGGGGTATGTGGGAGTGAGAAAAACAAAGCAAAAATAACCCTCCTATCAGTCTGGTCAGGCTCTGATAACAGAGTATCATAGACTGGGTGGTTTAACAATAAATGTATATTTCCCACAGTTCTGGAGGCTGGAAATTCTCAGATCAAGGCGACAGTAGATCCCATTCTGAGAGCTCTCTTCCTAGCTTGAAGATCACCACTTTCTTGCAATGTTCTCCATGGCAGAGAGAAACAGTAAGAGCTAATTCTTAGGGCTATCTTCTTACAAGAACACTAATCCTATCATATATCATGGTTGCACCCTTACGATCTAGTTTAACCTTAATTAGTCCATAGTGACCCTATCTCTGAATATAATAATATTAGGAGTTGGGACTTCAATACACACATTTTAGAAGGACACACTTCAGGCCAAAGTAACCACCCAGACCATAAGAAATCTGTTATGTGCATTTTTAGGAGGCAAATCAAAGGAATGAAAGGTGAGTTTGACATAAAGCTTTTCAAAGGCCATCCTTGAACTAGAAATATTGTCATTATCTAGAAGCTTGTTAAAGACACAGAATCTCAAGCCCCGCCTATACCACCAATTCAAAAATCTGCATTTTAACAAGATCCCCAGATGATTCCTCTACACATTCAAGTTTGAAAAGTCAGAGAATTCATAATAAAAACAAGAGTCAATTATGCCCATCGTGTTGGCACCTCTTCCATAACTGGAATTGGCAAAATTATATATTATAACAATGTTAATATTCTCAGGAAAAACGAGCAGATAATTCATTAGGATTATTTCTGCTACTGTAGATAAAAGTAATCTATAGACTGAATTTCAAACATTGACTTTTTGTGAATATAGTCTGCAATAGATCACTAGAGTACTTGCCCAGAAAATTTAGGAAAAAAACCCTCTATGCCTGGCCATAAACTAAAACCTTGGTTAATTGTACTGTTAGCTTTAAAACATCCTGTTCACCTTTTATAAGTGCTTTGTGGTTAAAAATGACATTATTTTCGAAATAAATAACACTTTAGGCATATATTTTCTATAACACAGGGAGTGTGACATTACTTATAATAGAAATTTCAATTATGTAGCATTTCAAAGCAACTTTTAAAAATTTATTCCATAGTGTCAAAAATGTAGAAATATGCCCACAAAGCTTAATATTTTGGCATGCTCCTAGAAAAGTGTTTAGTAAATCAAAAGCCCTTCTTATAGCTGACATTTATAGGTCCCTATATATATTTCCTTAATATTCTGCCTACACACTAAAATGGATGAAATATGTAAGAGAATACAACTTTTTCTGCCAATGAGAAATAAAAGATACACCCAACTATCACTTTTAAAAATATCAAAATAAAGAGATCACTGAAAACATCAATAGATGTCTTTTAGATTTTAGTTTGAGGTGAATGGCAAATAAAAGTGGCATATTTCTCATATAATAATTAGTAACAATTTGAAGAAATATATTTTAATGTTAGTATACATTCTGGGTTATAGCCCAATATTCAAATTTATGCTTGAATTCTTAATGAATGGTTCATGGAAAATAGCAATGTAGATTAGTAAGGGTATGACTTGCATAATTATTAATTATTAGCCAAACTTCAACAAGTATACAGTCCATGTTGGTAACTGTGACTTTTTGTATATTTGACTATATTTTTGTTTGGTTTGTTTTGCATTGGAGCTACAGTGTAAAGCTATGGTGATTTGTATTCATAAGAACTGTAAAGAATATTACAGTGTGATACAGTATTAATACTGTGTTAGATCTCCTAGGTTATTTATAATATAGCTTGAAGTAGGCAGGTATTTTTGGAAGGGCCCATTGAGTCATTGAGCAATAGAGCCATGTGGGGAGGAGGCATCAACATGTCATCATATACTTCTGGGGATTGTACAGCACAGGGCAGAAGTGTGATTATTTCATGGAAACCACACCCCACTGAGCTGCCTTATTGCTGTTATAAAAAATCTTTATTATAGGAAGCTCTTTTGTGCTGTAAGAAGATGAATTCCACACTTTAGAATGTTAAACAGCAGTTTCAGCAGAGTTCTGTAGTTCACACAGATTAATCTACCCCTTTGGAATATTCATGATTCAGTCAGAATGCTCTCTAAGTCTAGGCAATTTTACCATTATAAAATAAACTAGGTACAATCTGATGAGGCAGTCTGTGCCTAGAAAATGCCTTCATTAATTTTTTTAAAGTATTTTATGGATTCTGTTACTATCAAAGAACATCTCTCTATGAAAATTGACTCAATCCCACTAAAGCTAAATTAGTATTATTGAAAAACCTGGTACTTGAGGAAAACAGGATAAAACCAAAAGATTATGAGGCAAAGTGCATTGACAATGCAAATCAAAGGCACACAGTTTAATTATAATTGTGTATTAACTGAAGAACTAGGGATTATAAATGATGTGTCTCTGGTGAAAGGTTTGGCTGAGTACATTACATATTCATTAGCTTTCCATTTTTATTCACTAAATGTCCAGTCCTCTCTTCTACACACCTGGCATTGTGCCTCCACGACAGGACAGGAATGAATAACTTGAATTCAGAATACCATGTTTATATATATTCAAAGGAAACAAAACTATTAAAAATATTTCTACTAATTTATTTGCATTTGATTTGCAGACTGTTGGTTTTGTATGTCAAAACATTCTAAAGTGACTAGTCTAATCTAATCAAAGATTAGATTTGGAAAATGTTGAAAGAAAAGCTACGAATGCGGGCAAGAAATATCTCTGTTCTGGCTCAGAGGGTCTAACAGTCTACTTCAGAGTGAAATTTGGGAATTTATACCAAGACATTACTAATGATTGAGGATACATGCATTAATTATTTTATTTATATTTAATCATGACAAAACGCAACTCATTTAAACTGGCTTACCCAATTTATTAAATTCATTAACAGCTACTTTAACAGCTACGACAGTTAAAATTTCTGAGTATTTACTGACTTATGTTTTCTTAAAAAAATGACATTATTTTATAGCATAACAATTTAGGGGAATTCATGAGATCTTTTTTAACCTAAAAGGTTGTTATTCTTCATGATAAAATAACAATAGTAGGATTTAAATTAGTACATTTGCTAGTTGTTAATCCCTGTGTAGTAGCTATGATAGTATCTATGAACTGAAATTTCCCAGATATTGTTTTTCCTAGGAAAGGTCATGATTAAGATAATGAATCTTCTTGATATGAAATACATACTTTCATAATCTTATTGTAAGACAACAAAAGAAGAAAAAAGTTGGACCAAGGTAGAGATCTATAAAACTCTTCTAAATGCTTATATTTCTTTTATGTTTGTAATTAGCTTATCTGATTTATTTATATGTCAGCTTTAGTGAACAGTAAATATGTCATACGAAACAACCACAGAGAAATCACCTGACCAGGTAAAGGAAAGCACACGCTGAACTAGCATTTGTACTCTTATCAAAGACATTAAGAAATAAGAAGCACACTCGGTTCCCTGTACCATTTATCCCTAGGGGATCCGCTTCCCTGCACATCACCCAGTGCTCTCAGTGTCCTGTGCCCAGTGTGGTGCTCACGACAAACCAGAGCCCTTATTGGCATATCACTTAGCTCAGCAACTTATGGTGAGAAGTCATCTTCCTGTTTAGGTGATAGAACAATTAAGATAGATTCTGATATTTGAATTGTTTTCATGAAAGGAAGACAGAAAAAAAGGACAGCCTTTATGAAAATCAACAGACAATTCTGTCCTGCGAATGCAAATTATGAGAGGAGAAGAAAGCACTGGAAGATTTTAATTGTGACTATATTCTAGACAAAGACGATTACCTTGGGTGTTTAGGAAAGTCACCATATAGCAATCCACTGCTGTGCCTCACCCAGACTTGCCATCTTAACATGAGCATGAACACCTCCTCTCCTTCACAGGGTCAGACAGCAGCAGGCATTCCTGACATTTCCCTCTACCTCAGGGGCTTGTTGCTGAGAAAAATTTATGGTTCCCTCTTCTGGAATTCTAGGATCCTACCCTACATAGGAAAATGATAAGCCAGTTGGGTGAAATTTATCTAGGTCTAAAAATGAATTGACATTAGCTCTCCAGGACATTATATGCATTTTAATGGCTTCTTTATATGACATAATCAACATGGAGGAAGAATGCTGGTCATTTCAGGTACCTAAAACGCTGTGTTTGGGGATTAGGAGATACCTGGAGACAAATGTAGCAGACAGCAGTCTGTTTCTCTGTCAAAGAGGTAGTCTCATGAGGAAATGCTTATTGGCCTTGGTTCAAAGCTATGATTTGGATGAAAAATCTATTAACAGGCTTTCAGGCAATTTTTACTTTTACTTAGACCCATCTACTTGCTACCAATATATCACTTTTGGAATCCCCAGCTGTCTCAAAAGAGTCACCTATGCTTTACTATTTTTACTATTATTATTTGGCTCACAAATATTTACTCTTACATTACTGACGATACCAAATGAACCAGGGTGATAAAAATCAGCAGAAGGAGTTAAGTGGGAAGTGAGGGAATGGAGGTGAGGGAATTGAATAAGAAGGGAGGTAAAAATGGAAAAAAAAAAAAAAAAAAACCTGTCAAAGATGAGAGAACACACTATAATCCCAAGGTTTAGGGGAGTAGTTAGATCTTGGATTTTGGTTGAGGCACTTGGAATGAGCCACAGTCTTCCCATCTATGGAGATAATAAGAACAGAACAGCTAAACTGTAAACACTATAATGGACATAATCTCTTCATCTATGCTGTTTATCAGTATGTCCTCAAAGTATGGATATCATATTTTAGACATATTAGACGTATCATATTTTAGACACTTGATAAATGTTTAATGAGTTAAAGATACTTTTCCCATCCAGATGAGGATTGCACTATCTTTCCAGTTTGAATTGAAAGCTACACCAAATGATAAATATATCTTAATTTTCCCTCCAAGATACTAAAAGGCAACTTCATTTGACAGTAAGAGAAACTTGAGCCTCTTGCTTTACTTCAGATTTTATTTTTGCTTTATTTCAGATTTATACAGATCTTTTTGTTGTTTTTCCAAAGTAGCGTCATCATAATTTCCTTCTACTTTTATAATACTTTTATGGCATGCTTCCTTGCATACTTAACAGGCTTTTTAGTAAATTTTTCTATTCCTATTTTTGTATATGTCACAACCCCTCTAAGACTGGGTTTATGTAGTGGGGTCAGTGGTAGCATTTGCTTGGCATGGGAGGAGACCGAATTTGGGGGTTATTTAATTTTCCCTCCAATGTGAAAATTAAATCCTCCGTCCCTAGGCTGAAACTATACATCTCATCAGAAATCTCATTGACTCTCTGTCCCTAGTTTCCCCCTAGTGATTTGGCTTTCAGCTTCTCTTGGTAATTTAAAATCATCTGCATCTCTTTGATACTTATTCCTTCAAGAGATGGAGGCTTTAGTGTGGGCTGAACTTGTGGACTTCCTTCTAATGAATAAAGCGCAAAAGATCATGTGTGACCTTGGGGGAAATAGGTCATAAAAACATACTATGATTTCTTTCTTGGTCATTCTCTTTCTCTTGAGTAATTGCTCTGGGAGAGGGTAGCTTACTAATGGAGAAATCCACGTGATGAGAAAAAGGCCTCCTGCCAATAGCTGTGTGAATAAGACATCTTGGTAGTGGATCCTGCAGTCCTAGCCAATACCTGATTGCAACCTAGTGAGAGACTGAGTCAGAACTATCCACCCTAGTTATTCTCAAATTCTAGGCCATGAAATAATGAGATAATATTTGGGTATAATTCATTACTCAGTGTTGGATAATTAATGCCATATTTTTTTGAGCATTTCTGTTTCTGTAGTGGGAGAATGTAGGCTGTCTAAATCACATAATTTGGTCACGCTGATTGAACTTTCTGGGCACAACAGATTACACAGTAAAATGTGCAAATCATAAATACATAGCTGAATTATTTTTACGTATATTTGTATAAATATATGCCTATATTTCTATGCTTATATGTTTGCTCAGTTGTTTAAATAATTTCCATTCATACAACACTGAATGCTTAAAAGAAGAAGTTGATAATCATAGTATTGAATTCAATTACATATGATATAATCATGTTTCTTTCAAAGTGGCACTGGAAAGTTCCCAGATGAAATAAACATCAAGAAAATATTTAAACTCATTCTTATTTCTAAACATATACAACTGAATTGTTTAATTACACCTACATATACATATGTGTGTGTGTATGTCTGTAGATATTTAGAGTATGTGTGTATACCAGCTACATAACCTTTCAAAAGTTACTTGATCATCAGTTCCATGACTGACTACTATATTACCACATAATTGAGTTACTATGAAAATTCAATGTTATAATGTGTCTCAAATGCCTAACAGAGCAACCTGTTCATAGATATCACTCATAAAGTATAAATCTCCCTTTTCTTACCTTTCCTTTTTGTTTCTTGCATGTGTGCTAAGTTGTTTCAGCCACGTCTAATTCTTTGTGACTCCATGGACTGTAGTCCACCAGGCTCCTCTATCCATGGGATGCTCCAGGCAAGGACACTGGAGTGGGTTGCCATGTCTTCCTCTAAGAGATCTTCCCAACCCAAGGATTGAAATCCACATCTCTTACATCTCCTGCATTGGCAGGCAAGTTCTTTACCACTAGTGCCACCTGAGGAGCTCCTTTTATAATTAATGTGTTAATTATAGTTAATTAACCTGACTTGCTCCTTAGAAAAAAAAGCTAGACAGCATATTAAAAAAGCTAGACAGCAAATTAAAAAAAAAAAAAAAGCTAGACAGCATATTAAAAAGAAGAGACATTACTTTGCCTCCAAAGGTCCGTCTAGTCAAAGCTATGGTTTTTCCAGTAGTCATGTAGGGATGTGAGAGTTGGACCCTAAAGAAAGCTAAGTGCTTGAGAATTGATGCTTTTGAACTGTGGTGTTGTAGAAGACTTGAGAGTCCCTTGGACTCCAGGACATCAAACCAGTCAATCCTGAAGGGTATCAGTCCTGAATAGACATTGGAAGGACTGATGTTGAAGTTCTAATACTTTGGCTACCTGATGTGAAGAACTGACTCATTAGAAAAGACCCTGATGCTGGGAAAGATTGAAGGCAGGAGGAGAAATGGGCAACAGAGGATGAGATGGTTGGATGGCATCACCGAATCGATGGAATTGAGTTTGAGCAAGCTCTGAGGTTTGGTGATGGACAGGGAAGCCTGGCGTGCTGCAGTCCACGTGGTTGCAAAGAGTCCAACACAACTGAGTGACTGAACTGAGCTGAACCTGACATTACTAATCAAAAAGAAAGAGTTCTATTATGCTGTCTCCACAAACAGTATATGAAAAGCATACAAAGAGAAGATAGTTTTATATGTGTACATTATCACCCATGCTTTTTCAGGAGAGAGCATGAAAGGTTTTATCTTTAAATGCAATACTGTTGTTTAATCACATGCATATCATTCCTTCTTGATAGAAATGATTCTGTAATGTAAATGGTCAACCCTAGGAGTAAAATGTTAACAAGGACTGGCTTTTTCCCCCTATAATACTCATATCCCACACAATTGTTCCAATAGAATTATACCACATTTCATTTCTATACTCTTGGTTTAATTGCAACAATTTTTTTAAAAAATTGACAATATTCAATTTGAAGGGGCTATCTTTTTTTTTTTAATTATGCTTACTTAAATTGGATAAAACAAAGAAATAGCCTATAACTGATAGGTTATAGTCGTGACTCTTTTTTGCATTTCAAGCAAGTGTCTCTCTGATTTAAGCCAAAGATAAATTATTGGAAGGCTACTGAGGAATCAGATATTTACTGGAGATAGGAGACCATGTAAGATGAGAATAGGAAGAACAGCAATGGCTCAGAGAAGAAAGTCTGGTCAGCTTATTCCTGCTATGACAAGTAATCCGTAATCTTTTCTTCTGCTACTGCATCTCCCACCCAAATGCAAAGGCCAGCGAATCTATATTTGATCTGCTAGGCTTAGGTCATGTGTCCCCTCTTGGCTGTACCAGAATAGTGAGAAAAAGAATATGACTCCTTTGGCTATTATCATGGTTTGCAAACACCTAGGTTTACTCATATACCAAAATTAAACCTGACAGAGAGAAGCAATTCCCCCAAAGTACCTGACACTACATTAAGAGAAACAGAGATAGGTAGGCAGGCCAAAAAAAAATGACTTAAGTCTTTAACTTGTCATGTCTTGACTGATTCATTTGAAAGGAAGAGAAGTTACACATGCCAATAAGGTTACAGAAATGAGAGGAAGCATGAGATGCGGGGGCAGATTTTTATAATTATATTAATATTGATACCTCATGTTTGGTTAAAACACTGATAATAACATTAACTATGAAAATAAGAGACATTTGAATTAAGATAACTAGGATGGAGAACAATTAGAAAATTTTAGAATCTTTGAGATTTAGTTTATTAAAAAATGTGCTTCTAAATAAAAATATTATTCAAGCAACAATAATATATTTATCTATATTGCATGTTAAATCATAATTAACTAAGGGATGCTATAATCAGCTGGCTAAAAATACTAAAGGGATAAATCGGTATCTTTTCTTTTAAAAAAGATTCTGATTAGGGAAATTTAGCTTGAGATTACCATCTTTTGTTGGATAATCTAATTAAAAACAACCCACTTCCAAACAGCTTAATCTTGTGAGCTAAGGCAAACAGATGTTTATCACTTTGTACTGTTCAGCCCAAAATGTGAATACTTCAAAAAGCCAATCTCACACACTTGCTTAACCTACTAGGAGAGGTGAAACTTGAAAATCCTATCTCCTAGATTCTTATCAATGAGGTAGGTGGTGGTGATCTAACAAGCTAAGGGACATAGTTTAAATGCCTGGTTTTTTAGGTTTTTTTTTTTTTTTGGTGACAGACTTATTTCTCTACTCTCAGTTACATACAGGAGAGAGAATGAGTAAAAAAGATGGTTTCAGTAAAAATGTTAATGAAATGCACTTAAATACACAAAAAGAATTCTACCCCTCACCCGCTCCCAACTTAACCCCAAAGTATACTGTACTCTCTGGCTGGAAGAGTCAAATTAGCAATGCAATACATTTTCATGAATGACTACTTAGAGTATATTATTGATGACAAAGTAGATTTTGTATGTATCGAGGAATCTGACAAATAGAACTCCTGAGAAGTGATACAATAAATAGTAGAAGGAGGTGCTTAAAACATTTGTATTTTAGTATTTGTATATTCAAACTATGTATTTTACTTAATATATTTATATATACAAATTATACAATTATATATAATTAAAATAGCAAGGCTTCCCATCTAAGTACTACTTAGCATTTTGAAAATTATCTAGTTTCCCAAACAATAATTATCTATACAGTACATACAATTAGTTGTGTACCCAAGTTGGATATTTTATTTATTCTCTATATCATTTTTGTTACTTGCTATCTCTGTTAATAAAGTTTAGAGAAGAATAATAGTATGAAACTTAAATGAATATCTGAAAGTATTTCCCTTTTCTGATAATCAGGCCATTACCACTCTCTTTTGTCATGGTGTCTGTCAAAAAAAATGGTGATATGCAGAATAACGTGACTGTCCAAAGACACATCTGCTTTTTGTTATTTCACATTCTTTACAATTTTATTTCACACTTTTTCAAAAAAGTATATTTCCCCAGCAATGTCATTATTTACCTATATTTTATTGTACAGTAGGACAAAAGTTGCTCTGTAGAATACATAGATTGAAGACCCTTTTGTGTGCTGAGCTTGAAAAACTACGTTCTCTAGCACATAGAATGCATTATGGCCACTTATCCTTTAAGCTACTGAAAAAAGTTTCTAGTTGAGTTGCACAAAATCAACTATTAAGGATAATTTGTGGAACAACAACTGTTGTCTTTGAATCACACGAGATGAGAACTATCAAGTATTAGAACACTAAAATACTAAAGAACTATTAATCTTTTGCTATGTGCCATCATCACAAACACTTCCATTCAAGCCAGTACAGTCAGTTCAGTTCAGTTGTTCAGTCATGTCCGACTCTTTGCAAGCCCACGGACTGCAGCATGCCAGGCCTCCCTGTCCATCACCAATTCCTGGAGTTTACTCAAACTCATGTCCATTGAGTTTGTGATGCCATCCAACCACCTCATCCTGTGTCATCCCCTTCTCCTTATACCTTCAATCTTTTCCAGCATCAGGGTCTTTTCAAATGAGTCAGTTCTTCACATCAGATGGCCAAAGTGTTGGAGTTTTAGCTTCAGCATCAGTCCCTCCAATGAATATTCAGGTCTAATTTCCTTTAGGATGGATTGGTTGGATCTCCTTTCAGTCCAAGGGACTCTCAAGAGTCTTCTCCAACACCACAGTTCAAAAGCATCAATTCTTCAGCACTCAGCTTTCTTTATAGTCCAACTCTCACTTCCATACATGACTACTGCAAAAACCATAGCCTTGACTTGATGACCTTTGTTGGCAAAGTAATGTCTCTGCTTTTTAATATGCTATCTAGACTGGTCATACATTTTCTTCCAAGGAGTAGGTGTCTTTTAATTTAATGGCTGCAATCACCAACTGCTGTGATTTTGAAGCCCCCCAAAATAAAGTCTGCCACTGTTTCTACTCTTTCTCCATTTATTTGTCATGAAGTGATGGGGACAGATGCCATGATCTTAGTTTTCTGAATGTTGAGTTTTAAGCCAACTTTTTTCACTCTCCTCTTTCACTTTCATCATGAGGCTCTTTAGTTCTTCTTCACTTTCTGCCATAAGGGTGGTGTCATCTGTATATCTGAGGTTATTGATATTTTTCCTGGCAAACTTGATTCCAGCTTATGCTTCATCCAGCCCAGCATTTCTCATAATGTACTCTGCATATAATTTAAATAAGCAGGGTGACAATATACAACCTTGATGGATTCCTTTCCCTATGTGGAAACAGTCTGTTATTCCATGTCCAGTTCTAACTGTTGCTTCTTGACCTGGATACATATTTCTCAAGAGGCAAATCAGGTAGTCTGGTATTCCCATCTCTTTAAGAATTTTCCATGGTTTATTGTTCCATTCAAGCCAACAATATTCTAATATCTAACTTATAAAATCTAGTTCAATGTTATTAATGTCTAACTGATTTTACTATTACAGAGATTACAATTACAGGTTTCTATCAATTGTCAAAAGATCACTGTGGTAAAATATGAGACAGTTTGCTACTTTTTGACATTTATTCTGGAAGTTTCATAATGCAAGGTCTTTCTAAACAAACATAGACACACTAACCAATGAATTGCATTATTAATATGTGTAACTTTGTATTTTCATAAAGCCCTTTGTATAGTTTTAAATATTTATCATCAATATTCAGTTGCCTTTTGGTATCTGGAGAGGATTGATTCCAGAAGTCCCCACAGATACCAAAATCCACAGATGCTCAAGTCCCATATATAAAGCAATGCAGTATAAGCAATACAGTTGGCACTCAGAATCTGAAAATATCCATCAACCAAAATGAATCTTTAATTTCTTTCTATATACAGCCCCTAATTTCTCTGCCTGGAATGCCCCTGCTTTAACTTTTCATGGCCACATCCTCTCCAGTTTAAAGCCCAACTCAAAACATGTCTCTTTTAGGAAGTCTATTCTCCAGCTTGAAGTCAACCCTATTGATTCTTAAATCCCACACAATCATAGTTCTCCATCACTGGTTAAAAATACAGAGGTCAGGGATGCATTGTGGATCTTCCTAATCACAGTCAATGAGGACAGCTAAACTTTTACAAGTATCCAAAGTAATGCGTATATACACTGAAATTTGAGAACCACTGTTCCATTTTATTTGCATCTCTATCTCACTTATTCCTCTTTATTTTGCAATTATTTATATTATTTCATGGTATCCGGTACTACCACTTCATGGCAAGTAGATGGGGAAACAATGGAAATAGTGAGAGACTTTATTTTCTTGGGCTCCATAGTCACTGCAGATGGTAACTGCAAGAAAAGCTATGACAAACCTAGACATCATATTAAAAAGCAGAGACAGTAATTTTCCTCCAAAGTTCCATATTGTCAAAGCTATGGTTTTTCTAGTAGTCATATATGGATGTGAAAGAAAGATGAGTGCTGAAGAATTAAGGCTTTTGAACTGTGGTGTTGGTGAAGACTCTTGAGAGTCCCTTGGACTACAGGGAGATCAAACTAGTCCATCCTAAAGGAAATCAGTCCTGAATATTCATTGGAACGACTGATGCTGAAGCTGAAACTCCAATACTTTGGCCATCTGATATGAAGGACCAACTCATTGGAAAATACTCTGATGCTAGGAAAGATTGAAGGCAGGAGGAAGAAGAAGGGGACAACAGAGGATGAGATGGTTGGATGGATCACCAAGTTAATGGACATGAGTTTGAGCAAGCTCAGAGAGTTGGTGATGGACAGGGAAGCCTGGTGTGCTGCAGTGCATGGGTTCACAAAGAGTTGGACACAACTGAGTGACTGAACTGAACTGATATTATCTCTCTTTGACCTCCTGTTAAAGACAGTTCTTGAGGGTGGGCAGTGTCTTCATTATTATCTTTATAGCCTTTGTGGGACACAGTAGGTGTTGAGTAAAGGTTGAATATATGGTAGAATGAATGAGCTCCAGAGTGGTTTTTTTTTTTTAACACATTGAAGTTACATTTCATAACATTTTAAATTATCTTTTTAAAAATGATCTTACAAGTTGCCTCAAATTTTCTAACAATAAGGCAACAGCCAGTAAGAACTGGAGGAAACTGATATTAGTTAATATCCAGCTGATGGTCAATGCCACTAATATTTGAATTTGATTCTATACACAGGATAACAGATAGAGCTAATCTTATGTTAATCTTAGATTATTAGTGGTTATATGGTGATCTGTGTTGAGGAAGATTCTGAGGCTGTACAGATTCAGTATCAAATAGTCCTGTTCACCATTGAAGTCATGGCCTGTATACTGGGAATGTTCCATCCCTTATCATCTTTAAAATATAATAGTGACCTTTGGGTGTTGTAAATTAAAAGATACAATTCCTTCAGATATCACAAATTAAATGACTTCAGGGACCATGGAAAATTAATATAAGTGAGTAAAACAGCTCAGGTGGGGGCTAGGCTAATGGAAGAGAAATTCTAAAGTGAAAACACTGGCTTAAAACTCAACATACAAAAAATGAAGATCATGGCATCTGGTCCCATCACTTCATGGCAAATAGATGGGAAACAATGACAGGCTTTATTTTCTTAGGTTTCAAAATGACTATAGACAGTGACTGCAGCCATGACATTGAAAGACTGGCTCCTTGGAAGAAAAATAATGGCAAACTTAGACAGCTTATTAAATAGCAGAGACATTACTTTGCTTCCAAAGGTCCATGCAGTCAAAGCTATGGTTTTTCCAGTAGTCATGTATGAATGTGAGAGCTGCACAATAAAAAAGGCTGAGTGCCAAAGAACTGATGTCTTTGAACTGTGGTGCTGTAGAAGACTCTTGAGAGTCCCTTGGACAGCAAGATCAACCTAAAGGAATCAATCCTTAAGGAAATCAACCCTGAAAATTCATTGGAAGGACTGATGGTGGAGCTGAAGCTCCAATACTTTGGCTACCTGGTGTGAAGAGCAGACTCATTGGAAAAGACCCTGATGCTGGGAAAGATTAAAGGCAGGAGGAGAAGGGGTGGCAGAGGATGAGCTGGTTGGATGGCATAACCAACTCCATGGACATGAGTTTGAGCAAGCTCTGGAGATGGTGAAGGACAGGGAAGCCTGCCATACTGCAGTCCATGGGGTCACAAAGAGTTAGACATGACTGAGCGACTGAACAACAACAACATGAAGCACTCAGCCCTGGATGGCCTGAGAGAAAGTGAAAATGAAAGCCACTCAGTTGTGTCTGACTCTGCAACCCCCTGGACTTCTCCAGGCCAGAATACTGGAGGGGGTAGCCTTTCCCTTCTCCAGGGGATCATACCAACCCAGGGATCAAACCCTACATTGCAGGAGGATTCCTTACCAGGTGAGCCACAGGGAAAGCCCAAGAATAGTGGAATGGGTAGCCTATTCCTTCTCTAGCATATCTTCCCAATCCAGGAATCAAACCAGGGTCTCCTGCATTACAGGCAGATTTTTTACCAATTGAGCTATCAGGATGGCCTATTATATCACAAATCCACAGATTCCACATTATCAGATCACGGGAATCCCATAGAAAGATTTCTGTGAGTAAATTTCCTGATTTCCAAATTGATTGACTACCAATTTAGTTTTCAAAAAATATTGTTCAGGTCAAAGAAAAAATAGTCTGCCTATCACACTTCATAAAATTACTTGGAGTGCCTTTCTGTCTCTGCCTACCTCTAGTTCTCTCTTCTCTTCCCTGAATTGTCCTAATTTAATGATTAGAATCAATTTTTAAAATTTATTTTCTGTTTCTGGTCTTACGTTTAGATCTTTAATTCATTTTGAGTTTATTTTTGTGTATGGTGTTAGAAAGTGTTCTAGTTTCATTCTTTTACAAGTGGTTGACCAGATTTCCCAGCACCACTTGTTAAAGAGATTGTCTTTAATTCATTGTATATTTTTGGCTCCTTTTTCAAAGATAAGGTGTCCATATGTGCGTGGATTTATCTCTGGGCTTTCTATTTTGTTCCATTGATCTATATTTCTGTCTTTGTGCCAGTACCATACTGTCTTGATAACTGTGGCTTTGTAGTAGAGCCTGAAGTCAGGTAGGTTGATTCCTCCAGTTCCATTCTTCTTTCTCAAGATCACTTTGGCTATTCGAGGTTTTTTGTATTTCCATACAAATTGTGAAATTATTTGTTCTAGCTCTGTGAAGAATATTGTTGGTAGCTTGATAGGGATTGCATTGAATCTATAAATTGCTTTGGGTAGTATACTCATTTTCACTACATTGATTCTTCCAATCCATGAACATGGTATATTTCTCCATCTATTAGTGTCCTCTTTGATTTCTTTCACCAGTGTTTTATAGTTTTCTATATATAGGTCTTTAGTTTCTTTAGGTAGATATATTCCTAAGTATTTTATTCTTTCCGTTGCAATGGTGAATGGAATTGTTTCCTTAATTTCTCTTTCTGTTTTCTCATTATTAGTGTATAGGAATGCAAGGGATTTCTGTGTGTTGATTTTATATCCTGCAACTTTACTATAGTCATTGATTAGTTCTAGTAATTTTCTAGTGGAGTCTTTAGGGTTTTCTATGTAGAGGATCATGTCATCTGCAAATAGTGAGAGTTTTACTTCTTCTTTTCCAATTTGGATTCCTTTTATTTCTTTTTCTGCTCTGATTGCTGTGGCCAAAACTTCCAAAACTCTGTTGAATAGTAATGGTGAAAGTGGGCACCCTTGTCTTGTTCCTGACTTTAGAGGAAATGCTTTCAATTTTTCACCATTGAGGATAATGTTTGCTGTGGGTTTGTCATATATAGCTAGAGGAGAACATAGGCAAAACACTCTCTGACATACATCACAGCAGGATCCTCTATGACCCACCTCCCAGATTATTGGAAATAAAAGCAAAAATAAACAAATGGGACCTAATTAACCTTAAAAGCTTCTGCACATCAAAGGAAACTATTAGCAAGGTGAAAAGACAGCCTTCAGAATGGGAGAAAATAATAGCAAATGAAGCAACTGACAAACAACTAATCTCAAAAATATACAAGCAACTCCTACAGCTCAACTCCAGAAAAATAAATGACCCAATCAAAAAATGGGCCAAAGATCTAAATAGACATTTCTCCAAAGAAGACATACAGAGGGCTAACAAACACATGAAAAGATGCTCAACATCACTCATTATCAGAGAAATGCAAATCAAAACCACTATGAGGTACCATTTCACACCAGTCAGAATGGCTGCAATCCAAAAGTCTACAAATAATAAATGCTGGAGAGGGTGTGGAGAAAAGGGAACCCTCTTACACTGTTGGTGGGAATGCAAACTAGTACAGCCACTATGAAGAACAGTGTGGAGATTCCTTAAAAAACTGGAAATAGAACTGCCTTATGATCCAGCAATCCCACTGCTGGGCATACACACTGAGGAAACCAGAAGGGAAAGAGACACGTGTACCCCAATGTTCATCGCAGCACTGTTTATAATAGCCAGGACATGGAAGCAACCTAGATGTCCATCAGCAGATGAATGGATAAGAAATCGGTGGTACATATACACAATGGAGTATTACTCAGCCATTAAAAAGAAAACATTTGAATCAGTTCTAATGAGGTGGATGAAACTGGAGCCTATTATACAGAGTGAAGTAAGCCAGAAGGAAAAACACCAATACAGTATAATAACACATATATATGGAATTTAGAAAGATGGTAACAATAACCCGGTGTACGAGACAGCAAAAGAGATACTGATGTATAGAACAGTCTTATGGACTCTATGGGAGAGGGAGAGGGTGGGAAGATTTGGGAGAATGGCATTGAAACATGTAAAATATCATGTATGAAATGAGATGCCAGTCCAGGTTCGATGCACGATACTGGATGCTTGGGGCTAGTGCACTGGGACGACCCAGAGGGATGGTATGGGGAGGGAGGAGGGAGGAGGGTTCAGGATGGGGAACACATGCATACCTGTGGTGGATTCATTTTGATATTTGGCAAAAGTAATACAATTATGTAAAGTTTAAAAATAAAATTAAATTAAAAAAATAAAGCTCAATATTCAGAAAACTAAAAAAAAAAAAAAATTATTTTCTGTATTCTTCATAGAGAGGGCCTCCATTGTGGTCTTCTGTCACTGCCTTTGTCCCAGAAAAGGCAAATTCAAAGAGCCCTCTGTTGCATTTTTTGTTTGAAGGTCATGAATTTACACAGAACTTCTTAGGGTAAAGGAATGAACTAGGAGCATCATCAGAAAGGATCAAATATTCTTTTAAACTCCATAGTCTCAGGTAATTGAATTATAGTTCTTATGCATTTAAAGCACTTTTTGTCTCAATAAAAATGGATAAACAAATAGGCAGAAATTGAGCAAAACATGAAAAAAAGTCTAAATGTTCTATATTCACTTTAAGTATTATTTGAACAACTATAGTTCAGTTAAGTGAAATCATTTTTATCATGACCAATAAAGGCAAAAACCTGCATGCCTTGCAACTTGCCTCTTCTCAGAAGAACTCCCGAGCACACTGTTAACAGCTGTATAAACAGATTCTGCAATACATGGTCACAGTGCTAAGTTGACAGCCTTACAATTACAGAAAGCTCTAGGGCATTGGTCAAAAGTGTGTGCATGTGTATCTTCATATTTGTCTCTTCCCTGGAGGGTTGTTTTCACCCATCACATATTAGTGCTAATAGAGCTTTCTGACCCAAAAGTAAGAACACCTCACCTGTGAAGGGGTGTATGTGTTGCTTGAATGGTTTGCATATAAATACTAATACCTATCCAACCTTATTTAGCCCAGTAAATCTCTCAGAGGGTATAACTCAGCCATTTTGACCACAAGCGGCTATAATTAGGTCAGATGAGGAATGCAAACCCTCTGCCATGAATCATGTTTCTCAACTTCCAGATTTTAACAAATACTCCCAACTGACTGAAGGTTAACATACATGACCCAGTGTCTCTTCAAACAGCAGGTGGAGACATGATATTCATTTTTCTTGAGTTTATTTAAAGTCTAATATGCACTGAGCTGGTAACATGATTTGCATTTCAAAATCAGAAAATAAGGCCTGTCTCTTGGGTTGGCTCACGAACCTCTGGGATTTGGGAATTCCTCATTTAGGGAAATGTGATGTCTGGAAAATCCCATGGAGAGAGTTGCCTGGCAGGCTACAGTTCGTGGGATCTCAACAAGTCAGACATGACTGAGAGCATGCACACACACACCCAAAACTTAAAAAAAAAAAAAAAAAAAAAAAAGCAAAAGCAACATTAACAATAACAACAACAAACACATAATTGGCAATAAAGCAAGTCCCCAAATGATCATCATCCAGTGCATTCTGATGCAGCAGCCTTGTAAAAAAGTCTGTCTATCCATCTATCTAAGTCACTGATTTTTATTTTTGGATCACATATCAATTCCAACTCAGGAAAACAAGAGAGAACTCAGCCTTCCTGTTCAGGAAGCGTGGATCAGTTTAAGAGTGAACAGCACTGAAATTGATCTCCTCTATTGCCTCACCATGTCTAAAGACCTCTGATATCCTATTTCATCCCATATAGTATTTGTGATAGGAAAAGGAAGAAATTCAGGATCAGGAGGTCGAAGTGCCAGATTTGGGGTTGAGGGCTGAGATGTGGAGCCCTGAAACAGGGATGTTGCCAATCATGGATTCCAGGGTTATGATTCCATTTCAGATCCATATCAGGAAGCCCACTGAGCATTTCCCTGAGAGGGATGAACACCTGAATCTAGTAGCATGTAAAAGGACCCCCCAGTGACTCCCTATTACCCACAAGGTAAAAACATTTTTTCCATGGTGTAAAGTTCTCTCGTGGCTTGACTTTTGCCTACTTTCCTAGCAATATCTCCCCCCCTATCCTAATACATGTTTACACATCCCCAGGTGTGAACAGCTACTTGCTAGCAATTTCACAGCTCTATGGTTTGATGTATGCTATTACTGTGTGTGTGTGCTAGGTCACTTCAGTTGTGTCTGACTCTTTGCAAAACTACGGACTGTAGCTCACCAGGCTCCTCTGTCTGGTAAGTATATTGGAGTGGGTTGCCATGTCCTCCTCCAGAGCATCTTCCTGATCCAGAGATCGAACATGCATCTCCTATGACTCCTGCATTGCAGGCAGATTCTTTACTCTGAGCCACTGGGGAAGCCCCACACTATTACTGCTTTATGGTAACTCTTTTTCTTCCTTCTTCATTTTGAGAATCAGTTCAGTTCAGTTCGTGATTCAGTTCAGAATCAATCGCTCAGTCGTGTCCGACTCTTTGCAACCCTATGAATAGCAGCACGCCAGGCCTCCATGTCCATCACCAACTCCTGGAGTCTACCCAAGCCCATGTCCATAGAGTTGGTGATGCCATCCAACCATTTCATCCTCTGTCGTCCCCTTCTCCTCCTGCCCTCAATCTTTCCCAGCATCAGGGTCTTTTCAAATGAGTCAGCTCTTTGCATCAGGTGGCCAAAGTACTGGAGTTTCAGCTTCAACATCAGTCCCTCCAATGAATACCCAGGACTGATCTCCTTTAGGATGGACTGGTTGGATCTCCTTGCAGTCCAAGGAACTCTCAAGAGTCTTCTCCAACACCACAGTTCAAAAGCATCAATTCTTCGGCCCTCAGCCTTCTTTATAGAATGGCCTCTATTAATTTTCAAGAGCTAACTTGAGGACCTGTTTCTCTGTGAACTAAACAGTGGGTGAATGCATTTTCTTTTGGGAAAATATTATGTCTTGAGTATTCTGTTGTTATAGATTTTCTCACACCATATTGCTATATTTATTTTTCTTGTCTTCCTCCACACAGGGCTGAGCTCTTTGAGGTAAGAAGGGTGCCTTATTCATCTACATCTCAAGAAAAAGAATAATAGGGTACTGCATACATTTTAAATGCTCAAAAAGTAATTGTTGGATAAAGTGTTTTTAAAAATAGATAGTTTGAGAGACTTCTCCAGAAATATTGTTTATCACGTCTTTGGAATACCTCAGATCTAGATGTTGCTACAGTCTCAACCATGACTAGAGCCACTTTGATGCTATTTCATTGTCTTCTTTTCCCCAATGAAATACAATGTTCTATAGAGAATGTCTTCAGGAGAAACCATTAATCTAACTTGTCTGTTGCCTTCACAAGCTGTACAATGCCATTCACCCTCTACTTATGGACAGAGGAGCCTGGTAGACTACAGTCCATGGGGTCACAAAGGGTTGGACATGACTGAGCGACTTCACTTTCACTTTTATCTTAGCAGCTAATTTTGCTATGGGAGTCCTTGCTTCTTAGGGGCCCTATCATTAAAAAAAAGAAGGGCATAAAAACAAATCTGAAAATCATTTGGAAATTAAATTTAAAAACATTCCACAAAAATGAGAATATTTGGAACAATATGCCTATCAAATAAGACCAGATTTAGGGAATAGAAGAAAAGTAAAAGAACTTTGAAATTTCTAAAAAGAACTATCACAAAATTTGCAAAGTAAGGCCAAGAGAGTTTCAGGAATGTCCAGCTGCAACATCTGAGAACTCATACTTGTTTTAATTTTTGAAGTACATACTCACTTATTGGTATTTAGATGTGCTTTCTCCCAGGACAAATGCTCTCAGAGAGTCAAAGACATGACATTTGATTTTTCCCCTAAGGATCTAAGGTATCTATGACTTCTGTGAGCTTTCAGTATAAGCTTTCACATTTTAATTGAAAATTTAAATCTTCTTCATTGACTACTTTTTAAAATTCTAAGTTGCCAACATTGAGTCTGGGAATTATTGATGAAATGTTATTTTATTCATTAATACACAATAATTACTCTTACTAAAATTAGTTACACACAAATTTCACATTCATTATCTATTTTAATGGATCATATTTTTGAGCTTGATTGCATGTGTTTCGGGGGAAAAAAAGGGTAGGTATATACCCTTATTTATTTCCTTACTTAAATCCCTCTCAAACTGCTTCAGTTTGAGTGATTTTTGATATGTTTGAAATTTCATTTGGGTTTACAGTCTACTGGAGTAAATTCCAATTTATGCCGAAGCAATAAGAAATTATTTGAATAATTCTGAATGAGGAACTGCAATCTTAATAGTTCTCTTTCCTTTTAGTGAAATGGTCTTAGTTGTACTGAGGTTCAGTGATTGATAGAATTCATGCTATACTTGTTTTTCAGGACTGCCAAAACAAATTAGCACAAATTTGGTGACTTTGAACAAAAGAAATGAGATTGGTTGTAGAAATAAATTCATTTAGTGAGGAACTCTGTATTGCTGCTTTTTGTTTGCTTATTTTCTGTCTTTCTGTTTGCTACCTAACAAAGTATTGCAGTTCTATTTATAATAAATTGAATTATTTGTAGATAGATATATTTTTAACATGTAAGGATGGCCAAATGGAAGATTCTTTTTCATTTCTGAATTATCTGTCAGTTTATATAACTTTCGATAGTGAAAGGATAGAATCTCAAAGATGAAGAGTATTTGGAGTTGGTTTCAATAACATTCATGATGAACATCTGGAAGTCTTAGAAGTGATTTAGGAGAAATATCAGCACATGTTTCTTGTTGGATAAATCTCAATGGAAGAGGCATACAAACATTTGAAAATAATTCACTTCTTTTTATAACAGTCTTATAAAACCTGCACACTCTTACACCGTTCACTCTTCGTTCATGTATACAGGTCCTAAATTTGAATTCCTCTATCTGTAGACTCTGCAGCTACCAAATATTCTCAACAATATAATATCTCCACTTTCCATGGCTGTTAGAATGTTTCTGATTTATTGCTGTTTTATATCTACTATACAATATTCATTACTTAGAAACTGGTTGTAAAACTCTGACAGAGATCTCTTTCTGATGCTTCCATGATATATATAAGCTTTCCTGGCTCCATAAAGAAGAAAATTCAAGGAGGTAACTAACAACTGCACTAAGCACAATAAATAAACAGAGCTCAAGTCAAATATAGACGAGATTTTGCTGTATGCAAACAGACATGGGAGAAAAACAATGAACATCTATAGTTCAGTGCCATTGGAGCATTCATTTGCTTTTCAGTTTTCAAGGAGAATACAACTGTATTTGCTTTGATTACAATGATGATTTTGTTTAAATTTTGATCTCAGTTTGCTGACTTCATCTATATCAATCATTTTTCTTAAAAGCCATTTGCCTTTTAAGCTGACCAGAAAATACTCAATTTTTAATGCCTACTTATAAACTCAACTGAAGAGAGGTAAGGATAATGAAAATATCTTTGTATATCCAAAGGATTACTATCTATTTTCAATAAAATGACAG
This sequence comes from Bos javanicus, assembly GCF_032452875.1. Taxonomy (NCBI): domain Eukaryota; kingdom Metazoa; phylum Chordata; class Mammalia; order Artiodactyla; family Bovidae; genus Bos; species Bos javanicus. The sequence goes on along the minus strand of NC_083875.1, from coordinate 36,178,216 downwards.
TGATCCAACCTGAAAGTGATCTCACTGGCTCTGAAAACTCACAATGTGATTCTAACAAAGAGAAGGTATGTAACATGAGACAACTATCTCTCCTGTCTTGCAAGCGGTCATATAAAAGGAGTGGTTGGACCATATTCTCCTAGCACTGATAGGTTTATAAAGAGAACGCAGGATAATTAGTCTGAAGGGAATTAGGCTGGCACAAATAATAATTAGTCTGGCACGAATACTGAAAAACATTGTAAACCACCACCAAGTTACAGGTTTGTAATAGGGGAAACACGATGGTAAAATGTAAGCCAGTTGTCTACTATTAGAAGAAAAATAGCCATGAGGGCATAGACTTTGTTCAATTGCTCCTGACTATAAACCCTGTACCTAGAACAATCCTTGGCTTATGAAAGACGTGCTCAAAATATTTTGCTAAATTAACATTTAAAGGTGTTACCCATGTGAGTAATGAGACATACATATTTACTCTACAGTGAAAGCTATTGCTTTGGGCAGAAGGTAGACTATTTCTAGAAAATAGTTCAGTCTGCTATTAAAGGTCTTTTTTTTTTTTTTTTTTTAATTGCACTTTGCTTTATTGTGTGTGTGTGTGTGTGTGTGTGTGTGTGTGTGTGTTTACTACAATATTGTAGCGGCTTTGCCATACATCAACATGAATCCGCCACGGGTGTACATGTGTTCCCCATCCTGAACCCCGCTCCCACCTCCCTCCCCATACCATCCGTCTGGTCATCCCAGTGCACCAGCCCCAAGCATCCTGTATCAGGCATCAAACCTGGATATTATACATGTTTTGATGCCATTCTCCCAAATCATCCCACCCTCTCCCTCTCCCACAGAGCCCAAAAGACTGTTCTATACATCAGTGTCTCTTTTGCTGTCTTGAATACAGGGTTATTGTTACCATCTTTCTAAATTCCATATATATGCGTTAGTATACTGTATTGGTATTTTTCTTTCTGGCTTACTTCACTCTGTATAATAGGCTCCAGTTTCATCCACCTCATTAGAACTGATTCAAATGTATTCTTTTTAATGGCTGAGTAATACTGCATTGTGTATATGTACCACCGATTTCTTATCCATTCACCTGCTGATGGAAATCCAGGTTGCTTCCATGTCCTGGCTATTATAAACAGTGCTGTGATGAACATTGGGGTACACGTGTCTCTTTCAATTCTGGTTTCCTCGGTGTGTATGCCCAGTAGTGGGATTGCTGGGTCATAAGGCAGTTCTATTTCCAGTTTTTTAAGGAATCTCCACACTGTTCTCCATAGTGGCTGTATTAGTTTGCATTCCCACCAACAGTGTAAGAGGGTTCCCTTTTCTCCACATCCTTTCCAGCATTTATTGCTTGTAGACTTTTGCATCGCAGCCATTCTGACTGGTGTGAAATGGTACCTCATTGTGGTTTTGATTTGCATTTCTCTGATGACTGATGTTGAGCATCTTTTCATGTGTTTGTTAGCCATCTGTATGTCTTCTTTGGAGAAATGTCTGTTTAGTTCTTTGGCCCATTTTTTGATTGGGTCGTTTATTTTTCTGGAATTGAGCTGCAGGAGTTGCTTATATATTTTTGAGATTAGTTCTTTGTCAGTTGCTTTATTTGCTATTATTTTCTCCCATTCTGAAGGCTATCTTTTCACCTTGCTTATAGTTTCCTTTGTTGTGCAGAAGCTTTTAAGTTTAATTAGGTCCCATTTGTTTATTTTTGGTTTTATTTTCAATATTCTGGGAGGTGGGTCATAGAAGATCCTGCTGTGATTTGTTAGAAAAACTAACACCCTGCTTACCTGGCCCAAACTTTCTCTGTTGGTCTGCAGTCTTCTATTTGACTCCATGCTTCAGAGAGCTAGACCAAACCTCTGTTTCAATGACCTCTGTACCTAAGCTTCCAGGAAGGTGGGTCAATGACTTTAGTCTTTAAACTGCTGAGCCTCTCTCTCCCCACGCGTCCTCGTGTGAGTGACACCGTCTTTAAACCCTGCATGGCAATCCCTGACACACCGCCATGATGCCCAGGGAAGACGGGGCAACCTGGAAGTCCAGCTACTTCCTTAAGATCATCCAACTTCTGGATGATTATCCAAAATGCTTCATTAAGCAGACAACATGGGCTACAAGCAGATGCAGCAGATCCGCATGTCCCTCCGCGGGAAGGCTATGGTGCTGATGGGCAAGAACACGATGATGCACAAGGCAATCCGAGGGCATCTGGAAAACAACCCAGCTTTGGAGAAACTGTTGCCTTACATCTGGGGGAACGTGGACTTCGTGTTCACCAAGGAGGACCTCACTGAGATCAGGGACATACTGCTGGCCAACAAGATGCCAGCTGTCGCCTGTGCTGGTGCCATAGTGCCATGTGAACTCACTGTGCTGGCCCAGAACGCTGGTCTGGGGCCCAACTAGACCTCCTTCTTCCAGGCTGTAGGCATTACCACTAAGATCTCCAGGGGCACCATTGAATCCTGAGCAATGTGCAGCTGATTAAGACCGGAGACAAGGTGGGCGCCAGCGAAGCCACGCTGCTGAACATGCTGAATATCTCCCCCTTCTCCTTCAGGCTGGTCATCCAGCAAGTATTTGACAATGGGAGCATCTACAACCCTGCAGTGCTTGACACCACAGAGGAAACTCTGCATTCCCGCTTCCTGGAGGGTGTCCGCAATGTTCCCAGCCTATGCCTGCAGATTGGTTACCTGACTGTTGCATCTGTACCCCATTCTATCATCAATGGGTACAAGTGGGTCCTGGCTTTGTCTGTGGAGACTGATTACACCTTCCCACTTGCTGAAAAGGTCAAGGCCTTCTTGGCTGATCCATCTGCATTTGTGGCTGCTGCCACCACCACAACCCCGGCCAAGGTTGAAGCAAAGGAAGTGTCGGAGGAGTCGGACGAGGATATGGGATTTGGTCTCTTTGACTGATCACCAAAAAGCAGCCAACCTGGCCAGCATTATTTGTGAAATGAGAAAATAAAGGCTTACTTATCTTAAAATAAATAATAAATAAAATAAACTGCTGAGCCTTAAAAAGGTTCTTGCCAGGAGCAAAGTCCCTCAAGGCAAGAACACAACTGCCTTGAACTTTAAAACATGGAAACTTACATTACCACATGTAAACTAGATAGCCAGTGGGAATTTGCTGTATGACTCAGGGAACTCAAACTGGGGCTCTGTAACAACCTAGAGGGGTGGAATGGGGAGGGAAGTGGGATGGAGGTTCAAGAGGAAGGGGATATATGTACACCAATTGCACTCATCTCACACGCTAGTAAAGTAATGCTCAAAATTCTCCAAGCCAGGCTTCAGCAATATGTGAACCGTGAACTTCCTGATGTTCAAGCTGCTTTTAGAAAAGGCAGAGGAACCAGAAATCAAATTGCCAACATCTGCTGGATCATAGAAAAAGCAAGAGAGTTCCAGTAAAACATTTTTTCTGCTTTATTGACTATGCCAAGGCCTTTGACTACGTAAATCACAATAAACTGTGGAAAATTCTGAAAGAGATGGGAATACCAGACCACCTGACCTGCCTCTTGAGAAACCTATATGCAGGTCAGAAAGCAACAGTTAGAACTGGACATGGAACAGCAGACTGGTTCCAAATACGAAAAGGAGTTCGTCAAGGGTGTATATTGTCACCCTGTTTATTTAACTTATATGCAGAGTACATCATGAGAAACACTGGACTGGAAGGAACACAAGCTGGAATCAAGATTGCTGGGAGAAATATCAATAACCTCAGATATGCAGATGACATCACCCTTATGGCATAAAGTGAAGAGGAACTCAAAAGCCTCTTGATGAAAGTGAAAGTGGAGAGTGAAAAAGTTGGCTTAAAGCTCAACATTCAGAAAACGAAGATCATGGCATCTGGTCCCATCACTTCATGGGAAATAGATGGGGAAACAGTGGAAACAGTGTCAGACTTTATTTTTCTGGGCTCCAAAATCACTACAGATGGTGACTGTAGCCATGGAATTAAAAGATACTCCTTGGAAGGAAAGTTATGACCAACCTAGATAGCATATTGAAAAGCAGAGACATTACTTTGCCAACAAAGGTTCGTCTAGTCAAGGCTATGGTTTTTCCTGTGGTCATGTATGGATGTGAGAGTTGGACTGTGAAGAAGGCTGAGCGCCGAAGAATTGGTGCTTTTGAACTGTGGTGTTGGAGAAGACTCTTGAGATTCCCTTGGACTGCAAGGAGATCCAACCAGTCCATTCTGAAGGAGATCAGCCCTGGGATTTCTTTGGAAGGAACAATGCTAAAGCTGAAGCTCCAGTACTTTGGCCACCTCATGCAAAGAGTTGACTCCCTGGAAAAGACTCTGCTGCTGGGAGGGATTGGGGGCAGGAGGAGAAGGGGATGACAGAGGATGAGATGGCTGGATGGCATCCCTAACTCGATGGACGTGAGTCTGAGTGAACTCTGGGAGTTGGTGATGGACAGGGAGGCCTGGCGTGCTGCGATTCATGGGGTCACAAAGAGTCGGACACGACTGAGCCACTGATCTGATCTGATCTGATCTGATGACTGATTCATGTTGATATTTGGCAGAAACCAACACAATTCTGTAAAGCAACTGTCCTTCAATTAAAAAATAAAGAAATTAAAAACACAACAGTAGGAAGGAATCTCAGACTTCACCCAGTTAATATCTTCATTGTTGACAGTGAGAAAAAATTAGAAGAAAGGCAACTTGTGCCCAGTGATTCTGGAAATAAATCATAAAACCAAAGACTAAAACCCAACTCCCTTGCTGAATCCAAGTCCCTTGCTGCTTGGTTCTAAGACCACAAAAAAGAGTGAGAATAACATTGCCAGCCTTTGAAATTATAAAGATCTCAAGACTTTCAGACTCCATCACTGAAAAAATACAACTGACACGCCCCTTGAAAATATATCCCAAATCATATTATTCCCCCTCTCACTTCCCTCACATTCATCTCTCACTTTCTCTTCTGAGAATATCTGCATTCAGGCCCTTACCTTTGTTCTTTTCCTTTTTTCTTCTTTTCTATTTTATTTTTTTCTGCAGATGATTCTAACATTCTTGCCTAAGTGATTCATGTTCTTCTAATCTAATTCCAAACACTGACCTTATAAAAATTCATCATTTTTCTCAAGAGAATGAGAATGAAAATGACTTGCAAAAACGTTTCAACCAATGACTGACAGTCCTGAGACTAGAACCCAGATGTCCTGTGTTCCAGTCTAGGTTCTTCTATTATAAGGCATTGTAAGGGAAATAACAACGTCCTGATTAATTCCAAGAATCCCAAAGATGGATAAAATTACACTATCAAATTCCATCCCCATATATGAAATTGACAATTTCCCTGTCCTCCTACAAAGGGAGAGCCTTAATACAGAAGACCAAACTGCTTCTCCATTTATAAGATAAATCCTCAAATTTCTTTTTGTCTAACTTTTGTAGACTTCTACATTCAGTAGGTCTACCATATTTATTTCCCTTTCAGGATCAAGTTGTTTTATTTACCATCCCAAGAACAAACAAAGCTCCTTACTTTTGCCCCAACTCTCCAAGATAACTCAATTCAATTCATCCTCTGTCAGTCTCTCTCTCTCCTTTATAATGTATTGAATGTATATAAAATATCCTAAAGAGATTTATTGATATCTCAATTGTGGGCCATATGTTGTCATATTAAAAGTTTAGCTGGATAAAAGAAAAGGACACCTGGAGATGCCCTGGTAAAATCTCTTTGAGTGGGTCAAAAATAAAACTCTAGAGAAGTTATGTGATTTTGTAAAGGATTCCAGGTACTATGGAGAAATCTGAGGAGAAGAAAGAAAATAAATGCAATTTCTTTATATGGCCAGGAAATTATAGATAATATATAATCACATTTCCATTTTACATATTGAGACTATGGTAGTTATATAAACTGTATGAGATATAATTTGGGGAATGAAGGTCTGGTTTTCATTTCTTTCAAGCCCAAGCTTATATTCATTAAATCAATCGCACCTTAATTTTAAGAGTGATAGAAAGATTAAAAAATAAGATTTTTACACATAATATTTAATAATCTCTGGGCCAGGGAAAAGAAGTTGTGAAGTTTATCCATATTAGTGGGGACATTCAGGACAGGCAGTCTAAAGAAGAGTTTTTCTGAACTGATCCTCTTTGAAATAGGGACTCTATTATGAAAAAAAGCACATGCAATACTAGTATAGGAGCATTTATTCTCACTCTTAAAATAATGACTTTTAGCAATAGTGGTTATGAAAGAATCTAAAGAGTAATGCAGAGTATGAGCAAATTAATATATATTTTTAACTTCTATATATAACATGCATATATATGTATATATCTTTAAAATAATAGCTACAACAGGCTACTAGATAAACAAAACAGCCATAAACATTACAATGCCTGACAGCTGCAAAAATAAGAACTGAAAATGACAGTAGCCAATACTACTACTCAAGGCTGAAGCATGTAATTTACATCTTAGTGAAATTAAACATACTATAATAGCTTAGCTTCCAGGCAACAATACTATTAAATTTGCAGTAGCAGTTTATGACATCATCTGAAACCCCAGGATACACATTTGAAGCTGGCTATTATGGTTAGTAATCAGTATTGCTGTTCTGGTTAGTTTTTCATTTAATTCATTGCAGGCTCCTATTAAAAAAGAAGACAAATATCAGCAGTTGAGGATGCTGTTTTTTGCAAAAGCTGTTAAGCCTCAGGTTGCAGTGATGTCATATTTTAAAATCAGTAATAATAGCTTATATTTGAATAGCATTAAGAGGTCAGAATTATATTGAAAATATGATAATTTAAGCATTTTAATAGTCAATAAGCATAATTTGGGGATTTCTAACTCACCTTTTCCAAAATGTTTCTTAACAAACTGTCAATGATTGTACAACGGCAGAGTAACAATAAAACCTATGGCTGTAAGTAATGATTTTATATTATACAGCAGCAGTCTCAACCAGATATACTGTAATCAGACCATTAGAAGTGCCGACACCTCAGGGGAGGAGTATCTATGAATTTTAAAAATGTTTCCAATTTTTGGTGCATGAATTAATTTCTTTGGAGATGGAGAATATAAGTCACTACATAATTTTTCAAAATGTCCCATTTTCCAAAAAGTTTATGAACTTTGTTAATCATAAGAGTGATTCTCAACGGTTAGGGAAAGCTTTTTAGAATCTCCTGTGGTGAGTATGAGAAAGGACCATTTAGTTAAGTTCCATCTATTTTCACTAGATGATTCTAAAATCCTTGATTTTCAAGGATTTTGTGGCTTTCTTACTTAATCTCAAGCGCTGAACTGTTAAAAATTCTACACTGATTGCAAGAGGACACTTGAGGACTAGGGAGATGAAAATGACTTGGTGAAAGTTCTTTGACAGTACTCTTGAAACTATCACAACATTTTTAATCAATTAGACTTCCTGGTGCTAGCTGTAAAGAACTTGCCTGCTAATACAGGAGACGTTAGAGATGCAGGTTCAGTCCCTGGGTCAGGAAGATCCCCTGGAGGAGGGCCTGGCAACCCACTCCAGTATTCTCACCTGGAGAATCCCATGGACAGAGGAGCCTGACAGGCTACAGTACACAGGATCACACAAGCTTGGATACAACTGAAGTGACTTAGCATACCCATGCATGCCAAAATAGAATAAAAAATTTAAAAAATATATGTTTGACTGATGATTTCAAGATCTGGAACTTGACAACAATTTTCTAGAGATTCTTTGCCTTTATTTTGCAGCTGACTTTTTCCCCCCTCACTCAATGAATGTAGCTGCATATATAAGTGAGAAGCCTCAAAAAAAATGGAAGTTTAAATGGAAATATTGGATCACATATTGAGTTAATCTGATCTGAAGTAGATGACTACCTTAAGTAACCAAACTGAAAGAAATCCACCTCAAGTATCTCACTGAACAATGCATAACCTTTAACATCCTTAGGAAAGTAATGAAAAAAACCTTCATTATAAGGTTTTTGGGAAACTTAATGGTTCTGCCTTTAGTGCCTCCCTCTGAGTCACGTTATATAAACTCTATATGATTATCACCAATAAGCACCAAGTGCTTAGAAATAGTAAGTTTAGAACAGGTGGCAAGGAGAAAAAAAGGTATAGAGGACGGTATAGTAATGCACTTTTAGGATCTAGAGATCTGTGAATATAATGTCTATGGAGTAAAACTTGCCACTCTAAAATATTTCCTTGGGAATATTTTGAGTTGAAAACAATCAAGGCCCAAGGACTTTCAAAGAAACATTGACCTTTCCCCTAACTGACTTAAGAATATAGATAGAGGACCTGTTTCAGTGCAGGAGCTCTCACTACAAAAGTACAAAATGAACTAGGTGTTCAGTTCAGTTCAGTCACTCAGTCATGTACGACCCTTTGTGACCTCGTGGACTGCAGCACACCAGGCTTCCCTGTCCATCACCAACTCCCAGAGCTTACTCAAACTCATGTCCATCCAGTCAGTGATGCCATCCAACCACCTCATCCTGTGTCATCCCCTTCTCCTCCTGCCTTCAATCTTTCCCAGCATCAGGATATTTTCAGATGAGTCAGTTCTCTGCATCAGGTGGCCAAAGTATTAGAGTTTAAGCTTCAGCATCAGCCCTGAATATTCAGGACTGATTTCTTTTAGAATGGACTGGTTGGATCTCCTTGAAATCCAAGGGACTCTCAAGAGTCTTCTCCAACACCACAGTTCAAAAGCATCAATTCTTCAAGTGCTCAGCTTTTTTTTATAGTCCAACTCTCACATCCATACATGACTACTGGAAAAACCATAGCTTTTACTAGATAGACCTTTGTTGGTAAAGTAATGTCTCTGCTTTTTAATATGCTGTCTATGCTGGTCATAACTTTTCTTCCAAGAAGCAAGCATCTTTTAATTTCATGGCTGCAGTCACCATCTGCAGTGATTTTGGAGCCCCCAAAATATAAACTAGGTGTGGCAGGCAGCAACTAGCAGACTCTATTAAAATTCCTTTCTAAATCCTATTGTCTCTGCAAGGTTCAGCAAACATTCGTTTAGGAAACTTTTGCTTTTCCATTTCCATGTCAATTTCCTTCCTCCCCTTTTAGGTTCCAACCCCCCAATATTTTGTATTGTCTTGAGCTAAAGGCTGTAGTTAAGGTGAGGTTAAAAAGGCAGTACTTAAGCTGAAGGAAATCAGTCCTGAATATTCATTGGAAGGACTGATGCTAAGCTGAAACTCCAATACTTTGGCCACCCGATGTGAAGAACTGACTCACTGGAAGAGATCCTGATGCTGGGAAAGGTTGAAGGCAGGAGGAGAAGGGACAACAGAGGGTAAGATGGTTGGATGTTATTACTGACTGGATAGACAAAGAGTCAGAGAAGGCGAGGGTTCCCGCCATTTTGGTGAGTTATTTAATTTTTCTGCATCTCTCCCATGTTTACATGTTATTTAACTTTTGTTTGATTTTCTGCTGTTAATCTGTCTCTCATCACTTTAATTCTTAGACCAACCAGAAGAATCTAGAAGGGTAGAAGAAAATTTCTTCCTCCCTCCTTCACATGTCCCAAAGGATGGCAGTCAGAGGTCACAAAATGTCTAGGAAAGATGAACTTATGAAAAGTGACGTGAAGAGAGTTTAAGATAAAACATCATCAACCTCCTAGCTTTGGCTAGACCATGCCTTAGCGACTTTCAAAGAGAAGACCTCAAGTGATAAATGGTCCCCTGATATTCACCCTAAATACTCAGAATTTAACAGACAGAATGGAAGGGATACCAGAAGAGAACTCAACAAGAAAAATTATTTTCTTGAGCTAGTTAAATGACATTGTAAGACTGTTCTATACATCAGTGTCTCTTTTGCTGTCTTGTACAGAGGGAGAGGGTGGGAAGATTTGGGAGAATGGCATTGAAACATGTATAATATCATATATGAAACGAGTCACCAGTCCAGGTTCGATGCACGATATTGGATGTTTGGGTCTGGTGCACTGGGACAACCCAGAGGGATGGTGTGGGGAGGGAGGAGGGTGGAGGGTTCAGGATGGGGAACAAATGTATACCTGTGGCGGATTCATTTCGATATTTGGCAAAACCAATACAATATTGTAAAGTTTAAAAATAAAATAAAATTTAAAAAATTAATTAAAAAAATAAATGACATTGTAAACTATATTTTTTAAAAATAAATGCTATACATGGATATAAGGCAAGTAGATAAAAGTCATCTGCCTCTTGACTCTCAAAAGTGAAAAAGGCTAAAAGAAAGCAGTAGTTTAACCCAGAACACCAGTCTGAATAAAAGCAGACTCGATTAGCTAAATTCCTGAACTTGAAATATGAGAACATCAAGGACATGAGGCTGAGGCACATGGTCTTGACTCTAGAGACGGCTGTAAGGGAGTATATTGAAAGCCATGATTCAAACAGAAAAGGAAAATCATGTGTACTAAAACTACCTATTTCTTCCTCTAGGAATGCAACGTCTTTCATCTCTTGCATGAGGGGAAAAATAGCTTTGGACAGTTTTAGCTAAAAATGCCAATATGTACAATCACATTTTGGGGCACAATTTTTGTCATTTTAATATTTCATTTCTAGGCCAGCTTTCCTGTGCTCTTTCCCATGACCTTTTCCTTTCTTTTTTTTTTTTTCCTTTCTCCCAATTCTTTTGTTTCTTTATTTGGATTAGAAAAGATGACATAAATTATAGTGCAAAGATGTTGCTGTTAGAATTTGAAAAGTGGTTTAATAGCACTATGACATGCTAACCCTAAATATTACAATTTCAACAGATGATAGAAAAGGAAACCATATCAGAAATGTCAATGAATAGAGTAGACTCATGGATAAAACTAGATGACAGACTACAGTTTTCACGTACTTACTGACAAAACAGGGAAAACTTTTCCCTGTTTTCCTTTAGAACAAAAAGTGGAGAAATACTGGGCATGATGTTTGCAAGTCTGTCCTTGAGGGGGTCTATAATTATACTGCCCCATACTGCAGTCAGGAGTAACTCAGAAGCAACACAAAGATGAATCACTTAGCTAATTCTTTGGTATTTTCTCACAATACTCTTTTCCATGTAGAATTTATTCTTTAATAGCCATCAGTACTGAAACTTATGTTTGCAAAAGTGAGTGAGTTGATTAATAGGTATTTTATACATCTGGTATTTTCTCATAAAAGACTGGAAAACTTATTTCAATTATCATACCACCAACAAGGATGCAATCTGCTCACAAGGCCTGTTTACGAATGGCTGCTTTGGGTAATGGCTGTTTTCTTAGCACAGGAAATGAAATATAATATTATTAAACAGAGATATGCAGAATGAGGTGTCAAGTTATCCATCTTCCTGATGTTTATAGGCTTCATTTTTTAGAATGTTTATTTTATTTTATGGGACCACACGTTAAAATATCTCCTGTTTGAAAGGATCTAATTTCTTTTACTCTGGTTTTAATGGCCTTGAATATTAACATTTTCAAACTTGTAAGCAATCAGCTAAGAAAACCTGTGGTAGGTACTTTATTAATTCCATTTAGATACATGTGCCATAATGAAAGAGACAATAAAAGTGAACATTTTACCTTTGCATGAGAATAAGAACTGGTCTTTGCCAGGAGGATAAATGATTTTCATTTTTAGAGACCACCTGTGACAATATGGAGGGAGTGGATAAGGACTTCTGGGGAAAAAAACATCAAACAACAAAGGGGTTGTGTGCGTGAGCACGTATGTATTTCTGGAGGGAGGGGTATGAATCATGACACTGAAATGGAAATAATCGAACTCAGTTTTTAACAGCATTACCAAAATCATTGGAAGTGTCTAGATCTATCTACTTTGGACTCAGTATGGCCCTTTAATCCTTTCACTGTCTATTAATTGCCAATTTGAGGGGTGGAAGCAAGAAAGAATGAACCATTAAATTTTCATTATTAGTATTATTTTCCCAAGAAGGCATGCTACTAAGAAGTGGATCTACTTGTAGATAAAGGAAAGCAAAAGTATTTCTTTCCTATACTAAAGGAAAGAAACCACTTCAGACAATGCAGATTGCAGAACTTTACAAAAGCTTCTTACAGAAAATATGAACTTTAGTCAATAGTGTAACATAACCATTCTGAATATATAATTGCATATTCCATTTTCAAGTAACCCTTGTAAAGACTCTGCATAGTTGTTGTTGTTTTTTTTTTTTCTTTTTAATACATTGTAACTTCTTCATGAAAGCATGTTCTTGGTACTTAGCATACTGTCTGGCTCACAATAAATATGCAATTTTTTCTGAATTAATTAATATGTATCACCTTTCAAATATAACCATTCCTGTTTAAAGCTGCTATGCTGAACATCTCATCTATCAATTATAGTTCTGTAATTTTGTGGTTTGTCATAAGAATCCTCTCTGGTATACTTTGTCAAAAATTAATTCAACAAATATTAACTCATTACATACCATTTTTCAATCTTTGTTTAGGTAATGGAAACGCAAAAATGAAAGTATCAGAGAAGACTCTGCCTAATGGGTATTTATATTCTAGTGGAAGAAATATGTCATAAACAAGTAAATAAACAAGGTAACTACAAATTGTGATAACTCCCTCAGTTGTGTCCGACTCTTTGCGACCCCAGCCAGGATACCAGAGTGGGTAGCCTTTCCTTTCTCCAGGGGATCTTCCCAACCCAGGGACTGAATCCAGGTCTCCCACATTGTGGGCAGATTCTTTACCAGTTGAGCCACAAGGGAAGCCCTTTCACTATTAAGTAATCATTGATGAGTTAGGGAGCAATCAGGGATAAGACAGTGAAAATATTTATATGAGGTGTGAGGGACAACATCTCTGAAAAGGTGGCATTTGAGCAGTAGAGATGGGGAATAATAACAATCCAGTGCTGCAAAGAAGGGCAGGGAGTATGTTCCTGGCAGTGGGAAGAGCAAATATAAAAGTCCTCAGGTGGCAAAGAACTTGAAACATTCAAGGAAACGATAGAAGGTCAAGGTAGCTGAACTATGGTAGAATACACAGAGTATAATGTGTTCATGTTGGAGGGTTAGGAGAGGCAGGTCAGGGCAAAGACTGAAGGAAAATTTTGAATAAAGAGTAAAGGGACACCCTAGAAGGGGTTTAGGCAGAGGGACAGAATGATCTTATTTATATTGTATAAAAATTTAATGGCTACTGGGTATAGAATGAAATATAGCAAGAAATATGGATTCAAAGAGACCACTTTGAGATACCTGGTTGAGGTAGGTGGCAGAAAAGATGAAGGAAAGTTAACAAATTTGGGATGTATTTGGAGGTAATATCAAAAGAACTCATTGGTGCAATAAATATAGGGGGTGGAATCTAACTTAATTTGTTCAACTCAGACTTTCCTCAAACTAATTGGACCATCAAAGCTTCTTTGTATCCCTAGATATCCCTATTAATAGTATACGCTCTGCAAAATTGAATTGGGAAAGTACCTACTTGTGATTCCTCTTAATCATTGATTTGATGGATTTCAAATAGCGAGGCTCAGTTGGAAGACACTCTCAGGTTAAAACTTCTGTGTTAAGATATACTATGAAAAAAAAAAAAACCAGATGTAGCTTGCATGTTTATCTGTATGCATATGTGTGTGTGTTTGTGCATATGACACACATTTCCCTCAAGGATGGCACAGAGTTACCTTCCTTCACTGACAGAGGCACTGTGATATTGAAAACATCTCTGGACCCACAGTGAGGAGGATGGAACTGTTCTTTTGCTCTTAGACGTCTCAGCCTTGAAACACATGTCTGCCTGTTCTGCACCAGGTTTCACTGGTCAACACAGAGTGTTAAGAGCCTAGATTACTGTCCCTGGGCTGGGTTAGTCTAAGTCATCAGCCTTAAGAGTTAGAATGGCTTTGGTCCCCAAGATAAGAGCCACTGGCCCTGGGAATATTGCCTTTCTTCCTCTGGGTATATTGCCATTCGAAGGTCAATCCTAATATGTAATCAAATGACCCATCTGTGTCTTCTCTAAAGTGTGAATTAGTGTACACACTCATTACTCACCTCCTTCCTTTTAGAACAAATTGCTTCTGACAACAGTGAATGAAACAGCTGTGTCTGTGTGTGTCTGCATGTGTTTCTATAAAAGGAGGATTCTCGGACTACACCAGAATGTCCCCAGGCCGTGAAGGAGATTGAGCTGTGTAAACCAACCGTGCCTTATGTTCTATGGGGAAAAAGAGAAATGAGGAACAGAACACCTCAACTGAATTTATTATAGCAAATTTCTTGGGATAATAAAAGACATCAGCTCAGCCCTAGAGGGAAAGTAGGTTACAGCTCAGCTAAATGTCCTTATCTAATGTTGCTTGACCCTAGCTAACATTTCAAGCCTAAGTAAAGTCCTATCACTGGTACATTTTGGCCTGTTTAGTAATTTCATCAGGGGCATTGATTTAAATGTCTTTTTTGAAATTGTCTGACAAACACTCACAGCAGTCATTTTCAGATCACATGCCCATAACGTGATGGTCTCTCCTTTAAGGCATGTTCTCTTCCATGATGTAAGGGAATCAGATGTGTTCTTTTTAAATCCCTAATTCTATATTTCACTAACCGGATAGGAAAAAGTAAGTCATACCGATATTTTACGGCCATTGTAAAGAAAAAGAGACTCTTGCAAATTTCTGGATGTGTTGTGTTCTGTGTCTGTACAGGTAGTCCTTTTGACTGCAGCGCCCCTCCTCCATTCCCATATGCCAGAAGAGCATTTTCAGTATCTCTGCATTTGTGAACCTCTTCATAATATTTAAGGAGAGCCGAGAACTATGCTTTAGTCACCACTGCACCTAAGATAAGCTTCTTACCTCATTCATTAAACCAGGACTCAACATATTGTCTGCATTTTTCTCTCTCCTTCTAAACTCGTATTTTATTTTACATATTTCATATTTACTTGTACTACCTATGGCATTGCCTAACTTAAGCATTCCAAATTCAATTAAATTGAACAAATTTAAAAATAATTAATTTTACATGTGTATGACTTTTTTTTCCCTCTACCAATTATTTGTCACGGCTGTTTTACAAACATCAGTTTGTAAGACTTTAATTTTTAGAAAGCTGTATATACCATATTTGGGCTTCCCAGGGGACACTAGTGCTAAAAGAACCTGTCTGTCAACGCAGGAGACATAGAAGAGTGGGCTCGATTCCTGTGTTGGGAAGATCCTCTGGAGGAGGGCATGGCAACTCACCCCAGTATTCTAACCTGGAGAACCCCATGCACAGAGGAGCCTGGCAGGCCACAGTCCATAGGGCCACAAAGAGCTGGACATGACCAAAGTGACTTTGCATACACGCATATATTATATTCAGGATGTTATATCTCATGATCTGATACTGACAAAATCGTCAAAGTAAAAGGAAAAATTGTACAGTTTTTAAGATGCAATCATATTTGCTGAATTTTTACAATGTACATATTTCTGAACCATAATTGAATACATTTGAGCATAAAATACAATATCAGGAGTGTTATTCTATCTACACATAGATAAATTTACAGTTAGTTTGCAACTTTAGATTTTAGAGTTTCATTGTTACCTTTAAATATTGTGAACTGTAATTAGAATGAAGAATAGCATTAAATAATACTAAGAATTAGGTTTTGGAAATAAAAAAAATTGTGTTGATTCAGACTCATCAGAAATATGACATTTCTTATTTTTACATGTGGTTGTATATATGGTTATACAAAAGGATCTCATGAATGAATATTAAACAACAGTGTTACTTTATTTATTGTACACAGCTATCTGCAACTGTCCCCAAATAAAACTATACCTATAATAAACCATGAAAAATGATGGGTGGTAATGAAAGTTTCCCATCTGGAAAAGACCCTGGTCCAGATGGATTTGCTAATTAATTTTATAAGATGTTTAACCAACCTTTGAAGAATATCTCAGACATGTTTGATTACTTTAAATTACTAACATTTTTGGAACTACTGCTGTGGGTTCTCAAACTAATCTTTATAAACTGCCAAGAAATGCTAACATCCAGAATGCATTTCTTAAGAACATACTTCTTTCACAAAAATGCTGAAAAAAAAAATTCAGCCCAGTGATACAATGTTTTCTCTTTGAAAGGATACTTTTTTAGGTCAAAAGATAGGCAGAATATCTTAGTATTGATTAAATAATTTATTCACAGAACATGATATCTTATTTGAAATTAACCAATACACTATTTTTATAAAGGCTTCCCAGGTGGTCTGGTGGTAAAGACTCCACCTGCCATTGCAGGAGACATGGGTTTGTACCCTGGGTCGGAAGATTCCCTAGAAAAGGAAATGGGAACCCATTCTAGTATTCTTGCCTGGGAACTCCCATGGACAGGAGGCTGGCAGGCTACAGGACATGGATGGGGTCACAAAGAGTCAGACATGACTTACCGACTAAACAACAACAATATAGTATACGATGCTGCTGCTGCTGCTGCTAAGTCGCTTCAGTCGTGTCAGACTCTGTGCGACCCCATAGACGGCAGCCCACCAGGCTCCCCTGTCCCGGGGATTCTCCAGGCAAGAACACTGGAGTGAGTTGCCATTTCCTTCTCCAATGCATGAAAGTGAAAAGTGAAAGTGAAGTTGCTCAGTCATGTCCCACTCTCAGCGACCCCATGGACTGCAGCCCACCAGATGCCTCCGTCCACGGGATTTTTCAGGCGAGTACTAGAGTGGGTTGCTGTTGCCCTCTCTGATATCATATTCTAAATTATTTATCCAATCAGTTTACTCTTATGCCTAAAATCTTGCAGTTAGGTATTTACCTCTTCAAATAAGGCTTTGGCTTCTTTCAGTTCAGTTCAGTCACTTAGTCATGTCTGACTCTTTGCGACACCATGGACGGCAGCACACCAGGGCTTCCTGTCCATCACCAACTCCCTGAGTTCACTCAAACTCATGTCCATTGAGTAGATGATGCCATCCAACCATCTCATCCTCTGTCGTCCCCTTCTCCTCCTGCTTTCAATCTTTTCCAGCATCAGGGTCTTTTCAGATGAGTCAGTTCTTCACATCAGGTGGCCAAAGGATTGGAGTTTCAGCTTCAGCATCAGTCCTTCCAATGAATATTCAGGACTGATTTCCTTTAGGATGGACTGGTTGGATCTCCTTGCAGTGCAAGGGACTCTCAAGAGTCTTCTCCAACACCACAGTTCAAAAGCATCAATTCTTTGGCACTCAACCTTCTTTATAGTCCAACTCTCACATCCATACATGACTACTGGAAAAACCATAGCTTTGACTAGACAGACCTTTGTTGGCAAAGTAATGTCTCTGCTTTTTAATATGCTGTCTGCTGAGTCACTTCAGTCGGGTCCGACTCTGTGCGACCCCATAGACGGCAGCCCACCAGGCTTCCCCATCCCTGGGATTCTCCAGGCAAGAACACTGGAGTGGGTTGCCATTTCCTTCTCCAATGCATGAAAGTGAAAAGTGAAAGTGAAGTCGCTCAGTCATGTCCGACCCTCAGCGACCCCATGGACTAAAGCCTACGAGGCTCCTCCATCCATGGGATTTTCCAGGCAAGAGTACTGGAGTGGGGTGCCATTGCCTTCTCCGAATATGCTGTCTAGGTTGGTCATAACTTTTCTTCCAAGGAGTAAGCATCTCTTAATTTCATGGCTGCAGTCATATCTTCAGTGATTTAAGAGCCCCCCAAAATAAAGTCTGTCACTGTTTCCACTGTTTCCCCATCTATTTGTTATGAAGTGATGGCACCAGATGCCATGATCTTAGTTTTCTGAGTGTTGAGCTTTAAGCCAATTTTTTCACTCTCTTCTTTCACTGTCATCAAAAGGCTCTTTAGTTCTTCTTCTCTTTCTGCCATAAATGTAATGTCATCTGCATATCTGAGGTCATTGATATATATTCAAGGTTACAGATATTGGCTTCTTTAGAACTTTGTTTTTGTTATTATCATGTCTATAAAATAGAATAGTGTGCTAATTAGAGATACATAGCTGATTGTGCTCTTAAATATGGTGGGGAATTTACTATAATGCCTGTTCAAATTTCATGGTATTGTGAAACATAGAATAACCCTAGAATGACAGCAGCATAATAATATATTATTTGCAAAATCCCCTCAGCAATTCACTTTCTAAAAAATTAACACTCAAAGGATATTGCATCAAACCAAGGAAATGCCTGTTTTAATGTAGGATGATGGGTTTGGGAAGTTGAGGGCATGGATAAGCAGAATTTTGCCAGGGATAGAAAGGTAGTATTTGAGCAGATAAATAGCAGCATGAGTTAAGTTGGCTGGATGGAGGAAGCCTATATTGATATAAGAACTTTTAAGTGTCCTGAAATGCCCACACATTTTTAATCATACCGGGCTTCTCTGACTTTCCATTTTCTCATTTATAATATGGACATTATAATATTTACCTTAAAGTACTATTAAATGAATTAAATAATTTCCTGGAATGTGGAAGGTGTATTTAATGTTATTTTTCTCTGTCACTATTAGATATCTTAGACACATACACACACACACACACCACACACACACACACAATATATTTTGATTAGAGCAGAGAAGGGTTTTTGCAAAACAGGTTGTTATAGCTCTTTGCCCTCTTCATTATTTATATGCCCCAAAACACTCCAGTTTGTACTTGAACGACAACAAGGCAGGACAAATATTTACTCATTTATAAAGTCAAGGGGATAGATCATAGCATATAGTTACCTAAAACGTTAATGTTTAATGCAAATTTTACCTTTTGACCATATCTGGCAGGCATGATCATAAAGACAGCAATAAGTTCCATTTTCAATAATAGGCCAGTATTAAGTTCACTTAATAATGTATATGATTAATCATATGTGTATATGATTAAACACACACATGTATATCTAGCAGTAGCTATTTATACTGAATAAAGGATTTTATCTGCTAATATACCATAGAAGATAAAGCCAGTTACACATCCTTCTTTTCTCTTTATCAAGAATTAGGAAACACACAAAAACAATTTAAAAGCCATAACATGCTCATAAACTTAATTTGAACATTATTTTTGTTGTTTTTCTTTTGTAAGAATCAGTACTTCTATTGAAGATAACATTACAAAATATAAAGTTTCACTAAATGATAAATGGAAGGACAACTGATTTTTTTTCTTCTTAAAAAAGATAGATTTTTATTTTATTTTATTTTATTTTATTTTTTTTGTCTCTGCTTTTTATTTTTATTTTATTTTATTTTTTTTATTCTTCCAATTTTATTTTATTTTTAAACTTTACATAATTGTATTAGTTTTGCCAAATATCAAAATGAATCCGCCACAGGTATACATGTGTTCCCCATCCCGAACCCTCCTCCCTCCTCCCTCCCCATACCATCCCTCAGGGCCGTCCCAGTGCACCAGCCCCAAGCATCCAGCATCATGCATCGAACCTGGACTGGCAACTCGTTTCCTACATGATATTTTACATGTTTCATTGCCATTCTCCCACATCTTCCCACCCTCTCCCTCTCCCACAGAGTCCATAAGACTGTTCTATACATCAGTGTCTCTTTTGCTGTCTCGTACACCGGGTTATTGTTACCATCTTTCTAAATTCCATATATATGCGTTAGTATACTGTATTTATGTTTTTCCTTCTGGCTTACTTCACTCTGTATAATAGGCTCCAGTTTCATCCACCTCATTAGAACTGATTCAAATGTATTCTTTTTAATGGCTGAGTAATACTCCATTGGGTATATGTACCACAGCTTTCTTATCCATTCATCTGCTGATGGACATCTAGGTTGCTTCCACGTCTTGGCTATTATAAACAGTGCTGCGATGAACATTGGGGTACACGTGTCTCTTTCCCTTCTGGTTTCCTCAGTGTGTATGCCCAGCAGTGGGGTTGCTGGATCATAAGGCAGTTCTATTTCCAGTTTTTTAAGGAATCTCCACACTGTTCTCCATAGTGGCTGTACTAGTTTGCATTCCCACCAACAGTGTAAGAGGGTTCCCTTTTCTCCACACCCTCTCCAGCATTTATTATTTGTAGACTTTTGGATCGCAGCCATTCTGACTGGTGTGAAATGGTACCTCATAGTGGTTTAGATGCAGTAACTACCATTTTATATAAAAGTGAAAAAACCTCCAGCTTTCCATCTGTCCTCTTCCTACTACTCTCTAACTATAAAGTAGTCAGCTTTAACAGCGTAGTCTATTACTCTCCAGATAGTTTTTTTTTTTAACTATGTAGTTTAATATATGTTAATATATTACTTTTTTCTTTCCAAAATCTGGTCAAAGTATACATTCAGAGTAAGAGACAATTCATATGCTTTTTTGTTGTTGCTGTTACAACTTTTAAATAATACACAGAATATATAGATTTGCCCTTTTTTTTGAAACAGTTGCCTATTTTTACATTATGGGAATGCTCAAGGATTTAATTGGATCATTCTATACTGGTTCTGCTGGGGTGTATCCAGTATGTCACCATTACAAATAATGCTTTACATGGCAGGAAATTTTTAGGAAGGGGGTTACTATTAGGAGCTGAGTGAATAGAGAAACTATATCCTCACTTAGAGTCTGAGGAGACTTGCACAGAGAAACATTCTCATGAGACAATATGATGGTTAATTAATTCAGTAGAAATGAGACTGGACCTAAAGTTCAGAAATCAGGTTGTGGGGTCATGTACCAAGAGAGGGTGACTGCAGAATGAGTGATCCCAGGACCTCAAAAATTACTTTATGACACTGATTGAATTATATATATGAGAGGGAAAGCAATAAATATAAACTGGAAGGGATAAAAATGATAATTCAAAAAACAACAATAAAAGTCCTGGAATCTATAAGTGACTATACACAGTAGCAGGACACACTGTTTATGTAAAAGAGGTTACTTCTTGCACTTTTGTATATATCATCAGTGCATATATACAACAAATAAGTAGAATTTGAAATTGAAAACAATATTTCATGTTCATGAATAGGAAGACTCAATATTGTCTAGATGTCAATTGATCTAGAAAACTGATCTGAAGATCTTCCAACTTGATCTACAGACTCAATGAAATACTAATCAAAATCCCAGCAAGTTACTTTGTGGGTACCGACAAATTAATTGTAAAGTTTTATGGTTCTTGCAAAAGAACCGGAATAATCAACACAATAGTTAACAAGAGCAACAATGATGGAGGGCTGCCCTGTCTAACTTAAAGACTTACTATAAAGCTACACCAATCAAAACAGTCTGGCATTGGTAAAGCAATAGAGAAATAGATCAAGAGAATGGAATCGAAAAAATAAAATACACACATAGATACAGTCAACTAATCTTTGACAAAGGAACAAATGCAGTACAGTGAAGCAAAGATATACTATTCAACAAATGGTGCTGGAGCAACTGAATATCCATATGCAAAAAATGAATCTTAGACACAGTCTTCACACTCTTCAAATATTCACTCAAAAAGGATCATAGACGTAAACATAAAACACAAAACTATTAAAGTCTCACAGGATAACATAGGAGAATACCTAAGTGATGTTGGGTATGACATTGACTTTTAGATATAACACCAAAGGTGGGATCCAAGAAAGAAACACTTGATAAGCTATATTTCATTAAAGTTAAAAATGTCTGCTTTAGGAAAGGCAATGTCAAGAGAATAAGAGAGAAGCCACAGAGTGAGAGACATATTTGCAAAAGACATATCTGATAAAAAGCTATTATCCAGAATATGCCAAGAACTCTTAAAACTCAACAATAAGAAAACAACTTGAATTTAAATGATGAGCCAATGGTATTTGAGAAAGATGGTGGGGTAGGAAGTATCATGAATGTATCTCCCCACCTAAGCAACAACTGCACTTGCAGAATTTGTTAAATGTAATTATTTTGGAACATTAGAGTTCATTAAAAACTTGCACCTTCTAAGGAAAGACTTGGTTGATAAACTGGTTAATTTTGGTCAATTTCAGCTCAGTGCAGTAGAAGCTATTCTCTCCCTACTCCTAGTCCCATAGTAGGAAGAAATGCACATATTTCTGGAACACCTAGTACATAACTTGCAGGAGCCAGGTAGGCTAAAAGAGACCCTGTATTCTGAACATTGGGGATCGGTGTTCTGATTTTAATTCGTGCTTCTCGTTTTGGACGTACAAAGAGATGGGCAACCACTGTCATATCTTTTTGCATTGTTGCAACTCCTCCTCCTCTGACTGAATTGACTTCCTGGGGATTAAAGAACCCGCACCCCCTTTTATCCACTTAATTTTATTTTTCTCCTTTTGGGAAACCATATATTAAAAACTATGACATTCAAAAACAATTTCACACACAGGGGAAATTAGAAGGTGACCATGCATGTCCAGGAAAAGGCTCAGAAGAAACCTGAAGTAAATTTACGTCTACATCTCTGGCTAATCCTTAGCACAGAGAGAGAATTATCAAAAATAAAAACAATAAACAAAATAACAACAAAAGAGCAAAATGGGAAGACTGTTTCATAGCTATTTGAAACAGTCTGGAGAAAAACAAAGATATTAATAAAGGTACATATATGGGCAATTATAAATGCTAGTATTGTTCTAAAAATGCTTTGCAACTGTACTTTTTATTTCCTACATGATTTAAGATATTAATAGATTTAAAGAAAAAAGTTACTAGTCTAAAAACTGATATTATTATAAATTTGGTTTGTAAGTACAAATTGTGCTTTCCACAGAATTAAGATAATAGTTATTAAAAATAATTATTTGCTTAAATGTTTAAGGATACACAATATATAAAAGATGGTATCAACAGACAAAAAGGGTGGGTATGGAGCTATAGAGGGTCAGAGTCTGTATATGTTATTTAAATTAGCTAGTGTTCTTGCCTGGAGAATCCCAGGGACGGGGGAGCCTGGTGGGCTGCTGTCTATGGGGTCGCACAGAGTCGGACACAACTGAAGCGACTTAGCAGCAGCAGCAGCAGCAGCAGCACAACTTGGGAAATTAGAGTGTTATAACTCTAAAATGTTAAACTTAATCCTGGAGGAAACCATAAAAATAACTACAGATTACACACAAAAAATGAGAAAGGAATTTAAACATTTCACTACAAAAAAAAAAAAAAAAAAAAATTGAAGCAAAAGGCAAAGAAGAAAAGGAAAGATATACCCATTTGAGTGCAGAGTTCCAAAGAATAGCAAAAAGAGATAAAAAAGCCTTCCTAAGTGAACAATGTAAAGAAATAGAGGAAAACAATAAAATGGGAAAGACCAGAGATCTCTTCAAGAAAATTAGAGATGCCAAGGGAACAGTTGATGCAAATATGGGAACAACAGAGGACAGAAATCGTATGGACCTAACAGAAACAGAACATATTAAGCAGAGGTGACAAGAATACACAGAACTATACAAAAAAGATCTTAATGACCCAGATAACCACAATGGTATAATCACTCACCTAGAGCCAGACATCCTGGAGTCCGAAGTCAAGTGGGCCTTAGGAAGCATCACTATGAACACAGCTAGTGGAGGTGACAGAATTCTAGCTGAGCTAGTTCACGTCTTAAAAGATGATGCTGTTAAAGTGCTGCACTCAATATGACAGCAAATTTGGAAAATTCAGCAGTGGCCATGGGACTGGAAAAGGTAAATTTTCATTCCAATCCCAAAGAAAGGCAATGCTAAGGAATGTTCAAACCACCTTACCTGCCTCCTGAGAAAGCTGCATGCAGGTCAAAAGGCAACAGTTAGAATAGGAATTGGAACAATGGACTGGTTCCAAATTGGGAAAGGACTATATCAAGGCTGTATATTGTCACCCTGCAGATGGTGACTGTAGCCACAAAATTAAAAGATGCTTGCTCCTTGGAAGAAAAGCTATGATAAAGCTAGACAGCATATTAAAATGCAGAGACATTACTTTGCTGACAAGTGGAAGTGAAGTTGCTCAGTCATGTCCAGCTCTTTGTGACCCCGTGGACTGTAGCCCACAAGGCTCCTCTGTCCATGGGATTCTCCAGGCAAGAATACTGGAGTGGGTTGCCATTTCCTTCTCCAGGGGGTCTTCCCGACCCAGGGATCGAACCCAGGTCTCCTGTATTGCAGGCAGATGCTTTACCCTCTGAGCCACCAAAGGTCCGTCTAATCAAAGCTATTGTTTTTCCAGTAGTCATGTATGGATGTGAGAGATGGACCATAAGGAAGGCTGAACACTGAAGAATTGATGCTTTTGAACTCTGGTGTTGGAGAAGACTATTGAGAGTCCCTTGGACTTCAAGGAGATCAAGCCAGTCACTCCTAAAGGATATCAGTCCTGAATAGTCAGTGGAAGGACTGATGCTGAAGCTGAAGCTGCAATACTCTGGCTACCTGACGGCGAAGAGCTGACTCACTAGAAAAGACCCTGATGCTGGGTAAGATTGAGGGCAGGAGTAGAAGGGGATGACAGAGGACAAGATGGTTGGATGGCATCACTGACTCAATGGACATGAGTTTGAGCAAACTTCCGGAGATGGTGAAGGACAAGGAAGCCTGGCATACTGCAGTCCATGGTGTCACAAGTAGTCAGGCATGACTGAGCAACTGAACTAGAACAACAAAAATCAACTAGACACAGAACAAGATAGTAATGCAGGAAGTGATGGACAAGTTAGCTATAAGGCATAGGAAGAACAAGTAACTAAATAACAAAGTAAATTCCCACCTATCAGCAATTACTTTAAATGTAAATGGGTTAAACTCTCTAATCACAGGAAAGGGATTAGAAGAATGAATGAAAAAAGCATGAACCTATTTACAATATCTTCATTTTATATTCAAAGATAGAAACAAATCAAAAGTGAAAAGGTGGAAACAGATATTCCAAGAAAATATTAATTAAAAGAGGGAAGGCATGGTTATACTAGTCTCAGACAAAACAGACTTTAAAACAGATAGGTTTACAAGAGACAAAGAAGGACATTATTTATTAATAGTTCAACACAGCAAAAATACATAATAATTATAAACATTTATGCCCCTAATGGTAGACTATCAGAATACATGAAGAAAAATTTGACAAAATTGAATCAAGAAATAGTTATATAATACTTAGAGACTTCAATAACCCACTCACAATAGTGGATAGAACAGCCAGACAGAAGATAAGTATGGAAATAAAGAATTTAACATAATAAATCAACTAGATATAATAGACATACATAGAGTGGCCTATGCAACATAATGATACATATATTCTTCTCAAGTGAACATGGGGCAGTTTCCATGATAAACTGTATGTAGGGCTACATAAAAGACTTCAAATCAAAAACTTAACTTTACACATTAAGGAAGGAAAAAAAAAAAAGGAACAAATTAAACCTCAAACTAGCAGAACTAAGGAGAAAATAAAAATTAGAGCAAAGATAAGTGGACTTGAGAATAGAAAAAAAAAAAAAGAAAGCTAGAAAAGAAAATCAATGAAACTAAGAGGTGGTTCTTCAAACAGAACAACTAATTTGACAAACCTGTAGCTAGGTAAACTGGAAAGAAAAAAAAAGATAAGACTCAAATTACTAAAATCAAAAATGAAAGTGTAACACTGTTACTGATTCTACAGTAATAGAAAGTATTATAGTTCTGTGGGCAGTTGTATGTCAACAAATTGGGTAGCATGGATAAAATAGGCAAATTTCTAGAAACACAAAATCTGCAAAGACTTGAAGACACAGAAAATCTAAAGAGATCTATAAGCAGCAAGGAGATTGAATCAGTAATTCAAAATGGCCCAGCAAAGGAAAGTTCTGAACCTAGTGGATTCATTGGTAAATCCTAGCAAGCATATAAAGAAGAACTGAAAACAATTCCCAAGCTTTCCCAAGCTTGAAGACAAGGGGATACTTCCTAGTGCATCATATGAGGCCAGCATTTCCCTGAAACCAAAGGCAGACAAACACATTGCAAAGAAAGAAAACTACAGACTAGTAAAGCCAAATTCAGCAGCTTTCTAATTCAATTAGAAAGATTATATACCTTGACCAAGTGAGATTTATTTCTGGAATACAAGGATGGTTTGATGTGTAAAACTTGATCAACATAGTACATTAAAGTAAAGGAGGAAAAAAAAAAGGGTAAAAAATGACTGCCTCAATTGATGCAGAAAAAATTTAATATCTTATGATAAAATAAAAACAAAAAAAATGATAAATAGAAGGAAACTCTTTCACTATAACACAAGCTATATATGAAAAACTCATGGTAAACATCATACCCAGTGGTGAAAATTTGAAGACTTTTCCTTTAAGAGGAAAAAAGCAAGGATAACACTTGTATTCATCAGAGTACTGGAAGTACTAGTTAGATAAATTAGGCAAGAAAAAAGAAGTAAAAGTGACCCAAATTGAAAAGGAAAAAAGTAAAAATATCTGTGCAGATATAATCTTATATGTAGAAATATAAGACAATGAAAACTATACAACATTACTGAAGAAAATTAAGGAGACATAAATAGAAGCATCCCACATTTGTAGACTGGAAGACGATATTGTTGAAATGTCAATACTACCCCAAAGGGTCTACAGACTCAGTACAACTGCTATTAGAATTTCAATGGCATTTCTTTAGCAATAGGAAATTACATCCAAAAATTCATATGAATGCTTGAGGGATCCTGAAGAGCCAACATAATCTTGTAAATAAGGGCAACATTGGAGGAATAACACTTTCTGATGTCAAAATTTACTATAAAGGTACAATAATAAAAATAGTGTGGTACAGACACACAAACCACTGAAACAGAACAGAGTGACCAGAAATAAACCCTCACACATATAGTTAGATGATTTTAAACAAGGGTGCCGGGACCATTCAATAGGAAATGAATATATGGTGCCCCAAAACCTGGATATTCACATGGCATGTAAAAGAAATGAAGATGGGCACTTGCCAAACACCATGTACAAAAATTAATAGGGACCAAAATCTTCAATGTAAGACATTAAACAATAAATATTTAGAAGAAAACTTAGGACAAAAGCTCCAAAACATTGAATTTGGCAATGACTTCTTGCATGCGACATGAAAGGCATAGGTAACACAAGACAAATACACAAATCGAATTGCATGAAATTTAGAGCATTTAGTTCACCAGCATATACTATCAACAGAGTGGAAAGACAACCCACAGAATAGGAGAAATCATGTATCTGTTAGGGAATTAATATCTGGAATATACAGAAAGCTAAAACTCAGTAACAAAAGAAATCTAACAGTTCAATTCAAAACTATGGGCCAAGAATTTAAACAGATACTTTTCCAAAAAAAAAGATATACAAATGTCCAATAAGCACAAGAAAAGATGCTCAGCTTCATGAGTCATGAAGAAATGTAAGTCAAAACTATAGACATTTCAATTGTAGAATGGCTGTGATAAACAGTATAGAGTTTCCTCAAAGAATTGAAAATAAAATTTCCACATGATCCAGCAACTCCTCTTCTTAATGTATATCCACATGAACTGAAAGTAGGATCTCACTGTAATATAATATCACATGATATGATATTCTAGGAGTTTCAATTTTCAGTATATAATAGTCAATTTGTCTTTTAACCAAAAAGAAAGAATATCTGTCACACTGCCTTTTAACTAGATTCTAAAATTACTATTTTAAAATTATTGTACTTTTTGCTTGTGAAAACTGATGGTGCATATAATAATACTGAACTTAAAAAAAAAGAACGGGGGATCTAAAAGAGATAGTTGTACACCTGTTTCCATAGCAGCATTATTCATAATTTAAAATGTGGAAGCACTCACATGTCCACTGTTAGATGAATGAATAAATAAAACATGGCATATATATAAATACAAATACACACACACACATATATATGTATCTGCATACAATGGAATATTATTCAGTCTTATAAAGGAAGGAGATTCTGCAATATGCTGCAGCATAGATAAACCTTGAATAGACTACACTAAGTGAAATAAACTAGTCACAAAAAGACAAATACTATGTGATTCCATTTCTACTAGGTACTCAGAGTAATCAAAATCATAGAGACAGAAATTTAAATGGTGGGTACCAGGGAATGGGATGAAGTGGAATGGGAAGTGATCATTTACTGAGTATAGAATTTCAGTTTTATAAGATGAGCTATGGAGATGGGTGGTGGTGATTTTTGCACATTATACATATATTTAATATCACTAAACTGGACAATTAATACTGTGAAAAGATTAATTTCATGTTATGTATATTTTACCATAATAAAAATAATTGGGGAAAAGATGAGCCAAAGATCTGAATACACACCTCACCAGAGAAGACATGTAGATGGCAAATAAATACATTAAAATATGCTCTACAACACATATCACCAGGAAATATGGATTGAAAAGATGAGATACTACTACACACCAGTTAGAATGGGCAAAATCTGGATTACTGATGATACCAAATGCTGGAGAGAATTTGTACCAATAGGAACTCTCACTCATTGCTGGGAGTAAAGCAAAATGGGACAACTATGTGGGATGACTCTTAAGGAGTTTCTTACTACATACAATCTTATGATCCAGTGATCATGTTCCTTTTTATTTACCCAGAGGAGTTATAAACGAATGTTTAAAAAAAAACCTGCTCATGGTGTTTATAGCTGCATTATATATAACTGCCCAAACTTGGAAACAAACAAGATGCCTCTCAGTAGGTGAATGGGTGAACAAATATCCAGACAATGGAGTACTATTCAGTATTAAAAAGGAATGAGTTATCAGGCCATGAAAAGTCATGGAGGAAACTGGAATGCATATTACTAAGTGAAAAAAGTCAACTCTGAAAAGGCTACATATTGTATTAAATGGAAACAGTGATATATTTTATTTTCTTAGAGCTCCAAAATCACTGTGGACGGTGATTGCAGCTATGAAATTAAAAGATACATGCTCCTTGGAAGAAAAGCTACGACAAACCTGCTGCTGCTACTGCTGCTAAGTCGCTTCAGTCGTGTCTGACTCTGTGCGACCCCATAGACAGCAGCCCACCAGGCTCCTCTGTCCCTGGGATTCTCCAGGCGAGAATACTGGAGTGGGTTGCCATTTCCTTCTCCAATGCATGAAAGTGAAAAGTGAAAGTGAAGTCGATCAGTTGTGCCCGACTCTTAGCGATCCCATGGACTGCAGCCTACCAGGCTCCTCCGTCCATGGGATTTTCCAGGTAAGAGTACTGGAGTGGGGTGCCATAGCCTTCTCCGATGATAAACCTAGACAGCATATTAAAAAGCAGAGACATCACTTTGCCAACAAAGTTTCCTATAGTCAAAGCTATGGTTTTTCCAGTAGTCATGTACATATATGACAGTTGGACCATAAAGAAGGCAGAGAACCAAAGAACTGTTGCTTTCAAATCATGGTGCTGGAGAAGACTCTTCTCTTGGACTGCAAAAGGATCAAACCAGTCAAAACTAAAAGAAATCAACCCTAAAATATTCATTGGAAGAAATGAAGCTGAAGCTGAAACTCCAATACTTTGGCCACCTGATGTGAAGAGCCAACTCATTCGAAAAGACCCTAATGCTGGGAAAGATTGCAGGCAAAAGCAGAATGGGGTGGCAGAGGATGAGATGGTTAGATAGTATCACTGACTCCATGGACATAAACTTGAGCAAACTCCAGGAAATGGTGGAAGACAGAGGAACCTGGCGTGCTACAGTCCATGGGGTCACAAAGTGTTAGACACGACTTAGCGACTGAACAGCAACAACAAACTAAATGACATTATAAGAGGAAAAACTATAGTGACAGAAATCAGTGTTTGCTGGGGATGAGGGGTTAGAATGATGAATAAGCAGAGCAAAGACTTTTAGAACATTGAATCTCTCTATATGATAGTATAATGATGCCATTCGTCTTTTGTCTAAAGCCATAGAATGTACAATATCAAGAGTAAGAACTGTGACATGAACTATGGACTTTGACTGGCAATGACGTGTCAATGTGAGTTGAGTGCAATTGTGCAGTAGTTTGAGCATTCTTTGGCATTGCCTTTCTTTGGGATTGGAAGGAAAAAAGACCATTTCCAGTACTGTGGCCACTGCTGAGTTTTCCAAATTTGCTGGCATATTGAGTGCAGCACTTTCACAGCATCATCTTTCAGGATTTGGAATAGCTCAACTGGAATTCCATCACCTCCACTAGCTTTGTTCGTAGTGATGCTTTCTAAGGCCCACTTGACTTCACATTCCAGGATGTCTGGCTCTAGGTCAGTAATCACACCATCATGATTATCTGGGTCATAAAGATCTTTTTTGTACAGTTCTTCTGTGTATTCCTGCCACCTCTTAATATCTTCTGCTTCTGTTAGGTCCATACCATTTCTGTCCTTTATCGAGCCCATCTTTGCATGAAATGTTCCCTTGGTATCTCTAATTTTCTTGAAGAGATCTCTAGTCTTTCCCATTCTGTTGTTTTCCTCTATTTCTTTGCATTGATGGCTGAGGAAGGCTTTCTTATATCTTCTTGCTATTCTTTGGAACTCTGCATTCAGATGCTTATATCTTTCCTTTTCTCCTTTGTTTTTCGCTTCTTTTCTTTTCACAGGTATTTGTAAGGCCTCCCCAAACAGCCATTTTGCTTTTTGCATTTCTTTTCCATGGGGATGGTCTTGACCCCTGTCTCCTGTACAATGTTCAGTACTTTGGCCACCTCATGCGAAGAGTAGACTCACTGGAAAAGACTCTGATGCTGGGAGGGATTGGGGGCAGGAGGAAAAGGGGATGACAGAGGATGAGATGGCAGGATGGCATCACTGACTCGATGGACGTGAGTCTGAGTGAACTCCAGGAGATGGTGATGGACAGGGAGGCCTGGCGTTCTGCGATTCATGGGGTCGCAAAGAGTCAGACACGACTGAGTGACTGAACTGAACTGAACTGCTGTGTCAGTGTAGGGTCATCAATGGTAACAAATGTATCTACCACTCTGGTAAGTTCAGTATTCCTGTGGAACTGAAACTGCTCTAAAACATGAAGTCCATAAATTTGTTTTTCAATAATGCAAAATGAGAATTAAAAATTCAAAAATTATTCTATTGAAATTAAATCTTACAGATTTGAAAGCGTTCAGACCATTTGTGTTGTCCTGTTTCTATTTGACTACTTCAATTTGTGTAATTTCTGTTCTACATTTGATTCTGATTATATAAAGAAATTCCAGAGTTTGTTCTCCTGAATACATGGTATTGATTGCATGAAGTTATATGGTTTATCTCTTCAAATCTAATTCAGCAGTTTGATTAAACTAATTTACCGTTTAGCAATTTAAAGAGATAGTGAACATAGCTAATTAATTCTTTTCCTTCAGAAGTAGCTGAAGACTAAATATGAATGCTGAATTTTGCAACCTAGATACAGTCAGTGATTGTGTTTAAAGCTCAAATAAACTAATATTAAGGGGGTCCCCCCATTTCTTTTAGAAACACATTCTAATTATTTATCATTTTAGCAGAGGCAAGTATGTGCACTTTTCAACATTGTTGTCTATCCCATTCCAAAATTAGGTATAAAGAAGCATTCTTTCACACGGGACAGTATCTACTGTCTTCTGACTCTTTATTGAGGTTAGAAAGAATGGAGTGAAGGTATTCGGTCTTTCACTAAACTTGGTGTGATTTCCAACAAAACTTTTGTCATGGCAGAATACATAGGAAAGCTATTCCTTCTTTGCTTCATTTCCCATTTATAATTAGACCTCTGGGCAGTGAAATAAAACAGGATGGTTTGATCTATGATTTCAATGTGGAGATAAGGTACAAAACTTCACTTTCTGCTAAGGTTAAGTTAATTCTACTTCCAAGGCCCTGATAATTCAGTTGTACAATTCATCTTCTATTGTGAGCAGTGTGTTGGATAACCCACATTCAGAATTAATTACCATAAATCAGAAGTATATTCATTGTATTGCTGTAAGATATTTCATTTCCCAGGAGGAAATGTCCCAACTACAAATGAACCCTTTACAGGTTCAATTATGTCTTCTCATTTCTTTTCTCTCTTGGGCTCAGCATAACCTCTGTAATTTAGTTTCATACTTTCTTTCATACAGAAAGTATCCAACTGCTAGAAAGTAATCCCAATTATTACCAGTGATAGGACAAATAGAAAAAGAATTGTTCCTCAAAACTATCTGCTTAGTTATAAGTCTGCAACTGCCTTTTCCTTATGACTATTTGGCTCCATTAAGTGAACATCATTTGAAATTTGTTACTGAACAAAGAAAAAATTTAAACCAAGGCTAGGAAAAAAAAGCGTTTCTCTTTACCATAAAATGAATCTTGCCTCTGCCTATACATACGTCTCTCTAATTGTACTGCATTAATCAGTGAATACGTTGGAAGTATATTGACCCTGTGTGATAAATAGCTTATATTGAAGAATTCCGAGTACCTCATGATTATTTGTTCAGTATATTTACATAGAGGGAAACTGATAAGCAAGCAATAATTATAATTTCCTTCACTATATTCAATCCTTCTTTAGTTTTTTGACTTTTCATAAACAAATAAGCTTTGTATCTGGAAAAATAACTGTGATGCAGTATTACTGGCATGCCCTTCCAGGTTCTTTGGTATTTTGAAATGAGTGTAACATTTCCAAAGAAATTAACCTAAACATTGCTGACGTTCTTGGTTTTGCAAATAATGCTCAGGATTAGTCATAGGAACATGATATTCAATACAAGTAAACCTAAAATAATCCTCTTCTCGGGGTTCCATCCTAACTTTCTTTGTGTGCTACACTTGTCCTATAGATACAGCTTCGTCACAGTAACCATAATTGAAGTAATATAGTTTGCTGGTTCCAGCCCATCCACGATCTTTATTTCACAGCATCTTTAAAATTTTTGATTCTAACATGATTCTAGCATCATAAATATGTTCCTGCCCTTGTTACAGGTTTAATTTTTACTTTCCTCCCTCTTAATGCCCTTGGTTGTTTTGTAGTCAGATATCTCCAGAACTAGTCAGCTTGACAAGGTAAATGAAACCATGTTAACAGTATCCAAATTTGTTCGCCCCCTGCTCCCACCAATGAAGAAAAGTCATATATCCATCTCTCCAACATTTCCTTCAACCATTTCTCCATCAGGCCACATACAACTTTTTGAAGATAAAAATCTTGAAGTGACACTTTAGTCACTCCTCATGAATGTAGTTTCTTAAAATTTAATTTAAAGGTTGTATTGAAAATGTGGACAGTCCTACAGAGAAAAGTACCCTGGTGTAATAAGAAGCTCACAGATTCTAATGGTGGGATCTTGGCTCTGATACTATCTAGTTATATGACCACAGCCTTAATCTTTCTGAGCCTAGATTTCATTTTCTACTAATATCGACAACAGCACTTTTATCAAAGTGCTTTTGGAAAACATGAAAAATAGTACATGTTGCAGAACAGAAGCTCAACAAGCATCAATTTTTTAACCTGCTCTTTGTTACAACAATTATTTGACAATATCAAGCTACAATGGAATAAAGCCTATTAAATCAGATAGCTATCCTCATTGGGCAGATAAGAAAATAAATTTTCACCATTAGCCATAAAAGTAATATTTCACTACCATTTCTCACTACTTAAAGTTTCATATAAAGCTTTATATATTTGCCATGAATAGCTTGGAATTGAATTATTGTACTGAATTACAAATATCATTGTTTAACTATACTCTTAAAATAGAAATGTTTCAACTTTTTAAATCCTTTTTTTCCTCTCTGTGTTCTGAGAATAGTACCTGTCTTGTTAACTTTCTCCCCAGCCTTAAAGGAAGGTGTATCTCACTTTTTGTCAAAGTTAAATCCCATTCCACCTGCCTCTTCTATTGCTCTATCAAATTTTCCTATATCTACTATAATGCCATGATTTTGTCTCTTCTAACTTCTCTTTAGTTTACAGAGAATGTTCAAGACTCACCTATCCTAAAAATTTTTCTCAAGCTGCCACTCAATCTTTCTTCTTTTCTTCATCACCAACTAATCAGAAGAATAATCACTTAATGGCTTTACTTCTTGCTATCTGCAGACATTCCTTAACACCATTACATTCTGATTTCTGACCCAACTACTCTGGTTCAACTGCCCTGGGTAAATCCCTAGTAATTTAAAGTGCTATATTCATTGGTCACTTTTACTCAAATCTCCATTTATCCCTGAAGCACTTGACTCTTGACTATTCTTTAGTTCTTTCTGTCCTTGTCTTCCAGGACAGAAGATTTTGATAATCTCTTCCTAACTCTGGTCATTCTCTGTCTTGATTACAGGCTTCTCATTTTATGGAGAACTGTTATATGTTAATATTTCTTATAACACCACCTTTACTATTCTTTTCCTCTACATCTTAGTTACCTCATCTACTTGCATGGCATCAACTACTCATTGTATGGAGATAACAGTGCATGTACTCTATTTCTGTAAATTAACTTTTCTTCTCAGAAGAAGTGTATCTGAAAGCTTCTGGTCTGCGACAGACATGTCACGTGACATGCTCAAAACTGAGCTCATTGTACAGCCTAATTTCAATTCCCATTCCGCACCCATTACTTTCCCTTCCACAGAATACTCTCTCCTAAATAAGACTGTCACTATACACACATTCTCTGAGGTAAACTTCTTTTAGATAGCCTGAATATTCTCTCCTCTCTTCTCTCTCACTCCACGTTTAATTGATGACATTAGCATTTTAATTCTACTTCATATATATCTCAAATTGTTTTCTTACCTTTTTCTACTGCTACTGACTTACATAATTATTCAGCTATTAAAACAGGGCCTCAAAAGATTTTTATCCTGTTTTTCCTTCTTACTACTACTATTAGCATTTTGAAAATAAATAAGCAGATCGTAATATGCTCTTTCCCTACCTAAAACTTCTGCTCTCTCTTGTGTAGGTGAGCATATACTTTAGTTCGTTCACAATAGTCTTGCTGTAAGCCTATTGTCTCAGGTAGTGCATTCCCTTTGTTATTAGATGAGTCCTAGTCGGGCTATAAATTATACCTTTAACAACAAAGACCTTTAACCCTAACCCTTAGCATCATTCACATGACCCTCCCTTTACAACTTTGCCTTAACCACACTGCAAGCCCACTTGACACTCTCTTGTTTCCACCATTCATTCCAAACTCCAGTTCTTTTGGAATTATCACAGAACTTGCAATATCCACTCACAATTCTGAGTTTTTGCACATGTCACTTCTGATAGAGATCCATTTTCTTAATTTTTTTTCACTTGAAAAAAATCTTATTTTCTTAATGTCCTTCAAAAGAATCAAGCTCTGTAGACCCTCTGACTATCTCAGGTCAATTAAGTTGTTCACTTATATGTGATCAATTTGGCTCCTTATTCATTTTCTTACTTTAATTCTAACCATTTTATTGTAATTATCCTTCTGTACCTCTACATCCTCTGCTGAAATGTGAAATCCTTAACATCATTTATCTTTGATCTCTCTATTATGTATAGCACAGTGCCTAGCAAATAAATGCTCAAAAACTTATGAATGAATATATGATCAAAGAGACTGTACACAGTCATGAAGCTACCAAGAGTTTTCTGGCATTTTAAAGGCTTTTTTAGTATAGAAACTTAGGCAGAAATGTTTTTATGCCATTCACATTTAAAAATGACCCAGTCACCATATGTCTTTTCACTGTTTCAATGCCACTTTTTCCTTCTCAGCGCTATGATATTTATAATCAGCAATATAAAAATGTAGTCTTATATTACATGATGTGTCTCAAGTTTGGAGCTTGCCAGATTATAGGGCACTTTATAATTTCTCCATCCAGCCAAACCTCATGAGGATTAGTTATATTGGACATACAGGGGCAAGTTATTTAGTACACTATCATTCGTGGTAGAATTATGTGTAAACTCAAGGTTCTGAATGTTTTCTCAGTTATTTTGTGAGCTTAAATGGTCATGGACCAATATGTTGGCTAAGCTAAAATTATATTAATGAAATGGATAATCGAAGGGCTTATTGTAAATCAAATTTATATCTAAAGGGATTTTTATTTCTAATAATTTTGAAAGTATTAATAATATTTACTGTTGAAGATAATCCTGAGAAACATATCTGAAAAATCTGTATTTCATATCAAGATATGGCTAAAATAAGTATTTCATATTCAGCCTGTAAAAAGAGTTTAGGAAACAAATTGACATGTCTCTCCAGTAAGGTGTTCATGTACTAGCAGAAAAATGAATCCATTTTTTTGTTCTTATTCTCAGATGCCTTTAAAAGCATGGTTTTATTTTTATTATCATTATTTTCTTTTTCAATATTTTGCTTTCCCACCTGCTTTCCAAACTCTGAAGTAAAATGTTGGGAGGCAAATTGAGACTGCTTTGTAGGAAACTCTAATGGTTAAATAAAGCATAAGATTCCCCATTAGGATTTTTTTTGCTATTTTTCAGCAACTCTTGGCTTTATATGGGAAAATACAAGAAATGTATATCTAGGTCAGATAACCCTATTCCTTCTCATCTCAAGAATTTGATGGTTTGAAGTGCAAACGTTACACTGTGATCTGAATTCTTCCACTGGTTTTGTATCTATAGGGTAATGCAAAATCAAAGTTTATTTATTATAATTATGTTTTCCAAATGTCAGGAAATGTCCTTTGGGAAAATTATAAACTTACAGATTTTAATATGCTTCCCAACAGTTTTTACCTTTTTAGACTTCTTCCTGGAAAGATCCTATCTCATAGAAGATTAAATGTGTGCATGTGTATAACTTATATGCATATTCAATTACATCATGCAAAATATGTGATATTGTGCTATGCTATGCTAGGCTATATCATGGATAAAATCACTGTAATCTCCCCCATTTTTTTACCTTCTCCAGTCATAATATCTCTATTCTTATGTTTTCTTAAACATTTTGATAAATTTTCTCAGTATAACTATCATGATAATACTATAAATCC
This sequence comes from Bos javanicus, assembly GCF_032452875.1. NCBI lineage: Eukaryota > Metazoa > Chordata > Mammalia > Artiodactyla > Bovidae > Bos > Bos javanicus. The sequence continues at coordinate 36,141,197 of NC_083875.1, read as the reverse complement.
ATGTACAAACTCAAGTGACCCCCTAGTAATTAACTAGCATTTGGTCTTTACTGTATTAGATAAAACTTGAAAAAATACTGGCAAACAAGAAGATGTTCAGTAGTATGAGAGTTTTCCTTTTATTGTTAATTTTAATTGAATTAAGAGGTCCTTAGTTAATCATTAAAATCATTGTCTGACAATAAGACATAAAGTGCCTATGTTTCATGGGTCAATTAAATGGATGCTTTGTATTTCTTGGTAGTCATTGTCATGCAAGCAGAGTTCACCGAAAAGTGCCCTGGGCAGGCAAAATAGTTACCATCTAGAACATAAATGCAAATGGAGTTTTCATTTTCAAAAGTACATATTTCCTGTTAATGATTAGAAATATCCTTTAGAAATTTATAAAATTGCCATGTAAATATATACACGTGCATGGTAAAGATAAGCTGGTTGATGCCATAAGTTAAATAGTTAGCAACTTATTTTTATAAAACCATTTATTAATCACTTACATTTTATAATCAATTTTATCTACCAGAAATCTTGATTTTTATGTTAGGGAGCCAAACTTATTTAATGATTTTGTATGAAACTCTGAATCAAAGTATTACAATTAGCATGAACAACTAATGTTAACTTTAAAGTTAACATTTGGAAATGACTTATAAACATGGGAGATTAGTTTGATAACATTTTTCCAGTGATGGACATTAAAATATCATTTAGACAGTCAAAAAACATTTATTTTGTATGTGAAGCACTCTTCTATGCTGTAGCAATAAGACATACCCTTTGTCACCAGTGAGTTTATATTATAAAATTTAAAAATAAGAAATTGTCCTATAAATCATCTAGTGATTTTACTATGTTTCACAGACTAGAAAATTCAAAACCACAAGGGTCTTATAACATAAGACCACACAAATATTAGCAAAAATGACTCAATATATGTTAATTAACATTCTTTTTAGCTATAAAATATATATTTCTAAAACTTGGTGGGCATCACTTTCTTTTTAAAAATTAATAGGTAATATGAAACTAAGATAAATAACTGTCAATTTTTCTGAGGCATATGCATTAACTTCTGAGTTTAGGTAATTACTTCTTGTAACAGTATTACCATAACACCTAATCATGAGTGGTGATGATGCTTTGTAATACAGTAACAACCTTTAGGAATAAAACCTTATACTTTTCTTCAAAATGTGGAGCATCTTATAAGATGGTCCTTTCAAATGGGAAATTTAAGTGGCTAAGAAATTTCAGGATTTCACATCTCTTGAAAAAGATGCCACCAACAGAGGTGCAAATAACTTGGTTCCTTAAATAAATACTGGAAAGCATCTTAACCTTTTGCTCTGTAAATTCATTAGAGGTTTTGATTAGATTTTAACATATCAATAACATAAATCAGCATTTCCCAATAGTGTTATTTGGAAGACCTGATTTAACAGTATTCTATTAAGTTGTTAATATTATGTTATAAAATGTGGGATGACTACAGCAAGCAACTATTATATATATATGTATATACTGTTTACACTTTTCATACAAACTATCTCTTCTATTGGTTTATCACAAGGTAATTTGAAATGAAAATTTATCTACTATTATTACACTTTTCAAAGGTCAGAAAATGTCTCTTCCTTGGGAAAATTCATAAAATTAAAAGATTTTCATAGTATTCCGCTTCAGTTTTTATTTTTTTGGTTTCCAACTAAAAATATCCTACCCCAAAGTGGGGGCAGGGGAGAGGGGGTGAGAAGTGAGAATATAATGTGTATATAGATATAAAATTAAGTCAAGCATCATAAATTTCTTGATTTTAAATTTATTTACTTAACCTAATCTATCCTCTATGATATCCTAAAGGACATTAAACCCTGAATATTCACTGAAAGGACTGATGCTGAAGCTGAAGCTCCAATGTTTTGGCCACCTGATGGGAAGAGCCAACTCATTGGAAAATACTCTGATGCTGGGAAAGATTGAAGGCAAGAGGAGAAGGGGGCGACAGAGGATGAGATGGTTGGATGGCCTCACTGACTCAATGGACATGAGTTTGAACAAGCTCTGGGAGATGGTAAAAGACAGGGAAGCCTGGAGTGCTGTAGTCTACCGGATCGTAAAGAGTCGGACACAACTTAGTGACTGAACAACAATCCACTGTTATTACTTTCTACATTAACGTGTTTTATTTTCTGTAGAGGCTTCCCAATCTATTAGCTAAAGTGAAATGTATAATTTCCCTAGTCCATAACCATGGACAACTCATGAAGTTTTTAGCTACACATGAAATGAGAAGCCTATTGCTAGGCCAGAACAGGATGAAGAAACATAATGACACAGAAACATTTTAAAAAACATTCCCTGCTATTTAGATCCCTAGTAATGATCACATTAGGCTTCCATGGTGGCTCAGATGGTAAAGAATCTGCCTGCAATGCTAGAGACCCGTGTTCAATCCCTGGGTCGGGAATATCCCCTGGAGAAGGAAATGGCAACCTGCTCCAGTATTCTTGCCTGGGAAATCCCAGGAGCCTGGACGCCTACAGCCTATGGGGTTGCAAAGAGTCAGATACAACAGAATGACTATCATTCACTCATTCAATGATCACATAATATGTTCCTCTTTCCCACATCTTCCCTCTCTCTCTCAGCATCATCTTACTCACTTGAAATACCTACAAGTTAACTGAGGCATAACTTGTTCTTCATCTCTATGCTGCAAGAGATGGCTTCAATGTCTAGAACTTAAAACTATTTGTCCATGGTCATCTCTGCCATTTTCCCCTGGATGTAGGAAGCTTTATACTTTACCAATAGGTGCCTGAAAAGTAACATATAATAGGGTTTCTTTTTTTGATTTTACTAAGGGTGTGTCTTTTAAAAATAGTTTTTCAATTTAAAACCGTTTTAGATTTACAGAAAAGTTACAGAGATAGTACTAAGAGTCCCTATATGTTCCCCATATATTTTCTCAAATTCATCTTAAATTAGTATAGTTTACTTGCCACAATTAATGAACTGATGTTGATACATTATTATTAACTGAAGTCAATACTTCATTCATATTGCCTCATTTTTTACCTAATGTCCTTTTTCTGTTCCAGGATTCTATCCAAGATACTCCATTACACTTAACAGTCGTATCTCCTTAGACTCCCCTTGGCTGTGACGATTTCTCAGACTAACCTTGTTTTAGAAGACCTTGACAATTTTGAGAAGTACTGACTAGGTATAATGAAGGAAGCCTCTCTATTGAAATTCATCAAAGTTCTCCACTACAAAATTACTCCTTTTCTCCTTCTGCATAATGCACGCTTTGGAAGGAAATCACTATGAGCAGCCCACACTGAAGGAGTAGGGAGTTCGGCTTTACTTCCTTGAAAGTGCTGTGTCTATACAAATTATTTAGAATTATTTAGAATTCGTATGGGAGATTAATCTATTTTCATCCATGTATTTATCTATTCATTCAGCCATTTATTCATATTAGGATGGATTCATAAATATTTATTTTACACTTTGGGTTATAAATTAATATTATATTATCTATTTTATTGAACAGATTGCTCCAGCTTGGGTATTGGGAGCTGTTTCAATTTTATCCTTTTTTCCTTTGGCATTCCCCTGTTACTGTGGGTTTTTCTAAGTGCTTTCTTACTTCTATGCACTAAAAGATGTTCCAGATTCAGCCTATATATTTCTTACCCTAGTCCTAGAATCACACATTTCTCCAAGGAAGTATTTTTATTGGAAAACTGTTTTAGAAACCAGAGCTAGTATCTAGATACGTTCATTGTTACTGGGGGTCATTGTTTCTAGGCCCTGTCAGTTGATAAAGATAATATACATATAATGTATGTGTATATGTGTGTGTATATATATATATGTGTGTGTGTATATATATATATATATATATAAAACTATGAATATTTCTATCTGTAACCACCTTTCTTTATATCACGTACTTCCCTGATAACTCAGTTGATTAAGAATCTGCCTTCAATGCAGGAGACCCCGGCTCAATTCCTGGTTAGGAAGATCTGCTGGAGAAGGGATAGACCTCCCACTCTAGTATTCTGGCCTGGAGAATTCCATGGACTGTAGAGTCCATGGGGTCGCAAAGAGTGAGACATAACTGAGTGACTTTCACTTCTGTATATTAACGTAAACATGAATTTAGTCTTGAAGAGGTAATTTTTATGCAGAGCCTTATGCTTTATTGAGTAACTATACACTTAAAAATTATGGTAAAATAAGGTAGTCATTAATCTGAATAATTGTTTTTAAGATTCACCAAAATTTTAAATTAAATATTAGTAATTGAAGAAAAGCTAGTGTCTAACTAGTAAGTACTTGTATCAGTGAACCTTAAGAAGGTAAAGAATGTATTATTCAAATCAAAATTGATTTCTTTATTATCCTAATAAAAAACAGTGATCAAGAATTTTAGTTTCCTAAATGTGAGCTTTTTGGTTCACAATGAAACACTGAGTGGGCAGGAAAACATCCTTCAAAGCAGATTTTAGAAGGGAGTTTTCTAAATTTCATTTAAACACTCAAGGCAAAAGTTGCCCTTCTAATTAACACCTGCTATTGAAAACACACCTTTTTTTTTTCATATGTATAAAGCTGAAAGTGAAATTATGTCAAAATAATAGTGTATATTCTAAAAATGACATGAGTACAATGAGTGAAACTTTCAAACCTACTTTATTTTTTTCTGCACTATTTTCTCCTTAAAATAAAATGTAACTAACAGTTTTCTCAACACAAGAATTTATTGTATCATTGTTGCTTAAAGAAACATACAATATAGTTCTATTTTATAGAACTGTAATATAAATTAATTATAAGTTAATATAATGTAACTATGATATAATACAATATAAGTATTTTAAAATGATACTTACTGAGGAGAAAACCATTATTTTAGATGTATATCAATAACCAAATAATAATTGGAAATATGTACTTTTATAAGAGTAGCTATGCTCCCACAACAAAGGTGGATTTCAAGAGACTATTGGAGAAATCTTTGTCTCTTTTGAATTCTTCTGGAAGAAAAAACTAACTTTTTTCTCAGGAGTAGTTATATTTTATTATATGAGCATATGATGTTGTGCATCATGAGAAAAAGTAGAACAGCACTAGGTTTATTTTAGATGAGCCCTGATTTCATTGAAACATTTCCTCACATGGTAGTTTTAAACACCGAGGCTTGTGGGTGGCTCTCCTACTTGAGGTGACCTTGGCCCCAGAGAGTGATTCAAAGGTAATGCTCCTCTTATAATACCATTTTCGTGTTGTAAAGCCTCTTATTAGCATATTACAGTTTATGACTTTTCTACTTATGAGATTGGCTTGAGTGCCTGGAAATTAAACTTAAAATAGCTTCTCAACATGAGATGGCACCTCAGGTTTTGGTTTTTATTTTTGTTTGTGTTTGTTTTGTTTTAAAGAGTTCTTGGATGAACTCATCAGATACATTCTCAGCTTTGAGCTCAATTCCTAGAGTATTAGACTACCAATCATGGCTGGTTAATGGGGTTTAGAGTTATGAAACAAAATAAATTCTATGATTTAACACAAGGGCTATAAAAATCTCTAGACTACTGGTTCTGCACCATGAACTTGTACTCATATTAGACTTCAGGTTTATATTCTGAGTTTACCATTTTGACTTTATGTCTCCTTGGAACAAATGTTCTCTCATGACCTTTAATTACTGTACTGCCAGTGGAACCTAGGAAATAGACATCATTAGCAGTCTTGCCTGGATAATTAAGAAATAAGTTCAGAGGGATAATTGCTCCATCATTATTTCTCTTTACCTTCTGACAAATTAGATTTAAAAAAAATAATTGAGCTGACCGTATGTTCAAATCTATGCAATTAACAATGCATTATTTTAGTTTAAAAATTTATACACACACAGACTATGGTTATTTCCTTCTTCTACTCCTACACTTTAGACAGGTGATGGGGATGAACTGAGGGTGGAGTTTAAGTTAATTTCAAATCAATACTAAGGATCTATTTTGCATTCATCTCCTAGGAGTTATGACTATGTCAGTGAGTAGAAAGAATGCTGAGTGAAGAAAAATGAACCTTATAAATGTGGCTCTGATTGCTTTTGATATTTTAAATAAAGAAGTTTCTGTGTTATCCTACTGCTCCCTAACAGACTCACATAGATGAATCAAGACAATAAAGAAATAGATTGAAACCAATTTTTACAGTGCCTTTGATTGTCCTAGCGGGAGTCCTAAAGCAAGCCTACGCTAAGTGATGTGGGAGGTTCTAGAATATATTAAAGTGTACCATGAGACAGTTCTATCTAAAGCAATTAGTGTTAAAATCTTACATTGGTGGTAGGATTTAAGACTTTTATAAATGTTTATACCTCTGCATCATTAAGCATACTGACTTTAAGAATGGATTTTTTCCTGAAATAGCTCTGTAGCATTAAAATGCATTGCATGTTTTAGTAGCTCCTACTGGCTTTAGACTATAAAGACACAAATAAGAGTCAGTGGCCACAGTATTTCCAAATCTGTCCAGAAATTACCCCTTCATCTCTAGAACTTCCTAGTCTCTTACCTGGGATTCAGAAATTCGCTGTTAATTCCAAGTCTGGAATCAGGCTTGTGGTGAGAAACAAATAATTTAAAAAATAGTTTCCATCTTTTTACCATTTTTATATGAGACAAAATAGAGCTAGGCATATGGTGTTATGAGTACAGTGAAGAAGCAGAATGAGATGAATGAAAAACCCAAAGAATAGCAAGATTTTGCCTTCTCCAAGCATTTCAGAAGGAGCACTTTTGAATTCATGGCATGCGTTAAAAAGGTAGAAAAACAGATGTACAAAAATCCAAATACATACAGCAAAAGCTAATTAAGTATTTGTATTTATTACATTTAATTGTGTATCTACCCAAAAGGCTTATAGATTGGAAGAGAGAGTTATTTCAACTAGTTTCCCAAGCAATATTTAAAAATAGTCCTAATAATTGAAGTTTTAAGTAAGAGTAATCAGAATATTTCATTAGCACAAAATAAAACCATCAGTACTGATGGTTGGGTAGGGAATCTTAGAAAGTTTCTCTTTATCAGTAGGTAGAATAGGAAGAAACATTGGAAAATTCAAAGTAGGGAGATGAGAATAAAGGATTAATACAAAGGTTAGACGTTAGGGTGAACTTAGGGTGTTGGCAGTGACATAGAATGGTAATTGCTATCGGTGACTATTTAAGAGTTTTACATATATTAAGTCATATAAACCTAACATGGCCCTAAAAGTGCTCTTTTATTTAAAATAATTTAAGACTTATTTTAAAGTAGGCATGGATGTATCCTAGCACAACAATTGCATATAGCAGATGCTTAGTGAAATCACTAAGTAAACTAGTGACTTAGAATGTGAGAGGCAATGGAAGAGTAAGAGGGGAGCTGGGAGAATAATAGTGTTACCATTAGAACAACAGAAAAAATGTTTGAACTTGGGAAATTGATACATTTGTTATTAAACAAGTTATGAACATAAAGGGTGCAGAAATAGAGTTTTAAGAAAAACAGATGGGAATAGAGTTTTATCTCTTCGTTCCTTTGGTTCTCCATAGCATCTGATAAAATTTAAATATTACTCATGGATGAGATTTGGATATATGCTGATTATTGGGATTGTTTCTTTCTAATCCTTGGAAACTATCTTTTCTTTATAAACCTTTTCTTTTTACAATCAGATTTAATTTCATCTTACATTTTAATTTGTATGGCAGATAGACTATAGATAGAAAAATTCAAAAATTGTAACAGTGCAAGATACCAGCTTAAATGGGACAGAAAAGCTAAAGGAATATTTAATTATAAGATGTTTAATAGCCATTTTCATTGACTTTTTTGGAAGGTTGCAGAAGGAACTTGAAGTGTTTTGCAGTTCTGCAGAGATTATGATAACCAAATCAGTAGAGGAGCAATAAAAAAGCTGAAGCAGGAGGGAAAAGATAATTGAAGGAAATACATAAGCATGCAAGAGAAAATTCCTTAGCAATGAGCTGTCTATATTTAATTCCTCTCTTTCTCCAAATTGTCCTGAATTATTTACATATTGAATAATTAGAAGCTAAACCATTAGCTATTCAATAGAAGCCCATTATAAACTTGTATATAATAAAAACTTATAAAATATGATTAGACAGGAAGGCAGTTATTAATCCTGCCAGCAATACTGGCTTAAAAATAATGTTTCCATTACAATGAGCATGAAATAGAAAGGAGTCTATTTTTCTTAATATAAAAGACTTAAATGTGTTTGCTAATTAATATACTTTGACTAAGCTTCATAGTTTCTGTGCCAATTTTATTATTACCCTAATCATTTCAGGTTCTACTATAATTATAATGTAGACTGTGACTATCGGCAGATGAAGATTATGGATGGTGGGAAAAACAAATTGTGTCTCCAGCAAATACAAGGAGGTATGCAGTAAATCAAATTAGAATAGCAAATTGATCAACTACATTACATATTACTTTTGAAAATCAACCCAAGATTTTGTTTTTTCAGTGTTAGTTAATGGATAGAAAAGCAAATATGCAGAAAGGTAGATTTACAGCACTGTTTAACAACCAAGGTGATTTTGACCAAATGTCTGGAGACATTTTTGATCATTGTTATGATTTGGGGAATGAATGTTGCTACCAGAACTAGTAGGGGTAATAATGTACAGGTCGGTCTCTCTAGAAAAGAATTATTCAGTACAAAATTTCAATAGTGTTGAAGTTGAAAAATCCTAATTTTCAGCAGGTATTTCTTATAGTTTTTTGCCCTCAGACTTTCCTTATTTGGGATCATTTATATATTGCCATGGACTTCAGATTATCTATAATAACTTTTAAAAAAACCCTTCCACTTTGTAAGAGTCACACGAGTAAGACGATCTTATATGTCTTAATGATAATAAAATGATGACAACAGTAACTTGATATCTAAAACATTTTTTCTCAAAAGTGAATTTCCATTAGTATAACATAATTATTTTCTCCATTTTATGTCAACAGCATGATAGTATGGTGTTTGGGAAAGACATACAGATGTAGTTAGGACAACCTATATCTTCATGTCCTTGAGAAATAACTGCTCATTCATTAACATAACTGGGAAGCTTAAATCTGAACACTTTTATTCATTTTCATTTTATTTGACAACTATAGGTCTAAATATTCCTCCACAATAAACATCAACCTACATATGTTTTCTGCATACAGGTTAAATTCTGATTTTATAAGTGTCTTCTTGTCTTTTTTTTTTTTGATACACGATTCACTTTTTAAACTTATTTATTTAAGCTTCTGTTCAATTCTCTTCACTTCTACAGCCACAGTGAAATGTCATCCCAACTAGATTTATTTTGCTTAGTCTTCCTTGCCTTTCTTTAATCCATGGAACACAAAATATTTAGAATGCTTTTAAAACTACTCAATCATGACTACTTTTTGTGTCATGATTACTTAGACTCCTCTAGTGATTCCCATTGTACTTAGGATAAAAATTGATATACTTAAAATGACTTACAGGGCCTCTAATAATCTGGTCCCTGCTTCTCTGTTTTGTGTCTCAAGTTATTTCTGAGATCAATGTGTTCTGATGACACCAACTTTGCTCTGCCTGCCTTAGAGACATTGAATATACTGAGTGCCCTGTGTAGCAAGCTTCTCTTAATCATTATGATCTCTGGCTAGATGTCATTTCCTCATACAAACTTTGTATGAATTTGCTCACTTAAAATTAGGGACCCTTGCTTTAATATCTCATTTTGTTATTCATAGTATAACCAGAGTATGCAATTATTGATCATTTTATAAGTGTTTCAGTGATACACCTCTCCAACTACAAAGGAAACTCATCAGGGCACTAACATATCTCAGTGTTGTTCATCTTTATCTTAACAGAGCCCAACACAGTATTTGACAGAAAACAGGCACTCAATAAGCATAGAATGATTCGATATTAGACTATTATGATTAGATAATTAACTTTTTAGCATACAGGATAAATAATGCAATTTTAACCTTATTTTATGCCTAATTTTACAAATATGTTTAGAACTATAGTAAAAAAAATTTCCTTTAGGCAATGCAAAATATAGTTTTTAAGGAATTTTTGCATTTGGATGACATAATCGGAAGTTGTCAAATCACAAATCATGCCTACTTTTAGTCAGAGACTGCTAGTCTAGATGTACTCCATCTAAAACAATCATAAGGCAATTTGCTTATAGTATTAAGATGATTAGTGAGAAAACATAACCTAGTTACTCTGTAATAGCAAGATGCATTATAAAGATGGCACACAACTAAACTGAACTAGAACTAATCAATGATAAATACAGAGGTAAGGATACATTTTGTTATTTTGGAAATTTTATGGGACTGCATTGAACTGCTAATTTATATTCACTTTAGACTATAATGACTTTACTTTTACAGAGAGCCCTCTGTAGCAAGTTCCTCTTAATCATTTATACCAATTCACTGTAGTTTCTGTTCTTTATTTACAAAATTGTTCACTTTGAATCATGCTTATCATTTTTCCTTTGAAAACTATGTTGATTAAGTCTTACATTTGATTGAACACTAATTTGTCTCAGTTGTTAATGCATTAAGAAATAAGGTTTGCTAAAAATACAATTTATATCTAGCTATAAGATTGTATTAGGCTAGTCATGGGCTTATCAGTATCATGGAGAAACTGTTGTCATGGGTCCAGTAGACTACATTCATTTGTAAGAGATATGTCCCCAAAACTTTCCTAAATCCCTAATTTGTGTGAATACCAGAAAAGTTTATCAATAGGATCTTGTTTTCCCATTTCTATATATTAATTTATACTATTAATAATAGTAAAAAGAAAGATGAGATAGTCTATCATATGGATTGAAACTGAGATTTTTAAAGGCAATGGAAGAGTGGAAAGCTGGAAGTATATACTCATGCATACTTAGCACAGAGTACCTGGAAGAATTCCAAAGTAAATCACAGATATAAGAATCATTCACATGGTCTCAGATGGAAAGTGAGAATGTTGTTGTCAACGATAGCACAAGCAAAGGAACAAACATTAGCTACTTCATTGCCCTTGTTTGTCGATCATCTATTAAATGGAAAATTCAATTTTTTTTTTTACTTGAAGATTTAGTTTACTTTTCTATAAGAAATGTTTGTAAAAACATTAAAAAAAAAAAACTGATAGTACAAACAGTCTTATAGAAATCACATTTGGCTCCATTTTTTTCCACTCCCCAGATGGGCTCAGAGAGCCAACCCCTTTCAATTCTTTTATCTACTATTTCCATGTCTTAAAACTAATGCAATTCAATTATTCAATACATAGTTCATGTTTCTAATTTTCCAGGCTCTGTTTTAGGCACTTGGGACAAATCAGCAAACAAAGAAGACATCTGCTCTCATGAAGCTTGTAATTTAAAGGGGAGGGGCATAAAGAATAGATCTAATAAATTAATAGATTATAGTCAGTAATGCATTCACTTCAATAGAAAATAATTGCTATGGGAAAAGAAAAAGAATAGGGCAAGATGGGTAGAGAGTACTGGAGGAAAAAGTCATGCACAATTTTGAATAAAGTGATTTGGGTAACCTCTCAAAGAATATGACATTTGATCAAAGACTTGATGGTGAGGGAGTTGCCATAAGGATATTTCCTTAGAGTTCCTATACTCTATGGTACTTCTATTCTCTGTTTTTCCTATTTTAGATTTTCCTGAAATATCTGTTCATCTTTGAAGATTCATTCAGATTTAATAGTAAGGGACTTAAAGCATTTCATATGTTCTGTGTCGCATGGGTAGAGCTTGTTGATTTGTAGAATTCATTTTAGGGTGATAAAACAGCAAATCATCATTTCTATTGGAAAGCCCCAAATATTAGTATCTTCCTTATTTTCTGTATGGTGGGTCAGATTCTCTAGAGAAAAAAACCTATCTATATGCATAGTTTCTGGCCTTGGAGCCTAAGTATGGCTGTTGGCCTTCAAATGGATGAGGGAATAGAGCGGAGGGTCTTACTGTTCAATTACAGAAACTTTATCCTTCAATATCCCTGGTGTTTTGCATTCAGGAATTTTCTCAATAATTTCTCCATGAGAGAAGGAGACAATCTACCAGCTCTTGTAGATCTGGGTCAAGATAGTCACAGGCTACCTAGGAGGGGACTGTGTATGCTGATTCTAAGGGTACCTTCAATAGGTCTGTCCACTAGTTCTCTTATTTTTAAGCCCATTCTTTACTCTCACCTTCCAAGTTCCCTGGTTCTTAAATTCCTGTCTTTCTAGGAATCTGCTGGAAAATCACCTTGCTTCCATCTTTACCCTTTCTTTCTGCACACTTTGCCTTTTTCTGTTTCACCAATTCAGTTATATTTCAGACTAAGTTCCATCTTCCAAAACTGTGTTTATATCTTGTCCAGTTGCAATTTCATTTTATATTCTGTCATTACAGATATTTACATTTTAATTATTTTTAAAAAAATAATATAGGTAGAGTTCCCTGAGGGAAAGCAACTTATATGAAGTTGCAAGACTATGTTTAACCAGAAGTCAGTACAATTTAATTAAATATTTATCTGGACTCTATTTAGGAAGAGGAGCTGTGCAAGGTGTTATTGGGAATATACCAATTTGGAGAAGGAAATGACAATCTACTCCAGTACTATTGCCTGGAAAATCCCATGGACAGAGGAGCCTGGTAGGCTATAGTCCTTGGGGTCGCAAACAGTCAGACACGACTGAATGACTTCCCTTCACTCACTCTAGGGCTACAAAGTTCCAAAGGTTTCTGTAGGGGAAAGGTGTAATTTCATGCAACTCTAACTCAAACCATATTGATAAATATCATATACTGAATTGAACAGTGTGCTCCAAAATGCATGTCCACCAAGATCTCCAGAACATAGCCTTATTTGGAAATAGGTCTTTGCAACTGTAATCAAGTTAAGATGAGGTTATTGTGGATTAGGATCCAGTGACTGGTGTCTATAAAAAGAAAGGAGAGGGACATTTGGATATAGAGACACAGAGGAGACATGGTAGGGGAAAGGCTGTGTGCAACAAGGTCAGAGACTGAAGAGAGGCAGTTGCAAAATAAGGAACTCCTGGGGCCACCACTAGAAGCTGGAAGAAGCATGGAATGAGTCTTCTCTAGAGGAGACAATGCCCTACTGAGACCCTGATTTCATATTTTTGGCTTTCAGAATTTTAGAGAATACATTTCCATTGTTTTAGGGCATCCAGTTTGTGGTATTTCATTATGGCAATTTTTGGAAACTGAAACATGTCATAACACCAGTACAAAGGGTAATAGGAGAATATAAACAGAGCCCAGGCTCACCACACGTAACATAGGACAGACAAATACTGAATTTACCTGTGGTCAAGTGGAAATTCTAAAAATGAAAATGAGTTTGACATTATTAAATTATACGGCATCAGCTCTTGATTATTTAAGGACTGATTTTTCAGTGATAATTGCTAAAATGAAAAATTTACCACATGTACTTATTTGCATTTTAAAATCACATCTTTTCTCAAAAATAGTCACTAATACCTTCTGAATGTATTTGAGAAAATAAAAGCACACACATTTAACATCATGTAATCATTACATCTGAAAGAAAGTTGAACGCAATTAAAAGGCATTCTTGGCTCATGAATTTCTTTTCTATCAATCACCATACCCTCATTATATTTACGATGGCTTTCTAACTTCATTAACATTGAAAATAACTTTTAAATAAATATTCTATTTCATTATTATAATTCAAATTGTTTCTGAGATCATTTCAGTTGAAGCAAGAGTAATAGTTTTTGGCGTATTATTTGAATGTTTTAGAAGTGGAGATGATGTTTAAAAATTGAAGTCTAGAAAGAGAAATCTTGTTTGACAAATTCTAAAGACATATACAAAAAATGAGAAATGCTAGTGATATAAGATGCAAGTTGCTAACATTTGTTCAGTGATTGCATATAATTAACCAACCCATTATTATAGAATTGATGCTCCTGAGACATTTCCAGTAAGCTGTGCAGTCTAAACTTTAAAAGTTAACCAATATCTTTAGAGAAGCTAAACTGGAGAAACCAGCTATGGTTGCAAGCACATGGCAGTTATCTGAAAATTGTTTGGATAGAGAGGAAAAAGACTTCATTCATCATTTGTAAGATCAAACATTTCCGCTTGAGCAACTGACAATATATAATAAAAGAGTTTGGTTCAGTTTCTCTTTTGAAGGCCAAACACGCACTGGTGATTTTTTTTCCCCCCAACCTTAGAAAGCAAAGAGTCTTTATTTTCTTCTAAAATCCTACAGTCTCATCCAAAACTAAATTGTAGCTTGCCTCCAGGCTTATACCTACTCCTGTATTCCCTTTATTGATAAACTGAAGCATGCAATTGCCAAGATAGAAAACTGAGTCTTCCTAAGCTGTTATTTAGCCCTAAGATCCAATCAGTTGCTGAATTTTTAAACCACTAATCTCATGCCTTTGCCTTTTCTCTATTCTCTCCACTGCTGCTCTAGGTAGGATCCCATTACTTCTTGATTAAATTACCCAGTGGTCTCCTGGATGGTTTCTCCTAGACAATTCTCTACACCATTGTAAGAGTGGTCATTCTGAATTACAAATCTGGTCAAGTTAAGCCTTGCTTAAAATCCATCAATGCTCCCTGAAACTTTCAGAATAAAATTCACACTCCTTAGCTTAGCACAGAAAGCCCTTTATAACCTATCATGCTAATAGTTCAGCATCACTTCCCAAGATATCATCACACTGTTTGCTCTAGTTGCACTAAACCATCAGATCAAAACCTTGGGGCACATTCTGTTCAACTTCACCATGGCTTTGCCCGTATTCTCTTCTTAAAGTGTGACTACCCCTTTCCATTATTTACCATAAACTAATAAAACATTATCTTAGTAGCTCAGACGGTAAAGCATCTGCCTGCAATGCAGGAGACCTGGGTTCAATCCCTGGGTGGGGAAGATCCCCTGGAAAAGGAAATGGTAACCCACTCCATTGTTCTTGCCTGGAGAATCCTGTGGACAGAGGAGCCTGGCGGGTCACAGTTCATGGGGTTGCAAACAGTTGGACACGACTAAGCGACAAAACACACAGGCACACACCCCTCTCCATTATTTACTGTAAACTAATGACACATTATCTTACAAAACCCCTTTAAATGCCATCTCCTTGGTGGGTTTATCAACTATCAAGTTTTTGTATAGCCAGGTAACCAGCTTAATATTTTAACTTTCAGCCTGGAAACAAAGAAACTAGGGAATTTATAAGCATGGTGTGGATGTATGCTTAGTCGCTCAGTCGTATCTGAGTCTTTGTGACCTCATGGACTGTAGTCCTCCAGGCTCCTCTGTCCATGAGATTTCCCAGGCAAGAATACCGGAATGGGTAAACATTTCCTTCTTCAGGGGACCTTCCTAACCCAGGACTCAAACTTGGGTCTCCTACATAGCAGACAAATTCTTTACCAACTGAACCACCAGGGAAGCCCCAAAATTAATGGTATTTGTAAGTAAATTTTACTGTATGTGATCTAATTTGTGTTAGAGTATATTTAACACAATTCCTAATGCATAGTATTAATAGCTAAGAATAAAGTTTAAGTGCATGGTCTCTGAAACACAGCCATCCTTTGTTCAAACACTGGTACTACCATTTTCTAGCTATGTGATTTGGGCACATACTCCTCTAAGCATCAAATTGTGACAAAGTACTACTACTGACTGATGGTACAGTGCTCTTATTTATTTTTAGAGCATTCACAATTTCATCATGCAATACTAGGACAATATTTTAAAAGAAATAGATTTATATATCTTAAAATCGGTCTAGATCCTAAATGAAGTGAATGGTAAAAATATTGTTGTACTATGTTAATACCTGTTACAATAATCTTTGCATCCAAAGATTAATACTAGCCAAATATTAATACTAATAGGACTCAGCACCACCTGATGTTATGTTGCTTATTGAAGCACTGTTTCTTGAGAATAAATCCCTGGAAAGAGAAGCAAGAAGTGGACTTTGTGGTGAGATTTTCTTTTTGTAGTTCAGCTCAGTTGCTCAGTAATGTCCAGCTGTTTGTGACTCCATGGTCTGCAGCAATGCCAGGCTTTTCTGTCCATCACCAACTTCTGGAGCTTGCTCAAACTCATAATGATGCCATCTAACCATCTTATCCTCTGCCTTTGTCTTCTCCTCCTGCTTTCAATCTTTCCCAGTATCAGGGTCTTTTCTAACCAGTCAGTTCTTTGAATCAGGTGGCCACATTTCTTTTAGTAATTCCTCACCTGTTCTTACTAGGAATAGAGCCAATCTACTTTGGACTGGTATTTGCTAACTAGGGTTGTTATTTACTACCTTAGCTTTATCAGCAGAAAGAATCCAAATAATGAATTGAGAGTAGTTATATCTTCTATTTAACTGTACATGATTAAAATACATATATAATTAGAAGTTTATTTTTGTAGATTAAAGAGTTATTAAAATGGATATTTTTACATTGATACAATTTAAAACATAATTTATTCTACAGAAGAAATAATATTTTTGTGTTGAATTTTCATCACATGAATTTATTTCAACTGCAATATTCTCAAACACTGTGAAACATGCTGGGTTAATTAGTATGAGAGAACAAAAATATCATTACATGTTATTTAAAGTAGAATCTTAAACTATTTTGGTGTGATTCATGTTCTAGCACATTTTCCAGAAATGTTTAATAGTGCTACATGGTATAAGAGGCATGAATTAAGCTGAATCATGAAGTAAAGTCACTTATTTTACTTCTCAGCCTTAGGCTGAGAAAGAAAAGTCAAGAGAAAGAAATATTAATTTATTTGAAAGTCTTCATTCTTTTATTTAATGAAAAATATTATTTTCACATGAAGTTCTTGCTTTGGAGATGTGGCTCTAGGACAACCTTGTGTGCTTGTGTCTGACCTATAATTCTGTATCCCTGCTGTATTTTTTTTTTGTTTGTTTTCTGTTTCCTCCAACCTCCAACCCAACACAAACACTTTATTTTCTTAAATGGTGTAAATGAACTCTTAAAAATGTGCTTTAAATGGATCAAAAAAACTTATAGCAGAATATCAGCTTTCAAGAGAATTGTCACAAATCAATATTAGGTGGTAGAAATAAAGCAAAAGCTATCCAGCTGCTAGAATTATCTATTTTACCTTACCTCAGAGGTACATCCATATCCTTGCCTCTAAAGTCTTACTTTCAGGTCTGACAAAGACTCTTCCTTGACCTAACTTTAATCAGGCTCTCCTGAGCCCCTAATTGGACAAGGTCTGACTTGAGCTTCCCTCTCTGTACCTAAAGAATTCAGTTTGCACAAGAAGACTTGAGTCAGCTTAGTGAACATTTCCTACCCTTAATATTTGCCCATTTTAGATATCTATTAATAATTTGAATTCCTTACCCCCCACCCTCAAAGTCCATCACCCTAGCCTGTCTTCAACAACAAATCTAATGAGCATACATAGCAAGAATCTCCCTTACCTTGCTATTTCCTCTTAATTTTTCATCCTCTGACCTCCACCTGTTCCTTAATTATAAATCCCTACTTGTCCTCACTGGGGTTGGAGTTTAGTCCCCTTTCTTTCCCTTAGTACAAACCGTAATGTAGTAGCTCCCTTGAATAAACTCACTGTCTTTAACAGGAATCATGAATAATTTTTCTCTTCAACAAGTCCTCAGACCAAGTATTTCCTCTTTCCTGGTCTCACAGAACCAGGACACATTGCTCTGAGGCTACAGAATTACAGAAAACTCTCCCTTAGCACATCAAAGAGGGTCTCTGAAAAAATACTATTGCACCACAGAGTAGAATCTTTGATACTTTATACTGTCTATGCTGTCTCATAAATTTTTTACATAGAATCTTTGAAGACAAAACATGGCACAGATTTATTCAGTTCATCTACTCTCTCCTCTGTACTGCCATTATCTTACAGCATGAGTGATCAAAAATATTGATCGAATGGATTTCAGTAGTTTATTTGTAAAAAGTAGAAAATTCCAACTTATTCTTTTCCTACATCTGGGAATAGAAGTTTCTTCCTAATTCAGCTCAATTTGAATATATAATAATTTAAATAGGTTACTGTCTTCCTGAGGTGGATCATGGGTTTCCCCCTTAGAATGGTGTGAAGATTTTTTTTTCCCCCACCTAGGATTTAGAATCATGTTATAGGAGTTGGATGCTTATCTGAAAACTTTCTTGACTACCCCAACATTCTGTAAATTGGTTGGGGAAATAAAATATTATCCTTAAAAGAAACTCTCATTCAGGATTCCCTGTGGGTCTCATTTATTCCAAACTGGATATGCCAAGGCAGCAACCTCATATAGGTGGTTGCTGCTTTGGTTCTGCACATGTTTGTGTAGTGGTGCTTAAAGAAAGAGTGGAGGACAGAAAGCATTTGTGGATTTAATGACCAAGCATGGTGGGGCATGCCATAGACAGGGCAGCTTGCAAAGTAGCCTGCCTACACACCAAGGCACACTTTGCAGTACTGAGTTCTTATCGCGTTTCCACAGCTGTCCTATCACTGAGTTTCATGCTCTCAGCCTGAGGCCTTGTCTGTCGCTTCTCTCCTTGCTTCTTAACCTTTCTCCCATCACTGGCCTATATTATCTGCAAGTGAAATGTGCTGAAGGTAACTGATACTCTGTGGGCCAACTTCCTCCAAAAGAAATCAGCACACCTGATTTGACAGCCATGTTTTTAGCAAAAAAGGCAGACAAAAAAATGCTCTAATTTGTAGTCTATTTAATGAATAGTTATTGCATGCCTACTATGTGTTAAAGCACTTTCACATATGGTATCATTTTTAACATTGAGTGGTAGATCCATGCTTGGTGTGTAAATGTATATGCTTTTGATTACTATTTACTGCAAGGGAGGAAATAATTAGTAACCACGGTAAACAAACATTACTACCAGGATTCAAACTCTTCTCTATTTGAGTCAAAGTTTGCACAGGGTACAATAAGAAAAGGCAGATGTCAGTATGTAATTACTAGTATTTATGGCATATTTTAGTTACTTTCATTAAATGGTTCAAAAAAGCACTATGAAGTAGATATTTTCATTTCCAGTTCCAAAGAGAAACTAAAGGTTCACATAGAGTAAATAACTTGTGTGAAGTCACAAAGTCAGAAAGTGGTTGAATAGGCACTTAATCCACATCAAGGGCTTAATAGGCAGGCTATGTTGCTATGTAACAAGAGATGTTCAGAACTTCAGGAGAGGTCCTACTATTATGTACAGCTATCATCAAACTAAAATAAACACTATGAGTTAAACTGGACAAAGTCACCAAAAAACTTCAGACACAAGGCAATTGCTCCAGTGTCTTTCTATTTATTAGCTTGGGTAACTCTCTAATCCTGAATTACATTAACAAAATACTCCCCAAAACTTTATTGCAGAGAAAATAAGTAAAGGTTATTATCATTTTACCTAAGAAGAAAAAAGTTCCTTTCTTGCTTGTGATTTTCTAAACTTACCCCATAATTAGCTGTTAAAATGAGATTAAAAACTCCTATCTCTGACAACCAAATCATTCCTTAATCTAAGCTGAAATCATTATAGAAATTTAAGGCGTGGAGATCCACCATTGTTTTAAATAGAATAAAGGAATCAAAAACCTCATTATCCATTTGAAAAATCACTGAAACCAATTGACCTGTACTTTTCAAGCAATTGTGTTCATTGCCTGTATCCTTGGTAGGTAAAAATAGAATATGTAAAGCAATTAATTAAACTAAAATCAGTAAACAATAATCCTAACCTTGCACATTAACCTTTTATCCCAGTATCAATAAGTTTAAGAGGAATTATGAATTGTAGATAAATGTAGTCAAATATATTGCAATTTTAATTTGCTAGCTCTGTCTTTTCTCAACAAAGGAAGTATACATGTGATACCCTGAAAATGTGTTTCCTAATTAAACATTCATTTTGTTTAAATAGTACCTTATGTCACAAACATTACATTTGACTCCATTTGAATCAAAAGATTCTATTTTATCCTTAAAAAAGCTGCATAAAATATGAAGAACCAGCTTTACTACACCCATTTAAAAATTATAGAAACTGAGGATAAGAGACTTCTTTTGTATAAATAATCAAGTGAGAAAGAGCATTTCAGGTTGTAACTCAAGTCTAATTCCCAAACCATGGTCTATCAATGTGAATTAAATCAAGAAAATTCCAAATTAGAGAGGTTTTTAGAAGTTGCTTACTCAACACAGATGTTGGTTTCTACACTGTAAATGAGAAAATAAAAAAGAAAGAAGGTCCTTTCAATGTATGGAAGTGTATATAGAAATCTCAGTTTGAGTACTTGGGGGTGAGGGTGGAGCAAATTTAGAAGAAAACTCTTCTGGGAGGTTATACAATTGATTGTACCTGTAAAACAGATCTTGTACTTGGAAAGAATGCATTAGTATATGGAGCAGGTACAGAACAGGAAATCTGATCTCTGATTTTTCCCTCTGAAAGGAGGAGAGACTGCAGGATCAGTTTGCAATCTAGCCTTCTAGCTAGCTGCTTCTGTCTTAAGTTGTATTCGAGAGAATCCTACACCTAGCTACTTAACGTATAATGCAGTCTTCTCATTTCTCTTTAGGGTAGTGATGGTAAGTACTTATGGGATATACCAATCACAAAATGAATGTTTTGCTAGGCCTAGGATGCATTTATATTACTTATCTCTGAAAGATCCCTCAATAAAAATCCACTCAAACTGGTGGGTCAATGCATGGAGAAGAATAACAATAGAATTTCAGTTGTTTAATAACTTCAAATAGTGTTTCTGACAGCTTTTGAATGATTATCTATTTAATCCAAATTTTGTTAAGATTTTATGTGTTGACATTTTTTATGTGTGCAGATACCCCAGAACATGCATGTGTTAAACAGGGCACCTCTCAGTGTCTCTCTATAGATGTTTTCTACATATTCAGTATATTCGGATGTTCAAACTCTAGACTTCTTTTAAAGAAGTTATTTTACTCTATGAAATAAGAGGAAACCAGTTTATTTCTCAATAATGTTTCCTAGCTATTGTCATTGCTAGCATAATTTTCACCATTATTTGTTTGTTTGAAGGTAGGGAAGATATTGGCACGTGCATTATTAAGATAGTCTGAATATGGTAATTTTCATAATGAGATTTATTGTAAACGTCTCCTGGAATAAAAAGAAGACTGTTCTATTTTAAAGCATTGAAATGGCTATAGGATAGTTAGAATATTCCATTATTTTTAATGGAACAAAATTTGTATTCTGTTCATTAGAAAGTTAAATGAGTTAAAGAAACAGGTTCTGTTCTTACATCACTCATGTAATGAGGTAGTATATAAAAAATTCAGTTTTGTGGTGTCAAACACATGACTGGAATTTAAATGAATATAAATTAATAGCAAATACCCCATCAAAGAATGCAGGTGGTTCTTTTTTTTTTTTTCCTTCTGTTTTTGGTAGTTCATGATTTCATGGCACACATCCCAGCTCAACAAAATTTTATCAAGTGAATGTAAAACTGCAACTAACATTTGAGCAATTTAAAAGGCTTCTTATTTTTCTCTTGCTTCTCTCATGCCCTGTGAGGTGTTTTGTTTGTGGTAGAAATATAATGAATGCCTGTTCAATTAGCCCAAAATAACTTAAGATGCAATGGGATTGAGTTACAATGTGACTGAACAATTTGTCCATAAACTCTTAACCAGTGTCAAATGAATGGATTGCATTTTCATTCTCTAATTTACCAAACTGAATCTAAAATATCTCTAGGGCAATTTACTGTGTTTTATATATTTATTTTTAAATATGTTTGAAATAACTGATGACATACAGTAATCACAAAGGACCACGACAATCTTCCGTTTTGTTTCTTTAGTTCTCTAGACACCAATAGTATTTATTATGGTAATTTAGTTTGTCAATTTCAACTTCCTGATCTTTCCTTTTTGCTCATTCCAGCTCCACGTAAAATCTTACCACTAAATAATTGAAATACAACACATATAGAGTTTACTTATCTTTACTTGTAAATTATAGAAAAACCAGATAAATTTGACTTTTAGAAAGTTGTTGATCTTAAACAAGTTTCCTTACAGTAAACATGATTTTTTCCCTTTTTATCCCCTTTGTATTGCTTTTTGGTAGTAAATGACATAGAAGCTGGACTTCACCAAGCTTGCCTAATTATTAAGATAAGGCTCCTAAAACTTCTTGTGCCTTTACCCACAGAATTTTCTGCTTGAGACAAACACTTAAATTAGAATAGAAACTACAATTTATTGAATTTGTTGAATGCGACTATATCACAGTGGTTACACATATATTTCACAATATCTCTGTGAGGTAGAAATGACTATTCTAGAAATTTAAACTATGTTAAATACTTATTTGGTGGCTCAGAAGATAAAGCATCTGCCTGCAGTGCAGGAGACCTGGGTTCGATGCCTGGGTTGGGAAGATCCCCTGGAGAAGGAAATGGCACCCCACTCCAGTATTCTTGCCTGGAGAATCCCATGGACAGAGGAGCCTGGCAGGCTACAGTCCACAGGGTCGCAAAGAGTTGGACACGACTGAGCGACTTCACTTTCACTTTCAAATACTTACCTAGAATCACTAAATTATAAAGCAAAAAATAGAAATGGAATTTTAGGAGCTTCCTTATTCAGTTCAAAAGTCTATATTCTTTCTGCCACCCATGTGTCGTAAGTTGCTTCAGTCCTGTCCGACTCTTTGTGAGCCTGTGGCCCCTAGCCCATCAGGCTCCTCTGACCTTGGTACTCTCCTCCAGGCATGAATACAGGAGTGGGTTGCCATGCCATCCTTAGGAGATCTTTCCACCCACAGATCCAACTTGTATCTCTTACCTTTCCTGCATCGGCAGGCAGCTTACTAGTGCTACCTGGGATGCCCTCTTTCTATAACACCATATAATAACTTGAAAGTTTTGAAGTAAGGTTGAATGGAAACCTAGTCTGATGAAATCCATTCTTTTGTCAGTATACTTACGATTCTCCAAACATATTGATTTTAACTAATAAGTAATACTACATATTGGAGAAGGCAATGGCACCCCACTCCAGTACTCTTGCCTGGAAAACCCCATGGAGAGAGGAGCCTGGTAGGCTGCAGTCCATGGGGTCGCTAAGAGTCAGACACGACTGATCGACTTCACTTTCGCTTTTCACTTTGGTGTATTGGAGAAGGAAATGGTAACCCACTCCAGTGTTCTTGCCTGGAGAATCCCAGGGATGGGGGAGCCTGGTGGGCTGCCGTCCATAAGGTCGCACAGAGTCGGACACGACTAAAGTGACTTAGCAATACTACATATATATTTCTCTTCCACTTTTTTGTAGTCATAAACATATTTATTACTGTAGAATGTTGCTTCCTAGTCCTTAAATGTCTAAAAGACAAGGGAAAGAAAAGAAACTCAGAGGGTAACCTGAACCTGGGGTGGAATCCTTATGTTATGAATAACATGAATGTTCTTTAAGATAATTTTCTGCATTATATAAATAGTCACTCTTTGCTTGCCACATGTAAAGTACTCAAGGTCACAGAGTCAAAACACACAAAGAGAACTTAAGATGCTGAGAGCCTTTTTGTGCGTGAATTTCTTCAATAAAAATTCTAATTAACATTTATGTATATGTGCCTCTGTGAACCTTATGGATATTCTCATAAACAAAATAAGCTCATCAGCATACAGTTTATACCACAAAACTTGATATTTGATGCACATCCCTAAGTCCGTAAGCATCCTGAAAAAACGTTACATGTTCACATTTAGGATATGCTTACTTAGAAATAGACATCATATCACTATGAGGCACATTTTTGTATGAAATTTTCAGTCTATGAGATTCTAACATGAATAAATTTTGCTCTTACACTTTCTCTCTCCCTCTCTCTCTGCCTCCTTCTCTTTCTCTCCCTCTGTGTCTCTGACACTCACTGTTTTCACCCTAGTATGACATCTGACAAGCAAACAGTTCACCAAATTGACTGGATTCCAGGTTAGGAATCTTTGAAACTCTGCTATTAGAAAATCTTTTTTAACATAAGTATAACTTCTGAAATAAAATTATCTTCAGGTTAAAATCAAGACTTTGATTAATATGATTAATAGATAAATTAAACAAGATACTTCTTGACTCAAGCGAAAAACTGAATGAAGTCTACTACTCCCTAGCCTCTAAATGGCACGTGGGAAAGCTGTTTCATATTTGTATACTTTGTTGCAAACCTTCAACCAATATTCAAAAAGCAAACATTATACTGAACAAAATGTAGCAGAAACAGCAAATTGACTACCAAATATGTGCTTTCACTTCCCTATCATAGAGTCATTGTTTGAAAATTATCTTGCATTTATTTTGATCATGCCATAGGTCTTACTAATGGACTGGAAGTGAAATTGGTCTGTGTCACTTTTGATTCAAGTTATTCAAGGATCATAGTGCCTTATTTATACCCTTTCTTTTCCCCTTTCTGTGGGCCAGATGCAGAGAATAATGAAATTTTAGGGAGAGGCATAGACATAAGATGAAAGAAGTCTGAATTCGTGATACACTGCATGGAGAAAAGCTGCCTGGAATCATCTGCCTCTTAATTGAGGGAGACATAAACCTCTCTTGTGGTAGACCACTAACATTGCAGCAGGTTATATTTTTCAACAGCTAGAGTAACCTAGATAATAGAAGAGAAAAAATGAATCAAGTAAAATGGAATCTCTGTTATTTAGAAGCCTTCAGTTTAGTTATGCCATAGTTTTCTACAATGTCAGTCAGTGTAATTTTAATAGGTGTATAATCGTATATTCCAAGAACAGAGCACCATTTGCTCATTTTCTTATCATCTGACATTTCATTTCTAACTATTCACAGTGACAGAAAACCATGATTAATAGCTGAGGGAATGTGATTTGTTTCTTTTTCTATGTTATTACCATAGTCTAACTCCCCTGAATAATATTGCTGATCAAATATTAAAAGATTTAGGTGGATCCTGATACTATGGTTTGATCCACTGTAGAAGGCTGATGACAAGCATCTCTGAGCTGGAAGGTTGACTGATTCTAGAATGTTGTTTTTCAAAGTTTATGACATTGATACACAACGTCATACAAACATCTATATTTAATTATGTGAAGGCACTTTATGGCATATTTATTTTTTCTAAAATATACCTTGCATTTATTGAAACAAAGTCTAGTCATTTTCATAGCAATCATCTTTCAGGTAAGAAAACATTATTAAGCTCACTAATTTTGATTAACTGCATGCTATATCTGAGGTGATCTAAAGTTAGGGTTTTAAAAAAAGTGATTTTGCATTAATACTTGTTAGAAGAGGTGTGCTTCCCTTTCACTTTTCACTTTCATGCATTGGAGAAGGAAATGGCAACCCACTCCAGTGTTCTTGCCTGGAGAATCCCAGGGATGGCGGAGCCTGGTGGGCTGCCGTCTCTGGGGTCTCACAGAGTCGGACACGACTGAGCGACTTAGCGGTGGCAGCAGCATACAGATATTAAACAGCTTTCCAATGTGCCATTTAGAGGCTAGGGAGTAGTAGACTTCATTGTAATACTGAATTTAACATGATAGTCACTAAACTCAAATAAAGCTGAGAAGTGAAATTCTAAAATCCTAAGAAATAATCATAGTTTAGTGAAGTAACATCATTTTGTATCTTCTTCTCATTTCCAAGCACTAATTTGTGCAAAGAGATCAAGGCATTACAGAAATGTAATAATACTATCATACAAATATTTCAGATCTATCTTGAAAAACACTGCATTTTGACTTTTATGTTTTTTGTTGGCAGACAAATATTAAGGACATGAAGTAGAATCATCTTTCCCTTTATAAACAGAGACTTAAAATTAAAGATTTAATAAAAAATACTTTGATCTCTGGTTATGGTCTACTGTTTTAAGGCAACATCGATAGTATTAAAATAACTTTACATTTAATCTCATATACTTTTTTATCATAATATAAAATCATGAACAACAGGTAGATATGAGTAGAGGTTCATGATCGAGGCCTTCGTTGACTTTCAAATGTGATGATAATTAAAGTGGTTAAACTCTCAGCTCTTCATCCCACCTGCAGGTTCTTGGATTCATGTGTTGATTTATGCCAGCTCAATCTTCTGACTTTTCATCAAGATGTTCAATACACGGTGCTTTCATTATAAGCTATAGTTTTCTCTATCATTAGAAGAAACACAAGTTAAGTAAGCTAAGCTTTCCTCAAACAGCAGTGATTGCTTTCAAGTTCCTGAACATGCTGTTGGAGGCTTGACGAGAATGATTGATTTATCACTTTTTAAATAGATCTTTAATCTGCAAATCAATAAAAATGTTTCACTTCAGCAGTGGCACAGGGTGAATGACTCACCCTTGAAAGCAAAATGAACTAATGCTGCCTTTCTTCCTTTCTTTAATACACCCAGATTGCATTGTGCTGTTTCTTTGCTTGGATTACTTTCTAAAATCCAGTGCTTGGGAGTGCATAAGGTTTCAGCTTGGTTTCTCCGTAAATCAAGTCAGGGATTAAATGTTAATCAGCTATGACTGTTATTTCAACACCATTGTTCTCTTTGCTGTGTAATAAAAAGGTTAAAACTGAAACATTCTTTAGCTGTTCAAAACAAAATAAAAGTTGAAAACACATACGATATGGCCATCACCTAAGGGTGTGGAGAACACTGTACCAAAGGGACATGCAGTGTTTGCTAGGTTCAGAAATTGTAGAAATTATGGAAATTTAAATAACAGGATGTTAACCAAACTATGTCTACCAAGGAATAAAATTGAAACACATACAGCATCCTATTAATTCCAGGTGTACATTATCATGATTCAGTATTTATATGTATTTTGAAATGGTTAACATACAAAGTTATTACAATGTTACTGTGTTCCCTGTACTATATGCTATATCCCATGGCTGACTTATTTTATAATTTCAAGTTTGTATCCCATAAATTCACGTCGCCTATTTTATGCATCCCCGATGCCCTTTCCTTCTAGCAAGCACTAGTTTGTTTTCTGTATGTGTGAGTCTATTGCTGTTTTGTTTTATTTTCTAGATTTCACATGTAAATGAAATCACATGTGTTTCTCTGATTTATTTCACTTAGCCTAATACACACTGGCTCTAATCATGTTGCAAATGGCAAATTTTCACTCTTTTTTAATGGCTGAACAATATCCTATTATACATACATAATATATTACATATATATATATACCACATTTTCTTTATCATCTATCAATGTTGTTTTAATATCTTGGCTACTGTAAATAACATTGTAATGAACAAACAGGTGCATGTATCTTTTAGAGTTAGTGTTTTCATTTTTTAAGGATAAATACCCAGAAGTAAAACTGCTGTATCATATGGTAATTATAATTTTTAATAACCTCCATACTTTTTTCCATAAGGGCTATACCAATTTACTTTTTTTGAAGCATCTCCATATTGTTCTCCATAGTTGCTATACCAACTTACATTTCTACCAACAGTGTATGAGGCTCCCTTTTCTCCACATCCTTGGCAATATTTATTATTTCATGTCTTTCAGATAATAGTCATTCTAACAGGTGTGAGGTTATATCCCATTGTGGGTTTTATTTGCATTCCCTGAGGATTTTTCTCTATAAAGAAAGATGAGCACCAAAGAATTGATGCTTTTGAACTGTGGTGTTGGATAAGACTCTTGAGAGTCCCTTGGACTGCAAGGAGATCAAACCAGTCAATCCTAAAGGAAATCAATCCTGAATATTCGTTGGAAGTACTGATGCTAAAGCTGAAACTCCAATACTTTGGCTACCTGCAAAGAACTGACTCATTAGAAAAGACACTGATGCTGGGAAAGATTGAAGGCAGGAGGAGAAGGGGATGACAGAGGATGAGATGGTTGGATGGCATCACTGACTCGATGGACCTGAGTTTGAGCAAGCTCCAGGAGTTTGTGATGGACAGGGTAGCCTGGCGTGCTGCAGTCCATGGTGTCACGAAGTGCTGGACATGACTGAGACTGAACTGAACTGAGGATTTGGGATGTTGAGCATCTTTTTATATATCTGTTAGTCATCTGTACATCTTCTTTAGAAACATGTCTTTTCAGATCCTCTGTACATTTTTTAATTGGGTTATGTGTTTCCTAATGATAATTTGTATAAGTTCTTTATATATTTTGGTTATTGATCCTTTATCAGATATATCATTTGCCTATATCTGATATGCACAATCACATGTTGCCAAGTTCAAGTTCACCCTTGTGCTAGCAGGTTAGTTGGGCGCCTGCCAGTGCCTGCATTTCAAGGGCGCATGTCTATTGCTTCATGCCCTTCCAGTCAAGGCTTTAAGATTTATAAACATCTCTCCTTCACAACTCTTCAAACTGTTGTTGCTTTTACTGGATCTCAGGGTGAGGTGAGTGAGGCCACGGGGTGAGGTGAGTGAGACCATACAGGGGCCCTTTAAAATGGGAGACTCAGTTTTAACCTTCAGTCCAATTATTTTTCTAAGACAAACACTTATGGGGCTTGTTTCTACGGTATAGACTCCAGGGTCAGAAGCCTGAGTAGGGGTACCAACACTGTGCTCTTCTGGAAGAGTCTCATTATGCACCACGGAGCTGGAGGTGGGTTCTTGGAGAGATCATTTCTCTGCCTCTCCTGCCATCTTGATGTGCTCCTTTTAATCCTTTGTTGTGGAACAAGTGTTCAGCTAGCTCTGAGGTTTTTTTCAGAGGGAATTAATCCAAATGTAGTTTTACATCTGTTGTGTCCATGGGACATAAGTTTAGGCTCTTTCTGTGTTGCCTTCTTTAACCATCCCTTAACTACTTCTTATAAGAAACCTTTATTCAGTTCAGAAACTGTAATAAATACTTCAGAATTCCAAAGAAGGCACATCAGCCTTATAATTGCCAAATGTTTCTTTAAAAAATTCAAGCATTACTGATAGTTAAGAGAAGAAAACTCAAAAGAACCCATTACAACTTTTAGGTTTGATAAAGAGATAGGAATACCAGATCATCTTACCTGCCTCCTAAGAAACCTGTATGCATGTCAAGAAGCAACAGTTAAAACCGGACATGGAACAACAGATTGGCTCAAAATTGGGAAAGGAGTACATCAAGTCTGTATATTGTCACCCTGCTTATTTAACTTATATGCTGAGTACATTATGAGAAAGACGAAGCTGGATGAAGCACAGGTTGAAATCAAGATGGCTTGGAGAAATATCAATAACCTCAGATATGCAGATGACACCACCCTTACGGCAGAAAATGAAGAGGAACTAAAGAGCCTCTTGATGAAGGTGAAAGAGGAGAGTGAAAAAGCTGGCTTAAAACTCAACACTTAAAAAACGAAGATCATGGCATCTGGTCCCATCACTTCATGGCAAATAGATGGGGAAACGATGGGTAGAGTGACAGACTTTATTTTCTTGAGCTCCAAAATCACTGCAGTGGGCGACTGCAGCCATGAAATTAAAAGATGCTTGCTTCTTGGAAGAAAAGCTATGACCAACCTAGACAGTGTATTTAAAAGCAGAGACATTATTTTGCAGACAAAGGTCCATATAGTCAACGCTATGGTTTCTCCAGTAGTCATGTATGGATATGAGAGTTAGACCATAAAGAAGGTTGAGCACCAAAGAATTGATGCTTTTGAATTGTGGTGTTGGAGAAGACTCTTGAAAGTCCCTTGGACTGCAAGGAGATCAAACCAGTCAATCCTAAAGGACGTTAATCCTGTATATTCATTGGAAGGACTGATGCCGAAGCTGAAGCTTCAGCATACTTTGGACACCTGATGCAAAGAGCCAACTCATTGGAAAAGACCCTGACACTGGAGATGACTGAAAGCAGGAAGAGAAGGAGATGACAGAGGATGAGATGGTTTGATGGCATCACCGACTCTGCACATGAGTTTGAGCAAGCTCAGGGAGATGGTGAAGGACAGGGAAGCCCAGCATGATGCGGTCCCTGGGAGTCCCTGGGATCACAAAAAGTTGGACATGACTGAGTGACTGAACAACAACAATGAACATTTTGTAGTAGTTTACATTTTTTTGACAAATTCTCAGTAACATTTTTTTTTACACTTTGAAGTAAGTGTATGCTTTTGTAAAGTCCTTAAAGTATTGTAGTGACATTTTACTTCAATTTTATCACTGATACTAAAGAGAAAACCACCTAAAATATATTAGATAAGAAGTATAGCTTTAAAAAAAGTTTTGAAAACTTTTGAGAAATAATCTTATTATTTTGTCCAAACAGTTTTTTTGAAAGAAAATAGAACAGAAGTTGACTCAAATTAATAAGATTTCTTTTTTTAATCTTAAAAACATTTATTTATGCTGGATTTAAAGAAACCATATTTTCTCTTTTATTTCTTTTATTTTCATTGTTTTCCCAGTCAAAATAAAAAACCCAGTTCTTGCTTGCTTACTTTTGTTCACTTACATATCAGCATCCAGAGACAATGTGAAAAAGGAAATGACACTGAGTATCCTGTTTTTATTAAAAAGCTATACTTGCTGAGAGCCCAGTCCAGTGAGGATAGAACTTAGATTTACAGAGCTATATCTATTTATAAGTATCCCCATTAAAATATAAAATCCATCTTGTTATTAAAATAAGGAGGAAAGCAGGACTGAAAATCAGACATCGCTATGAATGTTTAGTCTTCCCAGCCCCTGGCTATATTTGAGTGACATTTCAAATACACACTGGCCCTTGATATTGACTTTCTGAGGGATGCCACTGTTATCACCCTTCATGAATGACTTTCCTGATTTTATTACACTACCTGGATTGGGTAGACCTTCTGGTAGCCAGTGAACAAGTTTAATTCAAGACCATACAAGACCATTGTATATTCATGTTGCAGTAGAGTGGTAGACATGTAGTGGTTATTAAGAAAAAGGTTTTTTAAAGTAAACTCATAGTGCAAAAATTTTATTGACCTGATTTTCAAAGTGTAGGAGAGGAAATGTTCATATATATTCACACAATTCATAATCTTGAAGATATTCCATGAAGAGTTTACTTTAAGGCCTTTGAAGGAAGAGTTTATGTCATAGGGTGACCCTAACAAAAACAGCCAAAGCATAAAGACCTAAATTTCTCATACTTTATTATTAATCTTCTAGTCCAATAAGTATCTCAGGTAAACACTTTACATGAGAGACTATATCATTTGCTTCTAAGATTATCTACTCTTATGTTACCTTCACATCATATTAAATGGGCAGGCATTGAGAAGGCTCCTATTTCTAATCAACTACCCATTTTATAATTAGACAGAGCAGTTATATTTTGTTCAAAAGCAATATTCTAAATGAGACTTTGGTTCCATCTAAATTACCTAAACAGACTTTACCTTTAATCAAGAAAGTGAAGAGACAGTGCCTAACTTCAATACCTGTTAGTAAACAATATGAGTAAGAAATTCAAGAAATTCAAGCCAATGATTATAGTGTCAGTGAAAAGCATACAATGAAAATTCCTAAAAGACCAACATTAAGTTACATGTTGGCTTCACTTCATGCATTAGCTATCTGCTTGTAAAAGCTACACATGGTATGAAAGTACAAAATTCAAACTATAGTTTCTTATTTGACTTTTCTCATTATTCTCACTATATGTGACAGACACTGTTTTGACCCTAAAGAAATTTAAAACATCTTTAAATCCAAGAATTCACTGAAACAAGGATCCTCTTTGTATTAAAATGCAGTCTATCAAATGTCATGTTATTGCTTATTATGTGGATCTAAAACAATGATACAAATGAACTTATTTAAAAAACAAAAATAGAGTCAGAGATGTAGAAAACAAACTTACAGTTATTAGGGGGCATGAAAAGGATAAATTGGGAGATTGGGTTTGATATATATACACTACTAAATATAAAATAGATAAATAATAGGGTGTATACTGTGCTACT
Source organism: Bos javanicus (assembly GCF_032452875.1). NCBI lineage: Eukaryota > Metazoa > Chordata > Mammalia > Artiodactyla > Bovidae > Bos > Bos javanicus. Next base: position 36,109,086 of record NC_083875.1, on the reverse strand, counting down.
GTATAGCACAGGGGACTATACTCAATACTCCATAATGACCTAATAGGAAAAGAATCTAAAAAAGAATGGATATATATATTCATTCATATATATATATATAAATATATATATATATATATATCCCCAATATATATACCCAATTCACTTTGCTGTGCACCTGAAACATAAAATTGTAATCAACTATACTCTAATAAAGATTATTTTAAAAGTACAGTTTATGAGTATCTGACTCTTCTATAAAATCAGAAATAAACTACAATGGTTAAAATCTTTAATTCCAGAGACTGGTCACTTGCATTTACATTCTAATTTTCCTATATTAGTAACTACTTGGTGGCTCAGTGGTAAAGAATCTGCCTGCAATGCAGAAGATGCAGGTTTGCTCTCTGGATCAGTAAGATCCCCTGGAGATGGAAATGGCAACTCACTCCAGTATTCTTACCTGGTAAATCCTATGGCAGAGGAACCTGGTAGGCTACAGACCATGGGATAATATAAGAGTCAGAAATGACTTAGCAACGAACCAAAAATAACAGCAGCACATGATATTAGCAAAATAATTTATTTTCTCTCATTCTAAGCTATGCATTTGTTCAATAGGAATAATAGTATGGTCTATCTCATATGTTGTTGAGGATCAAATGAGATAATTCATGTGTTTTGCACACAACAAATGTGTATTTTACTATTTTACTAACTTTATGGTAATAGCTCATAAACTTGACTTTGATTGAGGTACTGTATTGCCCTCATTAAAATATACATTAATCCATCATTTAATATTTATTGGTAAGGCACACTGGTAAGCATTACAGTCTTAAAAGTATTTGCTATAAATAATTACCAAATCATAGGAAATTTTGACTTCTCAAGGTCTGAATAGTTAAGCAGTTATTCAAATTATGCAAAGCTCCAAGTGTACAGGCAAACTCATGACCTGGAAAATGGACATGCTTTGTTGACAGTCAACAAAATGGTATGAAAGATACTACAGCTTAAAGATCTTTTAAGATTTCATACCAGTAAAGAGTCCTATGACTTTCATCAATGAAATACATTGTCTTCGTACTATTCTGCATTTTGAAATAATAAAAGCTGCCAGCCATTAAGTGTTTGCTTTGGGGCCAGGGATTACATTAATGTTTTATGTACCAGTCTGCATTTAATTCACAGTTGTCCTATGAGAAGAGTATACTAGTCGTTTTATAATTAAGAAAGCAAAAGACCAGGGAATTTAAACAATAAGTTTTGAAGTCACACAACTGGTGGCAAAAGCTGGAATTTGACCGGAGTATACGTTAGACTAGTGACTATACCATGCTACCTCACAAATACAAATTCCTTCTTTAAGAGGTCATTTTGGTGCCATCTTCCACAACTGGCATGTGTATATAGCAGCAAAGGTCTCTGAGTAACACAAGTGGTGGCAGGACCTCAGTCATGTGACCTGGATTACTACACTGTGGATCACTGCACTGTTTTATTAATGAGTAAATCAGTGCAGGACTAAATGAACATTATACATCTCTGATGTTAGAGAATTTGGCAGGTACAGTTTTAACTTTTTGTAGAGGTTTCAAGAGTCTATGGAGTCTACAAAATGGATTAAAGATCTAAATGTAAGACCAGAAACTATAAAACTCCTAGAGGAAAACATAGGCAAAACACTCTCTGACATAAATCATAGCAAGATCGTCTATGACCCACCTCCCAGACTAATGGAAATAAAACCAAAAATAAACAAATGGGACCTAATTAAAATTAAAATCTTTTGCACAATGAAGGAAACTATAAGAAAGGTGAAAAGACAGCCTTCAGAATGGGAGAGAATAATAGCAAATGAAGCAACTGACAAAGAATTAACCTCAAAGATATACAAAGAGCCCAAGCAGCTCCATACCAGAAAAATAAATGACCAAATCAAAAAATGAGCCAAAGAACTAAACAGACATTTCTCCAAAGAACACATACAAATGGCTAACAAGCACATGAAAAGATGCTCAACATCACTCATTATCAGAGAAATGCAAATTGAAATGAAAATGAGGTACAATCTCACACAGGTCAGAATAGCTGCTATCAAAAAATGTACAAACAATAAGGGCTGGAGAGGGTGTGGAGAAAAGGGAATCCTCTTAAACTGTTGGTGGGAATGCAAACTAGTACAGCTACTATGGAAAACAGTGCAGAGATTTTTTAAAAAACTGGAAATAAAACTGAAATATGACACAACAACCCCATGCTGGGCATACACACTGAAAAAAACAGAATTGAAAGAAATACATGCACCCCAGTGATTATTGCAGCACTGTTTACAATAGCTAGGACATGGAAGCAACCTAGACGTCTATCAGCAGACAAATGGATAAGAAAGTTGTGGTACATATACAGGATGGAATATTCAGTTCAGTTCAGTCACTCAGCCATGTCCGACTCTTTGCGACCCCATGGACTGCAGCATGTCACGTCTCCCTGTCCATCACCAACTCGTGGAGATAACTCAGACTCACGTCCATTGAGTCAATGATGACATTCAACCATTTCATCCTGTTGTCCCCTTTTCCTCCCATCTTCAATCTTTCCCAGCATCAGGGTCTTTTCAAATGAATCAGCTCTTTGCATCAGGTGGCCAAAGTATTGGAATTTCAGCTTCAGCATCAATCCTTCCAATGAATATTCAGGACTGATTTCCTTTAGGATGGGCTGGTTAGATCTTCTTGCAGTCCAAAGGACTCTCAAGAGTCTTCTCCAACACCACAGTTCAAAAGCATCAATTCTTCAGCACTCAGCTTTCTTTATAGTCCAACTCTCACATCCATACATGACCACTGGAAAAACTGTAGCCTTGACTAGATGGACCTTTGGTTGGCAAAGTAATGTCTCTGCTTTTCAATATGCTGTCTAGGTTTGTCATAACTTTCCTTTCAAGGAGTAAGCATCTTTTAATTTCATGGCTGCAATCAACATCTGCAGTGATTTTGGAGCCCAGAAAAATAAAGTCTGCCTGTTTCCACTGTTTTTCCATCTATTTGCCATGAAGTGATGGGACTGGATGCCATGATCTTTGTTTACTGAATGTTGAGCTTTAAGCCAACATTTTCACTCTCCTCTTTCACTTTCATCAAGAGGCTTTTTAGTTCCTCTTCACTTTCTGCCATAGGGTGGTGTCATCTACATATCTGAGGTTATTGATATTTCTCCCAGCAATCTTGATTCCAGCTTGTGCTTCCTCCAGCCCAGCGTTTCTCATGATGTACTCTGCATATAAGTTAAATAAGCAGGGTGACAATATACAGCCTTGACATACTCCTTTTCCTATTTGGAACCAGTCTGTTGTTCCATGTCCAGTTCTAACTGTTGCTTCCTGACCTGCATACAGGTTTCTCAAGAGGCAGGTCAGGTGATCTGGTATTCCCATCTCTTTCAGAATTTTCCACAGTTTATTGTGATCCACACAGTCAAAGGCTTTGGCATTGTCAATAAAGCAGAAATAGATGTTTTTCTGGAACTCTTGTGTTTTTTCAATGATCCAGTAGTTCTTGGCAATTTGATCTCTAGTTCCTCTGCCTCTTCTAAAACCAGCTTGAACATCTGGAAGTTCACAGTTCACATATTGTTGAAGCCTGGCTTGGAGAATTTTAAGCATTACTTTACTAGGGTGTGAGATAAGTGCAGTTGTGTGGTAGTTTGAGCACTCTTTGGCATTGCCTTTCTTAGGGACTGGAATGAAAACTGACCTTTTCCAGTCCTATAGCCACTGCTGAGTTTTCCAAATATGCTGGCATAATGAGTGTAGCACTTTCACAGCATCATCTTTTAGGATTTGAAATAGCTCAACTGGAATTCCATCACCTCCACTAGCTTTGGTCATAGTAATGCTTCCTAAGGCCCACTTCTTCACATTCCAGGATGTCTTGCTCTAGGTGAGTGATCACACCATCATTAGTGTCTGGGATTGGAAGGTATTTTTTTGAACAATGGAAGATTACTCAGCTATTAAAAAGAACTGATTTGAATCAGTTCTAATGAGATGGATGAAACTGGAGCCTATTATACAGAATGAAGTACGTCAGAAAGAAAAACACTAATATAGTATATTAACACATATATGGAATTTATAGAAGATGGTAATGATTACCCTATACACGAGACAGCAAAAGAGACACAGATATAAGGAACAGACTTTTGGTCTCTGTGGGTAAAGGTGAGTGTGGGATGATTTGAGAGAATATCATTGAAACATGTATATTGCCATATGTGAAATAGATGGCCAGTTCAAGTTCAATGCATGAAACAGGGCACTCAAAGCTAGTGCACTGGGACAACCCAGATGGATGGGATGTGGAGGGAGGTGGGAGGGGGTTTCGGGATGGCAGACACATGTACACCCATGGCTGATTCATATCAATGTATGGTAAAAACCACCACAATATTGTAAAGTATTGGCCTCTAATTAAATTAATTAATTTTAAAAAAGATTCTATGGAGTCTAATAACTTGTATTTTGCTGAGGTAGAAATTTAAATATGTATTGCCACTCTGGTATGTAAGAGTGAGACATTTTAAAAGTGTAGCTGCTGCTGCTGCTGCTAAGTTGCTTCAGTTGTGTCCAACTCTGTGCGGCCCCACAGATGGCAGCCCATCAGGCTCCCCCGTCCCTGAGCTAAAACAACATCTACATGTTGACATACAATACTACAGTATTTCTGTGCAGTTACTTGGACCAAGTGATTATTTTTGCTATTTCTACTATGCTATTTTTTCACAGAAAAATTACTCTTCCAAGAAAAATCACTAGAGCTGGTCTGAAGAACTGGTGAATTTTTCAGTTACTCTTTCCTGTATTTCAAAATATAATTAAGATATTTTGAATATATCAGGATGGATCATTCTTGAGAATCTCTTGTTATATTTTAGAAAAAGATTTGAATATGATTTCTTAATTACACCATTCAAATTGTTACTCTGTGCATTAACAAACTGAAAAAAATCATTTTATGAAAAAAATAGGAAGAGGAAACCTTATATGGTGAGTTAAATCAATAATAAAACAATGCTTACAAATTATACTGAGACAATTTACCCAGATATCTTCCCTTTATCACTTATTTTCATTCTTGAAACAATTATGGTAGGTAGGTAATATTACAAATTTTCTAACTTTAAAGGTGGAACAATTGAGACTCAGTAGAGTTAAGTAACATGCCCAATGCTAATATATTAAATCTGACTCAGATAGGTCATCTAACCCCAATTTCTGTGCTCCATTTTATCAATATACCCTACTAAAAATCATTTAAAAATGCTTAACCAGTTTTCATACATGAAGCCAATTAAAAAAAAAAAAAAAACAATTGTACAACTCTTACTCCCCCCAATCCACTTCTCTAGTACTAATTTGGAGAAGGCAATGGCACCCCACTCCAGTACTCTTGCCTGGAAAATCCCATGGACAGAGGAGCCTGGTAGGCTGCAGTCCATAGGGTCGCTGAGAGTCAGACACAACTGAGCGACTTCACTTTCACTTTTCACTTTCATGCATTGGAGAAGGAAATGGCAACCCACTCCAGTGTTCTTGCCTGGAGAATCCCAGGGACGGGGGAGCCTGGTGGGCTGCCGTCTATGGGGTCACACAGAGTCAGACACGACTGAAGTGACTTAGCATAGCATAACATAGCATAGTACTAATTATGTCACCAATGTTGACCATGGAGGCATCTGCTTTCTCTTTGGCAATTTCACAAATACTTTATTAAGTTAACCCATAATAATTAATGTTACTATTAGGGCTGAGGAAAATTAAGCACACAGAGTGTGTCCTCATGAAGGGAAAGAGAGGAGCCTATTCAGGGAGACTTATCTTTTAGCTTTAGATAATGTGATCTTTCCACTTAAGGCATCTCTATGTACAATAGTAATATCTAATAATTCTTAAGGATAACAGAGTGGACAAGGTCATATATTTCCAAAATTAATATGCACTGACAGAACATGTTTCTGAGATAGCATTGAATTTTTAAAAACTTAAAATATAACAAAATCTTCAAAATAATATAATTTGTCATGCATACAGCTCTATGTTTATGCTCATTTTATCAATTAAGAAGCTGAGATTCAGGGAGGTTGAGTGATTTTCCTAACATTGCAGAGCTAATAAGTAGGGAAAATTCAAGAGTAGAAACCAGATATTTGGACCTTTCATCTTTTAAGTATAAAGTCAAGAAAAACAATGAAAAATACATATATTATTGTAGAAACAAATTTTGAATAAAAAGGAAAACTAGGAAAGAATTAGAAGTATTAAAAAATGAGAAAATAAGGTAAAGACAAAATCAACTCTAAAAAAAGTGAATAGGAAAATAAATGTCAGGGGAAGAAAGTAGGGGAACCTAAGAGAGAAATAGACAAACATCCCAAAAGGTAAAAGAAAGAACAAAATTACTTTTTCATAAATGACTTACTCAAAATTTCATGATTAAAAAAAAAAAAAAAGGCATTCAGCTTTTGGTTTAGGAGCTAATACCCATGAGCAGCAGCCCACCTCTCTTATCCAAGAAGGTCTTTACTTTTGCATCAAGTCTCATCACTAAGTATCAGTGGCTTAGTCACTACTAAGCTGGGAGGGCTCCATGGCTTCACGAATAAGTCACAAAACTAAATGGACAAAGTAAAAGTAGGTAGGCCTGTGTTTACTGAATTTTAAAAATGAAGCTGTTCTACAGTTTACCAAGAAGTCTTACACAGATTCCTTAGCAGAAAATGCTATCATTTACTAAAATTCACGGTAAATTATTAAACACTTGCACATATATATTGTGCCAACCATACTCATTTATATTGACTACACATAAAAAGACTAAAAAAATTCCTACATACAAATGACAAAAATGTCAATTAAATCTGCCTCTAGCCGAGCCTTCAATGTTGCTGCTTCTTTTGGAATATTTCCTCTTCTGGTCATTTTTCTTGATAAGCAATCAAAGTATTAAACATGCTTGCCATAGAATCTAAAGTTATCAAAAATGAAACAGTTATTTGACTTTTGCTTCAGTAATTTTCTTCCATCTTGTTTTTCTCATTAAAAATGTTACAGTTGTATTGACAACTCAATATATGGTAAGCCTATGAATATTTTCACAGAAATTTGGGAGAATTATATGAAAACATAGGTAACAAAGCTCAGAATATGAAAGAAAACACTTTCAAGTAGCCATATACATGAGAGACAGTTATAATACTTTGTATTTATTCTAATTTAGTTTCCACTCCAAGAGGCTTACCTTAAAACAAGGCAGAAAATGAGAAACTTGGGTGGTAGTAATAAGAAAAATAGACATTTATGTGGCTTGGTAATTCAAGAATATAGTTCAAGAATACTCTTATTTTCTAACCCAGATAATATATTTCAGTCAAATCTACGTGCAGCATAGAATGTAGGTTAGTATGCACACGGTGCTTGTAGTTTATGTTGAATCAAATAATGCTATTTATGGTGATCCCATTTAACGTTACTCAAAAGTGTGTGAATTTAGATGTAGTGAATGTGATTCCAACATTAATATGAAGAAATTAGAAAACAGTAGTTGAGTTTTTAAAACTTTATTTTTTATATTGTTTACTAAAGCTAATTATAAATAGGTTGAAAGATAAAATTTTGATTTGCATTTCTCTGATAATGAGTGATGTTGAGCATCTTTTCATGTGTTTGTTAGCCATCTGTATGTCTTCTTTGGAGAAATGTCTATTTAGTTCTTTGGCCCATTTTTTGATTGGGTCGTTTATTTTTCTGGAGTTGAGCCGTAGGAGTTGCTTGTATATTTTTGAGATTAGTTGTTTGTCAGTTGCTTCATTTGCTATTATTTTCTCCCATTCTGAAGGCTGTCTTTTCACCTTGCTAATAGTTTCCTTTGATGTGCAGAAGCTTTTAAGGTTAATTAGGTCCCATTTGTTTATTTTTGATTTTATTTCCAATATTCTGGGAGGTGGGTCATAGAGGATCCTGCTGTGATGTATGTCAGAGAGTGTTTTGCCTATGTTCTCCTCTAGGAGTTTTATAGTTTCTGGTCTTACGTTTAGATCTTTAATCCATTTTGAATTTATTTTTGTGTATGGTGTTAGAAAGTGGTCTAGTTTCATTCTTTTACAAGTGGTTGACCACTATGAGGTACCATTTCACACCAGTCAGAATGGCTGCGATCCAAAAGTCTACAAATAATAAATGCTGGAGAGGGTGTGGAGAAAAGGGAACCCTCTTACACTGTTGGTGGGAATGCAAACTAGTACAGCCACTATGGAGAACAGTGTGGAGATTCCTTAAAAAACTGGAAATAGAACTGCCTTATGATCCAGCAATCCCACTGCTGGGCATACACACTGAGGAAACCAGAAGGGAAAGAGACACATGTACCCCAATGTTCATCGCAGCACTGTTTATAATAGCCAGGACATGGAAGCAACCTAGATGTCCATCAGCAGATGAATGGATAAAGAAAGCAGTGGTACATATACACAATGGAGTATTACTCAGCCATTAAAAAGAATACATTTGAATCAGTTCTAATGAGGTGGATGAAACTAGAGCCTATTATACAGAGTGAAGTAAGCCAGAAGGAAAAATATAAATACAGTATACTAACGCATATATATGGAATTTAGAAAGATGGTAACAATAACCCGGTGTACGAGACTGCAAAAGAGACACTGATGTATAGAACAATCTTATGGACTCTGTGGGAGAGGGAGAGGGTGGGAAGATTTGGGAGAATGACATTGAAACATGTAAAATATCATGTAAGAAACGAGTTGCCAGTCCAGGTTCGATGCACGATACTGGATGCTTGGGGCTAGTGCACTGGGACGACCCAGAGGGATGGTATGGGGAGGGAGGAGGGAGGAGGGTTCAGGATGGGGAACACATGTATACCTGTGGCGGATTCATTTTGATATTTGGCAAAACCAATACAATTATGTAAAGTTTAAAAATAAAATAAAATTAAAAATTAAACTATTAAAAAAAGAAAATAAAAAAAAAGAAAGATAAAATTTTGAAAAAGGAAGGATGTTATCAAGGGACAGGATACAGGATCATACATGTGAAGTTTTCTTTATGAAGAGAGGGAACAGGAAAATATTCTACTTACATGATTCATTCTTAGATGTATTGTGTGACTGCTGCTTTTCATCAGGCTCTTTAAGGAAAATATCAATTTAGGGTATGTATTCATATTAAAATACCAGGGAAATTGTGGACAAAACTTGTTCAAATTTTCTTTTCTATCACTTTGGTAACAGTGATGAGAGTGGGGATTGAAAGTACAATAAATGTTGGCACTATGAGTAGACACTTTTTTTTTCTCTTTTTGTTTTTTGATACCATCCCTCAGGTGATAATAAATTGCAACTCGGGAAACACCAATTATCCTCTTCTCAAAATCTCCCTGAATTGTGTAAGAAAATCTCTCAATAAACCTGGTAACAACAGGAAAACTTCTCCCTGTAAGAAGCATGGAGGCCAGATCATAGAGTTGGCTACTTACTGTTTATAAGTTCATGCCAAAAAAATATGTGAACAATTTTTATTTCCCAAAGGAAAGCATCATTCATTGATGGCAGTCTGTATTTTCTCATTTCATCTTTTCACAAACATGAGCTGGTTTTGTTTGTTTTGTTTTTTACTTTACTAATGTTAGAAGAATATAGATCCTATATCCCAACAGTAGACTGTATTAATAGATTTTTACCTTACAAAACATTTTGGATGATGACACTTGAGTTTTATCTAGGTTTAATACAGCTGCATTTGTTGCTATTCTTGGATTGGATATATACAAGCAAACAAACAGTGATAATTAAAGGTAATATCCCTTAGCCCCACTCCACAGCCTGTTATCAAACTTTGAAAAGAATGCTTCCATTTTTCTATTTTGTTAGAACCGGATCAAGAATTGATCTAGAGGGAGCGTTGCAGAATGATACTATCTTAATAAACTAGGTAAATGTTCAGTATCCCACTATGGTTTAGAGACTCAGTGCTGGGTAGCTGTTAATTTCATTTTCAGAAATGACTTACTTAAGATGAAAGCTCTATTGAGAGAAATGGGTTAACCGCTAATTTTACTTTGGCCTCTGAGACTTAAACACCACTTTTGAACCTATTAATCCATGTTCCATATAATCCCTTCACTGAGAATCCCTAGGGCTTACATTTCCAAGTCAGTTCTAGCTACTAATTCTTGTTGTGGGTAATGGAAAGATGGCTTTTCCTTTATTTTTTTGCTACCAGTTCTCATAAAGAGCTTTGGTGTACTAAGTGGATTTTACTGAAAGTTTAGGACAATGGAGTGGGTCTATACCACAAAAGCAAAGAACTTACAAATAAACATCAGATTTCCTTGTCACTAAAACCCGTTAGCCATTATGCTACTGGGATTACTCAATGACCATCTTTTGTGTCAAGCTCCATATTTGGTCATGTTGCCTGACTTACTTCTTTACTTCCTTTCTTTCTTGAACACCTCACATTCAAAATATACATTCAATCTGTAGATAAGTTTTCTTACTGTTTACTTCCAAATCATTTGCTCAGGTCTATTTTCTATTCTCAAAATGTTTCCCTTAAAAAAAAAAAAAAGAGTTCTAAGAGGAACAGTTGATAGTAGCTATTTTAAAAGAAATATATATATACACACACACACACACACACATATATACACACACACACATACACACACACATAACAACAACAACCAACAACCATTGTTTACACAACGTAAGGGTCTGTTCTGATTGTGAGGTAATGACTCCATTGTGGGCAGCCCTTAGTGAAAGTGTTGAAAGTGTTAATTGCTCAGTCGTGTCTGATTCTTTGTGGACCCATGGCCTGTCCATGGAATTCTCCAGGCAAGAATATTAGAGTGGGTTGTCATTCCCCTCTCCACGGGATCTTCCTGACCCAGGGATCAAACCTGGGTCTCCTGAACTGCAGGCAGATTCTTTACCATCTGAGCTAGCAGGGAAGCCTGGTAGCTTTATATATATATAATGTATCTTTCCACCCACTGCAGAGATTTTTTTTAAAGTTTTTCTTCAATGAAATCAAGTATAGTAACCTGTAGTGATTTCTATTCTATATATATCATTGGATTTATGACTTTTCAACAAGCAATTTTAATGTATGGTCATATTAAGGAAGAAACATGTATTCAATATGAGAACTAATAGTCAAATAATAAGTAGAATATAATGTTATTAAAAATCTAGTCAGTACATCTTTATGCTTTAATTGTATAAATGTGTGATGTATATATATTAATAATATATATTGATCCATTTTTATTAAATTTTGACAAGGAATTAATTTTGTCCTAGTATAAATCAATACCCTTAAATGGAACAAAACTCTTATATGGTATTGATTTCTGGGGAGGGAAATGTCATTAATTTTTTGCTTAGGGGAAAAGTATAATTGTCCATAACATGAATTTTGAAAATACTAATTCACATTTTTCTAGGAAGAAGGAGACGTGGCAATTTCTAGTAATACTGATTTATAGAAAATCTCATAGAGGAACCTTTTTGGAGGGGAGCAGTTTAAAAACATCTTTGATTTCTTTGTAGCAAGTAGAAGAAAGCTTTGCCTATACCAGGTGCTAAATAAGTGCTAATTAATGGAATATCCTGGGTCATTTGGTTGCATGGGATAGATTACCTGGCCAACCTAATAGTCCAAGAAAACATGAAGACCAGCAGTTAGACTGGAATACTATCATGAATGAGGCAGATTCAGGGACAAACCACTCTATTCATCTCTTCCATAGGCTGTATATTTCTTCCCAAGTATTATGTTCATGTCTCTCCAAAACTAGCTTCCATATAGTTGCTACCCTCTTATGTAGTCTGCACAAGGCTTAGATTTACTACTATTCCTTGGACTCTGTATCTTACAGCAATCTTGATGTATCCTGATCTCTTCTCCTGTTTTCAACTAAGTTTTCTATTTTCCAATTAAAATCTTCCTAAATAGTAATTTTATTGCCTACTTTTTTTTTCTAAGGTGGTTCATCATGGGCAGAATTATGTACAGATTGATTTCCTTGGATTAGATGCTCATCTAACCTATCAGTTGAGACTAGAGGAATAGAGCATAGGTTTTGTTAGATTTCCCTTAAAAAGGGGTGTTGTGAGAACACACAGTGTGACATCTCTCAGGGAGCAAGTAACTATGGATTGATCTCTGATCGATAAAAAGGGTATGCTTTACAAATCACAAACCAGAAACACTGTCTTGTTCAGATTCTTAAACTGAACCAAATACCCATGACTATCAAACAGACACTGCTGCTGCTGCTGCTAAGTCATTTCAGTTGTGTCTGACTCTGTGCAACCACATAGATGGCAGCCCACCAGGCTCCCCCATCCCTGGGATTCTCCAGGCAAGAACACTGGAGTGGGTTGCCATTTCCTTCTCCAATGCATGAAAGTGAAAAGTGAAAGTGAAGCTGCTCAGTCGTGTCTGACTCTTTGCGACCCCATGGACTGTTATCTACCAGGCTCCTCCGCCCATGGGATTTTCCAGGCAAGAGTACTGGAGTGGGGTCGGACACTAACATCCAGTAAGTAAAATTCTCTGCTTGTTCCCTACGTCCCACCTTTCACACTTACTGTCAGCCACTGAATCAAACTATCTCAAATAAGCAGGTGCAGTGACACAGTAGAAGAGGAGCAAACGCAACAGTTGCTGTGCTAGGGTTTGGGAAATCACCCGGCAGGTTGGACATGCATAGCAATTAGTTCATTTTGATATGCCCAACATCATAGCAAATTCTCCTGGGGAAACCAGAGGGGGACTTCAGGGAAAATTAATATGACCTTTAGTTGTTGCTTAGAGAATACCTCCCCTTCTTATTTATTTTTTCTTTTTTGCTGTCAGTGAAGGGGATAAAAGGCTATGCTAATTACATATTTGTTCCCTCTCTAAGGAGTCTGCCTGACAGCTAGTCTGTTCACATGTAGCGATCAGGAGCTCTATTAAGGAAAATGACAGAGAGCGAGATGCAGAGAATAAATTCCTGCTAAAAACACCAAATGGTGTCTCACATAAATGTTTATCCATCATTTGTTTGATTTTCTCTCTCTGAGATGGTGAAAGCCAATGGGGCAAGTGGGGAGAAGGTCAGAGTGTAATTAATGCCAGAAAGGGCAGGCAAAGCATGTGTGTTTGTTTTTCACATTCATACACATACACTCACAATGCAGATGGCTTGAGGAAGTATTTATTCCTTAGACAAACAGGTGGATCTATATGCCACAGAGTGTGTGTCCTTTTATCTAGTTGCTATCAGTAACTAAAAAACAACCACATCATATATTCAAATGAGTATGCAAAACAGATACCTATTATCACTCTGTACCAAATATAGAAAAGAAAAGCTATAGTAGGGGAAAGAAAGTGTGTCTCATCTGTGCTTGATATGGAAACAAAATGTGAAACAAGAAAAAAAATTCTTTGTACTGAGCCTGGGAGTCTCTCCCCAGGATGGCGCTCAACATTTTCTAGCGAAGCTAAGGATAGAAACAACCAGCTCTTGAACTTTGAAGTAATTGGTTCACAGCTGTGCTTATACTGAGATGGAAATATGGAAATACATTTTGTACAGAAGAAGGATTCTTTTTTTTTTTTGGTAGTTGTAATGAGAGAGTTGTCAAATTAAACCCAAACTGCTGTAAGTAAAATAAATTACATGTGGAAATTCAATTCCTGATACTTTCTTTGGGTGGATGCATGTGCTATGATATCTAAAAAGAACTGTTAATGTTATTCAAAAGTTTAGTGTTAAGGAAGCAAAAGTGACCTAAAGTAAATTTTAGACATTTTTGCATCAAAAGCATGAGTGGGACACTCTATCAGTACAACATGGTGACCCTCAAGCACTCACTAAATGTGTGAATGCTTGAAGCAAGACACAAAAGAAATAAAGATCAAATTTCTGCCTCCAAAGGTACTTGAAATATACCTGGGAAGGCAAGATTAGCACATCTGAAAGGGGAATTATATTTAGAACGCAGATAATCAAAAGAGAAAGATCACTAGAGGCTTGAATAATAAGAAAAGGCTTTGTACGCAAGGGCCTGAAGTGGTGAATATAAAGTAACACAAAGGCAGGCATTTGAGGGAGCATTGAACTGTGGTGTTGGAGAAGACTCTTGAGAGTCCCTTGGACTGCGAGGAGATCCAACCTGTCCATTCTGAAGGAGATCAGCCCTGGGATTTCTTTGGAGGGAATGATGCTAAAGCTGAAACTCCAATATTTTGGCCACCTCATGCGAAGAGTTGACTCACTGGAAAAGACTCTGATGCTGGGAGGGATTGGGGGCAGGAGGAGAAGGGGACGACAGAGGATGAGATGGCTGGATGGCATCACTGACTTGATGGACGTGAGTCTGGGTGAACTCCGGCAGTTGGTGATGGACAGGGAGGCCTGGCGTGCTGCGATTCATGGGGTCACAAAGAGTCGGACACGACTGAGTGACTGAACTGAATTGAACTGATCAACAATAAACTGTGGAAAATTCTGAAAGAGATGGGAATAGTAGACCACCTGACCTGCCTCTTGAGAAACCTGTATTCAGGTCAGCAAGCAACAGTTAAAATTGGACATGGAACAACAGACTGGTTCCAAACAGGAAAAGGAGTATGTCAAGGCTGTATATTGTCACCCTGCTTATTTAACTTATATGCAGAGTACATCATGAGAAATGCTGGGCTGGAGGAAGCACAAGCTAGAATCAAGATTGCTGGGTGAAATACCAATAACCTCAGATATGCAGATGATACCACCCTTATGGCAGAAAGTGAAGAAGTAAAGAGCCTCTTGAAAGTGAAAAAGGAAAGTGAAAAAGCAGCTTAAAGCTCAATATTTAGAAAACTAAGATCATGGCATCCGGCCCCATCACTTCATGGCAAATAGATGGGGAAACAGTGGAAACAGTGGCTGACCAAAATCAGTGCAGATGGTGATTGCAGCCATGAAATTAAAAGATGCTTACTCCTTGGAAGGAAAGTATGACCAACCTAGACAGCATATTAAAAAGCAGAGACATTACTTTGTCAACAAAGGTCCATCTAGTCAAGGCTATGGTTTTTCCAGTAGTCATGTATAGATGTGAGAGTTGGACTGTGAAGAAAGCTGAATACCAAAGAATTGATGCTTTTGAACTGCGGTGTTGGAGAAGACTCTTGAGAGTCCCTTGGACTGCAAGGAGATCCAACCAGTGCATCCTAAAGGAAATCAGTCCTGGGTGTTCATTGGAAGGACTGATGTTGAGGCTGAAACTCCAATATTTTGACCACCTGATGTGAACAGCTGACTCATTTGAAAAACCCTGATGTTGGGAAGGATTGAAGGCAGGAGGAGAAGGGGACGACAGAGGATGGGATGGGTGGATGGCATCACCTACTCAATGGACATGAGTTTGGGTAGAGTCCCGTAGTTGGTGATGGACAGGGAGGCCAGATGTACTGCGGTTCATGGGGTCGCAAAGAGTCGGACATGACTGAGCAACTGAACTGACTGAAGAGGGGTGTGGTAAGTGGAGAGAAATGGAGTACAGATCAGGAACACATGCGTTCATTTAGGTGAGAGTAAGTCTAATCCTCCTGAAAATGAAGTATTCCTTTGGACTGTGTTTGGAGAAAGCTACAAAGAGAGCTTTGGTTCTATATGGTCCACTTGGAAACCAGGAAATATGTATAATCTTCTGCAATGCAATCATAGGTGGTGGTGAGAGAACTGTATTTGGCACACAATAAAAACCTCTAGAAATATGAAGAAAACTTGGCACTTGATTTCAGTTATCTGATTGACATATATAATCTTGAACATGTCACTAGGTGGTTTTTGTTTTTGTTTTTTTTGGTTGTGCCACACAACTTATGGGACCTTAGTTCCCTTACCAGGGATCAAACCTGGACAATGGCAATGAAAGCTTTGAATTCTAATCACTGGATAGACAGGGAATTCCTGTTAGTTAGCTTATACACAGTTCATGGAAACTTCCCACTATAATAGTTACAACTATTTTATTAGACGTTCACCTGATGTCACAAACAATAAAGTACCCGTGGTGGATTTATGTTGATGTATGGCAAAACCAATACAATATTGTAAAGTAATTAGCCTCCAATTAAAATAAATAAATTTATATTTTTTAAAAAAGTAATTTTTAAACATTTCTATACTTATACTTAAGAAAAACTAATTTTTATGTGGTTAGAAAATAATTACAAAAAAAAAATCACACACACACACAAAAAGAAAATAATTACAATAAATAAGGTAACTAGGAAATTGTAATGCATTTGCTCACTGAATCTTTTAAAAGAAACGGTACATAGTTAAGAAATTGAGCATCGACTGATGAAGGAGAGGAAGCATAGATGAACTAGAATATTTCAAAATCCTTCAGTTCTCCAAACTGTTCTTTCTACCAGAATCTCCATAAAAGGGAGGACTGGGACTAATGTAATCTAGTCTCCTCATAGTAACTGGTGCATAGAAGGTGCTTAACTTGGTTAAGTGCTGAAATGAATATGATTGAATGTCTATGCCCATAATGTATACTTTAATTTAGGTTTGATAAAAATTTTTTCTCTTAATTTATTTTTAAATGCTCACTTCAAGATGATAATTCAATAAAAGTTAAAAATATAACAGATGTAATCTCAGTTGTATCTGTACTTCAGAAACCTGCAATTAAGCTAGCTCATATACAACTAGTGGCTCAGTGTTAAAGAATCCACCTACTAACACAGGAGACACAAGAGACTTGGGTTCGATCCCTGGGTAGAGAAGATTCCCTGGAGTAAGAAATGGCCTGGAAAATTTTCATGGACAGATAAACCTGGTGGGCTGCAGTCTGTGAGGTCACAAAGAGTCAGATGCAACTGAGCAACCAAAATTTTAAAAATAAATAATAATAATAAATATATAAATTAACCAAGAAACAAAAAGAACACTGATGCAACCAATGAAATAAGTGTCTGTTAGGTGAAAGTGATAATCCAGCACTCAGCCCTTGGGGATTGAGGTGGGAGGTGGATATAGCTGCACTGAGTACTTATGTGCCTGTTAGCTGTACTGGCTTTCAGAACAAGATATTTTGGGGGTTCATCCTGTGTTTTGAAGTCTAAAAATTTGGAGTGATAAATACTTACATTTAATAAGGATTCAAATCCTTTCTTCCTTTGGGAGGTGATGGGAGTTGGGAATACACTTCCAACTGTTGAGCAGAGCCAATGGTAGGGTTTATGGCTTGCCAGGAGAAATATCAGTAACCTCAGATATGCAGATGATACCACTCTAACAGCAGAAAGTGAAGAGGAATTAAAAAGCCTTTTGACAAGGGGGAAAGAGGAGAGTGAAAAAGCTGGCTTAAAATTCAGCATTCAAAAAACTAAGATTATGGCATCTGGTCTCATCACTTCATGGCAAATAGAAGGGAAATAAAGTGGAAATTGACTGATTTTATTTTCTTCGGTTCCAAAATTACTGCAGACAGTGATTGCAGCCATAAAATTAAAAGAGGCAGGACTTCCCTGGCAGCCCAGTGGTTAAGACTTTGCTTTCCAATATAGGGTATGCAAGTTCAATCCCTGGTGGGGGAGCTAAGATCCCACATGCCTCGCAAAAAAAAAAAAAAAAAAAAAGAAAGAAAAAGAAATCAAACATAAAACAGAGCAATATTATACCACATTCAATAAAGACTTTAAAAATGGTCCACATCAAAAAAAATCTTAAAAAGGAAAAAGAAGTTTGCTTCTTGGAAGGAAAGCTATGAAAAACCTAGATAGCATATTAAAAAGCAGAGACATCACTTTGCTAATAAAGAAACAGTGTCAGACTTTATTTTTCTGGGCTCCAAAATCACTGCAGATGGTGACTGCAGCCATGAAATTAAAAGACACTTACTTAGAAAGATGGTAACAATAACCCTGTATACGAGACAGCAAAAGAGACACTGGTGTATAGAACAGTCTTTTGGACTCTGTGGGAGAGGGAGAGGGTGGGATGATTTGGGAGAATGGCATTGAAATATGTATAGTATCATATATGAAATGAGTCGCCAGTCCAGGTTCAATGCACGATACTGGATACTTGGGGCTGGTGCACTGGGACGACCCAGAGGGATGGTATGGGGAGGGAGGAGGGAGGAGGGTTCAGGATGGGGAACACATGCATACCTGTGGCAGATTCATTTTGATATATGGCAAAACCAATACAATATTGTAAAGTTAAAAAAAATGATGCTTACTCCTTGGAAGGAAAGTTATGACCAACCTAGATAGCATATTCAAAAGCAGAGACATTATTTTGCTAACAAAGATCAGTCTAGTAAAGGCTATGGTTTTTCCTGTGGTCATGTATGGATGTGAGAGTTGGACTGTGAAGAAGGCTGAGCGCCGAAGAATTGATGCTTTTGAACTGTGGTGTTGGAGAAGACTCTTGAGAGTCCCCTGGACTGCAAGGAGATCCAACCAGTCCATTCTGAAGGAGATCAGCCCTGGGATTTCTTTGGAAGGAATGATGCTGAAGCTGAAACCTTGGCCACCTCATGCGAAGAGTTGACTCAATGGAAAAGACTCTGATGCTGGGAGGGATTGGGGGAAAGAGGAGAAGGGGACGACAGAGGATGAGACGGCTGGATGGCATCACTGGATGGACGTGAGTGTGAGTCTGAGTGAACTCCGGGAGTTGGTGAGGGACAGGGAGGCCTGGCATGCTGCGATTCATGGGGTTGCAAAGAGTCGGACAAGACTGAGTGACTGATCTGATCTGATCTGATGATTTTTCCAGTAGTCATGTATAGATATGAGGGACCATAAAGAAGGTTGAGCACCACAGAATTGATACTTTCAAACGGTGGTGTTGGAGAGTCTTTTGGAGAGCAAGGAGATTAAACAAGTCAATCCTCGAGGAAATTAACTCTGAATATTCACTGAAAGGACTGATTTCAAGAAGCTAAATTTCCAATACTTTGGCCACCTGAAGAGTCAACTCATTGGAAAAGACCCTGATACTGGGAAAGATTGAGGGCAAGAGGTGACAGAGAATAAGGTTGGAGGGTATTATTGACTCAATGGACATGAGTTTGAGCAAACTCTGGGAGACAGTGAAGGAGAGGGAAGCCTGGCATGCAGCAGTTGATGGGGTCACAGAGTTGGACATGACTAAGTGACTAATCAGCAATAACAATAACATGGCAAGATTGTGTTTTTGTCTTTCCTACCCCTTCTGATGTAGGTATTTTCTCATTCACCTGATGAGGAGTAGCTCGGCTGGTTTTCAGATTTCTTTCAGAGGGAATTGCTCTGTGTACAGCTGTCCATTCAATGTGTCTGTGTGAGGAGGGGAGTCCAGAAGCCCCCTATGTCACCATCTTGGTTGACCTAACCTACGGGATATGTTTATCTCTCAATACCTCTATTTACTCAGTCTGTAATCATAGTAACTTTTTTATGGGCAAATGTCAGAGATAAAATATGCAAACCTCAGAGAACTCTGTCTGGCACACAGAGAGCATTGAAAACATAGTAGATTCTATCATCATTGCTGTCATTATCCTCAGCACTATCACCATCATCCCAACCACACTGCTTTTTTCAGAACCAGAGAGAAAAATACAGATTCTCTGAGGTGTCTTTAGGATAGATAAATGATACTAAGTGATAAATCAGTATTAAAGGCCTACTAGTGTTGGCATATGAGTCAAAAGATAATAATAATAATTTTTTAAAAAAACCTTTGTAAAGGCAGAGCAACTGGAAGTGTAATCTTATGTTTCAGCTGACATATGAGTAAAAGACATTGGTTTCAAATGCTGTGATTCCACTAGGCTCTATGATTTTCATATATACTCATCTTGTAGTCAACTGCAATTCCTAGACTAATATTTATATTGCCCAAATGACACAATTTCATCTACTGAAAATTTGGTTTCTGCCTGGTATTCTGTGTTAACTTTGCTATTTTAGACTCAAATAGGTAGTTTGGAAAAAAGCCTTAAAAAGTCATTGTCATTCCTGATCACAGTTCATTTTACATTACCTGTAGAATTTCATCCCTAGTTGAATTGCTCATCACCAATTTGATCATCTTTCCATAATTAGACTCTGTTGGTAAAGGATAAACTCTGAATATTAATACCAGAAAATTAGATTTAGAACAAAGAACAGGGTGGAAGGCAAATTTGGAACTCATCATTAGGGTTTTCAGCATTATAGTCATAGAATTTATACCTCAGTATGTATTCTTCATGGGCAAACAATCTATAATAGATATAAACAAATCCATCTTTTCATTTATTATATTCAGTCAAGACATTTTCCTACAGTCTTCTTGAATTAGTTTTCCTGAATACTCTCGTGAATGTGGCACTTACTTTAAATTAAATCATCAATAAAGACACCGTAGGAATTTAAAGTAAAAAAACAATAATTTTGAGCAAATGTTATACTTCACAATCATGTATTTGGTGTTTTTGTTTGTTTGACTTTCTTAGCCCTTCCTGGTTCATTTTTAGCACAAGAAGCATAGATATGAATTGGACCTTGGAGACAACTTAATTCAATCCTCTCTTCTCACAAACAAGGCCCCAGACACATAAATAATACCCTTAAAAGTGAAGGCTTGGACATTTGTTACAAAAGCTAAATCTCAGCATCCAATAAAATCTAGTATGTCTGAATCCTTATTGAAAAGAGCATGATAACATAATATTTGATTGTAATACTGCTGCTGCTGCTGCTAAGTCACTTCACTCATGTCCGACTCTCTGTGACCCCACAGACGGCAGCCCACCAGGCTCTCCGTCCCTGGGATTCTCCAGGCAAGAACACTGGAGTGGGTTGCCATTTCCTTCTCCAATGCATGAAAGTGAAAAGTGAAAGGGAAGTCGCTCAGTAGTGTCCGACTGTTTGCAACCCCATGGACTGGAGCCTACCAGGCTCCTCCATCCATGGGATTCTCCAGGAAAGAGTACTAGAGTGGGGTGTCAGGGATTCTATAAACTTAGGCAAAATTCCTTTCATAAAAAAGAATGAGAAACCAAAGAATTTGGAAATTTGGTGGAAAAGAGCACAAACTCAAAAATTTGTGTTAAAGAGAAAACTCACAAAAACTTAACTCTATAGGGCTAATTGGAATACAGATAGAAACTTCAAAGTCTAAAATGAATTCCAGAAAAGGTATAAATGCCATAGTAATTTTATCTTCTAAATTTTTAGTGTCAAAATGGGTATCATCAAAAAGAACACAAATAACAAATGGTGAGGATGTGAAGAAAAGGTTTCCATAAAACTAAAAATAGAACTACTAATGACTCAGCAATTCCATTCCTGGATGTTCAGCTGAAAAAATATAAAAACTTATTTGAAAAATACATGCACCCCAATGTCTATAGCATGTTACATACAACTACCAAGATATGGAAACAACCTAAGTGTCCATCAATGGATGAATGGATAAAGAAAAGGTGACATACACACACACAGAGTTCCAAAGAACAGCAAGGAGAGATAAGAAAGCCTTCTTCAGTGATCAATCCAAAGAAATAAAGGAAAACAATAGAATGGGAAAGACTAGAGATCTCTTCAAGAAAATTAGAGATACAAATGGAACATTTCATGTAAAGATGGGCTCAATAGAGGACATAAATGGCAGGGACTTAACAAAAGCAGAAGATATTAAGAAAAGGTGGCAAGAATAAACAGAAGAACTGTACAAAAAAGATATTCATGACCCAGATAATCATGATGGTGTGATCACTCATCTAGAGCCAGACATCTTGGAATGTGAAGTGAAGTGGGCCTTAGAAACCATCACTACGAACAAAGCTAGTGGAGGTGATGGAATTCCAGTGGAGCTATTTCAAATCCTGAAAGATGATGCTGTGAAAGTGCTGCACTCAATATGCCAGCAAATTGGAAAACTCAGCAGTGGCCACAGGACTGGAAAAGGTCAGTTTTCATTCCAATCCCAAAGAAAGGCAATGCCAAAGAATGCTCAAACTACTGCACAATTGCACTCATCTCACACGCTAGTAAAGTAATGCTCAAAATTCTCCAAGCCAGGCTTTAGCATACGTGAACCGTGAACTTCCTGATATTCAAGCTGGTTTTAGAAAAGGCAGAGGAACCAGAGACCAAATTGCCAACATCCGCTGGATCATTGAAAAAGCAAGAGAGTTCCAGAAAAACATCTATTTCTGCTTTATTGACTATTCCAAAGCCTTTGACTGTGTGGATCACAATAAACTGTGGACAATTCTGAAAGAGATGGGAATACCAGACCACCTGACCTGCCTCTTGAGAAACCTATATGCAGGTCAGCAAGCAACAGTTAGAACTGGACATGGAACAACAGACCGGTTCCAAATAGGAAAAGGAGTACATCAAAGCTGTGTATGATCACCCTGCTTATTTAACTTATATGCAGAGTACATCATGAGAAACGCTGAGCTGGAGGAAGCACAAGCTGGAATCAAGATTGCCGGGAGAAACATCAATAACCTCAGATATGCAAATGACACCACCCTTATGGCAGAACATGAACAGGAACTAAAGAGCCTCTTGATAAAAGTGAAAGAGGAGAGAAAAAGTTGGCTTAAAGCTCAACATTCAGAAAACAAGATCATGGCATCTTGTCCCATCACTTCATGGCAAATAGATGGAGGAAACAGTGGAAACAATGGCAGACTTTATTTTTCTAGGCTCCAAAATAACTGCAGATGGTGACTGCAGCCATGAAATTAAAAAATGCTTACTCCTTGGCAGGAAAGTTATGACCAACCTAGACAGCATATTGAAAAGCAGAGATATTACTTTGCCAACAAAGGTTCGTCTAGTCGAGGCTATGGTTTTTTCAGTGGTCATGTATGGATGTGAGAGTTGAACTGTAAAGAAAGCTGAGCACCAAAAAATTGATGCTTTTGAACTGTGGTGTTGGAGAAGACTCTTGAGAGTCCCTTGGACTGCAAGGAGATCCAACCAGTGCATCCTAAAGGAAATCAGTCCTGGATGTTCATTGGAAGGACTGATGTTGAGGCTGAAACTCCAATATTTTGGCCACCTGATGCAAAGAGCTGACTCATTTGAAAAGACCCTGATGCTGAGAAAGATGGAGGGCAGAAGGAGAAGGGGAGGACACAGGATGAGATGGTTAGATGGCATCACTGACTCAATGGACATATGTTTGGGTGGACTCTGGGAGTTGGTGATAGACAGGGAGGTCTGGCATGCTGCGGTTCATGGAGTCGCAAAGAGTCAGACATGACAGAGTGACTGAACTGTATGTATACACACACAATGGAATATTACTTAGCCATTAAAAATGATTAAAATTTGCCTTTTGCAGCAACATGGATGGATCAGGAGGATATTATGCTAAATGAAATAAGGTAGACAGAGAAGGACAACTACTGCATGATATCACTTATTTATGGAATCTAAATATATATATATATAACAAGTGAATATAAAAAAAGAAACAGACTCACAGATATAGACAACAAACCAGTGGTTACTAGTGGGGATAGGGAGAGGGAAAATATAGGAGTTCAGTATTAAGATATACCAGTTATTATGTATTAAACAAGCGACATGGATATATTATACAACACAGGAAATATACCCAATATTTTAAAATAAATATACAAGGAATATAACCTTTAAAAATTGTGAATCACTATATCATACACCTGTAACTTACATAAGGTTGCATATCAGTACTTCAAAAATAGATTTTTAGTAAGAGAATGCATATATAAAAAACATGAATAAGCACTAACACATACACATATAGATCTGAGAAATTAAACTGTCCTCATTATGGAAAAACTAAGTCAGAATTTTGATACATCTTTCTAAAACTACACCCTCTAGGGAGATATACAAACATTTGTCTTCGATGTTTTTTTTGGAAAGAATGTGAGGATGTTGGTTATATGGATATGAAAATAACATACATATATTTATTTTCAAGGGTAGCATCCTTTATGCATGCGCTCTTCTTGTATTCAGAGAAGGATGTTACTCTAGAAATGTTTGAACTCTAACAGAAAACTTTGAATCATAAAATTTTCATGGGAATATGGTCTGAGTTGTTGCACACTGGGCTTGGTGTCCAATCAGATGACAATGGTGGATAGACTGCTAGCATAGCTTTTACTTCAGCACCAATTTCTATGTTTTTCCTGTAGTTCTGCAGAGTAAAGATCACCACTTTGGCCTGTATTAAACAATCTATACTATACAGTCTCAGGCAGTTAACACCTGCTAGTGGATAATCATGCTGCATACACAGAAAGCATATCTGATTCAGATAGAATTATGACAATATTTTATAAATAATAAATACCTACTCATGCTATCCACACGAAGTAACTTTAGTCGTCTCTGACTCTTTGTGACCCCATGGACTGTAGCCTGCCAGGCTCCTTTATCTATGGGGATTCTCCAGGAAAGAATATTGGAGTGGGTTGTCATGCCCTCCTCCAGGGATCTTCCGGACCCAGGGATTGAAGTCACATTTCTTATGTCTCCTGCATTGTCAGGAATGTACTTTACCAGTAGCTCCACCTGGGAAGCCCAAATACCTATAAGATATCCTATAATATAATAATGGCTTTACCTTATATATGCCTGCTAACTTCAAAAATAAGCTCTTTTTCAAAGTGACCCTGAAATGTACATGTGAATAACTGGTATGTCATAAATTATGATTATTTTACTTAAGTATGACCCTCATTTTATGATTGTTTATTTTAGTGAAACATTTTTCAGTAACAGCTCCCTACTGTTGACTACTATAGCTATTATTATATTTTGTTGACATTTAGAATACATTATAAGAGCTACACTTCAAAAATTTTTTGAAATATATTTGTATAAACTAATAGCTCTTTGATGGCAAGATCTATCTATGAGTCATTTTAGTATAGTTTTAACAAAATACATTGGCAAAAATATCTATTAAATGGAATATAACAGGCAGTTCTGAGTCACTAGTGTTTACCTTTGCCTTTTCCCAAACAGGGAAACAGAGAAAGGGAAATGCTTTGTGAGAATGAAACTATGAAATAAATAACTAAGAGACTGGGACAGAAATATGTGATACTACCATTGAGAACAATGCCATTATTCCCAGCCAACATACTTAGATAAACAGTGTGTCTATCAAAGTTTAGACAGCAGTGCAAGCTGAGAAAAGGGAGTCTGAGGCAGGTGGTGATAATGCGTTTTCTCCTCCTGAAGGTAGATGGCGCTCTGCCCCAGGCCTGTCTTCAGAAAGAGGTGTTATAGACCAATGCTGCTGCTGCTGCTGCTAAGTCGCTTCAGTCGTGTCCGACTCTGTGCGACCCCATAGATGGCAGCCCACCAGGCTCCCCCGTCCCTGGGATTCTCCAGGCAAGAACCCTGGAGTGGGTTGCCATTTCTTTCTCCAATGCATGAAAGTGAAAAGTGAAAGGGAAGTCGCTGAGCTGTGTCCAACTCCTAGCGACCCCATGGACTGAGCCCACCAGGCTCCTCTGTCCATGGGATTTTCCAGGCAAGAGTACTGGAGTAGAGAACATCTAATTCACATATGCACAAAAAATCTCACATTATATTTTTCTTATCAGATAGCCAGGGATGGTTTACTTATAGTTATATCTCTCATTTTAAATTAACAAAATATTAGTTTTAGATACCAGTCTGTGAATTTGCTTAATATGAACCTACCCATAACTGATGAATAACCTGATAAATAAATATCTGAACCTGAAAATTTAAGGGCCAGGACTTGCCCTAGGGTGACTTTGTCAAAAAGCAAAGCTAAATAACGGCATTGTATGAGAAACTTTCTTGGCAGATCTGGTTTTAAGGACAAGCCAACTTCCTGCATGATGTTCCTTTCCATTCAAATTGTTTCACATAAGCCATCATCTTATATTGTAAGCTTTTGCATCAAAGACAGAGACTGCCTCATAATTTGTGCTCCCTAACAAGCACTGAGTGGATAGCTAGAAATTGTTTCGATGTAATAAAATGTAACCATAAGAAATTCTAAAAATGCAGGATTTTTCTTTCTTCATGTTATTTTCCTTGCCACAGAAATGGATGCATTAAGAGCAAATAACTTTGATGAAAACAACATCCTGTGCATTTATTCAGAAGACTTGTTTCACACAAATTGTTCTATTCAAGTAAAAAATTACATAAGTATAATACCTTATACAATGACAAAGAGTCATTAAATAAGGGGTGCTAATTTCCTGTCTATTTAGTATTCATCAAAACTTCTGGAGTAATGCTCAGAACTAGCTAGCATAATGAATTAGTCTTATATTTCTTGTTACATCATACTTAGAAGACAAAGTTCAATAGCATATGTAGTCTTCATTGTATTATTCTTCATTAAGAATTCCATTCTTTTTTTTTCCTTCATTGTTCTTAAAGAATTCCATGCTAAAGGATAGTTGTCTCTCTGGCACTATGTTCTAACTCAGATTGTAGAAGATGTATTTTTAAATTAGACACTGACTAAATTAGCATATTAATGCCCAAATATTAATATGAAACTATTTTAAGAAAATACTTCAGTTTTTTCACACAGTTTTGCAAGATATTTTTCCTTTGACAGAAACTTTATAGAACATATAGGGAAAATGAAATTACGCCAAAGATTCCCAGCAAAACTGTTGATATAAAGTTAAATTTCCAAGTTTTATGAAATTTCCTCATTATTTGAATACTTGTTTTCAAAGCTTCCTATTCAAAGGTGCAGTTAAAGATCTTAAATTTGAAAAAAATGTTTTGATTCCTGTTACTTCATATGTGGACTCCCCAAAAACAAATGATCAAATTAACAAAATAGAAACAGACTCAAAGACACAGAGAATAAATCAGTGGTTAACATGGCAGAGACAGATGGAGGGGATGGGCAAAATGCATGAAGTGAATTAAGAGGTACAAGATACCAGTTATAAAATAAGTAGGTTACAAGGATGGAATGTATGACACAGGCAATATAGTTAATATTTTGTAATGGCTTTACATGGAACATAATCAATAAATATATTGAATTACAATGTCATATACCTGAAACTAATAACATTTTAAGTCAACTATACTTCAAAAAATGGACTTTCTGTTCGCTCAGATGGAAAAGAAGCTGTCGGCAATGCAGGACACCCTGGTTCAATCCCTGGAAGATACCCTGGAGAGGGGAATGGCAACCCACTCCAGTATTCTTACCTGGAGAATTATATGGACAGAGGAGCCTGGCAGGCTACCTTCCATGAGGTCGTAAAGAGTTGGACACGACTGAGGGACTAACACTTTCAGTTTCATACTTCCGAAAAAAAAAAAAGAGATACAAATTGTGATGAAAAAGTTAACTACAGATGATCGCCTCTTCTTTGCAGTGGCCACAGGACTGGAAAAGGTCAGTTTTCATTCCAATCCCAAAGAAAGGCAATGCCAAAGAATGCTCAAACTACCGCACAATTGCACTCATCTCACGCTAGTAAAGTAACGCTTAAAATTCTCCAAGCCAGTCTTCAGCAATACGTGAACCGTGAACTTCCAGATGTTCAAGCTAGTTTTAGAAAAGGCAGAGAAACCAGAGATCAAATTGCCAACATCCGCTGGATCATCAAAAAAGCAAGAGAGTTCCAGAAAAACATCTATTTCTGCTTTATTGACTATGACAAAGCCTTTGACTACATAAATCACAATAAACTGTGGAAAATTCTGAAAGAGATGGGAATACCAGACCACCTGACCTGCCTCTTGAGAAACCTGTATGCAGGTCAGCAAGCAACAGTTAGAACTGGACATGGAACAGCAGACTGGTTCCAAATAGGAAAAGGAGTACGTCAAGGCTGTATATTGTCACCCAGCTTATTTAACTTACATGCAGAGTACATCATGAGAAACACTGAGCTGGAGGAAGCACAAGCTGGAATCAAGATTGCCGGGAGAAATATCAATAACCTCAGATATGTAGATGACACCACCCTTATGGCAGAAAGTAAAGAAGAACTAAAGAGCCTCTTGATAAAAGTGAAAGAGGAGAGTGAAAAAGTTGGCTTAAAGCTCAACATTCAGAAAACTAAGATCATGGCATCCAGTCACATCTCTTCATGGCAAATAGGTGGGGAAACAGTGGAAACAGTGTCAGACTTTATTATTCTGGGCTCCAAAATCACTGCAGATGGTGACTGCAGCCATGAAATTAAAAGATGCTTACTCCTTGGAAGGAAAGTTATGACCAACCTAGACAGCATATTAAAAAGCAGAGACATTAATTTGCCAACAAAGATCCATCTATTCAAGACTACTGTTTTTCCAGTGGTCATGTATGGATATGAGAGTTGGACTACAAAGAAAGCTGAGTGCCGAAGAATTGATGCTTTTGAACTGTGGTGTTGGAGAAGACTCTTGACAGTCCCTTGGGCTGCAAGGAGATCCAACCAGTCCATCTTAAAGGAGATCAGTCATGGGTGTTTATTGGTAGGACTGATGTTGAAGCTGAAATTCCAATACTTTGGCCACCTGATGCAAAGAGCTGACTCATTTGAAAAGACCCTGATGCTGGGAAAGATTGAGGGCAGGAGGAGAAGGGGACAACAGAGGAGGAGATGGTTGGATGGCATCACTGACTCAATGGACATGGGTTTGGGTAAACTCTGGGAGCTGGTGATGGACAGGGAGGCCTGGCGTGCTGCGGTTCATGGGTTTGCAGGGAGTCGGACACGACTGAGCGACTGAACTGAACTGATACCTCTTCATTTGAGATACGTACATTTAGCCATTGATATCTAGCTCTTGACATGCTGCCTACATTAGTAAAACACCTAATTTTTATTTTATTTTCAGCTGCACATTGTCATGTATTTCTGCCTATGGAAAAGTACATATGGCACTGGTGAATTGGCAGAACTTAAAGTTTTTTTATGTACATATTTTTGAACATATTTTTTATGTATAGCTAAGAAAAGAAGTAATCATTTATCCACCACCACCACCACCACCACCAAATTCTCCTCCACATTCTTCTTTTGAACACATGCTTTTCCTTTACATAAGCTGGAATTAACTTGAGGAATAACACTGTGTCTTACACATTTCTACATCCTACAGTAAATGCCCAGTATAGTCCTGGCACATAGTTATTGCTTAATGCATGTCTATTGAATAAATCATATGTATAAAGAGTCTAGCAGTTTTAGTCAATTATTTATATCAACTAGCTTTGTAGGAAATACTTCAGACACTTAATATTTGCTTATTTTAGTAATTACATAGTTGGTTCCCTCAAATCTTAAGATCATTGCTTGTCACACCAATTAATTATTTCAGAATGAAAAATGCTAATCCTTTGAGGCACTATCAATGGAATATCTTCATGGAAGCTTTCAGTATCAAAATGAAGTATAGCGAATATATAGCATCATTTGTTTTAGGTCAGTATATATCTATATATATATTTAATAAGCATGAACATTTAAAAAATTGCTAATCTATTTTGAAAGCACTTGATCATTTACCGCCTAACATACATTAATTGAGTGAACTATGCAAATTTATTTTAAAATGAATGTATCTGTGAGAAGTCATTAATGATACAAAGACTCAGTAAGAAAGATAGATAAACAACACTTAGGAAGGAGGAAAGAGCAACAGATTTCATTTGAGCTAAAACACTGAAAAATCACTAAAGATAGTAAAGTGATACTGACCAAATGGGATGATTGATCAAGATGAAGAACAATTAACAGCCAATAATCAATAATCAACAGCCTCCCATTCAAGAGAGGAAAACATACGTTAAAGCAGAGAGCCTATGATACAACACTTAACTAAGATAAAGAATGGAAAATCAAAAAACATAAGAAACTATTTTCTCAGAATATTGAGGATTGCTGTGGGTGTGATATTAGTTTGTGACTGTGTCCATCTCTCTAACCTTTCAATTATACTCATTATGCATCACAGACAAATGATTCCAATGCAGGAATGCCACATGATGCTGCAAGTGGTAGTTAACCTGAAAGACATTATTCAAAGTTGTTCAGTTAATAGGATCTATCCTCTTGTAATCTATTAATTACTGTTAGAAACTTGGTGGGTGTCTGATCACACTGTGAGTGAATATATAGTATAGAATTCAAAACCTGTTAGGACCGAAGAGCTGTGAATTAAAGCAGGTTGATCTCAGCTGGAAAGCTGCTAGACATCTCATGGGAAAACAATTATATTTCCTTACAGGAATTAATACCAACAGAATTCAAAATAGAAAGGAAATAATAAATATAAACATCAATTTCTTTAGTAAATGATTTTTCTTGAGCTAGTAGATTTCTGGGCAAGAAAAAGCAATTTCCTTACTTAGTTTATCATGAGTAAACACTAGTGATACAAATGGTGAGATTAGGAGCAAATTTTGAGGCTAAATGCATTCAACTCTTCTAGAAACATAAAGTTTAGAAGTTTTCTTATGTTCAATAAAAAATAAGGCACATATATGAAATATTTTCCTATTGATAGAAGTATATAAACATGTTTTGTTTCTTATTTTTTAAATGAAGAAAGGGACAATACAATTATAGTAAATAAATCTATCACAAAACATATATTATAGTTGTAGGCTGTAGCCATTTCAGGGAGTGATGGTGTTTCTGGCTTTCTTCCTGGCCCCACAGATATTTCACCCTTGCAACTGTTCCATTTAACCTCCTCTGGGTGTTTGGCTTGACCCAAGGACCTGAGATGAGTGTTGCTTTAGGCAGATGAGCTCTGAAAGAAGTCATTTGTCAGAAACCCTTGACTCAGTTGCTGCTCTGCTGTGACCTCAGTCTCTCTCCAGGGCCCAGGCATCAGCTAGTATCCCATCTCCCTTGTGAAATCCAATTCCCACTGACTGCATTTCCATTCAGTGTCTATGCTTCAGAACAGCCACTAGTAGACTGGTTTCTGGTACTTGGTCTGCTGATGTCAGATGGGCGTTTGTCAATTTCAGAGGTTTACTGCTCTGCTGACCCACTTGAATTGACATTCTGGTTTTACACTTTGAGTTTAAACCTTGGATAATAATGCTTGTGCCCAACGTGACTTTGGACTGAACTGGCTTCACAATTGATTTTTAGAATGATCATTAGCTATACCCCATTCTGGATTAAGGGATAGCTTCTTGCTTTTATAAAATAATAATAATAGCAATTTATTATTATTATTATACTCTCAGAATTCTCAAGGAAACATTAAAAATTTTAAGAAAGGCAGTCCTTATATTCTGGTTAATAATGATACAATTGAAAGATATCATAGTCAAGAGGTAGTCAAGGAGTACAACACTGCCTTTTAGAACTCAGACACTTGGTTTACTATAATCTACTTCTATGTATATTATGCCATTTTACTTGAAATTTAGAAAGATAGGAGGAAGACAGTGAAAACAAGTTTGTATACTTTTTTAAAAAGATGACTAAATTGGTTGAAAGCAAAATCAGGGAGAAAACTGCAAACAGGAGTAATATCAATAGATAAATTTCATCCCAGAGGAGTTTGATGCATAGTTTGGCTCTGTGCTTTCTAATTTGGTCAAAGAAATGGAAATTGTGTTATTCACTACACGTATCCAGAAGGAAATATTAAATGTGTTGGTCAAGGAAGAGTCACAGCTTTTAGGAAAAACAGAGTCCTATGGACACTTTAGGAATCTTGATGTAGTATTTATTATGAAACAGATTTTGGTCACCTTAAAATCCACTAAAGTAGCTCTCACAAACTGCATGTTTCTGGCTTTTCTCCAAGTGGTGTTTGAGTCTAACACGATCTAACAAAATAAATAATTCCAAATATCAAAGTTTAATGTAATGAAGAATCTATTTTTTCCAGAGTTGGCAACATCACAATAAAACTTTATCTTAAACAAATAATGTTAGGGAAAAAAAAAATTCAGTGGACAGGACAGGAAACTTTTTTGGGGGAGGGTCCTTTGAGGATTATAAGTCTACTCCCACAGTGACATTAAGTGAAATAAATATGCTCCCTTTAAAAATAGAGATGAAATTAAAAGGGGACGGTGCTCCTTTTTTCTTCAAATTTCCAGCGAATGCTTATTTCCTGTGTTATTTATAGCCCAGTACCAATGAGAAGAGACAGGTTATCTAAATTCCTGGGAGAGTATCCCAACTTTCTCTTGGAAGTTAAACTTCTTACCTTTCTTTCTAATTGAGCTTAAGTACATCAATGATATGTATCTTAATGGGTTATAAATAACTTCTAGATAACCAAGCATGAAAATGCCCACCTTTCAGTAAGCAAATACATTAATTTTATGAAGAATATTTTATTACATTGACAACAGATTTGAACAACTTGTAAGAAGAAAGTTAACTCACTTTAAGAAACAAAATACGTATATGCATTTAATTTCATATATAATATGTATAAATATTTGCATATATATACACATGTACATACACACAAACTTTATTCATTAGTTTTCTGGCACAGTCACTTGCTGATGTGAGTATGTGTGTGTGTGTATGTGTGTGTGTGTGTGTGTGTATACACATATACATGGGCTTCCCAGGTGGCACTAGCGATAAAGAATCCACCTGCTATTGCAGGAGATGCAAGAATCATGTGTTTGATCCCTGGGTTGGGAAGATTCCCCTGGAGGAGAGCTAGCAACCCACTCCAGTCTTCTTGCCCAGAGGATCTCGTGGACAGAGGAGACTGGTGGGCTACAGTCCATTGGGTCACAGTGAGCCAGACACAACTGAAGCAACTTTGCATACATATACATACATACATATACATATGTGTGTGTGTGTGTGTGTGTATATATATATATAGAGAGAGAGAGAGAGAGAGAGATGGAGAGAATGAGAGCTAGTGTATTGTGATGCTTATGTTCCACTTGGATTCATCCCTATACCTAAGATTCACAAAAGTAGAGTAGAGTAAAGAAGATATCTGATGGTCTACACACAAAGATTTTACATCCTAAAAACCAGCTTGCCTTTAAAAAAAATGAAGTTAAACATTTCATATGGTAGACACAATGCAAAATAGGGCTAATGATCTGAACATATCCAGTATTTTCTAAACTGATAAAATTTACCTTTTATTCAAGAAGGAAAATATTATTTAACAAACAATTTTAAACACACCCTGCCGCTAAGTTGCTTCAGTCGTGTCTGACTCTGTGTGACCTCATAGACAGCAGCCCACCAGGCTCCCCTGTCCCTGGGATTCTCCAGGCAAGAACACTGGAGTGGGTTGCCATTTCCTTCTCTAAAACACACCCTAACTAGCAAAAAATAAGGTGCACAAAATATTATTATTTATAAGGGATAATGAATATATTTGTTAATTTTATCAATGAGAAAAATCTTTGTAAGAATTATCAAGAAAGCCAGTGGGTAGCCTGTTAAAACTACTTTATTAAAATAACAGTACTTGGGGTACTGATGGGGAATACATGATAAGGGACATAATTATATTCTAGGACTCATATATTTGAAGTTGGTAAATTAAGCAGCCACCCACTAGGAATTACAAGCATCTACTGATTTCCCAGAGAGGAAACTGGTTCATCAAGAAAGTCTCCTGAGACTTTGACTTACAAAGTGGAATTTTACAATAGCTAATTTCAGGTCAATTGTGTGGCCTAACAAATGGATATTTTTTCAGCAATGATAAGAACTTGTCTTTAGAGATACATTTTTTTCTTAAACATTTAAATACTGAATTCAGTTATTTCAGTAAGAATATATCATTCTAGGGCTTCCCTGGTAGCTCAAAGAATAAAGAATCCGCCTGCAATGAGAGAAATCTGGGTTCCATCCCTGGGTTGGGAAGATCCCCTAGAGAAGGATATGACTACCCACTCCAGAATTCTGGCCTGGAGAATTCCATGGACAGAGGAGCCTGGTGGGCTACAGTCCATGGGATCGCAAAGAGTCAGACACTGAGAGACTTTCATTTTCACATATCATCTAAACTAAAGCAACCTCCCCGAGTTCAGTCTCCCTCCTGAGGTCATATCCCCTCAGTAAGGGTTGTTCTAGTTCTTTGTGAAGCTGAGCAATATGAGTCTGGGCAGAATGGCATGGAGGCAAATGCTTAAGTTCAAGTCATGGCCAGGAGGTCATTCAGCAGCATTGTACCATGTACTGCAATGCTGACTTCCAAATTTCCTCACAAAATTTAATTTGAATACTTTCATTATACGATTTTTAAAAATGCTTCATTTAGAAGCTGCAACTCTACTTTGGAATTTGCACTGTTACTTATCATTCCCAGGTTATTCCATCCTAGATTAGTACTGAGGCTAAAATAATTATAGATTCTGGAGGCACATTCAGTTCAGTTCAGTCGCTCAGTTGTGTCCGACTCTTTGCGACCCCATGAATCGCAGCAGGCTAGGCCTCCCTGTCCATCACCAACTCCTGGAGTTCACACAAACTCACATCCATCGAGTTGGTGATGCCATCCAGCCATCTCATCCTCTGTCGTCCCCTTCTCCTCCCACCCCTAATCCCTCCCAGCATCAGAGTCTTTTCAAATGAGTCAACTCTTCGCATGAGGTGGCCAAAGTGCTGGAGTTTCAGCTTCAGCATCATTCTTTCCAAAGAACACCCAGGACTGATCTTCAGAATGGACTGGTTGGATCTCCTTGTAGTCCAAGGGACTTTTAAGAGTCTTCTCCAACACCACAGTTCAAAAGCATCAGTTCTTCGGCGCTCACCTTTCTTCACAGTCCAACTTTCACATCCAGATGCAAATCCCAATACTGATGTCAGGCTGGCCAAAAATGTAACTTATGGAAAAATCTGAATGTATGTTTTGGCTAAATCAATACTTCTCAGTTGAAGGATCTTGGTAGGTTACTTAAACACTCTCTCCCTTCTGTTTTCTCTTCTAAAATGGTAACAGTAATCATACTAACCTCTGAAAGTTCTTGTAAGGTTTAGGTTTAGTTAATAAATATTAAAGTAACTGGTACATAAAACATAAGTATTTGCTACTATTTTTCTAAATAGAGGCTTTATAATATTTCTGTGTATTTCTTTATTCATTAATCCATCCATAATATTACCAATGGAACACTTTCTTGAAGTATTAATATAATTTTAGGTGAAAGTTTCAGCATGCAAAGAAAGTTCTGGTCTTGAAAAGGCTAGAATAGGGACTATGTTCTGGAAGTTATTTTGTGTATTGACATGGGATACTCTAACTGCCCACAGTAAAGGTAGAAAATAAATTTCTTAAAAATGATTCTGAAATACAGACTCTATCTCCTTAGCTATAATCTCCTGAGATAACTAAAGACATTCAATGTTCTACTAACAACAATGACTATGCTCTTTTAAAAAATTGAAGTATAGTTGATTTATAATGTTGTTAGTGTCAGGTGTACAGTAAAGTGATTCAGATATACACACACATATGACATTTTTAATGAAAGAAAAGATTCCTCCACATATTCAAGGAAGGATATTACACGGTAGACATAAGCTTATAATAAAATGGCAATGCAGGAGAGTCAATAATCACATGACTCATTAATAATAAAGTTCAATCTTGAGAAGTAATTTAAAGAAAAAGAACTGAAAACTAATTAGAAAGAAGTATAAAAACCACACAAAGTCATTACCGTAGTAATTACAAAAAATAATTACTAACACCATTAAAAAGTCTATAATATAATTATAAGTATTACTATTTAGTGATGCTTATGTCTAAAATTTAAAAAGAATGAAGACTTTTTAAAGTCAGTTAAAATGCACAGTTTAAGGGTATAATTCTCTAGTTGTTAAATATATATGTATACAAAGAATTCTATGCTTTCTGTGTCTCCTTATTTCTTCATTTATATTTTACGATTTGTGTTATCACCCTTTAATCTTAACATGAATATCCTTCATGATGGGTCAAAACATGGTTGTGATTTTATTTTAATCCCGGGATCCGTGCCTGTGGAATGAAGAGGGGGCTGGGGACCGTGCCTCCATTTTGTCAGTAATGCCTAACGTGGCTCCCGACAAACTCTCGTAACATAGATTATGCATCTATCTGTCTCTCTGTAAACTTTACACTTTATATACTTCAGTGGAATTTAATCTCTCTTCATATATATGTGTTTTACTATTATTCACGTTGTACATGTATGTGTATTTATCTTAGATGGCATTCTCATAACACAGTCTTCAAAATGCAGAATAACTGTTTCTGCTGCTTCAACATTATATTAAATGATATTTTTATTTTCTTTTTATCCCTCAGGGTAAAAACATTTGTCAAGTGGCCCTTATTGTTTATACTGATGCAGGGGTTGTGTTTTTTTCATTTATTTGTCTGGCCATGCTTCATGACTTGCAAGATCTTAGTTCCCCAATTAAGGATCAAACCTGGAGTCTTGGCAGTGAAGGCACCAAGTTGTAACCACTGAACCACCAGGGAATTCCCAGGAAGGTGTATTTCTGTTAAGCCCATTTAAGCTATAAATCTTCATTTTTCTTTAGCTATAACAGAGAAAGAAAAAAAACCAGGCACTATCTATTGAGTTACTTTATATAACTGCTGCTGCTGCTGCTAAGTCGCTTCAGTCGTGTCCGACTCTGTGCAACCCCATAGACGGCAGCCCACCAGGCTCCCCCATCCCTGGGATTCTCCAGGCAAGAACACTGGAGTGGGCTGCCATTTCCTTCTCCAATGCAGGAAAGTGAAAAGTGAAAGTGAAGTCGCTCAGTTGTGTCCAACTCTAGCAACCCCATGGACTGCAGCCTACCAGGCTCCTCCGTCCATGGGATTTTCCAGGCAAGAGTACTGGAGTGGGGTGCCATTGCCTTCTCCGACTTTATATGACTAGACTATTAACAAAAGTTAACTATACAGCATAAGGTATTAGGGAAGAGGGTGAGGATGTGATTCAGGTATACCTAAATTCCATTAATAACTGGGCAGGTTACAGTGGTATTCTTTTGGATTTTAACACTGAGTACAACGTGAGTAGCACTTGTTGAAATTTACTTATCATCCTCCGGCTCTATGAAGGTACTCCATAGTGACTTGAATCAAAATCATCATTACCTTGGATCCCAGTTCATTAGCACTGCTGCTCAAATCTCCCTAAATTACTGCTTATGTGCCTGTTAAACATCATAAGGATATCAGTAACTATTCCTGCCTAAAAAGTGGCAAAACATTTTTCAATAATGCATCTCAAAATTTTATACTTCTGTTTCAGCATACATATTCAAATCTACTTGGTTTTAACAAGGAAAATCCAAGTCTGTACAATCAAGCTGGAGAGCTGATTGAATGTATTGTTAATGCACTCTTGCAATGATCCCCAAACAAATAGCATGTTTGAATTTGATTTGGTATCCATAGAAAAGAAACCAGAATGTTACCTGGTATACAGGTGAGAACAAATTAGGTATTCTGTTGCTCTCTTTGCATGATCTCAATTTACTTAAAAAATCATTTGGCAAGATAGCTATAATGTTTCTGGCATTGAAAGTTGTGACTGGAAAATAGTTTTCTACTTTAAAACTAAATGTCTTGGCTTCATTCCAACATTTATTTTCAATAAATGCCTGAGCATTTATCTTGAAGCAGGAGACCATTATCCAGTCACAACATTCAATTCCTTTGACATTATCTCTTAAGTAAAACAGTAACGTCAAGAATAAAGGACTCACTTATTCAAAGAGTATGTTAGTATGCTGGGTGGGTGAACAAATACTGTGGCGAAAATCACCCCTTTAATAGTCATTTGAAGTAGAAAAAGCACAGATTCCTTCTCTTCAGATATACTTTTTTGGGTCTTGTGGTAAAGATCTTGACCATGGGAGCCTACAAAATGAACACTCCAATATTTTCTAGATTAAATGACATCTCTCATATAGTTGATTTCACTTTCATGCATTGGAGAAGGAAATGGCAACCCACTCCAGTGTTCTTGCCTGGGGAATCCCAGGGACGGGGGAGTCTGGTGGGCTATCGTCTATGGGGTCGCACAGAGTCGGACACGACGAAAGTGACTTAGCAGCAGCAGCATGTAACGGAACCTCTGATATTACTGGTTTACATGGTCTCTCTTGATCATTTGTGTGTCGTGGGCGTTCACATGGTTTGTACCATCTCTGAAGATTCAGGCTTAGCCTACTTAAGGTCTGGTTTTTGTGAAGATCCACATAAGATGACAAGCCTGTGTGTGGTTTCTCTTCCAACTGTCAGTGGAGACTTTGGTTTCCCAGAATTTTAATCAATTCGGGAGGCTACACAGATTTTGATAGGAAGCAGTTTTTGAGGTGACCAGTGTCTAAATTAATTATCAGATTTATTGCCTGTATTTTATAACCAATCACCACTATTACAGTGTGTGTGTGCATGGCGGTGGGGGGGTGAGGATGGGCGGTGCTTCACAGTACCCGTGAGAAGGATTCTAATCTGAAAAATCAGTGCATCATTGTGTATATTTAGGGGAAAAAAAATGCTGGATACAGATCTGATAATATCACTCCTCTATTTAAATATTTTACTTTAATGAACACTCTATCATTTGGAAATAGCTTCTTAACTCTTAAATAAAGAATGGCAAGGGGCTTAACAAAGAATAAGAAACGTCAAGGACTAGCTTAAATTTACCAATGTACTCCTTTGGCAAAGTATCATCAGACTATCAGTCCCTATACTCTCACCCCTCATCTTGGACATAGACTATAGGCTGATGATTTTTCTGTCTAACATAGTTAACATTGTAAGTAAGCTTTAATACAAGTCCCCTTGCCTTCCCATATGACTGCTGTCACTGTTAGAGTGGCATAGAAATGTCACCTATCTTACTTATATTTGTGACTTTGGAAACTCATTCAAAGTATAGTAAGCCTGACTTTCTGTGAGAAGAAAATTGAAATTGGATTTTTCTTTTTTCCATTTCCATAGTTGATTTTTTTTTTTTTTTTGCATACTAAAGTTTGAATAACTGCTCATGACTCTATTAAATTCTTTTTCCTTCATGGAGCCAATACATCAATCTCAGTCACATTGATCTTTCCCTTCCCAATGTCTACATCAATGTTTTCATACCACTTAAATGACATCTATTCCATCCTTCTCTGTGCTTCAGTTATTTACAAACATGTCTGATCTCCTTTGGAGATGGGTTCTGTATCTCTCATGTATTACCATCTCTTCAGTACTCAGCCTGGAGCTTGGCACATTGTAGAAAGCCATCTCACAATCACAGAAAAATAACACGGTAGCACTCGCTATATTCACCATTCAAACTATAAGGATATCCCGAGGTCAAAGCTATATAGCAGCAGGGTAGGTGTCACCTTAGTGCTTGCAATTCCTTTTTCAGCAGACTCCTTTAGCCATACAAATGCATAAGAAGGTAGGGATGAAAAGGGGACTAGGAGTTATGCTGCAGAGTGGATATGAATACTGTGTTGATCAACAAAATCCATATTCATCCTTGTAGTCACAATTGTAGTACTCAGGCTTCCATATTTCTAGGACAGCTCATTGTAGAAATACTTTGAGAAACTAAGTGAGAAGCAAACCAGAGTTGTGTGTTCTCAGGTGTAATCTAACACCCCTGATTTTGTAGACAGTTCAATGTAGGGAATTAGTAAACCAAGGTTGGGCATACACATGGCAAATATTCTTTTATTTGAAAACTCTTGGTGATATAAGAGTACATGAAGCCATGTTATGATGAAAGTTATCATAGCCATCATCATAAAAGAGAGAATACTATTTCCCAAAATATAGACTTATATTGAAATATAAGATTTAGCCATGAAACTTCTTAGGTATGCTTAAGGGTTTCTTATAAGAACCATTGGGAAACATAATTTTTGGTCTTAGTATAATAAAAGATGTGATTTTCCTAAATAAGTAGTTATTTTTAAATGAAAAGAATAAATCTCAGCCTGATATCTAAGATGTTTTGATGTTTCTTTGGACAATTAGAAGGTTCAGAAGCAAAGGAGCAAGCTAACTCTAAAAAGTGCTAAGGTATATTAAGTGGATTTCTATATACTACTTTTATTTCTGACTTTATTTTTGTACTTTATGGCCTTGTACTCTGACTTGTTCAGTAGCTTTATAATTCTTTTTTACTATATGAATTCTTTTGCATAATCATCTGGAATTCAAATAAACAAGATAACCCCAAATTTTTTACTTCTTCCTTCATGGCAAGTCTAATTTCTTCTGCAAATTATCAGGGTTTCATTCTTCTATTTTAATTCCAATATAAATTGATCATAAATATCTCTGGTGATTAAAAAAGACTCATATATTTTAAAAATACATTTTCCCCAGAGAAGGACCAGAAATGCATCTGCACTGTGCTTCACTCTATTACTCTTTTACTTTGAAAATATGACATTTAAAAATAAACATGAAACACTATCATATCATCTAAATTCAGAAGAAATCATCAACTTCACAATAATAAATGTTATTTTAAAAAAGCAAAATTAACTTATCCTTCAGAAGATGAGATTAGCTAATTTCAATCTTTTAAAATCCTCTTTCCTAACTCAGAGTGTCCAGCTGTCATCAAAAATGAACGCTGATGATCTTTCAATTTCAGTGCTCTGTACTTTTTTTTTATTGTAAAGATATTTCTGTGAAAGCTCACAGGACAACTGGCACCCTGAAGTCAATTCTCAATTACCTTGGGCATAGGAGATAAGATTATATGGACATTTGTTGACAACTTCCAAACATCCCTCAATCACAGTTCTCTTAGTATCTCCAAGCTTTTCTGAGAAGGTCCAGAAAGATGAAGCAAAATGTATAGATTTGAGCTGTACCTTGTTTCACCTTTGCAAGCTTACAGAGGAAATAAATTTCTAAAGATATGTTATAGAATACAGAATATGACGAGAGGAAATAAAGGTAAAGCAGACACTGAATAACTGGCTCTTGAATTTCTGAGTAGAGCTTGCACTGGGACGTGCACTAGAAATATCCAAATTGATTAATAAACATTTGTTGAGCTTGCCTCAAAAGAAAGGAGGAAGAGAAAACAGCATTTAGCAAAGAGAACAGTGATAATGCCTTCTATGTAGACTACATCTTCAAATCCCAAAGGACTCACTATCTGAACCTTTCAGGTGTTCAGGTGAACCTCACTAGAGAAGAAACGTTATCAATCAGCAAGACAAAATATATTGCCTAGGCGCATTGGAAAAGAAAATATTAGCAGAGCAAACCAAGCGCCTTTAGAAAGACATATGTTAGCTGGAGATTAAAGAGAAGAGCTTGTCCTATTTTCTCTTTTCAAGTTAAAGATGATCTGTGGGCTGCTAATATCTCAAAAATATGTTCTAATGCCTGTATTTGGAAAAGACTCTGATGCTGAGAGGGATTGGGGGCAGGAGGAGAAGGGAACGACAGAGGATGACATGGCTGGATGGCATCACCGACTCGATGGATGTGAGTTTGAGTGAACTCTGGGAGATGGTGATGGACAGGGAGGCCTGGCGTGCTGCAATTCATGGGGTCGCAAAGAGTCAGACATGACTGAGCGACTGAACTGAACTGAATGTCTATATGTGCAATAGATTGTAATGAATAAAGGTATAAGTCATGGAGTAGGTCACATAGCCCAATCAGGCTATGTGAAGATTAAATGAGTTAGCCTGGCATATAATAAGAGTTCAGTTAATAAGTGCCACATCATTTATATCACAATACTATACTAATGCTAATATACAAAAAAAGGAAAACAGAATAAATCTATTAGCAAGATAATCCTTGATAATAACTAAAAACACAACTAAAACAATCAAACACTAAAAAAAAAACCTCTAATATATATACAGCATAAAATTGCAAACCAATATTTTTAAATGAATAGGGAAAGTGAAATACATCTTTTTATCTTTTACCTCTTTTGTCAAGAGTTTCTTACAAGGTATTTCAGAAAAAAAATATAAATAGCTATTACACATCTTTTAAACTATTTACACAAAAATGATCATGCTCCCATTATACACATGTTTCTGCACTTTGTCTTTTTTTTTGTCCCCCACATAATAATATGTATTAGAACTTCCCCTATCAGTACACACAGCACACTCTCACTTTTTATCAGTTGCATAGTATTCCATATTATAGATGTAAAATAATTTAACCAACACTATTTTTGGAAATTTAGGTTATTTTGGCACCTAATTAAAAATTAATAATATTGCAAAAATATCTATAATATATATTCATAAATTACTTAGAGTGTTTCTTTGAAAAAAAATTATTAGGCATACTCTTAGAATTTCCAGATCAAGAATATGAACTTAAAATCTGACATCCTGAAAATGCCCTCCAAAGAATTAATATAAATTAATTCCTCAGCTTCACTGTCAACAGCATCTGTGCAGTCTTGCCCTAGAAATTGTTGAAACTTTAAATTTTGCCAATCTGGGTATGTTCGTGTTTAATAAAGGATGATGAACAGTCTAACTTGATTTTTTTTCTATGCTAGTTAAGAGAAAACAATGCATTGATTATAAAACATGCTGTGTTATTGTCATTTTTATAAAAAAATATAAGCATAGTAAAAATAGTAGCTACTACTACACCAGGTGTCTTTGTTTCACACAATGGAAGATTTTAAATACTATTCTTCTATGAAATTTTTATGAACAAGAATTATTAGCATCCTGAATACAGAAACATCTCTCTTTCTCTCACTTTCAAAGTATTTCTTTCCTTACAGGGTTATTATACACACAGAGAGACACAATCACACAAATACACACAGATAGACACCCTGGGAGCTCTGTACTGTCAAGAAACAGAGCACAGCTACTTCAGGGCATGTTAGCACTAGAGTTATTGTTTAAAAGAGACCTAACAGATTAAGGATTTAGTAAAGTTAAATCACAA
The DNA here is from genome assembly GCF_032452875.1 of Bos javanicus. Lineage (NCBI taxonomy): Eukaryota > Metazoa > Chordata > Mammalia > Artiodactyla > Bovidae > Bos > Bos javanicus. The sequence continues at coordinate 36,066,119 of NC_083875.1, read as the reverse complement.
ATTTGTCATTCAGCCATTACAAATGTAAGGTATATGCCATTACATGTACAAGTGATATTTTATGTATTTCTGTCAATGGATGAAACAGATTTCTCAAATTTGAGGTTATCCATTAAATTTGCCCAGGAATCTATGTTTAATACATCCAAGAGAAATCTACTAAATTTTTTCTCCTAGAAATTAAAAAAGGTAATAATTTGTTTTCATGAAATTCTGTGCTCATTCAGTCTCTGAAATCAGTCAGGAATCAAACTCTTCACTCTGTTGCCTTCATACAAAATAGCTGGTTAGTTTTTATTTGTAAATCTCAGTGGGCTTCTAATACGTTCAGGGAAAAAAATATAGTCAACTTGGGATAATTTACCAAGTGTGAATGTAGGGATTTTCTTATGAGCATGGCAGATTAATGACTACTATGACTCATGCCTATATATTTCATATTAAAGCACAATATTCTATAGAATATCTTGACTTCCTTCCATGTTTTAATAACTGTAAATGTCTAGGAGAAGAATCTCCCTTTAAATTTGTAGGGAAGAGATTGAAAATAAATCATATATGCCAAGGGTAGAAGTGTTCTCAGTTGCTTTATGATTTGAGTCTTTACTCAATGATTTTATACAAAATAATTTTCTAAAAAATAAGAAAGTATAATGTATTCAAAAAGAGAAAATTCTACTTATTATTTGTATTGCTTGGTGATACATTATTGTATTCTCAGTATTCTAATTTCCAATTATAAAATTTAAATAATTCTTTAAAATTTTAATCCAAGGATAATCATGTGGGGGCCCTCTGGTGGCCAAAACAATGCTCTTATATTTTCACTGGAGAAGTTCAGGGTTGGTGAATAAAAGATTCTCCTGGAAATTCTAAAACTTTATTTTGAATCTACTTCATATTGAATATATGTAAATATATTCATATTTATACTATATTGATTCAATTTATAGGTTAAAAATTGCTAACATATTTTAATACCTTTACCCAACTTCATAAAGTAATATTGCATGTACAGATTCAATATTTAAGTTGTATAGAAAAGTATACTATTTCTATTTGAATAAAGAGAATCATAGATTATCGTGGAGTCACAGAATTATGAGTCATCAAATTTCATAGTAGGAATGGAATCAATTTGAGAGTTAATTTAGTGAAATTCCCTCTTCTAATGAATAAGGAAAATATGGTCAACATAGGTTAAATGCCTTGCATATATGGTTATAGAGTAATTACTGGGAGTTCTGGAGTTAACCTTTCTGGAGTTAGCCATTTCTATATGTTGTAACATCAAGTGCTTTGGAAAAATGTGGTCATTTAACTTTCTTTCAAACTGTTTCTACTCTTTACATGGGATTTTTACTTATGGTAATTTTAATCTTGTTTATTACTTTCAAAAAAAGTTCTTGCTTGGGAAAATTTTTCCAGGTTAAGACATAAGCATCAAGTGATTTGCAATCTAAAAGTAAAGCAGGAAAATAAAAAGCAAAAGCAAAACAAGAAATATATCAGTTTTCTAGTGCTGTGCAATATAATATCATTAATGTATCAGCTTAAACCAATATGCATTATTGGTTTAATAATAATGTTAAGCTCACATTCTACACATCAGAAGTTCAGGAACAGACTTGGTTGGGTTCTTTACTCAGGATATCTCAGGACTGAAATAAAGGTGTTGGTTGGGCTTTGGTCTTATGGAGGCTGTGGGCAAGAATCTCCTTTCAAGCTCATCCAGCTTGTTCAAAGAGATTAGTTTTCATGATTGTAGGACCGAAGTCATTCGTGTTTGCTAATTTTGGCCAACGTGTTGCTCTCAGCTCCTAGAAGCTATTCTTCATTCCCTGCAACATGGCCCCCTCTTTCTACAAAGCCAGCAATAGAGAATCCCCTTTTGCTGAATCCTTCTCACATTTCAACTCTCATTTTTAGGAGGTACCTGATTCCTTTTAAGAAACTTGTGTATGTTCATGGGACTATTTATATGTCAGTATTACTCATTATTTTTCCTTCTTAAAGTCAGTTATATAACAATCTAGTCATGGTAGCAATTACCCCATCATATTCACATGTCCTGGGACTGAATAGAGCATGTATAGGTGCATGGATCTTGAGGGTCATCTTAGAATTCTGCCTTTCACAGCAAAATAAAGCTATCATATTCAGACATGCCTCATATAAGAGAATATTTTACTTTTGCAGTGGTCATGATTCTTCCACTATCTCAATGTATAATTCTAACAGAGGTTATACACTAACAAAGTCCTATAATATTAAGATTACTCTTTATTTTAATATTATAAGTAAGTAAGTAAGTGTTAGTCACTCAGCTGTGCCCGACTCTTTGAGACCCCATGGACTGCAGCCCACCAGGCTCCTGTGTCCATGAAATTTTCCAGGCAAGGATACTGGAGTGGGTTGCCATTTCCTTCTCCAGGAGATCTTCTCAACCCAGGGATTGAACCTGGGTCTCTTGCACTGCAGGTAAATTCTTTACCAACTGAGCTACAAGAGAAGCCCTTTAATATTATATTATAGGACTTTATTAAATTTTCCAATGAATTTTAAAATGTACACATTTGTCATGGTAGGCTCTCTTGTAGCTTGGGGTTCATCCATGAATAAAGCAAAGATTTCTACCCCTGTGGAACTTATATTCCAATGAGAAGAAACAGATGGTAAATAATACGTATAATCAGTAAGTAAATCATCTAATATAGGTGAAACTGCTATAGAGAAAAAGCAAAAGTGATCAGGGTAAGAAGGCTTTGGAGAATGAAGGAGGAAATACATAAGTAGAGTTTCAAGAATAATCTTTATCAAAAAGGTGAAGGAAGTGAAGGAATTATTATATGAAGGTATATGGGTGAGAAATAATGAAAGTGGAGGGAACATCAAGTGCAATGGCCCTAAGAAAAGATCATGTCTAGCTATTTCAATACAGCAGAGAGGAACGTGAGACCACTGAGGAAAAAAGGAAAACGAGGCAAGAGACAAGGAGGAATATGTGGTGCCATCGTATACTCTGAGTGAAATGGAACACCACAGCAGGAGAGTCCCATATATGAAGGAAGTTTAGAAGGGCCAATCTGGCTGTTTTATTAAAAGCAGATTATAAAGGAGCAGTGGAGAAGGCAATGGCACCCCACTCCAGTACTCTTGCCTGGAAAATCCCATGGACGGAGGAGCCTGGTAGGCTGCAGTCCATGGGGTCACTAAGAGTCGGACACGGCTGGAGCAACTTCACTTTCACTTTTCACTTTCATGTATTGGAGAAGGAAATGGCAACCCACTCCAGTGTTCTTGCCTGGGACGGGGGAGCCTGGTGGGCTGCCATCTATGGGGTCGCACAGAGTCAGACACAACTGAAGTGACTTGGCAGATAAAGGATCAAGAGTTAAAGTAGGGAGGCTAATTAAGAGGCTATTATTTAAATTCAAGCTAGAGATACAATGGTCTGGACCAGAGATTTAGGAATAGAGGTGATAGGAATTGGATTATGAATATATGATGGAAGTACAGCTAATAGTATTTTTAAGATTTTTTCAGTCTGAGTGACTGATTAGATGGAATTATTATCATTTAAATAAGATGATGGACTAGTTGAGAAATGTCAGGAATTATCTTTTTAGACATCTTGCATTTGAGATATTCAAGCTGATATCCTAGTGGATAAGTAGGCAGCTGGATACATAACTCTGGAGTTCATGAGAGAGATCTAGCTTGAAGATACAAATTCAGAAGTCATTTAGAAGACTCCCACAGAATGTATTTTAAAGCCAAGAGACAGGATACATACACAAGGGGATGAGTCAAGGCTGACAATGAAGAAAACTAATGACTAAGCCCTGGAGTACATCAAGAGGTCAGAAGGTGAGAAACAAGTAAAGGAAATGACAAAAGAGAAACCAGAAAAAAGGAAGGAAAGTCAAAGCATGTAGTATCAAATAAGTCAAGAAAAAATGAATCAAGGAGTAGTGATCACCTGTATCAAATGCCACCAATAAAATTAAATGAAGTGGGCTCTGAGATTGGATAACTGGATTTAGCAATCTGGAGAACATGGGTGACACTGCAAGTTTTGATAGAGTGATGCAGTAAAAAACTTACTGGGGCAGTTTTAGGAGAGAATGTAAGAAGAGGGTTGCAGAAAACGAACATAGCAATGCAAAAAGGAGACAAGAAACAGGAAAGTGTATTTGGCAGAGCAAATGAATCAATGGAAAATTTGTATTTCTCTTTTAAAATCTTGGTTACTTTTCTGCAACCTAGTAATAAGGAAATGAAAAGTTGATATAGGACAGAGAGGAGAACTCTTAGAGCATTAGATGTCTTTAACCATGTAGTCAAGGAAAATCTAACGTAGATTATTCTTGTTGGATAGTAACAATGGCCTTATTGTTTTTCATGTCTACCAAAATCATCATAGCCTAAGCCATAATAAACGAATTTAAATAAGAACCATTTAAAGTCCTCAGAGCATTTTTATTATGAATCATATGGGTGATAATCACACTTAGCACATAGTTTTTACTAAACACTGCTAGAAGGCGATGGCACCCCACTCCAGTACTCTTGCCTGGAAAATCCCATGGGCGGAGGAGCCTGGTGGGCTGCAGTCCATGGGGTTGCGAAGAGTCGGACACGACTGAGCGACTTCACTTTCACTTTTCCCTTTCATGTATTGGAGAAGGAAATGGCAACCCACTCCAGTGTTCTTGCCTGGAGAATCCCAGGGACGAGGGAGCCTGGTGGGCTGCCGTCCATAAGGTCGCACAGAGTCGGACACGACTGAAGCGACTTAGCAGCAGTAGCAGCAGCAGCAGCTGATTCAAGATACAATTTTCTTTGTTTCAATCACATTTAAAGAAATTGAGTTATGTTGAAAGGAGTAGTGAGGGGGAAAAGAAGTGCGAATATCAGTAGAACTAATCAGGTTAATCAGTGCACGCATATCAAAGAGGCACAGTTTAAGAGTCAGAAGACTCAGTTTTGGGCCCCAAATAACACTGACCAGCTGGATTACATCTGCAAAGACAGTCTCCCTGTAGATTTGCATTTCATTATTTTAAAAATACATACATTGTGCTAGATGATCTCTCAGGTCCATTCTAATAAATCTAATACAAAAACATTTCCTGAATTTCTATTATGCACACAAGTTAAGATATAATGCTGGCTCTTTACCGTGAGTGATGAAGATGGAGTTATAGTGAACTAACAGAAAGCGAGAGGCAAATAAATCTATAAAATAGAGCCAAGTAACCAGTATAAGACATCCCAAGGGAATCTGGCTCTTAAATGCAATAAGCACTCTTATGAACTCTCTCATTTCTCTTCCTCATTTGTTAACACATCAGTAGACTCAATTCTCTTGTGTCTGGATTCCTTTCTGATTATATATTTGAGAGTTTTGGAATTAGGAAGTCTCTTATTTTAACAGTTTTCCAACAAATGGCTGATTTAGACACGAGCCAAATCTGGTTCCATAAATACTGTGAGAATATATGGGAATAGAAGCTGATGTGAATTAAATGTTTTCTTTCTGTGGGAATTTATGTGATGTTAGATATTAATCTATATTGAAATTTAAGTTCTTGCAGATCTGAATTTAGACCAGATAAAATGCATTTTAGTTTACCCATTTTTTTTTTCCCTAAAAGTTTGTGGACTTCCATCAAACATGTTACAGAGAGAAAAAAATACATATGCTATCATTAGACTTAAAATGAAGCAATATTTAGGGCCTAGTGAATGCTTCAAACAGTTTAAGGTCTCATGCCTGGGGATCATATATGGGTCTCTTTGCAGTTTCCAGAAGATCTAAAATGTAGCCAATTATTTTTAAAGAAGAATCATAGAATAGTTTTAAGTAGCAAATGAATAAGGGGAAGAAAAAAAGGTAGTTTAATATAGTTTTTCTGGCCAAAGATACTTGCAGTATCACTATTAAATCCGATGGCGTGCTGCTCAATAGCTTTAAAACAAGAAAAATCTTTGCACACTTAAGAGGGCAATAGCTCAGACTATTTTAAGAAGATCCTGTCTCAAGCAAAATGTATTTGACATTATAAAGGTATTATAAATATATTTATTGATGACTGAAGTTGAAATTTATGCCTTTCTCATTTTTTTTCAGATGACATCTTTACCTACCAAACTATTTGTCTCTTCTCTTTACTGCTAAATTTCTATTCTGTGATTCTCTGAAATTTTCATTTTATTCCTAATAGATAAACTACTGCTTCAGTATTCAGCTGAACTGACTTCTTCCTTCATCTTGTGAACAGACTAGACAGAGAAGAATAAGATTTTATATAAGGATACATATTTGCCATCTTATAAATAAGGCACTGAACATATTTAATTAAATTACATCCACTAGAATACCTGTTTTTCAAAGAATTTTCTGAAAGAGTATGTGCTACTATTCTTTGCACTGTCATTCTAACGCATTTGTAACATTTTGAAAAATACATTAAGTAGGCATGTTTACTTTTTTTTTCCATTTAGTTTTGAACTGGTTATATTCAGTTTGTCTATTGAGAAATAAAGACAGATTGAAATCACCTATATTTTACCATGTGCTTATTACTTTTCCAGGTATTAAAATAATTTTATTTCAAATAGTATGTGTTATTTTTGATGGTTAAAATATATTTGTTTGATATAATGAAATCATAGCAGTGTATACAGACTTGTTTACATGGGCATGCATATGTGTGTGTGTGTGTGTGTGTGTGTGTGTGTGTGCTAAGTCCCTTCAGTCATGTCTGACTCTTTGAGACCTTATGGAGTGTAGCCTGCCAGGCTCCTCTGTCCATGGAATTCTCCAGGCAAGAATACTGGAGTAGGTTGCCATGCCCTTCTCCAGGGGATCTTCCTGACCCAGGGAACGAATCTGCAGCTTCTGTAACTCCTGTATTGCAGGCTGATTCTTTACCTCTGAGCCACCGGGGAAGCGCATGTATATCTATAATATTTTAATAAATATTGCTAAAAACAGTTTAGCTTCAGTTCATCCAGAAAGAATGCGGAAAGACAGCTTCTAAGGAGTTCAGAACTAAAATAAATGCCAATGTTTTTGCCTGCACAGAAAACCTATCCAGTTGTATTCTGAGTATACACTTTTAAGCATGCCAATGGTCACAAAAGAACTGATTGGCTCCTATGCTCCAGAAAACAATCTGCCCACAAGCTCAGTCATTCTCCATCTCAGGAGTCACTGCAAAGACCTAGTGAGCCTCGAAGAAATAAAAAGTGCATATTGAGAAGGGCCTGTGCCTGAATCAGATTCAGACTTCTGACTAATCCAACACCTATATGTTCTGAGTACTAATCGTTAACGTCATTAAGCTGCTTGTTTCTTAATTGCATCCTAGTGTAAGACTCAAGGCAAAAATGAACCAGCTCTGAGAAGCCCACAATCAAAGTTGATTGCGTCCAACCTTACTGTTGCACCTCTATTAACCTACAAGCAGTGTGGGCAGGACTTACAAAAAGCACTTTGGGAGAAAAACTGTCTCCTTCAGATTTTGCTACACTTGCATTTATTATGAATTTTCTGGAAATTATGAGATAGAATTGCTAATGACCCCTGTCAGAGACAGTCATTATCTCAAACTGTGAATACTGGTTGTCATTTTCAGAGTCAACAGATGTTGACCTTAGGGTGGCAACTTTTCCTTCATTCCATGAACTCAATCAACATTACATCCTTCAGTTTTCTATAAAATGCACTATCCAATTAGAAAGTAAGCTTTTTAAAAAGAAAGGTCTAGGGTTAAAATCTCATTTAAGCTGCATTAGGCTAAATGTGGCTTTGGGCTATTTGTATTAGCAGAAGCTATTTATGATTTCTCTAAAGGAGAGAAAAGGACACTTTGGGGAATACAAAGAAATTGATTTAATGGTATGCATGACTTCACATTCAATTTCTATAAAAATGGCCCTTCATAAGAGGTTGTGAATATTTTTAACAATATCCCCCTTTTCATTTTCATACTGATCTTCATAAAAACACTGTTTGTAAATGTGTAGTTAAATTGGCAAAGACATAGCTAAAGAACAGTTCTGCAGTAGAGATGGATGCAGCAATTATTACTTCTGCAAATTAAACTGAACTGGAAATTCACTAAACCTAGTCACTATTGAGGTGGAAATGTGCTATGAATTCCTGAGCCCACTTAGTTTTTTGGGGGAATTATATCCTATTTTCATACTTGCTTCTAAGCTCATTTTCTTTGTGTGACTTTCCTAATCAGACTCCATTTGATGCTGATAATGGCTTAAATGGCATTTGACTCAGTTTAATTTTCACATAACCATTCATTCATTTATTCGGTAAGTGTACTGAGTGCCTACAATGCAGAGGCAGGAAACTGGGCTCTGGCCAAACAGTGAAAAGAATCACAGACGCAAGTTTCACATTCTCACAGACTAGGGGAAATACAGACAAGAAATCCATTTCAACAAAATGTAAGCATAACTTTCAAAAAATTTTTTTCCTATCTTTGTAGATAATCTCTAGCAAAGGCACTTTAGTGATTTGGTTAAAGTACATACATACACTAAAAATTCTATATGTTTCCCTTGTAGGAGTCAATTTTCATAACAAAATCATTATGTTTTCAAATTTAATATTTATGGTAGGTATACTCAGTTTAGATCTTAAATTGCCCTTAAACGGAAGTGATTCTAAAAATGTGAGAGTTTGATATTTTTCATGTTGGGCATTAGACAGTTGAAGAAGACTATTTCTTGAAGAATGAAATGAATGTATGATTGGGAGGGTGGGGAGAAGAGTTGATTTGCAAAGCCATAAGAAAAAAAGGTAAAAAAGGTGGTCTTTGTCTTCTTATAACAAGTACAAATATAAATACCTAACTCTATGAAATATTTTTGCTTGGAATTACACAAACTGAGCAAAAAAAATTTTACTTTCCAAAGGGAGGTTTTGGAAAACTTATATTCAGTTCAGTTCAGTCACTCATTTGTGTCCAATTCTTTGTGACCCCATGAATTGCAGCACGCCAGGCCTCCCTGTCCATCACCAACTCCCAGAGTTTACTCAAACTCATGTCCATCGAATCGGTGATGCCATCCAGCCATCTCATCCTCTGCTATCCCCTTCTCCTTCTGCCCCCAATCCTTCCCAGAATCATGGTATTTTCCAATGAGTCAACTCTTCACGTGAGGTGGCCAAAGTATTAGAGTTTCACCTTCAGCATCAGTCCTTCCAATGAACACCCAAGACTGATCTCTTTTAGGATGGACTTGCTGGATCTCCTTGCAGTCCAAGGGACTCTCAAGAGTCTTCTCCAACACCATAGTTCAAAAGCATCAATTCTTTGCCGCTTAGCCTTCTTCACAGTCCAACTCTCACATCCATACATGACCAATGGAAAAACCATAACCTTGACTAGACAGACCTTTGTTGGCAAAGTAATGTCTCTGCTTTTCAATATGCGGTCTTGGTTGGTCATAACTTTCCTTCCAAGGAGTAAGTGTCTTTTAATTTCATGGCTACAGTCAGCATCTGCAGTGATTTTGGAGCTCCAAAAAATAAAGTCTGACACTGTTTCCACTGTTTCCCCATCTATTTCCCATGAAGTGACGGGACCAGATGCCATGATCTTCGTTTTATGAATGTTGAGCTTTAAGCCAACTTTTTCACTCCTCTTTTACTTTCATCAAGAGGCTTTTTAGTCTTCTTCATTTTCTATCATAAGGGTGGTGTCATCTGCATATCTGAGGTTATTGATATTTCTCCCAGCAATCTTGATTCCAGCTTGTGCCTCTTCTAGCCCAGCATTTCTCAAGATGTACTCTGCATATAAGTTAAACAAGCAGGGTGACAATTTACAGCCTTGACATACTCCTTTTCCTATTTGGAACCAGTCTGTTGTTCCATGTACAGTTCTAACTGTTGCTTCCTGACCTGCATATAGGTTTCTCAATAGGCAGGTCACAGGTGGTCTGGTATTCCCATCTCTTTAAGAGTTTTCCACAGTTTATTGTCATCCACACAGTCAAAGGCTTTAAGAGTTTTCCACAGTTTATTGTCATCCACACAGTCAAAGGCTTTGTCATAGTCAATAAAGCCAATAAAGCTCAGATCATGAACTCCTTATTGCCAAGTTCAAACTTAAATTGAAGAAAGTAGGGAAAACCACTAGACTATTCAGGTATGACTTAAATCAAATCCCTTATGATTATACAGTGGAAGTGAGAAATAGATTTAAGGGACTAGATCTGATAGATAGAGTGCCTGATGAACTATGGATGGAGGTTCGTGATATTGCACAGGAGACAGGGATCAAGACCATCCCCGTGGAAAAGAAATGCAAAAAAGCAAAATGGCTGTCTGAGGAGCCCTACACATAGCTGTGAAAAGAAGAGAAGCGAAAAGCAAAGGAGAAAATGAAAGATATTCCCATCTGAATGCCGAGTTCCAAAGAACAGCAAGGAGAGATAAGAAAGCCTTCCTCAGCGATCAATGCAAAAAAATAGAGGAAAACAACAGAATGGGAAAGACTAGAGACCTCTTTAAGAAAATTAGAGATATCAAGGGAACATTTCATGCAAAGATGGGATCGATAAAGGACAGAAATGGTATGGACCTAACAGAAGCAGAAAATATTAACAAGAGGTGGCAAAAATACACAGGAGAACTGTACAAAAAAGAGATCCACAACCCAGAGAATCATGATGGTGTGAGCACTTATCTAGAGCCAGCCATCCTGGAATGTGAAGTCAAGTGGGCCTTAGGAAGCATCACTACGAACAAAGCTAGTGGAGGTGATGGAATTCCAGTTGAGCTGTTTCAAATCCTGAAAGATGATGCTGTGAAAGTGCTGCACTCAATATGCCAGAAAATTTGGAAAACTCAGCAGTGGCCACAGGACTGGAAAAGGTCAGTTTTCATTCCAATCCCAAAGAAAGGCAATGCCAAAGAATGCTCAAACTACCACACAATTGCACTCCTCTCACACGGTAGTAAAGTAATGATCAAAATTCTCCAAGCCAGGCTTCAGCAGTACGTGAAGTGTAAAATTCCAGATGTTCAAGCTGGTTTTAGAAAAGGCAGAGGAACCAGAGACCAAATTGCCAACATCCCCTGGATCATGGAAAATGCAAAAGAGTTCCAGAAAAACATCTATTTCTGCCTTATTGACTATGCCAAAGCCTTTGACTGTGTGGATCACAATAAACTGTGGAAAACTTATATTAAACTTTATTTTTCTTAAGAAAGGACTATTTGAGGGACTAATCATTGATTGACAAGGCCAAGATTGTGTTTGGGACAGTTGGGGGTGGTGGGAGGCGGAAGCAAATTTGACCTGAAACAGGTCAATTTGAAAATGACCTTGAAAGTAAAGCCAATAATGGGAAAAATGTTTTAAAATTCTCAACTTGAATATAAAGATGTGAAATAAGCACAATGGAATAAACTTTTAGGACAGTACAAAAAAATCTGGCTAACATAAAAAGGTAAATATTATTTAGCAATCACAGGTCCTTTTTATTAGCCTGTACATTCTTTATAAATAATGATAAATTTCTGCTTGATCATGGATAGATTTATAATTTTTAATAATAGATAAAATAGTAGGGAAATATCCTTAGTCATGTTATATAAGAAATTAGACTTGTTAAGCTATTACTCATTAATATCTTTTATGTGGTTGCAGAGAAATACAAATTACTACAAAGTAGTGCTGAAGTTAGATGTATAAATCATTGCTAGAAATTACCTTAAATTCTACTAAAATGAAGTAACCATAAAGAATGACAGTATAAGATAAGGATGAGCTGCTTGCTGTTATAATACATGACCAAATATTATTTCTAGTTCTGAGGTGCTTAATCTATTTTATATAAAGTCATCATTTCCAAGGGGAAAAATAGCAGATTATGGTATGTTTCCAAACATTTCATTCTCTTTCATTGGAAGGCTAGATCATTTGAGAGTCACAATATGTGTCAAAGGTTTATAGATAAATTTTGGTGGAAACTTAAATGCTTATAGCATCCTTTTTTCATATAATATTTATACTTGAAAATGTCCAGTTTTCCTTCCTTTCAATTTATCCTCCATATTATCACCAGAGATACTGTTGCAGGGAAGTACCAATTCTGACTACTTGATGGAGCTGTCTCTTTGACTTGCTTTATGATTATAATCACACATAATGTCCTAACTCAGAGAATCTTCCCCTTTGCCTGACTAGTGCTTTTGTTCAAGGCACCTTTGTCCACCTGTGGGTGGAGGAAGAAACTAACACATCTCCTGCCCAAGGCTTGCCATTCTAGAAGATATTTATAAGATTAACAGTATTTTCACTTTCTTTCTTTACCTCCCCCCATCTCTGGTCTATAAAAGAACCTGGCATCCAGACCCAGAGAAGATGATCATTTTGAGATATTAATCTGTCATCTTCTCATTCAGCCAGTTTTCCAAGTAAAGTCACATTCCTTGCCTCAACACTTAGTCTACTGGATTTACTGGCCTGTCATATGGTGAGCAGAGCAAGCTTGCACTTAGCAATAATATCTTTCAAAACTATCCATTTGATCAAGTCATACTGATGCTGCTTATTAACATTCAGTGATTTTTTATCATAATATTTATAGCCACTTATAATTTGATCCTGGACTAATACTCTTTTGGGCTTCCTGGGTGGCTTAGACGGTAAAGAATTCACCTACAATGTGGGAGACCTGGGTTCGATCCCTGGGTTGGGAAGATCCGCTGGAGAAGGGAATGGCTACTCACTCCAGTATTCAGGCCTGAAGAATTCCATGGACAGAGGAGCCTGGTGGGCTATAGTTCATGGAGTTGCAGAGTCAGACACAGCTGAGCGACTTTCACTTTCACTTAATACTCTCTTACAGGGCCTATATTGTGCCTTTTCCTGTCATTTCTCAATTTAATAACCAATTGCTTTTTTTTCGTAGTATTTTCTAAAATGAACCTAATTTCTTCAATGTTGTATTCAATCCCAGTGTCAGTCTATTAAGGTTGAGCTTATGACATTTTCCCACATCTACATGGAAGATTCAATTTCTCCCTTGGTATTAATATTTTATTTACATAATAATGGGTTTGTCAACTATGTATGTTAACACACTGATTTACTGAATGCCTACCAGGTATGAGACTTTCTTCTAGAAACTGGTAGACAGGAATGACTGTGTCAAACTGTGTTCTCTTCTGCGTTTTTTTCATGTATGTTGAACACCTATATGTTTACCATAACAATTCATGAACTCCTTTTGAAAGAGGTCCAATCACAGAGAGTTTAGCTGAGTACATAGAATACGTTTAAAGGCTGGCTGTATTTTTTTTTGTTTTTTTTGGGGGGCTGTATTTTTTAAAGACTGAGTGAGATTAAATATTTATTTTAGAATCTCTTGGAAAATTGTTTTCCTTTTATATCTTGAAATTCACTTACCCCCAGGAGCAGTTTTTAGCTGACTCCCAGTGGGTCCGTATAGGCTCACAGCTTGTCAATATCATCTCCATTCATTATTTTGAAAATCTATGATACTTTTGAAATCTATAATTTAGGACTTTCTTGATGGGATAACAATAACAAATTATCAGGCTTGATACACTGTATTTTAAAAGAGATGGTAAAAACTACCTCAAATTTCTATGAGGGAAAAGAGGTCGGTGTTGTAAAGTATATTCTTGGTATGTCTTTTTAATCAAAGCTTCAAGAAGTTATCAAAGTAAGAAACAGCTCTCATTTACTAAATGTTATTCAAGCTCCTAAATTAACTCCCCTTTCCTTGGCACTTTTGGACTGCAGGGAAAATAATCATCTATAACATTTTCTTTGTTACTATGCTGAAGCCACATGCAAACTAGATATAAAACATGTATTTTTTTGTTTCTTTCTTGTTTTTTTGTCATCCAAAATGGGAACTGACAAGGCCACAATAGCAACTACAAGTCAATACCTCAAAAAGGCATCATAGATACCTCTGAAAACCATAACAAGTCTTGACATTGTAGACAAAGATAATGGGCTTGAACTTAGAAATCCTCACGTAACAGCTGATCTTATATGTCTTATACTTGAACAGAATCACAAATTAGGACACCTAGAACAAATGAACTCTCAAAAGTTCCAAATATACTTAGGAGGCAATTTTATGTTTTTTTTTTGTTTCAGATTTTCATTTTTAAGGGTTGTGGAAGAAAGACCATGCCAGTTACAGACTGCTAGAGCATTGGTGTAGTTTCAACTAATTTTTTTGAAAGTGAAACTAGTCTCTCTTTGCTCAAACAAAACCTTAAGCATCAGTACAATAGGTAAAACTCCCAGATATAGAAATTTTCTAGTTGAAGGGGGTGTTATTAGCAGATATACAACATCTGAAACCTTAGGCTCAGGTACTCAGAAGCTTTTCATAAAGGTGATTACTCTAAGAAGTTTAAGGGAATTTTAAAGTGATCCTTTCAGTTCAGTTCAGTTCAGTCGCTCAGTCATGTCTGACTCCTTGCAACCCCATGAATCGCAGCATGCCAGGCCTCCCTGTCCATCACCAATTCCCGGAGTTCACTCAGACTCACGTCCATCGAGTCAGTGATGCCATCCAGCCATCTCATCCTTTGTCGTCCCCTTCTCCTCCTGCCCCCAATCCCTCCCAGCATCAGAGTCTTTTCAATGAGTCAGCTCTTCACATGAGGTGGAGTTTCAGCTTTAACATCATTCCTTCCAAAGAAATCCCAGATCTCCTTCAGAATGGACTGGTTGGACCTCCTTGCAGTCCAAGGGACTCTCAAGAGTCTACTCCAACACCACAGTTCAAAAGCATCACTTCTTTGGCGCTCAGCTTTCTTCACAGTCCAAATCTTGCATCCATACATGACCACTAAGGGCCCATAAAACAAGCAAAATCTTAAAAACAATTGATTTTTTTCTCTCAAATACACTTGACAGCGAGGGAATCAAGGTTCAGTGAGAATAAATGAATTGTCTGGTGTCAATATTTAATTATTTATTATTGACTACAGTTTTCAAACTTTTTCTGTATTATTAATTAAATCATGAAGAGAATTCATCCTTTGCAGCTCATTAAATCCCCAGACTGTCTAGCTTAGAGTCTTCTGTAATACGTTTTCATCAACAGCTGATTTTATTTCATGTCTTAATTCCCATGAATATGATTTCTATAACATTTTCATGTGTTGAACTTTGGATAAAGGCTCATGGTCTCTCATAAATTGTGTACAATAAACTTTGAGAATGAAAATTAGGTATAGTTTCAATGAAACTAAGCCATGCAGTGTGGGGCCACCCAAGATGGGAAGGTCATGGTGGAGAGGTCTGATAGAATGTGGTCCACTGGAGAACGGAATGGCAAATCACTTCAGTATTCTTGCCTTGAGAACCTCATGAACAGTATGAAAAGGCAAAAAGATAGGACACTGAAAGATGAACTTCCCAGGTCAGTAGGTGCCCAATATGCTTTTGTAGATCAGTGGAGAAATAACTTCAGAAAGAATGAAGGGAGGAGGCCAAAGCAAAAACAACACCCAGTTGTGGATGTGACTGGTGATAGAAGCAAGGTCTGATGCTGTAAAGAGCAATATTGTATAGGAATCTGTATAGTCATGTTAGGTCCATGAATAAAGAAACTGGAAGTGGTCAAAAAGGAGATGGCAAGAGTGAACATCGACATTAGGAATCAGCGAACTAAGACGGACTGGAATGGGTGAATTTGACTCAGATGACCATTATATCTACTACTGTGGGCAGGAATCCTTAGAAGAAATGGAGCAGCCATAATAGTCAACAAAAGAGTCTGAAATGCAGTACTTGGATGCAATCTCAAAAACGACAGAATGATCTCTGTTCATTTCCAAGGCAAACCATTCAATATTACAGTAATCCAAGTCTATGCCCCGACCAGTAATGCTGAAGAAGCTGAAGTTGAACGGTTCTATGAAGACCTACAAGACCTTTTAGAACTAACACCCAAAAAAGATGTCCTTTTCATTATAGGGAACTGGAATGCAAAAGTAGGAAGTCAAGAAACACCTGGAGTAACAGGCAAATATGGCCCTGGCGTACAGAATGAAGCAGGGCAAAAGCTAATAGAGTTTTGCCAAGAGAACGCATTGGTCATAGCAAATACCCTCTTTCAACAACACAAGAGAAGACTCTCACATGGACATCACCAGATAGTCAACACCGAAATCAGATTGATTATATCCTTTGCCACCAAATATGGAGAAGCTCTATACAGTGAGCAAAAACAAGACTGGGAGCTGACTGTGGGTCAGATCATGAGCTCCTTATTGCCAAGTTCAGACTTAAATTGAAGAAAGTGGGGAAAACCATTAGACCATTCAGGTACAACCTAAATCAAATCCCTTATGATCATACAGTGGAAGTTAGAAATAGATTTAAGGGACTAGATCTGATAGACAGAATGCCTGATGAACTCTGGATAGAGGTTCATAACATTGTACAGGAGACAGGGATCAAGATCATCCCCATGGAAAAGAAATGCAAAAAAGCAAAATGGCTGTCTGAGGAGGCCTTACAAATAGCTGTAAAAAGAAGAGAAGCGAAAAGCAAAGGAGAAAAGGAAAAATACAGTGACTTAGCAGCAGCAGCAGCATACCCATTTGAATGCAGAGTTCCAAAGAATAGCAAGAAGAGATAAGAAAGCCTTCCTCAGCAATCAATGCAAAGAAATAGTGGAAAACAATAGAATGGGAATGATTAGAGATCTCTTCAAGAAAATTAGAGATACCAAGGGAACATTTCATGCAAAGATGGGATCGATAAAGGACAGAAATGGTACAGATCTAACAGGAGCAGAAGATATTAAGAAGAGGTGGCAAGAATACACAGAATGATAAAAAAAAAAAAAATCTTTATGACCCAGATAATCATGATGGTGTGATCCCTCAGCTAGTGCCTGACATCTGGAATGTAAAGTCATGTGGGCCTTAGGAAGTATCACTACAAACAAAGCTAGTGGAGGTGATGGAATTCCAGCTGAGCTATTTCAAATCCTAAAAGATGATGCTGTGAAAGTGCTATACTCAATATGTCAGCAAGTTAGGAAAACTCGGCAGTGGCCACAGGACTGGAAAAGGTCAGTTTTCATTCCAATCCCAAAGAAAGGCAATGCCAAAGAATGCTCAAACTGTCACACAGTTGCATTCATCTCACTTGCTAGTAAAGTAATGCTCAAAATACTCAAAATTTGCATAGAAACTAATGAAAATGAAAACACAACAACTCAAAACCTGTGGGACACTTTAAAAGCAGTCCTAAGGGGAAAGTTGATAGCAATACAGGCATACCTCAAGAAACAAGAAAAAAGTCAAATAAATAACCTAACTCTACACTTAAAGCAACTAGAAAAGGAAGAAATGAAGAACCCCAGGGTTAGTAGAAGGAAAGAAATCTTAAAAATTAGGGCAGAAATAAATGCAAAAGAAACAAAAGAGACCATAGCAAAAATCAACAAAACCAAAAGCTGGTTCTTTGAAAGGATAAATAAAATTGACAAACCATTAGCCAGACTCATCAAGAAACAAAGGGAGAAAAATTAAATCAATAAAATTAGAAATGAAACTGGAGAGATCACAACAGACAACACAGAAATACAAAGGATCATAAGAGACTACTATCAACAATTATATGCCAATAAAATGGACAACGTGGAAGAAATGGACAAATTCTTAGAAAAGTACAACTTTCCAAAACTGGACCAGGAAGAAATAGAAAATCTTAACAGACCCATCACAAGCACGGAAATTGAAACTGTAATCAAAAATCTTCCAGCAAACAAAAACCCAGGTCCAGAGACAGCTTCACAGCTGAATTCTACCAAAAATTTAGAGAAGAGCCAACACCTATCCTGCTCAAACTCTTCCAGAAAATTGCAGAGGAAGGTAAACTTCCAAACTCATTCTATGAGGCCACCATCACCCTAATACCAAAACCTGACAAGGATCCCACAAAAAAAGAAAACTACAGGCCAATATCACTGATGAACATAGAGGCAAAAATCCTTAACAAAATTCTAGCAATCAGAATCCAACAACACATTAAAAAGATCATACACCAAGTGGGCTTTATCCCAGGGATGCAAGGATTCTTCAATATCTGCAAATCAATCAACGTTATACACCACATTAACAAATTGAAAAATAAAAACCATATGATTATCTTAGTAGATGCAGAGAAAGCCTTTGACAATATCACTGATGAACATAGAGGCAAAAATCCTTAACAAAATTCTAGCAATCAGAATCCAACAACACATTAAAAAGATCATGACCAAGTGGGCTTTATCCCAGGGATGCAAGGATTCTTCAATATCCTCAAATCAATCAATGTTATACACCACATTAACAAATTGAAAAACAAAAACCATATGATTATCTCAATAGATGCAGAGAAAGCCTTTGACAAAATTCAACATCCATTTATGATAAGAACTCTCCAGAAAGCAGGAATAGAAGGAACATACCTCAACATAATAAAAGCTATATATGACAAACCCACAGCAAACATTATCCTCAATGGTGAAAAATTGAAAGCATTTCCTCTAAAGTCAGGAACAAGACAAGGGTGCCCACTCTCACCACTACTATTCAAACATAGTTTTGGAAGTTTTGGCCACAGCAATCAGAGCAGAAAAAGAAATAAAAGGAATCCAAATTGGAAAAGAAGAAGTAAAACTCTCACTGTTTGCAGATGACATGATCTTCTACATAGAAAACCCTAAAGACTCCACCAGAAAATTATTAGAACTAATCAATGACTATAGTAAAGTTGCAGGATATAAAATCAACACACAGAAATCCCTTGCATTCCTATACACTAATAATGAGAAAATTGAAAGAGAAATTAAGGAAATAATTCCATTCACCATTGCAACGGAAAGAAAAAAAATACTTAGGAATATATCTACCTAAAGAAACTAAAGACCTATATATAGAAAACTATAAAACACTGGTGAAAGAAATCAAAGAGGACACTAATAGATGGAGAAATATACCATGTTCATGGATTGGAAGAATCAATATAGTGAAAATGAGTACACTACCCAAAGCAATTTATAGATTCAATGCAATCCCTATCAAGCTACCAACAGTATTCTTCACAGAGCTAGAACAAATAATTTCACAATTTGTATGGAAATACAAAAAACCTTGAATAGCCAAAGCTATCTTGAGAAAGAAGAATGGAACTGGAGTAATCAACCTACCTGACTTAAGGCTCTATTACAAAGCCACAGTTATCAAGACAGTATGGTACTGACACAAAGACAGAAATATTGATCAATGGAACAAAATAGAAAGCCCAGAGATAAATCCACACACATATGGACACCTTATCTTTGACAAAGGAGGCAAAAATATACAATGGATTAAAGACAATCTCTTTAATAAGTGGCGCTGGGAAAACTGGTCAACCACTTGTAAAACAATGAAACTAGAACACTTTCTAACACCATACACAAAAATAAACTCAAAATGGATTAAAGATCTAAATGTAAGACCAGAAACTATAAAACTCCTAGAGGAGAACATAGGCAAAACACTCTCCGACATACATCACAGCAGGATCCTCTATGACCCACCTCCCAGAATATTGGAAATAAAAGCAAAAATAAACAAATGGGACCTAATTAAACTTAAAAGCTTCTGCACAAGAAAGGAAACTATTAGCAAGGTGAAAAGGCAGCCTTCAGAATGGGAGAAAATAATAGCAAATGAAGCAACGGACAAACAACTAATCTCTAAAATATACAAGCAACTCCTACAGCTCAACTCCAGAAAAATAAATGACCCAATCAAAAAATGGGCCAAAGAACTAAATAGACATTTCTCCAAAGAAGACATACAGATGGCTAACAAACACACGAAAAGATGCTCAACATCACTCATTATCAGAGAAATGCAAATCAAAACCACTATGAGGTACCATTTCACGCCAGTCAGAACAGCTGCAATCCATAAGTCTATAAGCAATAAATGCTGGAGAGGGTGTGGAGAAAAGGGAACTCTCTTACACTATTGGTGGGAATGCAAACTAGTACAGCCAGTATGGAAAACAGTGTGGAGATTCCTTAAAAAACTGGAAATAGAACTGCCTTATGATCCAGCAATCCACTGCTGGGCATACACACTGAGGAAACCAGAAGAGAAAGAGACACATGTACCCCAATGTTCATCACAGCACTGTTTATAATAGCCAGGACATGGAAGCAACCTAGATGTTCATCAGCAGATGAATGGATAAAGAAAGCTGTGGCACATATACACAATGGAGTATTACTCAGCCATTAAAAAGAATACATTTGAATCAGTTCTAATGAGATGGATGAAACTGGAACCTATTATACAGAGAGAAGTAAGCCAGAAAGAAAAATACCAATACAGTATACTAACGCATATATATGGAATTTAGAAAGATAGTAACAATAACCCTGTGTACGAGACAGCAAAAGAGACACTGATGTATAGATCAGTCTTATGGACTCTGTGGGAGAGGGAGAGGGTGGGGAGATTTGGGAGAAAAGCATTGAAACATGTATAATATCATGTATGAAACGAGTCGCCAGTCCAGGTTCGATGCACGATACTGGATGCTTGGGGCTGGTGCAATGGGACGACCCAGAGGGAGGGTATGGGGAGGGAGGAGTGAGGAGGGTTTAGGATGGGGAACACAGGTATGCCTGTGGCAGATTCATTTTGATATTTGGCAAAACTAATACAATATTGTAAAGTTTAAAAATAAAATAAAATTTTAAAAAAAATCAAAATACTCCAAACAAGGCTTCAGCAATATGTGAACCATGAAACTCCAGATGTTCAAGCTGGTTTTAGAAAAGGCAGAGGAACCAGAGATCAAATTGCCAACATCCACTGGATCATCAAAAAAGCTAGGGTTCCATAAAAACATCTATTTCTGCTTTATTGACTATGACAAAGCCTTTGACTGTGTGGATCACAATAAAATGTGGAAATTTTCAAAGAGATGGGCATACCAGACCACCTGACCTGCCTCTTGAGAAACCTGTATGCAGGTCAGCAAGCGAGTTAGAACTGGACATGGAACAACAGACTGGTTCCAAATAGGAAAAGGAGTACGTCAAGCCTGTATATTGTCACCCTGCTTTTTTAACTTATATGCATAGTACATCATGAGAAATGTTGGGCTGGATGAAGTACAAGCTGGAATCAAGATTCGCCGGGAGAAATATCAATAGCCTCAGATATTCAGATAACACCACCCTATGGCAGAAAGTGAAGAAGTAGTAAAGAGCCTCTTGATGAAAGTGAAAGAGGAGAGTGATAAAGTTGGCTTAAAGCTCAACATTCAGAAAACTAAGATCATGGCATCCAGTCCCATCACTTCATGGTAAATAGGTAGGGAAACTGTCAGACTTTATTTTTCTGGGCTCCAAAATCACTGCAGATGGTGACTGCAGCCATGAAATTAAAAGACGCTTACTCCTTGGAAGGAAAGTTGTGACCAACCTAGACAGCATATTAAAAAGCAGAGACATTACTTTGTCATCAAAGGTCCGTCTAATCAAAGCTAGGGTTTTTCCAGTGGTCATGTATGGATGTGAGAGTTGGACTATAAAGAAAGCTGAGCACCAAAGAATTGGTGCTTTTTAACTGTGGTGTTGGAGAAGACTCGAGAGTCCCTTGGACTGCAAGGAGATCCAACCAGTCCATGCTAAAGGATATCAGTCCTGGGTGTTCTTGGAATTCAGTTTTGGATGATGAAAAAGCTATGGAAATGCATAGTGATGATAACTGCAGAACAATGTGAATATATGTAATGCTATTTATTATACATTTGAAAATGGAAAAAATAGGAACTTGGATGTTATATATATTTACCCCAATAACAAAAAGTCTGTGAGAATTGAGAAGAGATTCTTCTTGTAAAGGAAGTGGTATTAAATCATTTTAATAATGTAATACATGAGGAAGAAAAAATGTTCAAAGAAAATTTTATTATTACACCTTAATGGTTGATTATACTATGATTCCTCTTGATTGTAACTCATATTTCACTATTAAACACCTGTAATTCATATTTCACTGTTAAAGATTATTTAAGATAATCTTTACTGAATGCTTTCCATATACTTGGAAAAAATCTACACTCAAAATTCTTTTCTGACACAATTTATATATATAAGGTATGTAAGACTGTTTTCTTACCAGCACTCAAATGGCTAGATAACCATTTTGCAGGAAAATTTGCTGAGGTTTGAACTTCCTCAGTTTTACCCTGTTGTAAAATTTTATTTCAGGTACAGACAACTTAATCTGTGATTACTAAAAAGCAAAACTTCCTCCATTAATCAAATTATCTTTTAAATTATAAAATGTAACCAATTATTTCATGAAATGCATTGACTTAAATAGTGTTTAGGATTATGAATTAAATTTCACCTATGAGCCCAAATCCATTAACTCAGCTTAAAAGAAATTCAACACTAGGTTTTTAATTGCTGATATCCTACTGAAATTGGTATTTAATAAAGAGAAACATTTTCTAAACACTAAAGAGCTTTGAGATATGAAATGAAATAGTCTATGTCTTAAAAATAAACCTAATCTTAAAAGGAAGAAAAATTAATAGAGTCATGTTCAAAAGCCTTAAACAGGTCTATGAGAATGAAATAAGACCGCTTGGATCTCTCATTATGAAGTAGTATAACATTTTGCACATAGATTCAAGGATTGAAAAGAAAGCCTGGCACCAGTAAAACATCATATTATACACAGAATATAATGTGCAGAATATACATTTTTTAGTATTCAGCAATGATCAGAGCAATCTTATCTCAATTGACACCAAGAACAAGTGAACAAGAAGTGGGCAAGGATACCAAGTTTCAGGTCTACAAACTAGAAAGAACTAAACACAAATTTTTCCCCTTATATCTCAAGCAAAGAAAGAGTTTGGCCCAGAGAGTTGAGGCTGTATTATGTGAGCATGGCTCTTTAATTTCCAAAGGAGATAGAGCATATAGAAATATGACCCAAGGATACATTTTTTACTGAATAATTATGCACACATAAGATACATTTCTATATGCACTAATATATACACTCAGTGTCTCTGTGCATTCATTATAGATGATGCAAGTGCTATATGAGTAATAAAGAACAATCTTCCATGACAGAAAAATACTCTTCTTGTTAATTTTTCCTGGTATCAAAAATGCCACAGATGTTTTCCTGTAATTCTCAACAAATTATTTTCATCAAGCAAGAATGGTAAATTAAAATGTATATATTTGTCAGCTAGTGAATATCAGAGAAAAAATGATAATAATGTAAGCTAATTTACTGAGTACTTATTATGTGCTAATAATGTATTTTGTTGTTTCAAAACACAACATCATAAGCATGGCACTTTATTGACCCTATTACATTTATAGGGAAACAGAAGTTCAAAGATATCACAATGCTTGCTCACAGTCACATGGTCAACAGAATCATTTTCAAATTCCAGCTTTCTACAACTCCAGACCCTTTGGATGGATCACTATACAAAATATCTTCCAATACTGCCTCACCACTGATTAACAGCAATAGACTTATAGGAACAGATATTAGGAGAAGGTAAAATAGAAGAGAAAGGGATGAAACTAATTACAAGTGAGAAAAATGGTTATAGAGGAGTGTCTAGCAAGCACAGTTTTTAAAATACTATTTTAACACTATTTCACAAACAGTGTGTCTTCTTTTGAAATAGAAATGTGCTCAGAAGTCACATGCAAAGTACCCCTTCTAATTGTTGAATATATTCTTAAATTTCCCTGCCATATCATCACCAGAGTGTTTTTATATTTCCATAATCTGAGAACTGTATTTTCAGATCAAAGAACTTTTTTGCAATGATAATATTTTCTTTTGTGGTTTGGCATGATTCAGATTCGTGTGCTATTGTAACTTGCATATATTTCTGGAATGATTCCCTAATTAGATTATAACACTTCCTGAAGACAAGGCAAATGTCTTATGTTCAAGATAGAGTTGACCCTTGAACAACATGGGTTTGAGCTGCATGGGTCCATTTATCCTTGAATTTATTCAGTAATATGTGTTACAGTACCACACGATTTGCAGTTGATTGAATTCATGGGTCCAGTACCGCAGATTTGGAGGAAATCCTTATATGGAGGGCAGACAATAAGTTATACTCAACTGTGTAGAGGGTGAGCACTCCTAATCTCCATGTTATTTGAAGGCTGACTTATTTCCCAGTGAACCAAATACTTTACACACATTAAGTACCACATAAATATTTGAGATTCTGAACAAAATAATAGAACAGATGGAAATAAAGTTACAAGAGCCCAAGAATTCTTTTCAAATATGAGTGTGCACATTGAAGATATGTTTACCATTGTACACACTCAAAGCAACTTGGATGAAAAGATTTAAAAGATATTAATACAACTAATTTGGTCCCATCACTTCGTGGGAAATAGATGGGGAAACAGTGGAAACAGTGGCAGACTTTATTTTTGGAGGCTCCAAAATCCCGGCAGATGGTGATTGCAGCCATAAAATTAAAAGATGCTTACTCCTTGGAAGGAAAGTTATGACCAACCTAGATAGCATATTGAAAAGCAGAGATATTACTTTGCCAACAAAGGTCCGTCTAGTCAAAGCTATGGTTTTTCCATTGGTCATGTATGGATATGAGAGTTGGGCTGTGAAGAAAGCTGAGCGCCGAAGTTGATGCTTTTGAACTGTGGTGTTGGAGAAGACTCTTGAGAGTCCCTTGGACTACAAGGAGATCCAACCAGTCCATCCTAAAGGAGATCAGTCCTGGGTATTCTTTGGAAGGACTGATGCTAAAGCTGAAACTCCAATACTTTGGCCACCTCATGTGAAGAGTTGACTCATTGGAAAAGACCCTGATGCTGGGAGGGACTGGGGGCAGGAGGAGAAGGGGATGACAGAGGATAAGATGGCTGGATGGCATCACCGACTTGATGGATGTGAGTCTGAATGAACTCCGAGAGTTGGTGATGGACAGGGAGGCCCGGCTTGCTGTGATTCGTGGGGTCACAAGGAGTTGGACATGACTGAGCGACTGAATTGAACTGAACTGAATACAACTAATTAATTTTGGGCTCCAAAGTCATTGTGGATGGTGACTGCAGCCATGAAATTAAAGGATGCTTGCTCCTTGGAAGAATAGCTATGACAAACTTAGACAGCAAATAAAAAAAAAAGAGACATCAAATATAAAATTAAAAAATAAATAAATAAATAAAAACAGAGACATCACTTTGCCAACAAAGTCCAGATAGTCAAAGCTATGGCTTTTCCAGTCGTCATGTATGGATGTGAGAGTTGGACCATAAAAAAGGTTGCGTGCCGAAGAATTGATGCTTTTGAACCGTGGTGCAGGAGAAGACTTTTGAGAGTCCCTTGGACAGCAAGGAGATCAGACAAACCAGTCCTAATAGAAATCAACACTGAATATTCATCAGAAGGACTGGTGCTGAAGCTAAAGCTCTAGTACTTTGACCATCTGATGTGAAGAGCTGACTTACTGGAAAAGACCCTGACACTGGGGAAGATTGAGGGCAAGAGGAGAAAGGGTCGACTGAGGATGAGATGGTGGGATGGCATCACTGATTCAGTGGGAATGAGTCTGCGTGAACTCCAAGAGATAGGGAAGGACAGGGAAGTCTGGCATGCTGCCGTTCATGCAGTCACAATGAGTAGGACACAACTTAGTGACTGAACAACAACAACACAACTGTTCAGCTTCCCAGGTGGCACAGTGGTAAAGAAACTACCTGCCAGTACAGGAGATGTGGGGTCATTCCCTCTGTCTAGAAGATCCCTTGGAGTAGGAAATGCAAACCTGCTTCTGGATTGTTGTCTGGAAAATTTCATAGGCAGAGGAGCCTGGTGAGCTACAGTCTAGTGGGGCACAAAGAGTCAGACACACACACACGCACACAATACAACTAAGCAAATTTAGGATAAGGAGAGGAAAGAATAAACTTGTTAAATAACTTGTTCTTAATCATCTTGAGTATTTGAAGGAGGTATTGCCAAGCTTGAGAGTTTCTTAATGCATTATATAAATCAAATGACTAGGCCAAGGAGAAATTGCAAATTCAGATATTAACACATTTTATACTTATGCCTTTAACTTATTCCTATATACTTATCAAACTTTTTTGAGTATATGGGGCCTTCTTCTGTGAATAAGTAAGAAATTTTTAAGAGAGATCTTATTGTATTTCTAAGGATAGGCTAAGTTATGCTACAGTAACAATCAGGTCCAAATCTCAAACATTTATTTCTCCTTAGTGCTACAAATTCAGAGTTAAAGGTATTTGGCTCACCACGGCTACCCAAGGACCAAGAATGATAGAGGTTAGCTGCTGTCAATGACTTGACAGTCATGTTCCAAAGAGAAGAAAGCAACAGCATTTAAATATTTGTCCCCAAGGGGATATTTCACTCTATTCACAGTGTATTGTACTATGCTGCACTCAGTCGCTCAATTGTGTTTGACTCTTTGTGACCCCATGGACTGTAGACCCCGAGGCTCCTCTCCCCATGGGACTCTCAGGCAAGAATACTGGAGTGAGTCACCATTTCCTACTCCAGGGAACCTTCCCCACCCAGGGATCAAATTCACATCTCTTGTGTCTTCTGCGTTGATAGGTGAATTCTTTGCTACTAGTGCCACCTAGTCATAATGTATTGGCCAGAACTAATCTCAAAGCCCTATTTACTTACAAAAGGTTTAATAAACACAAACCTACATACTGGACATATTTGGCAAACAACCACATTATAGTCAGAGCACACTGAATTCAAAGTATGAGACATTTTATCAACTTTTTATATACATTCCTTTTCAAAGGCATATATATTTTACAGATAAAGTATACGTATCTAAGTAGTTTACTTGTCCATGGCCACTTATTTTATTGGTGTAGAAGATGAAAACTAAATCTAGATTTATCAGGATTTTCAAATTCCCATGCTGCATATTATAACAAACCATGTCCCATTTACTTTGTGTATGAAAATATAGTATTTGAATAAAAGGGAATTTCTGTGGGTCAGACAGCTCCACTCAAAGAGCTTATTCAGTGTAGAAACATCATCTTGTATGACTCCAATATAGATCACCTGGTATGTTAAAGCTAGTCTTTGAGTTCTTGCAATAGGAATCCAGCATATTTGCATTTAACTTGTAAAATATGTCCCTTCCAGGGTTTTGGCACTTGTAACAACTTTTCTAACTAAACTAACTCCCTGAAAATAAATAGTAGACTTCTTGACATTTTAAAATTGATTGCTTTTTCACCCTGGTTGTTAGGGTTTCTTTTAACTTGTAGGGGTAGATTGTTTGCCAATACTACACAATACAATGAACTCCTTGATCACTAAGAGTTACTATTGGGACTTTCCAGTGTGGTATGTTTTCTCATCACTGATTGGTTTATGCTTCACTATTGTTACCCAGATTCTCAATGTTGTTTCTAAATTTCCACATTGGATATGACATTCAAAAATACAGTTCCTCTGAAACGACTGTGCATCCTGAAACTCACAAATAATTTAAAAGCAGTATCCTTTACAATTTATTGAACATGCGTGCATTCCATATATAATTTTTTCTGAGCAAAGTATTTCAAAGTTTGAGGCATTTACATTTTTTTTCCCCTCTAAAGTGCTATCTGAGTGATAGGAATTTTATTTCCTGACTCAAGCTGTTTCGTAGGTTGAACAAATACAAGTCTCCAAACATAATGTAGACAAAATATTGACATAAAAAAGAATAATGAATCTACATGTTCTATCTTCATTTAACAAGCACCCCCGAAAGCCTGTAAAATTGTTTGGTGTTTTCACCCATTTTCATTTGGGCTCACATGCACTGCAAAGTCAGTCAGAGGCTCAGTCAAATATCTATTCTCCACAATTTTTTCCCCAGGATATAGATTTTCTCCCTCTCTTTGATAAACAGCCTTCAGACATAGGCTCAGAGAGTAAGATAAATGAAAGAAAAGTGAAGTTCTAGACAATCTTATACAAGTAGCTCAAAATGCTTACAGATTCTGCCTTTGCTCTAAGCCTAACCTAGGTCAGTAATTACAGTAAACCAATCCTTTCATATATATTTTGAAGAAAGAAGTGAAATAAGATTACTGGTCTTTCAGTGAGCACATATTTCACCCCAGAGGGCTTCAAGTTACTCTGTAGCATGACTCTGTGTGTGTGTATGCTCAGACTTCACAAAATTTAGTGAAAGTGATTAAAGGAAAGAAGGATTATTCCCAATATGTTGAATGAGGGAGCAGTCAATAAACCAAGCACCTCCCTATTCATACTGTTTACATTAACCAATTTAATCTACACAAATCTGGCATGAATGACACTTGTGATTTGCATATTTCATTTAAAGACACAGCCATATAATTAAAGTGAATAGTCCAGAGATACACAGAAAGCAAATGGCAGAGGGACAGTGTGAACCTACAATTCCAGTCATATCTTCTTTTAAAATACACTGTTTCATAAAACAATTATGATCACCCACTAGGGCCACATTTGCATACACATCCATTTCCTTCTGTGACATCTGTCTAAAGAAATTTCAGAAGCACAATGTAGCCTTCTTTGACTTATAAAAAATATTTACCTCAGGAAAATTTAGACTTTCAGCTAAAAAAAAAAAGGAAAATATTTTTCTACGTTGAGCTTTGTTGGAATTAACTTACATAGACTCTAGTGTGTAGGTGTAATTAGAAAGATAGCTTCCACTGTACATCTGTAATGTCAGGCACCTTCTAGATTTCCCTAAGTGACCAATATGAAGTCTGGGAACCTCTTGCAGGCAGCTTAGGGGCTCAGGCACCATGCAGGAACTTATCATGTAGCTGAACTGCTAGTCTGCCTCACAGTGGAACAAAGAGGTATAACACTTAGACAAGGTCTCCAAGCCTCTCTGGCAGATCTAATAACATATTTTAGTGAAAAGAAGTGAAGCAAAAGTGTTAGTCACTCGGTCATGTCTAACTCTTTGTGACCCCATGGACTGTAGCCAGCCAGGCTCCTCTGTCCACGGAATTCTCCAGGCAAGAATACTGGAATGTGTAGCCGTTCCTTCCTCCAAGGGATCTTCCTGACCAAGGGCTGGAACCCAGGTCTGGTCTCCTGCATTGCAGGTAGATTCTTGACTGTCTGAGCCACCTGAGAAAAGATCCCATAAATAGAATTGACTGAAGACTGAGGGTGTGTGAAGGAAATGAATTAGGATTTCAGTAGCCTTACTGGGGGCTTCACAGAGGTTGTGGTGAGATTCTTAAAGATGATTCGGTCATCTGAGAAAGCAATTAACTAATATGAAGACAAATAAACATTTTATAGCAGTGGATAGAGCAAGAATCTGGGGAGTAATAGAGAAAAGAGTAACAGTAAAATGTACTTTAAACAGCAAAATATTAAGAAAAAAATAAAGCCTTTTCTTTTCCATACAATTAAAATAGTTGCATGTAAAAAATTCACAAATATTGTGATTAATGTTTCTGTGTTAATTTCTTAATTAGGCGCTTGAGTTAAAGGAAAAAAAAAAAGTCAGGAAGTAGGTTATAGGTCTGACACGTTGTGGACAGTTGGCTTTATTCTTCAGAATACTTTGGAATTTATGAGTATTATGGAATATAAGAGAAATGAGTAGCAGTCTCAGGATCCTGAGCCCCAGTATAGTAAAGATTTCCTTCTAAAAGGGGGGTGGTGGTGGGGGAACCTCTTCATGTGAAATCTACAGGCTGGGCCTTCCAGGAACCTGTGTCTCAACAGAGCTCAAGCAGAAGACGTGCTGGCTGTGTGCTTATTAAATGCCAAGAGGTGCTAAAAAGAGTTTGGCTGTGAGTCCAGGTGCCAAGGATGATTGGAAGTTTGATTTTTCCTTCGCTGGAGCCAGCATGGCCAAAGAAGAGGCTCACATTTGATTGAATTTTGTGGAATAGTAAATGGAGCACAGTATTTTATCTATTTCTTCTTTAATGCTTTCACTATGTGTTTATGTGAATTCTAGCAAAGACCTAGAGCAATAAAGCTAATGCTTAATCCTTTCTAGCAAAGATTAATTCTTTTAATAATTCAAGTTGGTTTATCAAATTCACTGAGGGAATTTTTACTAAGCAAGTAGAAGAATAATTCAGATCTGCCTAGTGTGTCTTATTTTGGTAAGCATATGTTATTTCCCCCATCTCTGTATTTTAATTTAGTGATTACTTTTGAAATTAAATAAATTTATTGATGATACTTAATCTTCCTCTAAGGTTAAGACTTTTGGTAGTATCTCATATTCACTTTAAATAGACGAACATAAAATCTGTTGCCCATGCTAGACATTTTGCTAGACATGCTAGACACTTTGCTAGACATGCTAGACACTTTCAAAAATGAAAGTACATATAATTATTAATAATTATATATATATATATATATATATATATATTTACACTTGAAAAACAGATACCAACTGGAATGGTTCAAGCAATCTAGGACATAAAGTTACCTTAGTTTTAAGCATTAATCCAGACAGGTATTACGAAAGGTGACTATAAACAATTCTATGACTTCACTATAAAGCTAGTTTTCAATCATAGACTTTTTCTTATTTATAGGTTTATGAAGAGACATGATTCCAAAAATGCATCTTAACATGAAAGGCTTAAATACCCAGTCTAAAACTGCCATGAGAGAAAAATAAAAGGAATTTTTTTTTTTCCTGTAATTATAGGCATTAATCCGGGAAAGTGTGCAGCATGTGTATATTAATGCATTTGCTAATTTCTCTAAGATAATTTCTGAGACATTAGAAAGAGTAAATTAAAGACAGCTTTCTTAGATAAAGGGTGCAAAGGGATGCAGTTATATTGCTACTCTTGGTGGATGAAAATATCTGAAAATGGGAAATTTGATCAAGATCATTAGTGAGAGTTAATACTGAGCAATAAACCACAGTGTGAAAATACTGTTATGAGAGGCTATAGAACTGTATGACTTTGGGAAATTTACTTAAAATCTCAGTACATCAGTTTTCTTGTCTATGAAATAGATATAATAATAGTATTTCCATTATAAGGTTGTTGTGAGGATTAAATTATACATGTCTAACATATAAAAAGGGATGATACACAGTAGACAGTATAATGTGTAGCTATTGATTTTATTTGCTGTTGTCATTTAGTCTTTCAGTCATGTCCCACTCTATTGTGACCCCTCTGTATAGCACACCAGGCTCTTGTGTACAAGAGATTTCCCAGGCAAGGATACTGGAATGGGTTGCCATTTCCTTCTTCAGGAGATATGCCCAACCCAGGGAATGAACCCATGTCTCCTGCATTGACAGGTGGGTTCTTTACCACTGAGCCACCTGGGAAACCCACTGACTTTAATTAGGTTCCCTAAAATAATAAAACTCTGATCATATTTTATAATCGTTTATCATGATATGCAGTAACTTTCTGTTCCACCTCCTTTTGCTTGTCTCATGTAACATAACACAGTAACCATTGACAAACATGTCTTTATGTGTATTACTGCTGTAAAGAAAATCATTTTGTGTTGTACCACAGATTCAATCATTCTGACAACAGCTAAGTAGGGAAAAATTTGCATAAGAACACATGTATACCTATGGCTATTCATGTTGGTATATGGCAGAAACCGATAACGTTGTAAAGCAAGGACCCTCTAATTAAAAATAAATTAACTAAAACAAAACAAAAGAAACCTATGTAACAATTAATTTGTGCAACAGTTAGTTACTGAGTATGTCCTCTGTACCAGGGTCAGAATATACAGGGAATGTTCTATTCAAAGCCACTGTCTTCTTATACTTTCTATAGATTGCAGAAGGAAAAGTTAGACAAATAAACACCTTTATAATAGATGTGGTATGTAAGTGCTCTGGAGGCAAGAGAAAATAGATTAAGTGGTACAAGAAGAGGCAGAGGTGGGAGGAAACAGCACGGTGATAAGGTGACATTCAAGAAGAAACTTGACAGTCACAGGGGGAAACCAACTGCTGTTATACTGGGAAAGCATTCTAAGAAGAGAAGCATGTACATAGCACCTCAGGCCTGAGGGTGCTGACAAGATTCTAGGGAGAAGGGGACACTGCATTAGACTGAACAAATGACAGCGGGGAATGGAGATAGAAGACCAGGTCTGAGAGCAGGCCAGATCATGAGTCACCTTGAAGTCCATAGTAAGAACTTTAGCTTTCAACCTGAGTAAGACGAAGGAGCAGTTGGAGAGTTTTAAGCAAAGACCGTGTGAAACTGGAATACAGTGTGCTTAGATTTTGCTTTTAACATGGTGATCAAGAGACACAGGGAAATGAATTCTGAGCTCCTTGAAACACTGGCCCACAACCATCAATGTGCGATTTCATCCTCCAGCTCTCCAGGCTCTCGAACCTGTTTTCTAGGGTCCTAGATCCTGCCTTTAAGGGAAGATGAAAGATGAATAAGAAAGTGGGAGAAAAGAAGAGAGAGAGAAGAGCAAGAAGAGATACTTTCTATACAAATACGTCTCATTATAACTTATCAGACAGTTACAACTGTCTGAAAGGAGCAACTGAAGCAGAGGTTGTGCTGCTTCTAAGGAGGACAGCAGCCACACTCTGACCACATTCTGAACTTCCTAGCTTTTCCATGTAGTTGCTTCATGACCCTAGCAGAATAACATGATTTTTGTCTCAGTTTCCTCATCCTTAAAATGTGGTAAATCTTCATCCCAGGCTGGCTGTGAAATGTAAGTGTCTGACATACAATATGCAAGGGTCAGTATATTTTGCTATTGTTTTTTACAACAACATGAGATTTGTAATAAGGTAGTATTGGTTGCAAGATGGTACTTATGAAAATATCTTTTTTATAAGTTAAAATGCACCATTAAGGTGTACAATAAGCCTAAATAAGAGACTACACTAAATGTTCTAATTAATTTTTAAATCCATCTAATTTCATATTTGTTAAAATGTTATTGATACAAGGAGAAATGTCATCTTTAAAATGATAGGAAAATGATTATCAAAAATGGAATAAAAAAAAGAAAAAGGTAGTATTTGGTTAATACTTAAAACATAAGATCCAATAGGTAAGACTATTTCTGCCATCAAACTACCTTAAATTACAAATCGCAAATTATGTATGCCTGTGCCAAAATACAACTGCTTCAGCAAGTAGTGAATTTGCATATACAATAATTTTAATCAAAGGCACCTAGTTGATTGCACAATTATCTGTTTTGCATACACAAAATTTGAATTCTGTACATGTGAATCCTCGTTTGTACATGCACCTAATTATTTTGTTGGTGCAACTTAGAAATCCTGCTTAATATATTAGGGTGTTAGTTATCTTCCATTTATAGCAAGATGGATTCAGTTTTTATTGACTAGTATGACAGAACTCCTTGAAGAATACGGGAATGGATCCTGGTTCCACTCCTGACAGAGGGGAATGCTACTATACTTGCATTTTGAGCCAAGAAAAAAATTTTAAAAAACATGTTTTTCTACACACACTTTCGCTTTTTGCCTTCTTATTTAGAAGTTATTTCAAAATTTAAAGAAGACTTCAGTTCACAGGGAGAAGCCTTGAGTGGTGATCATAATGAGTTCACTCAATTTTCCACATTGTTAGTCTCTAAATGACAGGAGTGGGCTGTTGATCCAACTACTCTTAGGCATTAGAGAAAATTTAGAGCTGGTAAAAAGTACCAAATTTATAGTCCTGTAGACAGAAGCTCTCTATGGAGCTTCTAAACAACAAGAACAAAATAGCTTGAAAGCAGTGAGGCAAAACTCTCTATATTATTATGGATTTGCCGGACAATCAAGATTCTAGTAAGGCCCTAAGTGAGGGTGATGTGATACATCACAGGCTGGGAAAACTGATGACCATAATAATAAAGTTCTAGATAAGCAGGAAGCCTATTTTCCAACTAATTTATTCTGAAGTCCATTAGGGCACAAGCCTGTTCAAAATCCAAAATTATTCACAAACTCATATTAAGAGGTTGCTCTATATTACAGATGGGTCATTGTTAATAGCAGGTGTCTTCTGCCATTTGAATCTTTCAGATGCAGGTCTTTTCCACATGCTTTTGGGATCAGCCTTGAGAATCCAACTAAGATCCAATTTAGTAACCTAAATAGACATTAAACATCATCACTGTTTCTCCGACTATTTACCCAAATGCAGATAGGTACTTGTAACAAGCAGATTCTACATTAGAGCAAGAGTAGAAATCCAGTGTGGGAATTTTCATGATTTTGCCAACTACATATTGATTCATCTTGGTAGTCAGACTACAGAGAAATCCTTTCAAGTGTTCAGAATTCTTGAACTTTGAACCTTGTCATCCAGTTCAATATTGAATGGTGTATATATAATAAATTTCCTCTCAAATACATAAACGTATTCATTACTGTTGGTTTAAACTCAGATCAAGTCTATCTATAGTGACTCTTCAATAATACTATATGGTCTGTTTCCTTCCAATGTTCACTTTCATAATCTCCTGGAAGGAAACATGCTGTAGTAGTTAAAACACAGGGGGTCTGAGAGTCAGCCATGTCTGGTATGGGAGACTGAACCATGCCTCTAGGAATTTGTGTGCTGGTTTTATTCCTTCCCACACTGACTTTGAGTTTGGACTTTATTTTGACCAGTGAGGCATTAGCGAGCATGCTGCACAGTGAGGCACTTGCCACGGGGCCTGTGCCCTGGAGCAATCCCTGGAACTGAACTGCGTGATGTGAAAGTTTAAGCTATTCTCTCCACACTGTGGAGAGCTGTGAAGAATGACTCATCATGTAGGAAGAGGGGACACATGAAGAACTGAGACCACCAGTTAAGCTTCTACTTGAATGTAGACATGTAAGTGGCCCCAGCCAACTTCAGGTGGAGCAGAATAATTGCCCAGTAAACCTACAGAATCATGATGACTATCAAGTGGTTATTTTAAGGCATTGAGATTTAGGGTAGTTTGTTACACAAAAATAGATAATTGATATATCTTGGATCAAACTCAGGTTCCATTACTTGTCTAGCCATGCAAATTTGGCTAGTTGTTTAAGCTTTCTAATTCTTACATCTTTCAGCTCTATGTTACAGGTAATAATTGCAGTACTTCATAGGACTGTGCAATAGAACAAAGTAATAAATATAAATAATTTAGTACAATACCTGAGCCATTATAAGTGCTTAGTGAAAGTTGCTCTGTCACATCCGATTCTTTGCGACCCCATGGACTATATAGTCCGTGGAATTCTCTAGGCCAGAATACTGGAGTGAGTAGCCTTTCCCTTCTCCAGGGGATTTTCCTAACTCAGGGATCGAACCCAAGTCTCCCGCATGGCAGGCAGATTCTTTACCAGTTGAGTCACAAGGGAAGCCCAATGAACAATAATTTTTATCATCAGTTTCATCACCTCAACCATCATCACCATTACAACAATCATCACCACTAACACCAACACCCGTATGAACGCTGCCAGAAACACTTTCCTGATATCTAATCCTTTCATGATGCCCTTTGTGTCTCTGGTCTATAATGAAAATCAATCCTTTTTAACTGATACATTTTTAATGCCTCATATACAGGCAAAACTTCTTTCCTTAAGGTCAATGATAATGTAATGAAAATAACTCATTTAGGTAGCCTTTCACATTATTTTATTAGTTTACTAAAGAGATTTGGCAAAATCACTAAAAGTAAATTTAATAGTCCTATTTGAATTTTTGTCTTATTGTCATGAATATTAAGTCTTTAAAAAAAATTCTGGCTATTCTAAAAAAAAAAGAAAAAAGAACCTGTGTCTCCCATGAAAAAGGAATTTTCACAAAAGAATAGATTTTGTTGTGTACTTTGTATATAAGGACATAAAATAAAATATTAACCTGAGAGAGGAATATTTATACCTATTGAATGAAGGCCAGGAAAGAATGTAGTGTGTGGTCTAAAACAGTGGCTCCCAAGCTCTATTCCTGATTAGAAACATGTGGGATGACTAATAAAATTCAGATTCCTGCGCACTTCAGTCTTCTCTCAATCCTCTGTTTATAACAATTGTACCAAAGGATAATATTTTCATAGTCAGGTGAGGAAAGCATTAAAATCAGATTAATTTTAAAAATGAAAATTCAGATACCCTATGATTTGATTACATTCTTTGGAGTACAGGGATTTTTCTATTGCTCTTCAAATCCAATCAGGTGGGGAGTTGAATATTCTACCCAGGGCCCACCACGTACAATTTCAATGTCTCTTCTCTTCTTTCTACTTCTTCCTTCTCTCCCCTCATACTTAGACAGAAGGTAAGTACTCCTAAGTGATACTGATTCTCCTGAAATATGAGGGAAAACTTATGGGGTTGGTAGGCCTTTGCTGGTATTCCCTGGTGGCTCAGTGGTAAGGAATCCTTGGAAGATTCAATGCAGGAAATGTGGGTTTGATCCCTGGGTAGGGAAGATCCCATGGAGAAGGAAAAGGCAACCTATGCCAGTATTCTTGCCCGGGAAATCCCACAGACAGAGAGGCCTGGTGGGCTACAGTCCATGGGGTTGCAAAGCGGTTATTGTTAGTCAACTCAGCTACTAAACAACAACAAAAACAACAGGCCCTTCCTACTCAAAGTGTGGTTCATGGAGCAGTAACATCTACAGCATGTTAAAAATGCAAATTTCAAGCCCTGATAACAGAGTAGTGGTTCTCCATTCCAGTCCCCCATAGAATCACTAGGAAGCCAGAGCATTAACTTTTGGATGCCAGGCACCATCCAAGAGACTCTGAGAGGGCCCAGTAGGTAACTTTTTTTTTTTTTCCCTTAAATTCTTTGGTGGTTATAACATGTAGTTTGGGTGGAGACACACTCATCTCAAGGAAGGAGAGCATGAAATTGCAGACTGATTTCACTACTTCTCCTTCCATGGCCTTCTCTAGGCTCTTAGGGAAATCCTGGTTCTGGAAATTCCTTTAGATTTTTTTACACCACTGGACAAGGAACTCTTGGCTTATTACTCAGGGTTTCTTGACCCATCCTACCTAGTCTGATTTCTATCCTGCCTTCTTGATAATCTCCTTGGAATCTGAATAAACTTCAGTTCAGTTCAGTCACTCAGTCGTGTCTGACTCTTTGCGACCCCATGAATTGCAGCACGCCAGGCCTCCCTGTCCATCACCAACTCCTGGAGTTCACTCAGACTCACGTCCATCGAGTCAGTGATGCCATCCAGCCATCTCATCCTCTGTCGTCCCCTTCTCCTCCTGCCCCCAATCCCTCCGAGCATCAGAGTCTTTTCCAATGAGTCAACTCTTCCCATGAGGTGGCCAAAGTACTAGAGTTTCAGCTTTAGTATCATTCCTTCCAAAGAAATCCCAGGGCTGATCTCGTTCAGAATGGACTGGTTGGATCTCCTTGCAGTCCAAGGGACTCTCAAGAGTCTTCTCCAACACCACAGTTCAAAAGCATCAATTCTTCGGCGCTCAGCCTTCTTCACAGTCCAACTCTCACATCCATACATGACCACAGGAAAAACCATGGCCTTGACTAGACGGACCTTTGTTGGCAAAGTAATATCTTTGCTTTTGAATATGCTATCTAGGTTGGTCCAAGGAGTAAGCGTCTTTTAATTTCATGGCTGCAGTCACCATCTGCAGTGATTTTGGAGCCCAAAAAATAAAGTCTGACACTGTTTCCACTGCTTCCCCATCTATTTCCCATGGAGTGATGCATAACTTTCATAGTATCAATAGGACACAGTACTATGCTTTCAATATAAAAGTCGAGTCCTTTTAAGCACTGCAATGATGGTAATGCTTACTTACATTATGGTTAGGACTCCAACCCCCACAGCCATTGTTGCTTTTTATAATTTTACTGTTGCAGGATGATGATATGATTATCTCTGAATATACTTCAATATTTTTAAAAATGCCTTTTTTGGGTAAAATCTTACATCTCATGCACTTGAAAACTATTCAACTCAAACAAATTGACTTTCTTTAATCCTTCACAGTTTACTGTGGATTAACCAGTGAGAGAGGGAAAATAGACCTTGGGAGCAAGCAAGATCCAGTCTTCTTTGTGTGTGACTGAACTAAAAACTGGTATTTTCCTCCTGTAATCTTAAAATTAATCTTTAAACAGTGAAGTAAGAGCACTAATAAATCCAAATCAAATACTTGAAAAGCAATGTTTTGACTGAAATTCTTGAATAGGGAGTAAACAAAGAGAATTCTTTGTAAAATTGTTGCTAGTTCTTGAACTGGCAGCTTTAGCATTACCTGGGAACACAGAAATGCAAATTTTTGAGTTTTAGTGTAGATCTACCTGATTAGAATCTACATTTTAACAACATAGCCCAAGTGGTTCCTAGGCACATCCAAGTTTGAGAGACATTGATATATCATACAGTAGCACTCACAAATTTTTTCCTCCAATATTTGTTCTTCCCTAAATCCCACAGCATCCCATACAGTTGCCCATTCCTCTTTTTTATCCAAAATATTTGTAAACTTTTCTTGCAACTCCAAACTTCTTATTATCCCCCTCCCAATCACTTGGTTCTTTGACTAAGTCTTAATTTACCAAGAAGTTGAATCTATGGGTAGGGGCAGGATGTGATACAAAGGTTCTGTTTTATTATTATTTTTTCTTTATTGCAAGAAGGGAAAAAAAAAATAGTGAAACTTCTCCATCAACTCTAAACTAATAAACTCTCAAAGAAGTCAAATAGGTAATGACCTGATGCAAAATCTTCTTATAAGTCTGACAATGCAAAGAGTCCATGAAAATACCAGCTCCTCAGTATTGCAAAAACACACAAACATGTTGAGTTTGTTCTTCCAAGATAGAAATAAAAGGGTACCAATTTCTCAGAGATGAATTAGATTGATGCAAACCACACCCACTCATCTTAGTGTTCAATGAACAATCATAATAATCCAAGGCAATTATGGAAGTTAAGATATTAATTCTTTTTCAGTATTTACATCTTTTAAGAATAGTAGCAAAAACAAAAATACTTATCTGTGCAGTAATGATTGAGTGCTTCATTTTCAATAGAAACACTATAGTATTCGTTCTAAAGATTTAGACACTAACAGGCTACTTACTACTTTTCTAATTTGAGAGATTTTGAATAAGAGTATGAATAAGTGAAGCATCTATGAAAACAAACCTCTCCATTGACATAATGCAATTGAAAACTAAATTCTTTGTTTTCATTGGAAAAGAACAGAAGAAACAAAACATCTTAAAAAATCTAATATATTGCAGAGAACTCTAACTTTTCTTTCTTGAGAGCACACCACTGTAGCCTACATTTTATTATTACTACTATTTTGCACAAATTTTGTACCATGTTTCCTTCTGCCACATATAGCATTACTCAGGAGAAATCCCCACAAGGAGCCACAGTGCATTTGTAACAAAGAAAAATTCTGCTTTCCAATACAATGATTCAACTAAAACAAAGTTGGATTTAATCAGCTATGAAACTGGAAAAATGAGAATCAGCCTGCATATTATGACTAAGTTCATTAACACCTCCATGAATTACAGGGCGGGGGGGGGGGGGAGAAACATCTGGTTCTTCTTATCAAATTTCTATATAATTTTAACTTCCTCTTAAAAATTATGTCTTTAAAATACATTGCACTGTCTTTGATAGCATGAATATTAGCATGTTTTCTCAGGATCATCCTGGGCAAACAGATGGCAAAAGTGAAATGGAAAACATTTGGAAAATAGTAGCCTTTCCTAGGCTCCTGGTATAAGTGTACAAGAGGTTCTTTGAGTTCTAATTTTGGTTCCAATCAGAAGAAAATAGGGAAGGGTTATATCCCTGGAAAAAACAATGTAGCCTACTCCAGAACATGCCTTTCAGTCCATTTAAGTGCTCACATTTTTGTAGGTTTTATATGGACATAAATCATTTTGAATCTTAGAATGAAAAACATTCACTATAGATTTGAAAAGAGAAAAACCAACTTACCACAGCAGTTTAGTTAATTCATAGGCACCATCATCTGAAACAACAAAAACATATTTTGATATTGCAATCATAAAAACTTCCAAAAACATTCAAATTGTCTTAAAACACATACTGTGAATTTATCTACAGAATCAAAATTAAATAAGCAATGAAAATACCTTGTCTGATCTAAATCATTTAGCTATTTCAGATGAAAGCATTGCATCCCTACTATTCTACATCCAAATTAGATAATTGCTTGCTTTCAATATCTTTTGCATATGCATACTGGCATATGTATATTTCACAATGTTTTCTTCTGGTATTCACATTTAAAAGTAGGCAGAAATACAGAGTCTATTGAATAATACAATCTTAGTTCTGGCATGAATACAGTCATGACACACATCCTAATATACAGCTCTGAGACTGCCATATAAATCCCTTTGCTAAGCTCAAAAAACCTCTCTATTGTCTATACAGAAAAAAAAAAAAAAAAAGCTCAAGTATTTGTCCCAGTGTCTAGCAGGGTTCCATCAGTTGCTCCTAGTCTACCTAAAATTTTCCCCCAAAACTCTCCAATGCACCCTCATTCTCTTTTTCAAGTTTATCTATCACAGACACTGGTGCCATATTTTCACACCCTATTTTAAACACAAATGTTTTATTTAACAATATTTTAATTTTTCCCTTTTCCTCTGCCTCAATATTCTTTCTACTCATTCTTCAGTTCCACTTCAATTAGCATCTCCTCCATGAAGCTTGTCTTAATGCCCAGAGAAGGAATTAATCTAAGTGTTCCCCCCATATTTTGTAATTTATGGCTATCTCTCATCATTTAAAGACTAGTTGTATTGCACCTGTTTCTGCTAATAAAGTTTTAATTTTGAAGGACTAGTGATACCATTATGAATTAAACACTTTAGTTTCATGACAAAAAAATTAAGGAATTAAAGTTGAAGGAAATTTCCTCTATTGATAAATGACATTTTAGGCAAGTTGTTAAATTCTTTTTGTACCATATGGGAATATTTTCTCTTTTTAAAAATTTAAAAACATCTTATTTGAAGGTTTGAATTCTGTACAGAAAGGTGATAATACTACTGGA
The DNA here is from genome assembly GCF_032452875.1 of Bos javanicus. Lineage (NCBI taxonomy): Eukaryota > Metazoa > Chordata > Mammalia > Artiodactyla > Bovidae > Bos > Bos javanicus. The sequence continues at coordinate 36,024,940 of NC_083875.1, read as the reverse complement.
CCTCTATTAGTACAGTATATGTTTGAAATTAGTATTTTAAAGAACAGTGACACATTTGCCTTGAACAATTAACATGGTGACCCCTGCAGCAAGAATGACATTAGTAGCAGATTCTTAGGGGGAAAAAAAAATCTCTTTATGTAGAATGAAATGACAACATTACTTTGTTGGTAACTTTTTACTCCTGGCCAAGTTAATTATGTTAGATCAGATTGTGTAATTGCAGGGGCTTCCCTCGTGGCTCAGAGGGTAAAGTGTCTGCCTGCAACGTGGGAGACCCAGGTTTGATCTGCGGGTCAGGAAGATTCCTTGGAGAAGGAAATGGCAACCCACTCCAGTACTCTTGCCTGGAAAATTTCATAGATGGGGGAGCCTGGTAAGCTACAGTCCATGGAACTGCAAAGAGTCGCACACGACTGAGCAACTTCACTTTTACACATTCACAATGTCTTGTTCTTTATTCTCCTTTTGGATTCATAATCACTTTCAGCTTCAAAATGTTGACAAACAATTCCATGCAACTGCTCCTACCAGGTTTTTTTTTTTTTTTCCTTCCTAGATGATTATAACTTGGCTATACATCTGTCTTATTAACAGTTTTCTTATTGCTTTCATATATTAAATATCCAGGAAAAAATATTGAGTTGAATAATTAAACCTAAATTATCAATGTAAAGATTTTAATGTGGATATTTAAAATAACAGCTGCTGCTGCTAAGTCACTTCAGTCGTGTCCGACTTGTGCGACCCCATAGATGGCAGCCCACCAGGCTCCCCTGTCCCTGGGATTCTCCAAGCAAGAATACTGGAGTGGGTTGCCATTTCCTTCTCCAATGCATGAAAGTGAAAAGTGAAAGTGAAGTTGCTCAGTCCTGTCCGACTCCTAGCGACCCCATGGACTGCAGCCTACCAGGCTCCTCTGCCCGTGGGATTTTCCAGGCAAGAGTACTGGAGTAGGTTTCCATTGCCTTCTCCAATGCATGCGTGCATGCTAAGCCGCTTCAGTCATGTTCAACTCCGTGCAACCCTATGGACAGCAGCCACCAGGCTCCCCTGTTCATGGGATTCTACAAGCAAGAATAATGGAGTAGGTTGCCATTTCCTTCTCCCAAAATAAGAGCAATGTTTCTTAATTTGGTGAGAGGAAGAACTATATTAGATTATTTGTACCTAAATCTAGACTGATATTTCATCTTCAGAATTATGTGTTATTTCAATGCTCTACAGTTCTTCTCACAGGAAGAACAATGGTATAACACATAATTAAGAAATATATATGCATATATATAGATTTAAATTTGTGATTCAGCAAAGCTCCTAAAGTAGAAAAACACTCAGTAATTGAACACGTACTGATAGTCTGAGTCTACCACCAGGTCAATAGTAGACATGGTCCCCTATAAGAGTCAAAGTTACCAAAGTGTTTTAACATGAGTAAATCAGATATCATTATGGAAGCAACTTTAGAAATATTAATAATGTTAATATTATTAATAAAAATTTCATTTAATTGAGTTTAGATATAATTATTAATATCTGTAAACCTATGACTTTGATTTTCTAAAAAATAAGAGTGTGGACTTTACACACTGATGGGTTAGGGCTATCACCAGTAGATAAAGAAACAGAGAAATGTCAGTGGTGGGCTTCCCTGGTGGCTCAGCAATGAGAAATCCATCTACCAATGCAGGAGACACAGGTTCAATCCCTGATCCAGGAACAACCCATATGCTGAGGAACAAAGCCCATGTACTACAACTACTGAACCTATGCTCTAGAGCCCAAAACCCACAACAACTGAGCCCTCACAATGCAACTCCTGAAGCTCATGTGCCCTAGGGCCCCTGCTCCACAACAGGAGAAGACACCAGTGAGCAGTGTGCACAGCTAGAGTACACCCCGTTCTCTGCAACTAGAAAAAAGTCCATGCAGCAACAAAGGTTCAGTTCAGCCAAAAACAAATACATAAATATATATATATATATTTAAATAAATGTCTTTGGTAAGCAGCCTGGAATTTATTGTTGCATTGTTCTTCTGTGCCAGATGTAATGCAAACATAGCTGGACTAGGGACTATAGGGACAAACAGCTTCCTGAGAACAATGATCTGATGTTAGTCTCCTATTTCACTCAAAAGGCAACCAAAATTTAGCAAAGAAAATCCCATTAAAATAAATGTTTATTAGGGAATGCTTAATTGATATCTGTCCCAGGGATATTTAAATAAATATTTTCTTTCACATGACTGGAATTGCCAAAGAACAGGACAAATCAAAACCTCTAATTCTAGTAGCAAATTATATTTTCAATGACCTATATGTTCTAACATGTTCATGTAATTAATTCACTACCTTTATTGATCCATATTTTCTATATTTCTTTTTTTTCCAAATATATTTTCCATTTCCCTCTCTCTTCCTTTTGCATTTTGATTAGGTCCTGAGAATGGCATCCACAAAATATAGGAATCCTTCCAGATAAAATAGATAACTTACTAAGTGTATAACCAACTGATGAAGAAGACAAAAGATCCTATCAAAAACTTTAGAATTTTTGTTTTGATTCTAGAGTTGCTGGCATAAGTATGAAAATGGAGTCATTCCAAATAAGGTGGTTTATGGATAGAACATGCACCTATGTGCTTTTTATGGCTTAAAAGAAGTTTTCTGAAGATTTTTCATATGCAAATTTATTCAAATAGCATTTACAATTAGCATCTACCTCTCTATATTTGACCATTTAATTCTCATAAAGGGTATCCATTTTCTATAAAAGAACCCCAGTGTCTGAGTACAGGAACAGAATACTAAACTAGATATCATTCCAATATTGTGATCATATGATTTGTTAAAAAATGAAGTGAAGAATAAATTAAATATGTATTATTGCCTTCTCTGTATATCCATACTAAACAGAAAGTAGGAATAAGCCAGCTATTTCTATATTTACTTGTAGAACCAATTATAGAAATAATTATGAAAACAAATGCAAATAGGTACCCACTCTGGGCATAGAAAATTATTTTAGCAGTTAAATTCCTGAGTTCCAATAATATCACTGAAACACATGCATGCTTATATACTACATACATATGTATCTTTATCTTATATACACATACACACACACACATGCATATACAGATACAGATACATAGGTGGTCAGAGTAATTCTCCTTTCTAGTTTCATTAGATTTTCTCTTAGCATTTCCTTTTCTTCCTACCAAAACTCCAGTTCATATTTCTTATATCAGTAATGAGCAAGTGAAGGACGTGAGCTTCAGTGACAGAAGATGATGGTAACAGGGGAAGGAACCAAGAGTGAAATGGAACTGTTGTGACTGAGCCTCAGTACATACATCCCGAAAGAGCCCTGGGCCAAAGCCCAGACCAGATTTTGTTTAAAAAAAAATAAAGGATAAATATTAGGTTTTATTAGAACTTTTTTGTTCTGAAATACAAACAAATTTTATTTCAGTCATAAATAACTAGTACCTCTATTTTAATCATATTAGGCTGAGGTTTTCCTTAGTTTTGTGAGTATAAATGTCAACTAGGAAGTTGAATGCGGAAGTCCATGGTTCAGTGGGAAGGTTAGGGCTAGAAACACACATTGGGAATGGAATCATAGAGATGGTATCCAAGATATGGAAATTAGACAGCATGTCAGTAGCAAAGAGTAGAAGGTTTAGGCTAGAGGCTAAGGAAGCCCAACATGAAGAGTGAGAACTGAAGACAAATCACAATCAAATTCTGTAAACTCCAGGAGTAAACTGGACAGGGAGGCCTGGCGTGCTGCAGTTCACGAGGTCGCAAAAAGTTGGACATGACTGAGCAACTGAACTGAACTGAACTCTGTAACCTTTAGCTAGAGAGGAAGATTTAACTGGGTCTTTATCAAGTCTCTGCTTAATGCCACATTCTGTGCTAGGTATCCTAATGAACAAAATTGACTCCCATTCGATCTGCCTTATGCTTTAGAGCAGTGGTCCCCAACAATTTTTGGAACCAGAGACTGGTTTTGTGGAAGACCGTTTTTCCACGGATCGGGGTAGGGGTGGTTTTAGGATGATTTGAGCGCATTACATTTATTGTGTACTTTATTTTTATTATTATTACATTGCAATATATAATTGAGTAATTAAACAATTGTCACTTGCCACTCACTAATAGAGTTTTGATACGAGTCTGCAAGCAGTTGATTTATCATGGTCTCTGTGCAGTCAAGCCTCTCTGCTAATGATAAACTGTATTTGCATCTGCTCCTCAGTGCTAGCATCTTCACCTCAGGTTCACCTCAGATCATCAGGCATTAGATTCTCATAAGGAGCATGCAACCTAGATCCTTGCACGTGCAGTTCACAGTAGGGTTCAGGCACTTATGAGAACCTAATGCTGCCACTGACCTGACGGGAGGAAGAGCTCGGGTGGTAATGTGAATGATGGGGAGCAGCTGTAAATGAAAAGGCTTCACTTGCTGATCACTATTCACCTCCTGCTTAAGCCCAGTTCTTAACAGCACACTCATCAGTACCAGGGGTTGGGGACCCCTGGTTTAGAGCCCATCAAACTATGTTTCTCCAGTATGTCTGTATTCACAAAAACATCCTAGTGGCATTCTAAGATTTTTCAACTTCAACCAGCACTTTATTATTCCAGTGTCAAGCATTTCTTACAACAACCACTCTCTTTCATTTCTTCTCAATTCCTTTCAAAATCTAAAACCCACAGATTACAGCTTAAAAAAAAATGGCTCTATGATATTGTTTTTCCTTGAACTATACATTTCAGGAAAAGGAGATACTACAACAGATTTGCAATGTATTTGCAACTTAATATTATTCTGCTCATTTTATTTGATTTTTATTTTTTCCCTAAATTATAACTGTGCAACATGGGGAATTGCAAAGATTTCTTCAAGAGGAATGATTAAGGTGTTAGATTCTCAGATTTTTTGAGTGTTACCAATCACTAGAGAAGTTACAGGCAAAGCAACAACCTCCATCTAACACACCAGTAGAAGAAAAAAAGAAAATCTTAGAATTTCTTTAACCTTGAAGAAACTATGTAGACAGACAAGGCTTGAAACAAATTTTACAGGCAGTGTCTTGCTCCAGGGCATGTTTTATAGCATTAGCCTGGGTAAATATGCTTCAGTTTCAATTAATAAAATTGTAAATTTAGGATCTATGTTTTAGCAAAGTTATAGTTTGGGTTTGTGCAATGTTAAACTAAAGCAAAATAAAGCCATAAATTACCATACCCTCTGAAATACTTTAATATGGTTGGTTCAAAATTGAATTTTTTTTTTCTAATTTTATTTTATTTTTAAACTTTACATAATTGTATTAGTTTTGCCAAATATCAAAATGAATCCGCCACAGGTATACATGTGTTCCCCATCCCGAACCCTCCTCCCTCCTCCCTCCCCATACCATCCCTCTGGGCCGTCCAGTGCACCAGCCCCAAGCATCCAGCATCGTGCATCGAACCTGGACTGGCAACTCGTTTCCTACATGATATTTTACATGTTTCAATGCCATTCTCCCAAATCTTCCCACCCTCTCCCTCTCCCACAGAGTCCATAAGACTGTTCTATACATCTAGTGTCTCTTTTGCTGTCTCAGCTCAACTCCAGAAAAATAAACGACCCAATCAAAAAATGGGCCAAAGAACTAAATAGACATTTCTCCAAAGAAGACATACAGATGGCTAACAAACACATGAAAAGATGCTCAACATCACTCATTATCAGAGAAATGCAAATCAAAACCACTATGAGGTACCATTTCACACCAGTCAGAATGGCTGCGATCCAAAAGTCTACAAATAATAAATGCTGGAGAGGGTGTGGAGAAAAGGGAACCCTCTTACACTGTTGGTGGGAATGCAACCTAGTACAGCCACTATGGAGAACAGTGTGGAGATTCCTTAAAAAACTGGAACTAGAACTGCCTTATGATCCAGCAATCCCACTGCTAGGCATACACACTGAGGAAACCAGAAGGGAAAGAGACACGTGTACCCCAATGTTCATCAAAATTGAATTTTTATCCCATTACTCTAAGGAGATAGTTGCTATAAAAAGGCATTTTCACTCATTTTCATCATTGTCATGATCTAAGTTTTTTTCTTCTAATACTGAAATAGTTTTTAATGTAGCTTTTGAAAATTGTATTGATGTTTGTTCTTTGGCTTTTCTCTTTCTTGAGATAATTCTTAATTTGCTAATATATTGCTAGCGCTACAGCTTTGCATATTTTTTGCTTGTTTAATCTGTTTGTTCTAAAAAAAAATCTAGCAAATTTCCATCTAATTTTGCTATTCTTTTCAAAATGCATTCAAAAATGCATTCTTAGGTTAACTTTGGTTTGAAATACAAAGTGCTAATGTAAAATTTACCTTTGCATTTTATTTAGAGGAGTGAAATATATTGAGAAGATTGAATAACTAAAGCAGGATTTCAAGGAGAATGTTCACACACTTAAGATTTTTAAAACATATTATTCTCTGAAAATTGCCACTGCAAAGAAAGGACCAATCATTTTTCACACGATTTCCTTGATTTGGGGTTGGGACAGCAGAAACGAGACATTTTATTGTCTCTAACTCTGAAGTAGATGTCTTAGAACATCAGGCTTAAATAAACACTGAGCTTTGGTACCATTCAATGAAATAAATAAACTGAATGAACAGTAGGAAGAGGTGGAAGGAGAAAGTTTTGTGGTTGAAAAATGAGCCTTTAAGTATTATTGAGAAAACTGTGATTCTATATAACAAGAAAATCCATAATGTATAATGTTTTTCAAGTTCACATATTCCTGGTGTCCTGCATCCCTGGCTTTGTTCAAGGGTCTCTTTCTTCAGTCTCCCCTTATTAGAGCTGTAGGATCTGGCTGCTTGGTAGGAGTTTGAGAAAGTGTTACTAACTGTAAATATTTCAACTGCAATCTCTGTCTATTCTTTATATAGTCCCCCAATTAACATGAAATTTCCTCTACAGCAAATTCTGTTCTATTTACCTCTTCTCTCCCTAGTTTCTACTCAAGGGCAAGTATCCCAGTATGTAGTACAATGTTCCCCATAAAATTTTCTTAATTTTCTCGGCACATCCTCTTTTCTACTGTGAATGAACTCAACTTGTCCATAAAGTTCTACTCTTTCACTAAAATCAAGACTTCTATTCATAATACTCACTCATTTTTCCAATGGAGCCCACCTCCCTTGCCCCAACAATTCAAATGATAGGAAAAAGGGAAGAATTTGACATACACTTGAGCTTTGAATACTACTCCCAGAAGTAAGGGGATTAAAGCAAGTCTGGGAGATCATGAAGTGGATACTAGAACTGCAAGAGAATGTTTCAGTATCAAAGAGACTTTGCCAAAGTTGAATACTTAAGAAAGGAGTGTATGGGGAGGGGAATGATTCATGTGTAAGCTTCTAGTGGAGATAAGAGGGGACAGGGTTGAGGAACCTTATAAAATATCTGATATGAACACTTTCCTCTTATTTCAAAATATTCCCATTATCATTCACTTATTCTCTTTCTTACATCTGTTGCAGAGGAAGCCTGAGGTCAATTTGATGATTATCAAACATAAGGTTATAAAGTCTCAATTAATGTGACTTGATTTTGAAATTATTTAATGATTGAAAATCTTTCTCTCATTAAACTGTTTGCTGCCTTCCAAAACAATGTAATTTTCTGCTTCTTTTTTATTGCAATGTGAAATAAAAACTTGAGTTCTAGAGCTAAAGAGATTAGATTCAAATCAAGACTTTGCCACTAGCTAACTATGTGTTCTTGAGAAAAGTAGCAAATTACTTAATCTTTCTGGACCTCAGTTCTCTCATCTGTAAATGGGAATAATAATGGTATTTATTCCATAAAATATTATTTGTGTGCAGATTTGAGAGGTTTGGCACAGAGTCAGCCTGTGAATATCGTAATGAACTTGTACAATGCCATTCCTCAAACACTCCTCCTGTTTTTTCTCTTTCTTCCAGTTATTATGTCCAATATTTCTCTAATAACTCTTATATTTCTTATTTTTTATTTCTTTATTCTTCCCAACTCAGAAAACAAGAATTGTCCAAGATCTTGTATTTGTCTTATTATTATGTCTGCCTTTTCTTTGGCAATTTTATCCATTACCATGGCTTCAGCCTTCATGGGGGCTTCCCATCTAGACATCCCATTGCCACCAATGAGTCACAGCATTCAAGTCAATATTTATACCATATATGCCGCCCTTCTGGTTTTCCCAACTTTTATCACTCCTGCTTTTTGCCAATTTAAAACTGCAGAGTTAATCTTAGCTTCTCTTTCTCTTTTTTAACCACATACACATGTATTTTCATGTTCTTGTTTAGTTTTACTCTCTTTTTCATTCTCACCACCACCATTTCAGTTCATGCCCTTCTTTGTTGCTGTTTAGGCTGTAGGTCATGTTCTACTCTTTGTGACCCCAGGGACTGTAGCCTGCCAGCTCTTCTGTCCATAGGATTTCCCACGCAAGAATACTAAAGTCGGGTTGTCATTTCCTTCTCCAGTGGATCTTCATGACCCAGGGATCAAACCTGTGTCTCCTGCATTGGCAGGCAGATTCTTTAGCGCTGAGCCACCAAGGAAACCCCATGCCTTTATTAGAAGAAGAAGAAGTGAAGTTGCTCAGTCGTGCCTGACTTTTTGCGACCCCATGGACAGTAGCCTGCACCAAGCTCCTCCTCCATGGGATTTTCCAGGCAAGAGTACTGGAGTGGGTTGCCATTTCCTTCTGCAGGGAATCTTCCCGACCCAGGGATCAAACCCAGGTCTCCCGCATTGTAGACAGACGCTTTACCGTCTGAGCCACCATGCCTTTATTACCAGACTTCAAACACTACAGATTGACTTGTTTATTTCTGGAGTTTAAATAAATGAATCATAGAGGATGTTTGATTTTGTGTTTGGCTTTTTCTACTCAATATTATGTTTGAGAATCAACCATGATGATATATATGGCAGCAGTTTATTTTCATTATCATGCAGAATTCCAATATATGAATATACAATGACTTAATTGTTCAACTATTGATGATATTTAGGTTGTTTCCACTTTAAGATTATAAATAATGGTTCTATAAACACACTTAAACATGTTTTGTGGTAAAATACACACAATTCTATTGGATACATATACACAGAAGGCATAAACATCAATGCATAGTAAAGACATTCTTATTGTGTTGAAATAAGAGTGGCTACCTCTAAATGGTGGTAGAATATGAAGAATTTTGTATCTTATTCTAAGCTTTATTTTTTTTTTTTCACAGTAAAGAAATTGGAAATTGGTAAACAGATTTATTTAGGATATGAGTTCCAGCATTAAAAAGCCCGATTCAGGGACTTCCCTGGTGGTTCAATGGTTAGGAATTTGCCTTCCGTTACAGGGCACATGGTTTTGATCCCCTGGTCCAGAATTAGGATCCTGTGTACTGTCAGACAGAGCCCCCATGGGGCAGTTAGAGAACCAGTACAGGAAATGAAGACCCAGTACAGCCAAAATACACCTAAAATAAATAAATAAACTAGAAAGTCTGAAGTATATATTCAGGGAAAAAATTCTTTACATTCAATAACTAAAGTATTAGCAACAGAAAAAATCAAAACACCTAATTCAAACACCAGTGCTACTATCTATCTCTTCTTATTTACATATTAATAGCAATTCCCTGGTAGTTCAGTCAGTAAAGAATCTGCTTGCAGTGCAGGAGACCCAGGTTTGATCCCTGGGTTGGGAAGATCTGCTGGAGAAGGAAATGGCAACCCACTTCAGTATTCTTGCCTGGAGAATCCCATGGACAGAGGAGCCTGGCCAGCTGCAGTCTATGCGGACACAAGAGTCAGACACAACTTAGCGACTTCACCACCATCACCACCACTATTTTAAGTTACTTAACCTTATCGAAGTTCAGATTCTTCATTTGCTCATCTGTAAAGTTGGGAAATCTGAACATTGTTGCAAGGAATAAAATACCTATCCCATATAAACTCCAGTTCAGTTCCTGGAAAAACTAACCAGACAATAAATATTCATTGGGATTGTATCATTATATTTATAATAAGAGGACACTGTTTTGTCTCTCATGATTTTTGGCTTGTGAAATTTGGGTTAGATACTTAGAAGAATTTGTTGTTGTGGAGGAATCAGAAGAATATTTATTATTATTGAACCAAGTATAGGGTAGCAAACTATCTGTAATCTACCCAGAAGTGGGGCTTAGATCTCGGAACCAAAACAGTAAGAGTAACATTGGCAGTAACTATATCAGTGTCCTGACTGGAACATTACTGATGCTTCTCATGTTTCTTTGTATGTATATAAATATTATGACATCAAAGGAAATGATTATATGTGCAAATTGGGTATCTCTTTCTTAAAATTTTAGATCAGCTGGAACTATACTCAACTGAACCAGCAAAATCTAAAACAAATGAAACACCATTTACAAGAAAGCACTTAAGAAAATCTATGTATGACAAGCAATTTTTTTCAACCCATATTGCTCATCTATGATTCTAAGATATATGTGTTGTATTTACAAATGTGTTCCTATTGAAATTCATACTTGAATTGCTTGTCTATTCAGAATCCTCAAAAATTATAATAAAATAGAATTTTACATCACTGTCAATTGGAGATTCAGTCCAATTAAAAATAATAATTTTCATCAGCTTCTGCTTATTTTTCTGTAATACTGTGATAAATTATTAAACACACACACACAAATCCCCCCAACAACTAGAAGAGGGCTTCTTAGACGTATGAGGTTACATACCGATAAACTCATCCTTAAATTGAAAATACCATAAATTAAAAAGACATATACTACACTAGCCTCCAAACATCAAAGCTAAGCATAGTCTCCCTTAAACATACTCAGAAATATCAGCCTACAGGTGGACAAAATCATCTAACATAAAGCCTGTTTTATAGTAAAGGGCTGAGTATCTCAGGTAACTTACTGAATGCTATACTGAAAGAGAAAAATAGAATGGTTGTATGGGTACAGAATGGTAGTTAAGTGTATTGGTTGTTTCCTCTCATAACTGTGTGGTTGACTGGCAGCTCAGGCTGGTTGCCCTGACCAGAATCATGAGAGAATACCATACCACATATTGCTAACCCAACAGAAGATAAAAATTGAAGCTGTTTCGCCTGATTACATATCACTTTCACACCACTATAAAGTGGAAAAATCATAAGTCAAACATCATAACTTGGGGACCATCTATATTAGATTTTAAAAAATGAAAGAAAAATAGTAAAGAATCTGAGCTCAATGCAGGAGATGTGGGTTTGATCCCTGGGTCAGGAAGATTCTCCTGGAGAAGGGCATGGCAACCCACTTTAGTATTGTTACCTGGGATATCCCATGGACAGAGGAGACTGTCCGGCTACACTCCATGGTGTTGCAAAGAGTCGGATATGACTGAGTGACTAACACTTTGACTTCTTCCAAGGAGAAACAGAGATTTGGGGTTTTAGAAAGAGCCCAGTTTAAAAATCGGCTCCATTGCTTACTGATATTTGACTTTGGGTTAGTTCTCTCATGTGTAGAAAGAAACGATTGTGACGATTAAAGAAAAAAACAGAGCATAAAATATTCTCACAAGCTTGACACAAAATAGGTCTTATGGAACATTATGTTTCCTATTCCTTGTTACTCTATTTTGAAAGTGTTTCCTTCTAAGTAAAATAAATTTCCCAATTTTTGGTATTTTTATCTTCTTCATTAGAGACTTTTTTTTTTAATGCTGTTATTCTTCAATCACTAAGTCATGTCTGATTCTTTGTGGCCCCATGGACTACAGCATGCCAGATTCCTCTGTCCTCCACTATCTCCCAGAGTGTGGTCAAATTCATGTCCATTGAGTCAGTGGTGCTATCTAACTATCTCATCCTCTGCTGTCCCCTTTTCCTTTTGCCTTGAATCTTTCCCAGCCTTAGGGTCTTTTTCCAATGAGTCAGCTCTTCTCCTCAGGTGGGCAAAGTATTGGAGCTTCAGCTACAACAACAGACCATCTATTGAATATTTAGGGTTGATTTCCTTTAGGATTGACTGGGTTTTTTGGATACTACTCATTATATCCCAAATACATTAGGGCCTTAAAGTCAGTATTTATCAAGAGAGCCAGAGGCTACAATTCCTTAGACAAAAACTTAGACATAGTTGTTTTAAATATAAATTTTCTAAAATGTGTCTCTACTTCACTCTAGAATATACCTATGTAACAGGATAAGTGCACATTATTATAATATTAGGCTTTCTGATTTTATTACAAAGGTTATATATTATATAGTAAACTTGTCTCAGTATATTACTCTCACAGTATTTTTTTCAAAGTCAGTATTTCTATACCTATGATGCTATTTTAGGTATCTGTCTGCTCTTGCTACATATATAATATCCAATATCTATAATATCCAATAGCAATTTTTATTTTTTTCAATGAACATATCATTGTTTGACTTGAGTTCATTTTTTATTTATCTGAATCATACTTGAGCTTCTCCGTGTTCTTTGGACACTACTAGCAATGATTCTGGAGAAGGCAATGGCACCCCACTTCACTACTCTTGCCTGGAAAATCCCATGGGCGGATGAGCCTGGTAGGCTGAAGTCCATGGGGTCGCTAAGAGTCGGACACGACTGAGCGACTTCACTTTCACTTTTCACTTTCATACATTGGGGAAGGAAATGGCAACCCACTCCAGTGTTCTTGCCTGGAGAATCCCAGGGATGGGGGAGCCTGGTGAGCTGCCGTCTATGAGCTCACACAGAGTCGGACACGACTGAAGCGACTTAGCAGCAGCAGCAATGATTCATGAAGCTAAGATTGAAACTCTTTACCTATAGAAATAGAGGCACTATTGATATAATCTTATTAGAAGTCAGAAAAAGTCATATCAAAATAATTCAAGACCATCAACACATCTCTTGAATTAACAGAAGAAAATAGAGCACATTAACACTTCTATGAAGACCACTCTTCCAAGTAGAAATGAGATCACAATATAAAAATTACAAACCAAAGGAGTACAGGAATCAGCTATAAAGGAGAATCAGTAGATGTAGAAAGTGAAAAAAAAAAAAATTACATTCCAAGAAAATAACAGAAAAGCCCAGGACAGATTATCTCAAATCCTAACATTAATAGATTCCAAGGGATGTAGTTGAATTTCAAATTTAACAGATGACTGGCTCTCATAATTTTATTTCATATACAAACATATACTTCAGGTTAAAAAACATTAAGGTTTATTTTATTTTTGGCATATATGATAGAGTCAAAAAAAGAGGAAAAACTTCTACCTAATATTGGTTCCAAATCAAAGATTTTATATAGAAGTATATGAATGATTGAAATGTAATGTCTTGATTCCCTCCCTGATTCCCATATTTTGCTACCTGTAAGAAGAAAATATGAAAATATAAAAACTCATTATGAAAAATCTGTTGTCAAACACATTTGTGACACATGTATAAGTATAGCACAATGAAAAAACTACAGTAAGGTTCACTAAGCGGCCTTATACAAATTCAGTAAGTGCTAGATTTCTTTAGAGACAGCATCAGTTGTTCAGATAAATGAAGTACCTTCCAGAAGAGAGGTTTCTGGCACAAATCAATACACTGAAATATGCATTCAGTCCATATGGTATTTCAGTAATGGGTGCTTGAAATTCAGCACACAGAATTGCTATAAATCACAAGCAGAAATTATATTAAAGGAAAGTTAGTTCTGTGATTTGTACTCAGAAATCAATGGAAATGTGTACCAAAAATAAGAGGCTTTTAGACATGTATGTCAAAAGAAAAATGATTTGTGTCGTTGCCATTCATAATTCATATTTTTGCTTCCTGTGTCCAGTTGAAGTTGGATTTTTTCCATGCTTCTTTTTCCTTATACAGGCAACCCTTAAAGTATATAAGAATCCCAAATTAGGAAGAAACCCACACAGTGATCTTTATTAAAAACAAAGGAATCACAAAATCCACACTCACCAGAACCTGGAGAAGAAAACACTTGACTAGAGGAGAGGAGTATTTTGGAATGGGGTAACCATAGTTGCAGGTACATAGTGAGAAAAGTAGGACTGTTAGGATGAAACTGGGTTGGAGAGGACCTAAATGGTAAAGATAAGAGGCCAGAAGTGATAAGGTAAGAGGAAAACAGGGAGCTCTAGGAATCACTGATCGTGGAAAAGACACCATAAAATAACTGTGATCCTTATTAATTGCACTTTTATATCTATCTGTCTACACTATATCTACACACACATAATCTCTCTAGACTTGAATCACTACCATATTTTGCTGTTGTCTGTTAAAGCTACAATTTCCACATATCAGGGACAACCCCCACCCCAACACCAAATGCATGCATGCATACACATGTGCCTTCATACCACAAGCATGCTATGAGTGGAAAGTGCTGTGATGAACTGACTGGATAATGTTCAGTGACCTAAATTGGAGCTTAGAATATTTGTAGGTGTGTGCCTGCCTTAATCAAATGAAAAGTAGGCCAAATCTATGTGTTTACTTTTTTTTAAACCACAGCTGAGAAACCTCTTTTTGTGTGTGTGTGCACGTGTGTGCATGCGTATGTGACTGTAAAAATAAATAAACCATTACCCTGAAAAAGAAATGAACCATAGGTGGATTTCTATCAAAATAGACATGAAATGGATTAAAAATTAAACTCCAGACTGGGACAAATTTCATGTTTCTTTTCAATTCCCAATAATGCATTAGGATACATAATAAAATCCCTGAGGATATGTGGCACTGACTGTCCTTTTCTTGATAATCAGGGCATGGTTTGGAAAAAAGACTTTATTTCATGGATTTATGCCTTCTAAGATTAACACTCAAATACCAAATAATTTCAAAGCTAGCAAACATATGCCACTTTGTTCAGAATTTTGACCATTTTCTGTGAGTTTGTATAGAAATAATCCCCATAAATGTCACTATCAATATCTAGAGATGCACAAACTAAGCAGCCAAAGTATACTATTTCTCTAAAGTATGGTAGAGTATCATGCAATGCTACTGACTACATAAGCATCATTGAGATCATTAAACCTGAAGTGGAAATGCTTTTTGCTAAGATTTTAAAACAAGAGCAAAATTCTCACATGCTGCCAGCTTGAAAGGGGGTATTTGCCTTCTGATGCCTCAGGAAAGGAGTATAGGGCAACTGCCATTACCATCTGAATGGAGAGGGATGCGAGCCTTGTGTGTTAGACTGACAATGTTTAGTCTTTTAAATTAACCAAAGAATTCACAGCTACACAAAAGAATGTCAACACTATGAAGAAAAAGATCCCAACAGAATTAAATGTGTTTGAAGAGCTTCTGTAGTCAAGGAAATAAAATACTAAATTTATAATGAGCCGATATCACTGCACAGAAAATGGACATAAGAAATCTCTTATGAGATGGATGAAACTGGAACCTATTATACAGAGTGAAGTAAGCCAGAAAGAAAAACACCAATACAGTATACTAACGCGCATATATGGAATTTAGAAAGATGGTAACAATAACCCTGTGTATGAGACAGCAAAAGAGACACTGATGTATAGAACAGTCTTATGGACTCTGTGGGAGAGGGAGAGGGTGGGGAGATTTGGGAGAATGGCATTGAAACATGTATAATATCATGTGTGAAACGAGTGGCCAGTCCAGGTTTGATGCATGATACTGGATGCTTGGGGCTGGTGCAATGGGACGACCCAGAGGGAGGGTATGGGGAGGGAGGAGGGAGGAGGGTTCAGGATGGGGAACACAGGTATACCTGTGGCGGATTCATTTTGATATTTGGCAAAACTAATACAATATTGTAAAGTTTAAAAGTAAAATAAAATTAAAAAAAAAAAAAAGAAATCTCTTAAAGCAATCCAGTCATTTGACAGATTAAGAAACTGAGGCCAGAAGAAGGTAAGTGAACTCCAACAGTGAATCCACGTTTTCTGAGCACAATTCAGTGGTTCTTTCTGCTGCACCTCAGTGTCCCAGCAAGCAAACAGTACAGCCAGAGGAAGATTATACGGTCAAACTTCAGATATAACTCAATTTTATCCCCAAATCATGCAGGTATCAAATTTTTATTTATTTATTTAGCCAGAATTACTCAGAATCTATTTCTGTTTTACAAACAGAGATTTTGCTCACTTTTGTATCAATGCATGTATGCTTAGTTGCTTTAGAAATGTCCAACTCATTGTGATCCCACAGACCATAGACCACCAGGCTCCTCTGTCCCTGGGATTCTCCAGGCAAGAATACTGGAGTGGGTTGCCATGCCCTCCTCCAGGGGATCTTCCCAATCCAGGGATTGAACCTGTAACTCTTATGTCTCCTGCATTGGCAGGCAGGTTCTTTACCACTAGCACCACCTGGGAAGCCCTTTGTATCTTAATAAATAAGTGTTATTTTATCATATTATGACATTCATTTTTTTTTTCTAAATTTGGTATTTGTGGCTTTGAAGCAAGAGACAAGGATCATATGATATCACTGGACATCTCAAACACCCTGACCCATTGGAACTGTTGCTTAATTTTCTACCTATGCAGCTTTCTATTACTTTATTTTCCTTTGCCAAAACCAACCTCTTTCCAAGCTTTAAGTACTCACAGATGTGGGCACATACAAAGACTTTCATATCCCTAATGAAAATATTACTATTTCCATTTATTCCCTTCTTTAGTCAACTCCTTTTCACGTTCCCCATAGTTTCAAGTCACTCTTGTTGAAGTTCCTGTTACATGCTTGTCACTTCATGAAGACTGTTTAGGTTCTCTCATTCCACCTTCAAATTTATCTTCATCAACATTCATCTTCAATCTCTTAAATATGGTTTTCTGACATTCATTCCTCTCATGATCATTGCAGCACTATTTACAATAGCCAGGACATGGAAGCAACCTAAATGTCCATCAACAGAGGAATAGATAAAGAAGATGTACATATATACAATAGAGTATTCCCCAGTCATAAACAGGAGCAAAATTATGCCAGTTGCAGACATGTGAAAGGCTTTTCCCAGGTGGTTCAGTGGTAAATGTTCTACCTGCAAATGCAGAAGATACAGGAGATGCTGTTTGATCCCTGGGTTGGGAAGATCTCTGCAGTAGGAAATGACAATCCACTTTAATATTCTAGCTTGGAAAATTCATGGACAGAAGACCCTGACAAACTATGGTCTATGGGGTCACAAAAATTTGGATGTGACTGAGTGACTAAGCAAGCATGCAGGCATGCAGGTGGATGGACTTACAGTCCGTTGTACACAGTGAAGTGAGTGAGAAAGGGGAAAACAAATATACTAAGATATATACATGGAATCTAGAAAAACAGTGCAAATGAACTTCTTTGTAAAGAAGAAACTGAGGAGACATAGAGAACAAACTTATGGATACCAAGGAAGGAAGAAGGTGGGATGGATTGGGAGATTGGAATTCACATATACACACTCGATTAAGAAGAGGTGGCAAGTATACACAGAAGAACTATACAAGAAAGGTTTTAATGACCCACATAAACACAACGGTGTAGTCACTCACCTAGAGCCAGATATCCTGGAGTATGAAGTCAAGTGGACCCCAGGAAGCATTACTATGAACAAAGCTAGTGGAGATGATGTAATCCAGCTCAACTATTTCAAATCTTAAAAATGATGTTGTTAAAGTGATGCATGTTCAAGCTGGTTTTAGAAAAGGCAGAGGAATCAGAGATCAAATTGTCAACATCTGCTGGATCATCGAAAAAGCAAGAGAGTTCCAGAAAAACATCAATTTTTGACTGCTCAATTGACTATGCCAAAGCCTTTGACTGTGTGGATCACAATAAACTGTGGAAAATTCTGAAGGAGATGGGAATACCAGACCACCTGACCTGCCTCTTGAGAAACCTGTATGCAGGTCAGGAAGCAACAGTTAGAACTGGACATGGAACAACAGACTGGTTCCAAATAGGAAAAGGAGTACATCAAGGCTGTATATTGTCACCCTGCTTATTTAACTTATATGCAGAGTACATCATGAGAAACTCTGAGCTGGAAGAAGCACAAGATGGAATTAAAATTGCTGGAAGAAATATCAATAACCTCAGATATGCAGATGACACCACGCTTATGAAAGAAAATGAAGAAGAACTAAAGAGCCTCTTGATGAAAGTGAAAGAGGAGAGTGAAAAGTTGGCTTAAAGCTCAACATTCAGAAAACAAAGACGATGGCATCTGGTCCCATCACTTCATGGGAAATAGATGGGGAAACAGTGGAAACAGTGTCAGACTTTATATTTTGGGGCTCCAAAATCACTGCAGATGGTGACTGCAGCCATGAAATTAAAAGATGCTTATTCCTTGGAAGGAAAGTTATGACCAACCTAGATAGCATATTAAAAAGCAGAGACATTACTTTGTCAACAAAGGTCCATCTAGTCAAGGCTATGGTTTTTCCAGTGGTCATGTATGGATGTGAAAGTTGGACTACAAAGAAAGCTGAGCGCCGAAGAATTGATGCTTTTGAACTGTGGTGTTGGAGAAGACTCTTGAGAGTCCCCTGGACTGAAAGGACATCCAACAAGTCCATCCTAAAGGAGATCGGTCCTGGGTGTTCATTGGAAGAACTGATGTTGAAGCTGAAACTCTAGTACTTTGGTCACCTGATGTGAAGAGCTGACTGCTTTAAAAAGACCCTGATGCTGGGAAAGATTGAGGGCAGGAGGAGAAGGGGACGATAGAGGATGAGATGGTTGGATGGCATCACCGACTCAATGGACGAGTTTGGGTAGACTCTGGGAGTTGGTGATGGACAGGGAGGCCTGGCGTGCTGCGGTTCTTGGGTTGCAAAGAGTCGGACATGACTGAGCGACTGAACTGAACTGAACTGAAAGTGATGCAATCAATACGTCAGCAAATTTGGAAATTTTGGAAACTTCTGCAGTGGGCATAAGAGAGAAAAGGTCATCTTTTATTCTAATCTCAAATAAAGGCAAACCCAAGGTATGTTTATAGAGAAGGCAATTGCACCCCACTCCAGTACTCTTGCCTGGAAAATCCCATGGATGAAGGAGCCTGGTAGGCTGTGGTCCATGGGGTCGCTAAGAGTCGAATACGACTGAACGACTTCACTTTGACTTTTCACTTTCATGCATTGGAAAAGGAAATGGCAACCCATTCCAGTGTTCTTGCCTGGAGAATCCTAGGGGCGGGGGAGCCTGGTGGGCTGCCATCTATGGGGTCACACAGAGTCAGACAGGACTGAAGCGACTTAGCAGCAGCAGCAAAGTATGTTCAGACTATCATACAATTGAACTTATTTCATATCCTAGCAAGATTATGTTCAAAATCCTTCAAGCTAGAATTCAGCAGTACATGAACCAAGAACTTCCAGATGTGCAAACTGGGTTTCCAAGAGGCAGAGGAATCAGAGATCAAATTGCCAACATTCTTTAGATCATGGAGAACACAAAAGAGTTCCAGAAAAACATTTACTTCTGCTTCAATGACTACACTAAAGCCTTTTACTTTGATATGGATCACAACAAACTGTGAAAATTCTTACAAAGAGATGGAAGTACTGACCACATTATCTATATCATGAGAAACCTGTGTGTGGATCAAGAAGTAACAATTAGAATGGAACATTAAACAATGGACTGGTTCATAATTGGGCAAGGGGTATGGCAAGGCTATGTATTGTCACCCTGCTTATTTAATTTATATGCAGAGTGCATCATCCGAAATGCCAGGCTGGATGAATGACAAGCTGGAATCAAGACTGCCAGGAGAAATATCAATAACCTCAGATATATAGATGATACCAGTCTAATGGCACAAAGTGAAGAGGAACTAAACAGCCTCTTGATGAGAGTGAATGAGGAGAGTGAAAAAGTTGTCCTGAATTTCAACATTACAAAAAACTAAGATCATGGCATCCAGTCCATCACTTCATGGCAAATAGAAGGAGGGAAAGTAGAACCAGCGACAGGTTTTCTTTTCTTGGGCTCCAAATCACTGTGCACAGTGACTGCAGTCATGAAATTAAAAGACACTTGTTCCTTGGCAGGAAGGCTATGACAAACCTAGACAGCATATTAAAAAACAGAGACATCATTTTGCCGACAAACATCCATGTAATCAAAGCTATGGTTTTTCCATCAGTCATGAACGGATGTGAGAGTTGGACAATAAATACGACTGAGCACCAAAGAATTGATGCTTTCAAATTGTGGTGCTGGAGAAGACTCTTGAGAGTCACTTGGACTGCAAGGAGGTCAAACCAATCAATCCTAAAAGAAATCAGCCCTGAATTTTCATTGAAAGGGACTATTGCTAAAGCTGAAGCTCCAATACTTTGGCCACCCGAAGTATAGAGTCAACTCACTGGCAAAAATCTGATGCTGGGAAAGATTGAAGGCAAAGGGAGAAGGTGGTGGAAGAAGATGAATATATTGAATATCCCTCATTGAGTTAACAGACATGAATTTGAGCAAAGTCTGGGAGATAGTAGAGGACAAAGAAGCCTGGCATGCTACAGTCCATGGGGTCACAAAGAGTCAGACATGACTTAGTGACTAAACAACAACGATGTGTAAGGTAACTAGTGAGAACTGACTATATAGCACAGGGAATACTCTGTTTTGAGTATTCAGGGTGGAATACTCTACTCTGTTCTCTGTGGTGACCTAAATGGGAAGTAAATCCAAGGAAGAGGGGATATATGTATATGTGTGGCTGAGTCACTTTGTTGTACAGCAGAAACTAAGACAACATTGTAAAGCAACTATACTCCAATAGAAACAAATAAATAAATATTCCTCTCAGAGCACCTCATAGACATCTCTGTTCTCACCCACCACCCCCAAGAAAACCTGTATTTTGCAACATACTTTCAAGTTTTTGATAAGATAATCTAATAAATTGATGTGTTCTGATACACAAAAGTGTTAGAAATCTCTGAGACCATTTTTGAACTCTCTCTAAACTTTCTGAACATAATACATTCAAACAGAGGAATGAGCCCCACTGAGGGTATTTCAGGAGAGGAATACCAGCTGAGGAATGCAATTTCAGCAGCAGTAGTGGGGCTTAACATGTATCTCATATGATGCCAACTTGCATCAGATATTCCATCCTGACACAGCAGTGATACATCACTGCTACCAATGAAGCCATTTGTGAAAGGGAAGAGTAAACAAATTATAAAATACCTTGAAGCACTTGGTTTTAACTCCTGTTTCCCCGTTTAGCTGGTTACTAATTTGAAAAAAAGAAAATGATTTGCACAAATTAAAAAAACTTAGTCAGAATTTTATGGCAAGAATATTTGGAACTTTGAAAAAAATAAGAAAAATTAGAAATTATCATGAATATAAATTTTCTGTTCAATAACCACTGTGATGTCACATAGCACATTTGTTTTTCAACTCAAATTTGGTTGTAATCTTAGCTTTGTTCTTTTTTACTTTGTGACCTTGGTCAAAGTATTTAATATCTTTAAGCTTTTATTTCTTTACATCTCAAGTAGGGGAGAGAGAAAAAATATCCACCTTTAAGACTGTTATGAGGATTAAATTAGAGAACATTTGTAAAGTAGTTAAGCACATCGTGTGGCACATGATGGACCTTAACAAATGATAGATTTTCTTATTATATTTTAGTTGCAAGTTTGCCTTTTACAAGTAGTTATATAATCACTAATACCAATGTGATTTTGGACCCCAGGAGACTAACATACATCTATAAAACTGAAAGACACAGTTTTAGGAGAAATAATAGAATTTTCCCTTAAAACAATTTTCTGCACCTGTTTTAGAAATGGATGTCGTATAACTCTATTGAGAATTCACCTCCTATTATTTAAAACAATGTTTGATTGGATTCAAACCACCTTCCAACATTTTCTCAAAGGACAATCCAAACTCTTCAATTACCTTTTTCACATACATCTCAGAAAGTATTTTGAGTGTCTGAAAGGCCATAATTCTTTATTCCTAAAGTTTTGAATTCCATCTGATGAAGATATCACACTTTGTGAAGTAGCACCATGTCACAGAAACAATAGTTTAAATTAACCTCTTACTGCCTTCAGTCAGGTGCTTTCTTTTCCTCCATAAAAGTTAATTTAATGCTTTTGAAAGAAGCAAGATTGGCAGGAATAGAGAATTAAGGTCTTTACGTCACAAAATAGGCACTGACAAGATTGAGTAGCAATATACTTAAAATTGTTGGCTATTACAGAAACTCAAATACATTTAGAGAGGGACTGCCTTAAGGGAGTGATGGTAATTGAGTCTTCCTGGGCCATTCAGTCCATGGACACATCCTAGGGATGATAATTAGAGCTATTCAACATGGCGAGTGCTGGATTTTAATTAAAAAAAAAAATCACTGCCATCATCTCTTTGATACATTATGTAGCACAGATCAGAACCACTGTGTGAAATTACATGGAGGAAACGGTTTTGTCTGGACAAATGCCCTCAAAAGTTTCAAAATGTGAAATGCCAATCTAAAGCCATTCTTTTATTAAACAAATACTTATTAGGTAGTACCATCTGCCAATTTCTTTTTTCTTGTAGGCACTGGGTAAAAGAATGGTATGATCCCTGCTTTCTTGGGGTTTAATGAAAAAGGAGAAAGATTTGAAACAAAAAAATACAAAAATTTAAAAGATAATTTCAGATCCAGGGCTGGCCTCATGGGCATGTAACCTGTGCAGTCACACAAGGCTCTGCTTTAAAAGGGCTTCAAACTTGGTTTAATTAATGCCAATTGCTTTCTGGAAATTCTGAGTAATTTTTAACAAGATGCCTGTACTTTCATTTTGTACTAGACTCTTCCAATTATGTATCCAGTCTTATTCAGACAGTAATAAGTTTTATAATAAAATAATGAGGTAGAGAAAGACAGGGGTCATGATTTACAAAACTCCTTTAGACAGGAGTCCAAAAAAGCCTTTCCCAGGAAATAAGTTATGAGCCCTGAATTATAATATTTACCAAATTAGTGGACCTCACAAATGAGAAGAAACTGTATTGAATCAAACTCAACAGATACTAATTTAACACCTATTCTGTGCAAGAAGACATTAGATTACTCTTTAAGGAATAGTAGGATGCAGTTTTTGTCCACAGTAAATTTGAAGTGAAAAAACAAAGTACACAGGGAGTTCTCAATATGCTTTTCAAGAAATGATGAGAAATATGAGGATTCCAGCAGTGGAAAACATCACCAAAGTTTGGGAGAATAAGTGAAACCTTTTAAAACAGGGGGGTAGGATTTCTTTGCTATGGTTAGTGAAGTAGGTGAGGTAGAGACACTGTTACAGAGTAGAAGTTCCCTGTGCTCACCACACAGCAGGCCAATAATCCAAGAGACAAGATGTTGAGGTTAGGAATACGACTTTATTTTGAAAGCTGGAAAACTGAGAAGATGGCAGACCAGTGTCTCAAAATAACCATCTTATGGGGTCTAGATGCCAGATTCTGTTATAGAAAAGAGATAGAGGGGAAGTGAGGAGTTGCAGTAAAAAGGCCATTAATTTTGCAAGTATCTCCTGGAATGGCCAGCCTTGGTAGAGGGATGATTTAAGGATGTGTTAATTTCTTCCATCCTGTAGCCATCCACAGGTGGACAGGTTCCTGAACAAAAGCATTTTTGTTTAACATTCAGGCAGAGGCAGGGTTCCCTGAGGCAGGCCATTGTGTATGGGCAGTGTTGTTTTAGTGAACAAAAGCAATAGGAAGCAAAGGTTAAAGAAAAAGAAACACATCCAACATTGAGTCAAAATTCACTTTTCCCTATAACAAGGCTTCTTCGCCAGGCGGAAGAAATAGCATAATCAAAGGCTCAGAAGGCAAGCAGAATACCCAAGAGCGTTAATATTAAATAATGTTTAAAAGTAAAGCTAAATTATAGAATGGATGGAGGAAAATATTAAAAAAAAAAAAAACCCTGGGTGCACTCTAATTTATTTCTTTTTCTTTTCATTAATACATTGCTAAGTTCTGTTGATTCTATTTTTAAAGTCTATCTTGAATACAATGTCTGTCTACCTTACTTCTGGCTACCATCTCATTTCTACATGACTGCATCAGCTTTCCCACTGGTCTGTCTCCAGTTAGGCCTCTTCCCCAGATTAGTTCTCTTCACCCAAGTCAGAGCACACTTAAAATAAAATCTGATCAAGCTACTCTTGGGTTTGATATTTTTCAAAGCAGAGTTATGAATGGATAAGCCCTGATTCTGAAATCAGGCAGAATGGGATTTGAGTCTTGACTCTTCAACTTACCAGCTGTGCTGTTTGTTTGTTTGTTTTTAGCATTCTGGACTTCAGCATCCTCAAAGGGAAGTTATGATAATTAAATAAAGCATTGTGTGCAAACTGACAACACAGCAGAGTTAACACAGAAAACACCCAGTAACTGTCACTGTTGTCAAGATGTAGTCAGATTCTTTCGGGTGGTATTAAATGCCCTAAATCATCTGACTTTTTTTCTCTCTAGAGTCATTTCTTGTCTTATTCTACATGTCCACATCCACAGTACTCAACTACATGACATGCTCACCTTTTTTCCCATGCTGGGCCTTCTTCCAAGAATGCTTCTCCATTACCTATTTGTCTCATTCCTTCAACCTACTGTAGTCCTTCCTACTTGATAAATATGAAGACTCATATCCTGATTAGTCCAATGACTTTTCAAAGTCACACAGAAAGTAGCAGAACAAAGTCCTGAACCAGTTTCAGTTCAGTTCAGTTCAGTCGCTCAGTCGTGTCCGACTCTTCGCGACCCCATGAATCACAGCACGCCAGGCCTCCCGGTCCATCACCACTCCTGGAGTTCACTCAGACTCACGTCCATCGAGTCAGTGATGCCATCCAGCCATCTCATCCTCTGTCGTCCACTTCTCCTCCTGCCCCCAATCCCTCCCAGCATCGGAGTCTTTTCCAATGAGTCAACTCATCGCGTGAAGTGGCCAAAGTACTGGAGTTTCAGCTTCAGCATCATTCCCTCCAAAGAAATCCCAGGGCTAATCTCCTTCAGAGTGGACTGGTTGGATCTCCTTGCAGTCCAAGGGACTCTCAAGAGTCTTCTCCAACACCACAGTTCAAAAGCATCAATTCTTCAAGGCTCAGCCTTCTTCACAGTCCAACTCTCACATCCATACATGACCACAGGAAAAACCATAGCCTTGACTAGACGGACCTTTGTTGGCAAAGTAATGTCTCTACTTTTCAATATGCTATCTAGGTTGGTCATAACTTTCCTTCCAAGGAGTAAGCGTCTTTTAATTTCATGGCTGCAGTCACCATCTGCAGGGACTTTGGAGCCCAAAAAGCAGTCTGACACTGTTTCCACTGTTTCCCCATCTATTTCCCATGAAGCGATGGGACCGTATGCCATGATCTTAGTTTTCTGAATGTTGAGCTTTAAGCCAACTTTTTCACTCTCCACTTTCACTTTCATCAAGAAGCTTTTTAGTTTCTCTTCACTTTCTGCCATAAGGGTGGTGTCATCTACGTATCTGAGGTTATTGATATTTCTCCAAGCAATCTTGATTCCAGCTTGTGTTTCTTCCAGTCCAGCGTTTCTCATGATGTACTCTGCATATAAGTTAAATAAGCAGGGTGACAATAAGCAGCCTTGACGTACTCCTTTTCCTATTTGGAACCAGTCTGTTGTTCCATGTCCAGTTCTAACTGTTGCTTCCTGACCTGCATACAGATTTCAAGAGGCAGGTCAGGTGGTCTGGTATTCCCATCTTTCAGAATTTTCCACAGTTTATTGTGATCCACAAGTCAAAGGCTTTGGCATAGTCAATAAAGCAGAAATAGATGCTTTTCTGGAACTCTCTTGCTTTTTCCATGATCCAGCGGATGTTGGCAATTTGATCTCTGGTTCCTCTGCCTTTTCTAAAACCAGCTTGAACATCTGGAATTTTACACTTCACGTACTGCTGAAGCCTGGCTTGGAGAATTTTGAGCATTACTTTACTAGTGTGTGAGATGAGTGCAATTGTGCAGTAGTTTGAGCATTCTTTGGCATTGCCTTTCTTTGGAATTAGAATGAAAACTGACCTTTTCCAGTCCTGTGGCCACTGCTGAGTTTTCCAAATTTGCTGGCATATTGAGTGCAGCACTTTCACAGCATCATCTTTCAGGATTTGAAATAGCTCAACTGGAATTCCATCACCTCCACTAGCTTTGTTCATAGTGATGCTTTGTAAGGCCCACTTGACTTCACATTCCAGGATGTCTGGCTCTAGGTCAGTGATCACACCATCATGATTCTCTGGGTCGTGGATCTCTTTTTTGTACAGTTCTCCTGTGTATTTTTGCCACCTCTTGTTAATATCTTCTGCTTCTGTTAGGTCCATAACATTTCTGTCCTTTATTGATCCCATCTTTGCATGAGATGTTCCCTTGGTATCTCTAATTTTCTTGAAGAGATCTCTAGTCTTTCCCATTCTGTTGTTTTCCTCTATTTCTTCGCATGGATCGCTGAGGAAGGCTTTCTTATCTCTTCTTCCAATTTTGTTTTTGTTTTTTTTAAATTTTATTTTATTTTTAAACTTTACATAATTGTATTAGTTTTGCCAAATATCAAAATGAATCCGCCACAGATATACATGTGATCCCAATTTTGAATTCATACAAATCCTGTGCTCATCACTCTATGTATTTTTTGTCTCATACGTTTCAGATATTCTCTGGGAAAATATTTACTTAAAAAAAAAAAAAAGATTGTTCCAAAAATACAATACAGTACTTTGTTTGCTGCCTTTTCAATTCCCTGTCTTTTCCCCTTCATTGAGAATTGATATGGCTTTCCACAACAGCTTATTTATGTGAAGTAAAATTGGAACACAAGTAAATGAGCAAAAATCTGACATGCTCTACAGCTACCAAGAATAATCTTCAATTTGGGGATACATGGGTCTATTACCCTCTTTTGTGGGGGAAACTGAGACAGCCATTTTCAAATAGCACTTGTTTCAACCATAAAAAGCACTGTCATTTTGAAGGCATTTAGGGAAAGCTGTCACATACAAAAATTTTAATGGGATGCTAATCTGCTTGGTAAAATTAAAGTTTTAATTGTAAAGTCTGAGCTAAAGTAAATTCAGATTGATATAGATTCACTCCACAGACATCAATAATTTTCCATTATGTTAAAATCAATCCCAATTTTACATGCAAACAGCACATTCAAGTAAAAACCTAGAGGTTTGTATCCTACCAAAACATACTTATTTTGGATCTCTGGAAAAACAGCTGTGTGTTTTTAATAAGAAGGACACCATTAAGCTTTGATACCTCCATTCCTGGAAAAATTCAGCTCATACTTTCTAATTAGACATCACAAATGGTTTGCTATTAGAGACTAACGGAGAAAAAAAAATCAAAAGAATCCTGAGGGAAAATTGGATAAAAAAATTATACTAACTACAAAAAAGGACATGAAACTATCTGAAAGTGGTGCATATGTATAGTGCTATATAATATGCTTCTCTTGGGTTGCCAGTGCCTTCTCCCATATAATATGCTTCTCTATCTTAGAAAACAGCTGAATTTATAAAGTCGTTTAACCTGTACAAAACTCATTTCCTTGTCTGCAAAACGGAACAACAGTGTCAGCCTTGTCCATTCTTCAGAAATGTTGTGGGGATTAAGCTGTTAGGTAGTTACAATAGGAAAAAGGAGTCCAAAATAGCTGTGGCTAAAAGACAAGGAAAGGAAAGAGCCCCAGAAAAGAGAACAAAGGAAGGTCTGAGGACTGAAGTGAGAACCTCAAGTGAAGCAAACAGTCTTCCTGGCTAGCCTAATTTACATAGGCATGCTCAGGGGGTGGAGAAAAACCAAAAAGAAGAGCCAAAATTGAACGGTCTCTTCTCTTGTCTTTTGGGTCGGCCCACCCTCCTGCCTCAAGGATATATTTTCCCTTTCTTGCCAAATAAAACAGAGCTGTAACTGAGCTGTAACACTGGTCTGCTGCTTCAAATTTTCGCTGCAGTGAGACAAAACTGAGGAAATTAAACACTCCCCCAACATCTTTGGTGTCGTTTCTCAGATTTAACCTGGCTGACACAACCTCAGCTTGGCCTAGAAGCCCAGCTCAGTGACAGAACACGAAGAAAACTCAGCACAGTGGAAGTGACAAGAAGCCCAGCGTGCTGGAAACCGGGACAGCAAAAACAGACGCAACAGAAAGCTCACATGGGTCAGTCTTGGATTCTAGAAGACCTTCGGTTAAAGAAGGAGGTCCATGCCCCTACGGCTGGAAGGACATATGGCTAACAAAATCTTAATTGCTTTACAACGTCTCATTTCTTGTTTCCTTGAACCCCCTGCGAACAGGCGAGTGGCAGTGGGTACAACTGAGGGATGCTGGCAGGGGCTACTCCCCAGTGTGGCCCAAAGCTGCACTGTCTGCTGTGCCCTAGTAGCCGTTGTCCAAGTGGGTGAGGGTTCCTCTGTCCTTAATTTCCTTGGTGCCAAGGATCAGACCAATGAAAATTGTGGGCACAGGTCAGGTATTTAGCAGATTTTCCAGCAGGTCATGAAGGGGATTCCTCATTTTTCCCACTGCTTTTTCCTCCCATCCTTCAGCTCTCTCTCCATCTAGGCCACTGCTTACAAAATATTGGGCAGGTAATCATCTTTACATTTCTGAAAGTTGTGTTTGAAACTGTTTACCTAACATTGGGATTCAAACGCACATGGCAGGGACTCTGTTGTATGCCTTGTCACTCAGTTGTATTCAACTGGGACTTGGCCCTGCCAAAACCCATGGTGCCTGGTTTTAGGACCTAATGAAGCTCAGGTTCTTGATGTCTCATGGAAAAAAATTCAGTGAGAGACACAGTGATAGGTAAGAGGTAGATTTGTTCAGATTCAAAGAGAAGCACACTCCAAGAGTGTGGGCCATCACAGAAGGTGAGTGTAGTGGCCATGGAATGTGGTGTGGTTAGTTTTCCAGAGCTGGGTGATTTCATATGCTAATGAGTGGGAGGATCATTTCAACAATAAGGGAAGTACCCACCACTTTTATGGACCATCTGGTCTGTTGCCTCTTATCAATTTGTTCTTAAGCAACTTACTAACTCCTACAGCCAGGACCCCGCCCCCTTGTAGGCAACATCACTCTACCCCACTTATTATTAAAATACTCTAATATCCCTAACAGGACCAGACAACACTCCTTTGTCATTATTTCTGTTATTACTTAGTGTGGGTATATGACAATGAAACGTTTACCATTGGAAACACTCTAAACTGCTCTTATGGAGGACTAGGGGAGGAAGTCAGTGACTTACATTCCCTTAGATCAACAAGAGGATAAGGTTTATGTCTGTTTCACCAGATTCCCAGTCTCAAGGCACAAGCTTGGACTGCTTTACATCATGGTATGTATTCCCATCCACACTGGACAAACTGGCAATGAGTTAAGAATACAACCCCTTAATCCTACCCAGCACTGGTCACGTTGGAGACTTTAGGGATGCCCAACTCCAATCCAGGTGTCCCAGGAGGTCGACCTGCCTCGACCTACCTAGGGATCTTGTCTGCAGAAGGTTGACACACCTAAACCTGCTCGGGGATCTGCCAGGCCAGGGGTCTCAAGAGATCGACATACCTCGACCTGCCCAGGGACCCAAATCTCAGGAGACTGACCTGCCTCAACCTGCCTGGGGATTTGATCTCCAGGAGGCTGTCATGCCTCAGCCTGCCTGGAGATCTGCAGCCTGACCTGGGGACACCTGGCTCTCAAGTTGCAACAGTACTGGGTAGGATAAGCTTTAAAAACACTCACCCCTAAGGAAGTCCACCAATAAAATAGAAGGAAGCCTATTAGTTTTTTTTTTTTTTTTTCTTTTTTCTTTTCCTCCCTGTCATCACTGTCTTTTAGATGGAAAGTAACCAATCTACTTCCTGGCAGATGCCCTAAGATGCATCCTAGATAACTGGAAGCTGTTCGATCCCCTAACTCTAAGGAGAAGTCACTTAAATTCTTTTGTGCCACGGCTTGGCCATGGTATCCTCTGGGGGATAAGGAACACTGGCCTGAGGATGGGAGTTTAAATTACAATACCATCCTGCAGCTAGATTTATTCTGCAAAAGACAAGGGAAATCGACAGAAATCTCCTATATCCAACTTTTCTTCTGACTTAAAGATATGAAGGGACTCTGTCTTAAGTATGGGATTGTTGTATGCCCTAAAAGTGAGCCTACTAGGCAAATGGTGTTAGGCACAGACAACCAAGAGAAGGAAGCTCCCGGTGAAGGCTCAACTCCCATGGCTCCTAAGTTGCCTGGTGTTCCTTCCTTGTATCCAAACGTGCTCCCACATCCAGGAGCACCCCCTCCACAAAAGCCAACTCGAGTATGTCCCTTAGTTGAAACTGGAGGAGAATTTGGACCAACCTGGGTCCATAAGACCTTCTCCCTCTTAGAACTAAGACAGATCAAACAAGACCTGTGAAGCTATACAGATGACCCAGGCAAATATATAGATATATTCCAACATATTACCTTGGCCTTTGACTTGATGTAGAAGGACATCATGGTTATATTTAGTCAAACTTTATCCGACCTTGAGCCCGAAGGTAAAGACCTTAAAGGAAGCCCAAAGGTATGCCATGGGGCTTCACATGTCAAGCAATAAATCCCTCGTGGGGGAAACTGTGCTCCCCTCCTCAGATCCTAGTTGGAATTATAGTGATGCTGAGCACATCTGGGAAGGGGATCATTTTCTGATCTATGTAAAGGCAAGACTAAAAGTAGCCCACAAAAAGTAATCAGCTATGCCCACATCTCAGCAATAACTCAGGAGCCCAATGAGAACCCCATTGCCTTTCTGGAAAGGCTAAAAGAGGTCCTCCAAAAGTTTACCCATCTGGGCTTACACTCTTATGAGGTACAGGTGATTTTAAAGGACAAATTCCTGTCCCAGTGTGCGTTAGACAGAGGATAAAGTTACAATAGCTATAGTAGCAGGACCCTGCTGCTTCTTTAAATGAGATGGTCCAGACAGCTACCAATACCTTTCATAATAGAGAACAGAAGAGAGAGACCAAGGCCCAGGGAAGGGAGAGAAGGAAAGAGACAAGGCATGCCCAGATGCTGGCTGCCCTCCAGGGAAGCCCTATGGCAAACCCCGAGTCCTTAAAGGACAAGGCACAAGGCAAATGCCTAATCTGTAGATGGGCGGGGTATTGGGCCATGAAGGGTCCAAACCATGACAAGTCTCCTAAAATGGCTTGCTAAAAACAGCATCAGTTGGGACATTGGGTGGCACTGTGCCCCCGGGACCCAAGAGCCTCATGGTCAAGTGCCAAGCCTTCCCTCATGATGGTCCAATAGGACTGAAGTGGCCCACTCCAGTCAGCCCGCCTGTCACAGGTAACCAACATGGGACTGGAGCCACGGGTGCAACTGGATGTGGCAGGTCGGTCTGAAAATGTCTTGTCCACCTACTCTGTCCTGACATCCTATTCTGGAGACTTCTCATCTCAAACCTGTACCATTTTGGGTGCTACAGGAAAAACAATTACAAAAAGATTCACCTGAGCACTTCTTTGTTGCTAGGAGGGACAAATACTTCTCCACCAGTTTCTGGTTGTCCCTGAGTATCCTACTCCCTTACTGGGAAGAGATATACTCACTAAACTGGAGACCGCCCTTGTGATGGGTAACTTTTCAGTCCCTAGAGCCCTACAGCTTCTGGTTACTATTGAGGAACCTATTACACCCTCTCCAATAGGGAAGAACCAAGAACTATTGGAGGACAAAATTAACCCCCAGGTGTGGGACCAGGGGATCCCTGGATGAGCCCACCATGACAAGCTGAACCAGTCATCATTATTCTCTGAGATCCCATTCAGTTTCCAAACCGGAAATAATACCCCCACAGAAGAGAATCTCAGGAAGGACTACAGCCTCTAATGAATAAATTCCTTGCCTGTGGGCTATTGGTCCCCACCAATTCGACCAGTTCTACAGTATAATACCCTGATCCTCCTTGTAAAGAAAAAGGATGGGGCCTGGTGAAGGGTTCAAGATCTTTGGATCATAAATGAAGCTGTAGTCCCCCTCCATCCCACTGTACCCAATCTCTATGTAATCTTGGGAGAAATCCTGCCCAGTGCCAAGTGGTTTACAGTCCTGGGTCTCAAGGATGCATTCTTTTGCATACAACTGGCTAAAAATCCCAATATCTTTTTGCCTTTGAGTGGGAGGCTGCAGAAGAAAAACACCAACAGACGACTTTGATGGTATTACCTCAGGGGTTCAGAGATAGCACCCGCCCCCTACACCCCCCATTTGGACAGGCTCTTGGCTGGGATCTCCTAGATCTGGACCTGGGACCTAATGGGAAAATATTACACTATGTAGATGACCTACTAATCTGCTCTCCAGATGAGAAAAATCCCCAACAATATGTAATTCAAGTTCTAAGCTTTTTGGCAGAGAGAGAATATAAAGTCTCCCATGGTAAGGCACAGATGGTCGAGACAAAGGTCCCTTACATGAGAGTTCAGATTATACACGGATCTAGGAGGCTGTGCTCTGATGGAGTACAAGGAATCCTCCAGTTTCCCTCCCCCACGACTTGAAAACAATTGTGAGCTTTCCTGGGACTAACTGGGTATTGTAGAATCTGGATACCCAACTATGGTCTAATTGCCCAGCCCTTATATGAAAGCTTGAAGGGATGGGATGATTCAATCTCACTAATGTGGGGAGCTCCACAAAAGAAGGCAGAGGCTACACTAAAAGAGGCCTTAATTCAAGCACCTGCCTTGAGGTTGGTTGCCAGACCCAGAAAAAGCACTCCAACTTTATGTCCATGAAAAGGAAGGAATAGCTTTGGGAGTGTTAACTCAAAGGTTGGGACCTGAGCCCCAGCCTGTAGTTTACTTATCCAAGAGGTTCAACCTAACTGCCCAAGGCTGGCCTCCCTGCCTTCGAAATCTTGCAGCTATTGCAGTCCTGATAGAAGATACTTTAAAACACTCTTCTGGGGGCAAACTAACTATTTTTACCAGCCACCAAGTGAAACAACTCCTGAATGGGAGAGGTCATTTATTGATATCTGATCAAAGGATCCTCAGATATCAAGTAGTGCTGATGGAAAATCCAGGCCTGACTATATCCCTTTTTCAGGTTCTTAACCCAGCTACCCACCTGCCTAACTCTGAGGTCTCTCTCCCCTTTCACTCTTGTCTAGAAACTTTGGACTACTGGACAAAACTCCAAGAGGGATTGTCAGGAGAACCTCTGACAAATCCTGACGTAATTTGGTACACTGATGGAAATAGCTTTGTCTTGAATGGGAAAAGAATAGCTGGATATACAGTAGTCTCCAATTTGGAGACCATAGAGGCTAAACTTTTGCCGCAGGTACTTCAGCCCAATTGGCTGAGCTCATAGGCCTGATTCAAGATTTAGAGCTGGGAAAAGCAAAGAGAGTAACCATTTACACTTACTCCAAGTATGCCTTTCTGGTACTACATGCACATGCTGCTATTTGGAAAGAAAGAGGCCACTTGACCACCTGAAGGTCCCCAACCAAGTATGGTGATCAAATCCTTAGACTCTTGGAGGCAGTCCATCTGCCTGCTGAAATTTCGGTCTCCCATTGTACAGGACACCACAAAGGGAGCATGGAAGGGGCATGAGGGAACCAAGCAACTGATCAGGCAGCTAGGAGAGCAGCATTACAGAACAATGACCTAAGAGGGGTTACCACCTTAGTTCTACTGATTAATTTGCCAGAAATTCCTCACATACTGAAGGTGAGACTTTTAAAGCTAAGAGTGAGGGCTTTCAAGATGATCATAAGGGGTGGTTCCAAAAGGAGGGAGTCCTTTTTCTTCCTGGGACCCTCCAATGGAAGTTGGTTAACTCGTTATATGTCACCACTCATTTAGAGGAGAAAGCCTTCCAAAGATCACTAGAAAGGTCCTTCAGAGGAACAGGCCTCCGTATGATTATATAGCAAGTGGTCTCCCTTATCCCACTTGCCAATTAAACAACCCCCAAGGAGCTCAAAGACCCCAGATGCCCCAGCCTGTCCAATAGCAGGGGACCTACCCAAGAGAGGACTGGCAGATGGACTGACAGATGCCAGTTTCTCAAAAGTATAAATACCTACTAGTCATGATAGATACATTCACAGGATGGATTGAAGGCTTTCCCACCCGGACGGAGAAGGCTGAGGTGGTGGTAAAATAATGGCTCCATGAAATCATTCTGAGTGACAATGGGACCTCATTTACTTCTAAGTTCACCCAAGTGGTCTCTAAAGCATTAGGCATTACTTATTATCTCCATTGTCCCAGGAGGCCTCAGTCTTCAGGAAAAGTAGAAAGAGCCAGCCAGTTCTTCAAATCAGCAATAAAAAAGATAACCCAGGAGACTTCCCTGGGATGGAAGGAGGCTTTACCAATAGCTCTCCTCTACATCCATATTGTCCCTAAGGAACAGGTTGGTCTTTGTCCTTATGAGATGCTATCTGGGAGACCTTTTGTTTATGCCAATGATCTCTTCCTAGATCCAGAAGCTCAGATCCTCCAGTCTTATGCAATGGTCATTGGGCAATCCCAATAGGATGTACACTTGTGGAGTGTCAACCAAGACCCAAAAGATTCTAAAGAGCTACCATTATATGTTCCAGAGACTCAAGTCCTAATTAAAGTCTGGAAAGATGGACCCCCAAAGGCTCAACTCCAGCCCACATGGAAGAGCCCCTACCCTGGAATACTTTCTACCCTCACAGCAGTCAAGATACCAGACACAACTCTTGGATTCACTACTCAGGAGTCAAACCATGGAAGAACACAGAAGAGGATACCCAATACACCTGTGAGAACCCTGGGAGATCTCAGATACCTATTTAGGACTACACATGAGTGCCATTCTAGTGAACATGCCCCAAATTAAGTTTCCAGGGATAAGACTTCTCAGGATAGCTCTAAAGAACTAACACAGCTTGTCAGGGGTTGTACTCCAAAACAGACAGGAGATAGATCTCCTGATCTTTGAACCAGGAGAGTCTTGAGCCATCTTGAATGACACAGGTTGTTCTGGGTAAATATCTCCAGCTAGGTTAAAGAAAGTCTCACAGTCCTCAAGTAAAAACATTCAGATCCTATGGGATCTCAATACAAGCAGGAGAGTTCTTGGGGTGGCTACAATCTCTCTTTGGGGGATCCTTCTCCTGACGAGGGGGAATTTGGAGTTGGCTAATGCCCCTACTAATCCCTGTTATCACCATATTGATGCTGCTTATGATTGCTCCATGTATCATCAATTGTCAGACCCATTTTGTCTCTGCCCAGGTCAACAAGCAACAACATGCAGTGCCAGTTCAACAAGGATGTGTAAAACTACACCCATTCAAGGAAAATACCGCTCACCCTTAGATGCTCACCACTATAAGGACTCTGAGGCTTGAGATTAGCAAGAGGGGGAGGCCCAATGCCCTCATTGTCCCAGCTCAGCAGGAAGTAGCCAGAGAGACCTTGATGCCCCTACTCCCCATCTCTTGAGGGGGGAATGTTAGGCAGTTAGAATAGGAAAAAGGAGTCCAAAATAGCGGTGGCTAAACGACAAAGAAAGGAAAAAGCCCACAAAAAATAAAAAAATAATAAAAAAACAAAGGAAGGTCCAAAGACCAGAGTAAAAACCTCAGGCGAAGCAAACAACCTTCCTGGCTAGCCCAATTTACATAGGGCAGGCTCAGAGGGAGGAGAAAAAGAACATAAAAAGACGAGCCAAAGTTGAGCCGCTCTCTTCTTTTCTCTTCATGCCTTTTGGCCAGGCCCACCCTCCTGCCTTTAGGATGTATTTTCCTTTGCTTGCCAAATAAAACTGAGCTGTAACCGAGCTGTAACACTGGTCTGCTGCTTCAGATTTTTCCTGCAGTGAGACAGAACCAAGGAAATTACACACTCCCCCAACAAAATGAAATAGTCAATATAAAAAAAAAAAAGAAAAAAACTAAACACCACACTTTAAACATATACATACTAATCAAATATAATGTGATATCACTTCACGCTGGGAAAGAGACATACATCCTTCAACTCTCTTTCCAACCGGTAAAAGAAAAAAAAAAATCACTTAGGCCTTCTCTCTGATTGCCACTTGAATCATCTGCCTTACCAGGAACACTTTTTTTACCTCTTCTCCATCAAATTAAAAAAAATAATAATAATAATTTCCTCCATGAAAGTTCTCTGAGACCTATAGCCTTTGCTTATCTCCCTCTCAAATAAAATTCCTATCTTAAATTATTACAAGTGAATCTTTTCAGGTTCTTTCCATGCTTGTTAGTCTTGCCACTTACATCCAGTCTGAAAGCCCTTCAGAACAGAATGGTGCTTGCGTTGCTTCCTGTTGCAGGGCTCAGCTCAATATACAAGGAAAAAGCTCAAGAGTGAATTGCCGAATGTATTCATTCACCCCTTGGGAAGGATGACTGGATTTCCTATTTAGCTACCCTAATAATTATTCATAGAAAATAATTTGTTTTGTCTAAAGAGAATCTATGCCAGAGTTAGATATGTGTAGACTATATTAGAGAAAATAAGACATAGCTCTCTGTTTGTATAACTGTTCAAGTTTCTTTTGCAGTTTCTATTTTTAACAATAAGAGCATTTATCTGAAGATCAATCTGTAATGAAAGACATTATAAATGTGGAGTCTGACCAAGGTTAATATCAGACATTTTCTAGTTTTAAGCCATGCAACTTTTCAGTTGGCTATTTGGTGTCTCAATTTCCTTATATGTAAAATAGGGATGCTACTACAGATGAGATAGTGCTTATCCTCTTGGCTATGTGTTATTAAGGCCTACATCAAAGAATATTTGAATGACTCATCCATTTACCCACTTGCTAGGTGTACATATATGGATTAAATATAATCCTTGGTTTTAAGGACTCAAAGTGAAATCAGGTATATAATTTGATTAGCAATAATGAATGTATGTTTGAACCTGAGTGATGAAGGAGTACAGGGAAAGAAATTATTAATTCTGTGTGCAATTTTTTTAAAGGGAGATATGACAGAAGAGCCATTTAATTTGGGCTTTTACTTGTGAGCAAGATTGTTCTGATTAGTGGGAAAATGTGGTAGAGAATAAAAACACTTTTCAGGTAAGCAATTAATGAGCACTAAGGCTTGAATTTATGGAATGTTTCCTGCAAAAATCTAATGAGAACACACTTATGAAGATATTGCAAAAGGATTATATTGTAAAACTGGGTGAGTGAAGCTTTATGAATTCTAAAGAAAGGCCCTTTATCTCACACACATGATATATATACTACATATATACACATACATAATATGCATATATCTAATATATATATAATGTGTATATTTATTCAAATATTTTCATTATCATCCTTCTGTAACATGGTATATACCTTGAAAATGAAGATTTAGCCCCTTAGAAATGAGTAATATATTCAGATAATTAAAAACTCTCTAAAATTTAATCTGTCAATTCCTAAATAATAAAACAGAAGTAGATGTTTTTTAAATAGTTTATGATCTCCAATTCTGTAGCTATTTTAATGACACATCAACAGTTAGCTTTGAGTTTCTTGATAAGTGAAATTAATATTATCTATTTCAGAAAGAAAAATCGATTTAAAATCAGGCCTATAAAATTTGAAAAGTTCAAGAATCCTACAGTGCTGCTTAGAAATGAGTAGATTTTTCAGGGGAAAAATGGATGTGTATATTATTTAGAAGCTAACAACAGAAATGTATCATCCTTTCTTGCTTTGTGGTTTTGGTGGTATAACAAATGTAAAACTCAATTTCTTCTATTTATTTATTTCTGGTCATGGTGTGTGTGGGATCTCAGTTCCCCACCCAGGGATTTAACCTCAGGCTACAGTAGTGAAAGCACTAAATCTTAACCTCTAGATCACCAGGAAACTCTCCTGGAAGATCAATTGCTCAGTCATGTCTGATTCTTTTTGATACTCCAAGGACTGTAGCCCACCAGGCCTTTCTGTCCATGAGATTCTCCAGGCAAGAATACTGGAGTGGCTTGCCATTTCCTCCTCCAGAGGATCTTCCCAATCCAGGGACTGAACCCATGACTCCTGTGTTTCCTGCATTGGCAGGTGGATTCTTTACCACTGAGCCACCTGGAAGCTCAGGGAGCTCCCTAAAATCCAGTGCATTAATTATTGGAATTTGCCAAGGCATTTTCATGGATAGATACATATCAACACAGAAAGGAAAATGGCAGCTTGTTGTCATAGATGTATTCATTCACAGCAAATAACAGTTTATAAAGGTGACTGTAAGGAAAATAAAACAATGTTCAGAGATGTTCATATTTGAAAGCTAGGAAACAATAAAATTTAATCTTAAGAAAAATGTTTTGTGGGTAGAAAAAGCATTTTGCTTTGTCAACACAAAACTTTGTAAATACCACTGAATAGCATTAAAATACTCCTGATTGTGTGTGATCCAGTAAAGATAAAAAGCATTCATATATAATGTTTAAATGTTGATGGTAAGGGAGGGTTGTTACTGAAAAAAAATGACTACAGCCAGGTTAAATTAGTGTTTCAAATCATGGAGTTTAATGACTACAAAACCTTATAATAAAGATACTGAATTTATATATATAAGATTTGAAGGTAGTAAAATGCTCCTCTTTCATGTTTACCTAGAAGAGACCAAGTGTTTAATCACTATTTAATATTTTACAAAAATAATTGCAACAGTTGTTATAAATATCATAAAATAGTAATTGATACTTTTTAGATCTATGAACTTTTTTAGTTTACAGGACAATTAACTTTATTTAGTGAACCAAAAAGTATTTGGTAAAGTGTTTTAATATAAAGTGAATTTCTTCATTGTTAAAAATAAGGAATAAGATTTCAATTTTGTGGGGAACTAGCCAGAACTAAATCTCCTAGTTGTTATCAGGATAAGCTCTATTACAGTTTGGTGATGACTCTTAAAATAGTACTTCTAAACCATTATCATTATATTTTAAATGACTGACAGGGAATCTTGGAAATATATATAAATAACTTTAGACCTAAAAAATTTATTAGGAAATTAAATGACTCTTGCTCCCTGGAAGAAAAGCTATGACAAACCTAGGCAGCATATTAAAAAGAAGACATCACTTTGCTGACAGAGGTCTGTCTAGTCAAAGCTATGGCTTTTCCAGTTGTCATGTAGGATGTGAGAGTTGGACTATAAAGAAAGCTGAGTGGTGAAGAATTGATGCTTTTGGACTGTGGTGTTGGATAAGACTCTTGAGAGCCCTTTGGACTGCAAGGAGATCCAACTAGTCCACCCTCAAGGAAATCAGTCCTGAATGTTCATTGGAAGGACTGATGCTGAAGCTGAAACTCCAATCCTTTGGCCACCTAATGCAAAGAACTGACTCATTGGAAAAGACCCTGATGCTGGGAAAGATTGAAGGCAGGAGAGAAGGGGATGACAGAAGAGGATATGGTTGGATGGCATCACCAACTCAATGGACATGAGTCTGAGCAAGCCCCAGGAGTTGGTGATGGACAGGGAAGCCTAGCGTGCTGCAGTCCATGGGTTCGCAAAGTGTCAGACATGACTGAGTGACTGAACTGAACTGAATCGTATAATTATGCAAATGTATGCATGCAATGATGTTCAGTGTAAGGATATTTATATTACTGGAAATTGGAAACAACCAAATATCTATCAATGGGAGGTTGACCAAATGAAGTATACACCTCTGCATGCATTATGATGACATGCGACATAACCACTAAGATTATAATGCAGCTCACTATTTATGACATGAAAAAATACTTATGACATATTAATGAAAAAATTATACCATATTGCATTGATTTTATCTATGTATTTGTACATCAAAATACCCTTCCAAATATGCACATAGCTTTGTGACACATGTAACTAATATTTGGCAGTGATTTTTTT
Source organism: Bos javanicus (assembly GCF_032452875.1). NCBI lineage: Eukaryota > Metazoa > Chordata > Mammalia > Artiodactyla > Bovidae > Bos > Bos javanicus. Next base: position 35,984,891 of record NC_083875.1, on the reverse strand, counting down.
CTCAGTGATTTTATTGTTTTGCTATTTCTTCACTGTTTTATGCCTTTCTAAGACTGACATTTGATAATACAAATGACCGTCCATGTTTGAAAAAGGAATAACTTCCTCACCTTATTGTCATATATCAGAAAGCTGCCATATTTAGTGAACAATTGTCTATTTATAAATATTGCCTAAGGTTGTCCCATGCATAATCTCCAAAGCCATACACAATGGCCCAGCATTTACATACTACCTTTAAAAAGTACTTTTATTTAATAATAACACTTTCATTCTTAAAAAAATTCCTTAAGTGGTAGATAATTATATTTTCCTTGTCAATGTGTTTATATCAGTTTTATAGAGGTTACAAAAAGATAATAAAATGGGAATAATGTTATAGCAACCATAAAAATGCAATAATTTCCTCTACCCTTCTTTTAGGAATCAGGAGAATGAGTCTAAGACTGGGTAAGCCATAAAATATTTCTGAACATGAGTAGCTAAACCTTGAATTGCTTGAAATGTCATTGTGTGCTTCACCTGTAGTACTACCAATTTCAAATGCCACAAAAATGTTTTCATATTCTTTGTTCTGGACAAAAGATAATCTGAGCTCAGGAATACAACCCATGTCTCTAGTTTAACAATATACCACTTGGGATTTAATGTCCTTTTTAATAGATTTTGTCACATCATTTTATAGTGAACATTGAACCAGCCTAAAGATGAAAATGATGCTAACCAAAAGAAGACATCCATAAAACACAATTGTTAATAGTTATACTCTTGTTAATTGTTTCACTTGGTATTGGTATTAATAGGATTTGACTCTGGCCAACCAGCCATCCTGGGACATTCTTGGCTCGTATCTGATAGGGTGTATAAGAAAGGACACCAGTGTTAAAGCAAAAGAAAAGAGTGGAGAATGTGAAAGAATAATGAAAGCTTTTGACAATTAAGAACAAACATTTAAATTGCCTATTTGAGAATGATATATGTAAGTATTTACTAAGCACTTACTAGGTTTTAACACAATACTAAGTGCTTTGTATCCACTATTTTAATCAGTATTTCCAAGTATGTAACATAAGTACACTTACAATCTTCATTTTATAGAAGAGGAAACTCTAGCACCAAGAGGATACCTGTGGCTTGTCATAGACCACATAGCTGAGCTCTCAGCTCTGCATGATTGCAGATTCTGGGTTGTTAGTCATTACATTATTGTGAAGAAAGGAATGAGGTAGCAATCAGACTATAAGTTAGGATGGAGGAGCCTGGTAGGCTGCAGTCCATGGGGTCGCTAAGAGTCGGATATGATTGAGTGACTTCTCTCTCACTTTTCACATTCAAGAATTGGAGAAGGAAATGGCAACCCACTCCTGTGTTCTTGCCTGGAGAATCCCAGGGACGGGGGAGCCTGGTGGGCTGCTGTCTATGGGGTCACACAGAGTTGGACACAACTGAAGTGACTTAGCAGCAGCATAACTGGTAAATACCCCAAACTCTAGTTGTTTTTTTTCTGAGTTTATTCCCTCTTTCAACAACACAAGAGATGCCTGTGCACATGGACATCACCAGATAGTCAATACTAAAATCAGATTGATTATATTCCTTGTAACCAAAGATGGAGAAGCTCTATACAGTCAGCAAAAACAATACTGGAAGCTGACTGTGACTCAGATCATGAACTCCTCACTGAAAAATTCAGACTTAAATTGAAGAAAGTAGGGAAAACCACTAAACCATTCAGGTATGAATTAAATCAAATCCCTTATGACTATACAGTGGAAGTGATAAATGGATTCAAGGGATTATATCTGATAGACAGACTGCCTAAAGAATTACAGACAGAAGTTCATAATATTGTACAGGAGGTGGTGATCAAAACCATAGCCAAGAGAGAGAAATGCAGAAAGGCAAAGTGGTTGACTGAGGGGGCCTTACAAATAGCTGAGAAAAGAAGAGAAGCTAAAGGTAAAGAAGAAAAGAAAAGATATATCCATCTCAATACAGAGTTCCAGAGAACAGCAATGAGAGATAAGAAAGGCTTTCTAACTGAACAATCCAAAGAAATAGAGGAAAACAATAGAATGGGAAAGACTAGAGATCTCTTCAAGAAAATTAGAGACTCCAAAGGAAAATTTTATTCAAAGACAGCCCAATAGAGGGCAGAAATGGTATGGACCTAACAGAAGCAGAAGATATTAAGAAGAGGTGGCAAGAATACACTGAAGAATGGTCCAAAAACATCTTAATGACCCAGATAACCATGATGGTGTGATCACACACCTAGAGCCAGACATCCTGGAATGTGAAGTCAAGTTGGCCTTAAGAAGCATCACTATGAACAAAGCTAATGGAGGTGATGGAATTCCAGCTAAGTTATTTCAAATCCTAAAAGAAGAGGTTGCTAAAGTGTTGTACTTAATATACCAGCAAATACGGAAAACTCAGCAGTGGCCACAGGACTGGAAAAGGTCAGTTTTCATTCCAATGCCAAAGAAAGGAAGTGACAAAAAATGTTCAAACTAGCACATAATTCTATTCATTTCACATGCTAGCAAAGTAATGCTCAAATTCCTTCAAGCTAGGCTTCAACAACATGTGAACCAAGAATTCCCAGATGCACAATCTGGATTTAGGAAAGGCAGAAGAATCAGAGATCAAATTGCCAACATTCGTTGGATCACAGAAAAAAGAGAATTCTAGAAAAACATCTACTTCTGCTTCATTTACTACGCTAAAGCTTTTGACTGTGTGGATCAAAATAAACTGTGGAAAATTCTTAAAGAGATGTGAATACTAGACCACCTTACCTGCCTCCTGTATTCAGGTCAAGAAGCAACAGTTAGAACCAGATATGGAACAATGGACTGGTTCAAAATTGGGAAAGGAGTATGTCAAAACTGTATATCATCACCCTGCTTATTTAACTTATATGCAGTGTATATCATGCAAAATGCCATGCTTGGTGAATCACAAGCTGGAATCAAGATTTATGGGATAAATATCAATAGCCTGAGATAGTCAGATGACACCACCCTTATGACAGGAAGCAAAGAAGAACTGAAGATCTGCTTGATGAAAGTAAAAGAGGAGAGTGAAAAGTTGGCTTAAAAATCAACATTCAAAAAACTAAGATCATGGCGTCCGGTCCCATCACTTCATGGCAAATAGATGGGAAACAATGGAAACTGAGAGACTTTATTTTCTTTGGCTCCAAAATTGCTGAAGATGGTGACTGCAGCCATGAAATTTAAAGATTTTTGCTTCTTGGAAGAAAAACAGTGACATACCTAGACAGCATATTAAAAACCAAAGACAGTACTTTGCTGACAACGATCTGTCTAGTCAAAGCTATGGTTTTCCAGTAGTCATGCATGGATATGATAGCTGGACAATAAAAAATGCTGACCGCTAAAGATTTGATGCTTTCAAACTGTGGTGCTGGAGAAGACTCTTAAGAATCCCTTGGACAGCAAGGAGATCAAACTAGTCAGTCCTAAAGGAAATCAACCCTGAATATCCACTAGAAGGACTGATGCTGAAGCTTCAATACTTTGGCCACATGGTGCAAAGAGTGGAATCATTGGAAAAGACCCTAATGCTGGGAAAGATTGAAGGCATGAGGAGAAGGGGATGACAGAGGATGAGGTGATTGGATGGCATCAATGATTCAATGGACATGAGTTTGAACAAACTCCGGGTGATGGTGAAGGATAAGAAAGGCTGTCATGCTGCAGTTCATGTGGTTGCAGAGTCTGTTATGACTGAATGAATGAACAACAACAACCAAACAGATGGAAAACAGGTAAGCTAAACACCCTAAACTCTAGTTGGTAGACTCTTAGGTTTTATTCCAGAGTGAGGGAAAAACAGAAGTAAACAATACTATCTGATTCCCACCTGCTAGCCTGTGTAGTCACTGTTTGGATTAAGGTGTTTTTTCTAACCTAGTTGAATGCTAGAAGATAGGATCTTCTCTGCAGCTTCTTTAGTGTTTTATTTCCGCCCCCAACATCCAGTGTTATGGACAGAATGTTTCCCACACAAATTCAAATGTTGAAGCCCTAAAGTCAAATGTGATGGGTAGAAATAGGACTTTGAGAAGTAATTAGGTTTAAATTAGGTCATGAGGGTCGAGTCCCATGATGAGATTAGGGTCCTGTTGAGGAAAGAGAGAGAGACCAGAGTCTCCTTTCTCTGTGCCATCTGAGGACACAGTAAGGAAACATTCTTCTGGGAAAAAAAGGGGGGAAATAAGTTAGCTGATACCTCCTTCTTGGACTTCTAGCCTCCAGAACTGTGAGAAATAAAGTACTCTTGGTTAAGCCATCCAGTGTATGATCTTTTACTAGGGATGGAAGCCCAGGCTAATATGCTGTATAAAATAAAACATCATGGGGCATATGAAGGAAAAATAGCGTAAGAATAACACAGACAACAAAGATAAACTCATAGGTCATCTAGATAATGGAATTTTTAGACAGGTACTTCACCCCACTCCAGTACTCTTGCCTGGAAAATCCCATGAACGGAGGAGCCTGGTGGGCTGTAGTCCATGGGGTCACTAAGAGTCAGACAGGACTGAGTGACTTCACTTTCACTTTTCACTTTTCACTTTCCTGCATTGGAGAAGGAAATGGCAACCCACTCCAGTGTTCTTGCCTGGAGAATCCCAGGGACGGGGAGCCTGGTGGGCTGCCGTCTATGGGGTCGCACAGAGTCAGACACGACTTAAGCGACCTAGCAGCAGCAGCAAACAGGTACTTAAACTAAATGTGATTAAAATGTTCAAAATGACAATAAAAGAATTGCATCAGAGAGATGAAAACTAAGAAAAATAATCAAATAAAAGTGTAAAATATAAAATATGCAATAACTAAGAGCCCACTAGATAAGATGAGTAATGGATTGGACAGAATAGAAGAGATTGGTGACTTGAAAATGTCAGTAAAATAATCCTGATTTATTTACAAAGGGAAAAGGATGAAAAAAAATTTAAAGAAGGGCATAAGAGACATATGAGACACAATGAAAAAGACTAACATAATTGTGATTGGAATCCAAGGGTAGTGGCTACTGTGTGGACATCTGAAATCTCCCCTTCAGTACTAAGTCACTCACTTTCTTAGGTTTTGGAGATGCTGGCAACCCAAGCCTCTTAGCTCAGTCCTGCTTCAGGAATTTCTCTGCATCAAAGACACATCCCACCCAAAGTCACTCCTCTGTTCTGAAGGCTGCCTGCCTCCAATGACTGGCTGATGCAGAGCCATCAGTATCTGGCCCATATGAAGGGACATCCCCAGCTCAGAGGTCCCCGCGGAGTTAGCTGAGACCTTTGTTACCATTCTTCATGACTCGACTCCTTCCTTTGCGCATCTTACTTCCTCTATTCCTCACACAGATGCTGATCCTGAGGGCACCCCCCAAATCCTCATCTCAGAGTCTATTTTCTAGGGAACTTGTTCTAAGACGCTTGGTACTAGGAACGTTCCAGGAAAACAGATATCAAAATGTTATTTTGGAGTTGTATCACCTTCCAGCTGGTTGGCAATAAAAAATCCATTGCTGGTAGAAGGAAAAGTGCAGAAGGGCCTGTGGCAAGTTGTAACAGTGGAGCCGTTTACTGGTGTGAACCATTGCTGTTATATTATAGTATCTCAGGCTTTTGAGACTTTAGAGGAACTACAAGTTATAAAAATGATTGAATCAGAAGGCTCTTCCTAAATGCTCATGACGCAATGGAGGATAATAAAGGCTAAGCATGATTAATCACCAATTAATCAAGAGTAAAAGTCAGAACCCTATTAAACATCATATAAAGATTGATGAATATATATCTAAAGAATCTGCTAACAATCTAACTAGATTTAGCAAAGTCACTAGATACAAACATAAACATAAAAAATTTGTATTTCTACATACTAGGAAAAAGAAAACATTTAAGACATAAAATACTATATCTATCTATACACACACACATACACACCCATATATATATAATATATTATGGTAAATTGTCTGCAAAGATGGCTACCAACAATATCTTCATTTCTATATACATATTCCACTCTGCACATCAAGAAGTAGATTGTTTTCCCCTCCACTTGAATCTGGGCTGGGTCAGTGACTTGTTTTAACTACTAAAATGCTGCAGAAGTATCATTAATATGACTTTGAGCTTAACATTTACAAGGCCTTACGTTTCTGTGATAATTCTTTTTTTGTGTGTGTGATAATTCTTAAATCTAATCTACCAAGTATAAAATATTATTCTCAACTCCTTAATGGTGATAATTTTCATGGAGAGAGTGGGAGGTCACAAACAGGAGAATCTATGCACCACAGAGGACAGGTAGTATCTAGGTCCCCCTATGAAATCATCCTGGATCCCAAAAGAAACATAGCATCTGATAATCTGAGTCCATAATCCCTGACATACAAAATCGATATTTTATAAAATAGCCACTGAGTTTGTGTATGTGTAATTTCATTGCTACTAATTTTTAACACAGATGTAAAAAGAATATTATTGAGTTGATTTCTGCTGCTGCTGCTAAAATGCTTCAGTCATGTACAACTCTGTGTGACTCCATACATGGCAGCCCACCAGGCTCCTCTGTCCCTGGGATTCTCCAGGCAAGATACTGGAGTGGGTTGCCATTTCCTTCTCCAATGCATGCATGCATGCTAAGTCGCTTCAGCCATGTCCGACTCTGTGCAACCCCATGGACAGCAGCCCACCAGGCTCCTCCATCCATGGGATTCTCCAGGCAAGAATACTGGAGTGAGTTGCTATTTCCTTCTCCAGAGTTGACTTCTATGTAATAGTAACTGAAAGAAAAAAATGAACACACCAATAAAAGAAAACTAAAACAGAATGATTCAAGCAAAGAAGGGGCAAGTGATATGTATCATGTATTGCCTGAACTACTTGAATCATGAAGCAGTTTTGTTGAATTAATTCTGAATCAAAGTAGAGGGTGAATGAGAATGGACGTCTAGCAATCCAGCATTAGAAAGGAGAGTTTCACACAGACACTGACTCACCATTTCTGAGGTAGGTCAGTTTCTAATTTATTACCCTCTTAACTGACGAAGTTTGGGCCAATTTTCCTTTCAGGTTAAATGTAGTTCACTTGCTTAGTTAACATGGCAAACCAAAGGAGATAAAAAACAAGCTTATGATGTTTTAAAAAATAATTCCCTAAACACTTGAGTAAATATATTATTATTTGTAGTCCATACACCTCAATTTGAAAAAGGGCAATATTGATCCTACAAGAAAGAGCGTAAGTTTGTGATTTACTGAAGAGCTCTTTTTATTTACTTTGCAGCTCTCCATGAGTATCTTCTGTTCTTTTAAATTATGTTGAAAAATAAACTCAGCAGTGCAGACCTATGCCTCTGCCTAAGGGAGAAGTGCTTTCTTCAAATAGAAATCAGCTATCATTTTTAGGATTTCACAATGCTAGGTAATACGTATGGAATTTCAAAAGTATCCTTTAATGAACGATGAAGCCACTCTAATACCTAAGAGAAGAATAAGCCTTCAAACATTTCAAAGAATCAATTTAATTTGATTTCTTGTATTTCCTGTGGTAGAACAAAGGAAGGATTACAGCTAACATTGAAGAGAGAAAATGGAGTTTTAGTGGGATCAGAAAATCACTATAAATCCACAGATGTAGACAATGCTTTGCTTTCAAATATTCACGAACGGCATCCCTGATTCAGAGGCAATTGGAATAGTCCCCAGAGTAGAATCAGAGGAGTAAAATGTGTGTGTGCATATGTGTGAAAGTGTGTCATACAAAATCACGTATGTGAGTGTGCTCACTAGAGATTATAAAAGATTGGATGAAGTAGACTTGGGGAACAGGGGAAAACAAAGAAAGAGAAGGAGAACTTCCAAAGCAAAGACTCACTTTATCCTAGCATACTTTGCATTGCCAGGCATCCTACTGACATGCTTTATTAAGGACTTAAGATGCCTATACACTTAAAACAAGTCTGAATCTCAACAGACACAAGCTTATTGAATTGTTGATCCTGGATCAGTAGGAAATCAGTTTTCTTTTCAACACTGAACTGACACATATGAAGTTGGATCAGAATTATGTTGAAGATTTACAGGGCTAAAGCAGAACTACTTTCCAGGAAACTGGTTAAGTTTAATCTCGCTTTATTAAGAAGGCTTATGTACATAGGTTACTCACTCAAAGGAATTCCAAAGATCTGTCCTAATTCATGAGAAACTAGCAATGCCAAGGCAAGTTTTGTTTTTTTTTTTAATTAACAAACATTTGTACCTGTCTTATCTCCCCTATATTACCTATTAACACTGAGACTTAGTAATAATTGAAAATACCATGTACCTTATTCTTTGAAAGTCATAATGATATAGAACAAAAAATACCTTAAAATTCTTGATTATTACTGAAAACTTACGAGGTAAAATAAAAGTATGCTTTTTAAATTTTAGCACTACAATGGCTACTACACTTGCGGACAAATCATCAAGTCACCAAGTTGAAAAATTCTTTCTGGAAATTGTAGTCTCAACATTGGGTCAAATGAAAGCCAGCTTCTGACTTTTTCAGTCTTATTTGGCCAAAGTTGGACATTGTTTTATTTGATTGCTTTAGTGCTTATTTGCTCGGTTGCTTGATGATTGATCGATCAGGCTTCAAGGAATCAACTGATTGATTGATTCAGGCTTGGTTCATGACACTTCATCATCTTTGGTCAATGTATGGACTACTTTCATTAAACTTTTCAAGCTCTTTATTGTCCTGCAAGCACATGTAAGTAAAAAAAAATGCATATAAGAAGTCAAGATTTTGTTTGAAATATTGGAAGTGAAGAAAGAATATAATTAAAATTTTAATTGCAATGTTCAGTTTCTAGTATACAGAATTTATAATGAGTAATTCAACTTGGTATCAATACTTAGCAACCTATGGGTGGTTATCAGCTTGAAAATGACTTTTTCTCCTGAGATTTTAAAAACTGAAATTTCTCATAAAATACAGATTTTGATTTTCCTAAAAAACAGATGATGCAACAATCAAAAGTCAGTATTTTTAATTAGTAAAGAAGGGCAAGTGCTGAGAAGCAGATAACATCCTTAAACAGGGTGTATGCTTTTTGGTTTGTCACAGTTTTCATCAATCCTGTGGTCTAAGCTTCCTGTACTCCTCACATTACCTATCTGACCTTAGAAAGTATTTGAGTGTAAAAAACACAAGGCAAGAATGATGCTTTCAAAATCTATTCATATTTCACCTCTGCTGCTGCTGCTGCTGCTAAGTCGCTTCAGTCGTGTCTGACTCCTAGCGACCCCATGGACTGCAGCTTACCAGGCTCCTCCATCCATGGGATTTTCCAGGCAAGAGTACTGGAGTGGGGTGCCATTGCCTTCTTCACTTCTCCATTTTATCTCTAATATAATGCATTAACATCTTAATTGATATTTACTTAAACTTGTTTATTTATCACAAAAAGTTTTACTACTGTTGAAAACAAAGCAATAGCAATCAGATGTCAAAATAATCAATATTTATACAAATGTTACACTTTGTGTATGTTAGAAACCTCTTTAGCCTTGTTTCCCATTCAGTTAGCACACCTTTTACTCTATTTCTGCACAACTAGCTTCCTGCAGGTATATATCCTAACAGATTTGCTCAGCTGTATTCCTGCCTTAGATTTTTTTTCAGCCTTCTAGCACATAATCACGCATAATCTAGAAGTGCAAAGGAATGAAAAGTTCACGGGATGACTGTTGGTTAATGAAGATAGTAGCTGGTAAATAAATGTTCTTTCCCTATTCCCTAGGTGAACAACTTTGTGGTGTTTCACCTTTTAAAGGTCTCAGTGTGATAAGCCCCTGTTTTCCAAAGTGTTGACCCATCAGTGAACTCACCCTTCAATAGCCTTTCATTTCTTCCTGGTTTCACTGTTTTCAATCCCACACCATGTATACCACTTCCAAAAATAAAGAACCTGCAATGGAGCTTGTTTTTAGGCTCTGTTTTTCAAGGTAAAGAAACTAAGATACTGGATATATTGAACATTTAATTAGGGTTTTAAACACAGACTTACTAATAAGAAAGCTAAGAATGAAATCCTCTTAAATTTTATTCTTGATCTTTGGATGGAGTTTACAGAAGCTTTCTAAAATAATTTCACTTAGTTCTTTTTGTAGAATGCAAATACTTTAATAAATGTTATACTTATTCAATAATAAGAAATCTCATAAGAAAGCATATGTGTATGTTGTTCCCCTTCAAAATACTGGAATTCAGGAATTAAAAAAAAATTCTGTATGAAGGAAGCAGATGTTTAAGTACTTTATGAACATTTAAATATTTAGCAGAGTCATTAATTTTACTGAAATGCATACATTTCAGTTAAGCAAATTTGTGCAGCAGAATTTTCCATTAAGATTTCCATAGACTTTGGGTTGGTGAATCTACCCCTTGCAGCCCATATACCCAATAAGTGAACTAACACAAGAAAAGTGTATGGTATTCCAATCATGGCAATTGTATTAAACAAAACAAAACAGGAATCTGCTACCCTCCCCCTGACTCTTTCTTCTTTTTCTATTCTTTGTACTATATATAGCATCATATAGATTTTTTTCTTTAATTTGAAAATAGTATCTCACTTTCTTAAAGCTATATAATCAATTCTAATATTTCGTAGGGTAGCCCGAGTCCTGGACTTTCTGTATCCTTGTGCACATTCTGCCTTTTTTTGGCAGATGGCTGAAAGGGCAGTGCTAAAAGTGGGAAACAAACCTTGAAATTTCAGGGAATGAACTCTTCTACAGAACAGATTTTGTAACAAAACAAAGTGTTACTTTTTGAAAATCTAGATTTTTATTTCAGTCTGCTCTTACCAGAAATCTTTCTAAAATGTACTATTACTTATTTACTGATGTCTTTCACAAAACAAGCTGAATACAATTTACAATTTTTGATGGTTATATCACTAGGAATTGTTGACTAGATGGTTGTAATCACAATAATAACCTCAGAAACTAATGAAGTATGTCATGTTTTTTATCCCTATGTCGAGGAGTCTGAGATTGTCAGGTTTTTTAATAGATAAATTTCAAGTTTTCATAAATTTATTCTTTATCATCAGAGTCCAACCAGAATTTTCTACCATCTTGGTGATTAGAGTATTAGACCTTTGAGAATCTGCTGAACCTCTTTCAAAATATATATCATTTGCCAATTTATGACTCATATTTTTAATAAAAGTATGCTTTAATATCACTTGTAACCCATGGCAACATGGCAGTATGATGGGATACAAGATTAAGATCTGCTACTCTAGTTGCAAACTTCATGGCTAACTTGAGGTAGGATGATGCTTCTCTTACTTGGCCAACACTTATCAGTCAACAAGACTTGACTATTAATTTACCTTTTTTTTTTTAATTTTTGCCATGTGAGATTTAATTTACCCATTTCAAGTGTTGCTTCTGCATTTTAGAGTGCTTTATTAATTTGCTAGAGAAGTTGTAGCAAAGCACCACACACTGGAGGCTCACCTAACAGAAATAATTGCCTCACAGGTTTGGAAGCTTGAAGTTCAAAGTCAAGCCTCCAGCAGTTCATTCCTTGTGAGGACTGTGAGAGAAGGATATATCCCAGGTCTCTCTGTGTTGACTTACTGATGGCTATCTTCACTTTTATGTGGCATTCACCCTGTGCATGTGTCTCTATATCAGAATTTCTTCTATTTATAAGGACACCAGTGATATTAGAGTAGGGTCCACCCTAAGGAACTCCTTTAACTTGATTACCTCTGTAAAGACCTTATCTCCAAATAAGTAGCCCAAATAATTGAGGTACTTATATCTGAGGTGCTAGGAGTTAGGACTTTAACGTTATCAGTTTCAGGGGAGCACAGTTCAACTCATAACAAGTGCATACAACCAAAGACTACTATTCATTTAACACACATTTCTATAAGATACTTTATCCAGTTATCATGCTAGAACCAACACTGAAGATGAGATGTTCTGTGTTACTGAGGAACAAACAATTGCATTCATATAGACTATTTATTGGGATAAAATTCCTAGGCCTTCTTTCTAAATTTGCACTACCTAATGATCATGATATTCTCTATGGAGCTTTACTATTATGATACCAATTAATATAGGTGCAGTCAATTCACAAACAAATCCAAATAAAGGTGTCAACACATTGTACTAATCAGTTAGTTTGTGATGTATTTGGTCAGGAAAAGCACCTCTACCTCTGAGCCTGGGAAACGTGATACATGGCTTTATCAAAATGATCTTCCATTGTCCACTATGGTCACTACGGTGTTTTTAAAATATCTTTAAACCTTAAGCTTTATCTTTTTGGGTCTTCTTAAATTGCAATCTGAGCATAAAGTTATATACTAATATTGGCATCAAAACTCTTGTGCTCTTAAGTATTTGGTGTATGTGAGTAATGATTCCTCTAAAATTGTAAGGGTAATATTCTATATTGTGAATAAAATACATCATATACATATAAATATAAATTTATATAAATTTCACCATGTGTCAAATATGAGATGGAAGTACTGTAGGACAATATTTCAAATTCAACTTCACAATTATTAGCCTTCAGTTTTAAGTAAATATGGAATTAATGTCCTATATGAATATCCTATATGAAATTATAAAAAAGTAAAATATAAAATATACTTCTTTGAAACATTCCATGATAATCTCATAAACCACATCTCATTTTCTTCTTTTCTGCAAAAAGAACTCATGGAAGAATATAAATTAGCACTAGAATAGGAAATAATATGATTAGTCCAAAAATACATAAGTCCTATAAAGACATTAGAATTTTCAATTCAGTGAAAATAGGAAACATAAGAAAGAAACTAGTGAACACCACCCCACAAATACAACCACTTTTCAGGACACTCCACTTATTGTTAAGTTCAAGCAAAAAACAGTACACTCTGTTGAAGTAACTCTTATTTTAGATGCCAACACACACAGGCAAAGGAGAATGAGAACTGAGAGTTTTGCCTCCTTTCTGAGAACTGAGAGTTTTGCCTCCTTTCGCTCAGAGTTTATCAGGGGGACAACTTATAAGGTGGAACAACCTGATAAGCTTCTTTGTATCCATTTCTGCTTTCATTCCAACCTGGGACAACCTACTGAACATAGATTGCTGCAAAGAAACCTTTTTTAACAAGCTGAGCAATAGTATGTGAGTAAACACAACAGGAGACTCTTTCATCATTCCTTTCAGCTCCTCAAATTAGGAATGTGTGCATTCTGTTGGAAAGCAAACACAGCTAAATGCACTCAGATCTTTTGCTTCAGTTTCTGATAATATCAGCCTCTATATAGGGACACTGGCAAAACAGCAGAGGTAGTTTCACTACCCAGAGACTATAACTATGAAGAAAAAGAGCTTTAATGGTAACCACAAACACCACTACCTTGTCTATATAATTTCAGTTTATTATCTCAATAATTCTAGAGATTGGTATAATATTTAGTCCATTTTCAGATAAGGAAACTAAGTCCCAGTAATTACTAATTTAAGTAATTTGCCCCAAATTATGCAACTATCAAGCAGCAGCATATGCATCTTCAGTCACTCAGTCGTGTCCAATCTTTGTGACCCCATGGACTGTAACCCACCAGGCTCCTCTGTCCATGGAAATACCCTGACAAGAATATTGGAGTGGGTTGCCACTTCCTACTCCAGGGGATATTTCTGATCCAGGACCAGATCCTCATCTCCTACATTTACCACTGAACTACCTGGGAAGCCCCACCAAGCGGCAGAGAAGGATTCAAAACCAGCATTTGATGTCAGCGCCCAGCCTGTTACCCACAATGTTCAAGACGTAGGAAAGTCGCTGTCAACGGAAATCCATACCTCCAAACTCTTAGGAAAAGTATGCTTGAAATTCTCTGAAGGAAAGATGATACTGCATAGTAAGGGAATAGAAAGCAGTCAAGTTTTGCTGGAGCACAAAGTAAGAAGGCTTCAAAAGGCAAGACGTGATGCTGGAGAGAAGCTAGGCAACAAAGTGAATGATCCATTCCCTGCCCCCTATAAATGAGATATTAGTTTCAGAAATAATCAAGCTGCTCTTTCCATGATGATATATGTGGAATGGTATCTATATAACATTTACATTAAAATCTGAGCCAATGTGGCCACTTTGGAACAATTTAGAGTTAAAAGCATAAAAAAGTCCGGGTTTCCAAAATGGATGAATTTGGCATTAGTACCTTTTTTGACTATCTCTGTGTTAAAAATGTATATATATCATTCGCACAGTGCTATTAGGATATCATTCAGTCTTTTGAGAATTATGTCACGTTGAGCAATATTGTAAGTGATAAAATTGCTTCTACTGAAACACTGTGTCTACATGATATGGTATTTTAGCAAAGACAGGGGCATTTTCCTCTGTTTTAGATTATCTTTACCAAAAGATTATCTTTATCCAAAACAAGTAGTAGAACATATTTCAAAATATTTTTTTATTGGTGATGTGCTCATCTCCAGAGCTTGGATTCAGGAATCTATTGTCTTTCTCAGTGAGGATTCTGCAATTCTACTGGTGTCTCCTAATTTTTTTTATAGCCACAGTTCCTTTTACCTCCCAGCTCATTACAGACACAAATATCCACCAGTGACAGGCAACTTTTCATTCTAATGCGCCTGTACTACTGATGTCTGGGGCTCTGCGATATTCTATTTTGCACCTGAAATTAGTTTCTATGTTACAGCTCTGAATGTGTGATAAGAAGAAAGATACAGTAATTTAGATAAACTCCACTAAATGGCTTGACTGAAATAAAGCCAAAAGGACGGTATAAATGGCTGAAGTGATTAAGACTGTCAAGTTCTCTGGAGTACAGTTGGAGAATACAATTGCTGATGGATTATTATTTATCCATGAATGTGAGTTTGGGGGATTTAATTAAGGATGTTCTATTATATTTTTCAAAGCTTATTTGAAGCTGTAAGTCAAAAGCTGTAGTAACAGAGAATGTTGCCTCTGATCAAAAAACTGGATCTCTAGCCATATTGGGGAAGCCCTCTTTGAGGTTCCTTTACTGTTTTACCCTATATGTAAATATTGAAAAATAAAATACTATTGGTATAACTGTTTCTTAAAGATTTATGAGCCATTGGATGGTCAATTTATATTCATATATATATATGTGTGTGTGTGTGTGTGTGTGTGTGTGTGTGTGTATGGTATGTTTATCTATATTCCTATATGCAGTGAACTCCGTGAGTTGGTGATGGACAGGGAGGCCTGGCGTGCTGCAATTCATGGGGTCGCAAAGAGTCGGACGGGACTGAGCGACTGATCTGATCTGATCTGATGCATATGTATGTATATTCACACATATGTGTGTGTGTCTGTATACACATATACATTGCGCTTTTTTAATGCTTGATGACAATTACTCAGTGATTTTATTTTATATTTGTCTTTGCTGAGTCTTTGTTGAAGCACAGATTTTTCTGTAGCTGTGGCAAGTGGGGGCTACTCTGTAGCTTTGGTGTATGGGCTTCTTACTGCAGTGAATTCTCTTGTTGCAGATCACAGGCTCTAGGATGCATGGGCTTTGGTAATTGCAGCACATGACTCAGCAGTTGCGGGCTCCCCCAGGCTCTAGAGCACAGGCTCAATTAGCTGCGACACACAAGATTAGTTGTTTCCTGGCATATCTAATCTTCCCAGTTCAGTTCAGTTGCTCAGTCATGTCTGACTCTTTGCAACCCATGAATCACAGCACGCCAGGCTTCCCTGTCCATCATCAACTCCCAGAATTCACTCAAACTCACGTCCATTGAGTTGGTGATGCCATTCAGCCATCTCGTCCTCTGTCATCCCCTTCTCTTCCTGGCCCCAATCCCTCCTAACATCAGGGTCTTTTCCAATGAGTCAACATTTCACATGAGGTGGCCAAAGTACTGAACTTTCAACTTTAGCATCAGTCCTTCCAAAGAATACCCAGGACTGATCTCCTTTAAGATGGATTGGTTGGACCTCCTTGCAGTCCAAGGGACTCTCAAGAGTCTTCTCCAACACCACAGTTCAAAAGCATCAATTCTTCAGCACACAGCTTTCTTCACAGTCCATCTCTCACATCCATACATGACCACTGGAAAACCCATAGGCTTAACTAGATGAACCTTTGTTAGCAAAGTAATGTCTCTGATTTTGAATATGCTGTCTAGGTTGGTCATAAGTTTCCTTCCAAGGAGCAAACATCTTTTAATTTCATGGCTGCAGTCACCATCTGCAGTGATTTTGGAGCCCCAAAAAATAAAGTCTGACACTGTTTCCAGTTTCCCCATCTATTTCCCATGAAGTGATGGGACCAGATGTCATGATCTTCGTTTTCTGAATGTTGAGCTTTAAGCCAACTTTTTCACTCTCCACTTTCACTTTCATCAAGAGGCTTTTTAGTTCTTCTTCACTTTCTGCCATAAGGGTGGTGTCATCTGCATATCTGAGGTTATTAATATTTCTACTGGCAATCTTGATTCCAGCTTGTGTTTCTTCCAGTCCAGCGTTTCTCGTGATGTACTCTGCATATAAATTAAATAAGCAGGGTGACAATATATAGCCTTGACGTACTCCTTTTCCTATTTGGAATCAGTCTATTGCTCCATGTCCAGTTCTAACTGTTGCTTCCTGCATGTAGGTTTCTCAAGAGGCAGGTCAGGTGGTCTGGTATTCCCATCTCTTTCAGAATTTCCCACAGTTTATTGTGATCCACACAGTCAAAGGCTTTGGCATAGTCAATAAAGCAGAAATAGATATTTTTCTGGAACTCTCTTGCTTCTTTAATGATCAGCAGATGTTGACAATTTGATCTCTGGTTCCTCTGCCTTTTGTAAAACCAGCTTAAACATCTGGAAGTCACAGTTCATGTACTGCTGAAGCCTGGCTTGGAGAATTTTGAGCATTACTTTACTAGAAGCATGTGAGATGAGTATAATTGTGGGGTAGTTTGAACATTCTTTGGCATTGTCTTTCTTTGGGATTGGAATGAAAACTGACCTTTTCCAGTCCTGTGGCCACTGCTGAGTTTTCCAAATTTGCTGGCATATTGAGTGCAGCACTTTCACAGCATCATCTTTCAGGATTTGAAAGAGCTCAACTGGAATTCTATCACCTCCACTAGCTTTGTTCATAGTGATGCTTTCTAAGGCCCACTTGACTTCACATTCCAGGATGTCTGGCTCTAGGTGAGTGATCACACCGTCGTGATTATCTGGGTTGTGAAGCTCTTTTTGTAGAGTTCTCCTGTGTATTCTTGCCACCTCTTCTTAGTATCTTCTGCTTCTGTTAGGTCCATACCATTTCTGTCCTTTATTGAGCCCATCTTTGCATGAAATGTTCCCCTGGTATTTCTAATTTCCTTGAAGAGGTTTCTAGTCTTTCCCATTCTGTTGTTTTCCTCTATTTCTTTGCATTGATCGCTGAGGAAGGCTTTCTTCTCTCCTTGCTATTCTTTGGAACTCTGCATTCAGATGCTTATATCTTTCCTTTTCTCCTTGGCTTTTTGCTTCTCTTCTTTTCACAGCTATTTGTAAGGCCTCCCCAGACAGCCATTTTGCTTTTTTGAATTTCTTTTCCATGGGGATGGTCTTGATCCCTGTCTCCTGTACAATGTCACGAACCTCTGTCCATAGTTCATCAGGCATTCTGTCCATCAGATCTAGTCCCTTAAATCTATTTCTCACTTCCACTGTATAATCATAAGGGTTTTTATTTAGGTCATACCTGAATTGTCTAGTGGTTTTCCCTACTTTCTTCAATTGAAGTCTGAATTTGGCAATAAGGAGTTCATGATCTGAGCCACCGTCAGCTCCTGGTCTTGTTTTTGCTAACTGTATAGAGCTTTTCCATCTTTGGCTGCAAAGAACATAATCAATCTGATTTCAGTGTTGACCATTTGGTGATGTCCATGTGTAGAGTCTTCTCTTGTGTTTTTGGAAGAGGATGTTTGCTATGACCATTGCATTCTCTTGGCAAAACTCTATTAGACTTTGGCCTGCTTCATTCCACACTCCAAGGCCAAATTTGCCTGTAACTCCGAGTGTTGCTTGACTTCCTACATTTGCATTCCAATCCCCTATAATGAAAAGACATCTTTTTTGGGTGTTAGTTCTAAAAGGTCTTGTAGGTCTTCATAGAACTGTTCAACTTCAGCTTCTTCAGCATTACTGGTTGGGGCATAGGCTTGGATTACTGTGATACTGAATGGTTTGCCTTGAAAATGAAGAGAGATCATTCTGTCATTTTTGAGATTGCATCCAAGTACTGCATTTCGGACTCTCTTGTTGACCATGATGGCTACTCCATTTCTTCTAAGGGATTCCTGCCCACAGTAGTAGATATAATGGGCATCTGAGTTAAATTCACCCATTCCAGTCCATTTTAGTTCGCTGATTCCTAGAATGTAGACATTCACTCTTGCCATCTTCTGTTTGACTACTTCCAATTTGCCTTGATTCATAGACCTGACATTCCAGGTTCCTATGCAATATTGCTCTTTACAGCATCAGACCTTGCTTCTATCACCAGTCACATCCACAACTGGGTATTGCTTTTGCTTTGGCTTCATCCCTTCATTCTTTTTGGAGTTATTTCTCCACTGATCTCCAGTAGCATATTGGGCACCTACCAACCCAGAGAGTTTCCCTTTCAGTATCCTATCATTTTGCCTTTTCATACTGTTCATGGGGTTCTCAAGGCAAGAATACTGAAGTGGTTTGCCATTCCTTTCTCCAGTGGACCACATTCTGTGAGACCTCTCCACCATGACCTGCCCATCCTGGGTGGCCCCACATGGCATGGCTTAGTATCATTGAGTTAGACAAGGATGTGGTCATGTGATCAGATTGGCTAGTTTTTGATTATGGTTTCAATGTGTCTGCCCTCTGATGACTCTTCCCAGACCAGGGATCAAACCCATGTCTCCTGTATTGGCAGGCAGATTCTTTACCACAGAGCCACCAGGGAAGCCCAAAAGTGATATTAAAAATAACTTTTCCTACAAATTTGCCACCAGTAGAATTAAAGTACACAGTCTGTACTATAGGAAGAAACTAAACTCAATATAACATGGATTTCCACAATAGGATGATTTTATATACTCTAATCTTCATTCTTTAAGAAAACTTGTCATGTTTTTAAAACATGGTGGAAATGCCACATGGGTCAGCTATATCTGGACAAATCATATGGCTTAAATGAACAAATAATAGGCATGAATAAGATCCCAAAGGATCAGCTACATTTTTTTCACTCTGTTTCCTACTTCTAATTAGGATCATTACATGTACACTGTTATTAAATCAAGTTAGAAACTAAATATGAACTACAATTCTACAGATTAAATATGATTACATTTACTTGATATTCCTCAAGTGAAAAATAGGGTGGGTCTATTTTCTTTGCCCTTTAATTGGAGCTGACCTGTAATGGCTTTGACTAGTTTTATACAGAAGAAGTGATGTTTTGCTAGATCTAAGTGCAGCCTTTAAGAGGACTGGCAGCTTTAGCTTTCACCTCTTGGAGCCCTGGCTGCCATTTAAGAAGTCTGAGTTCTATGTTGGGAAGACCACATTTGGAAGCCATGAGTAAACATAGAGAGACGGGCCCATCTGCGCCCCGCCTTCTAGCTGGGTTCACCGAGCTGCCACACTTCAGTGAAACTATCTTGGGCCTTCTAGACCAGCCTGATCCTGATGACGTCCATGGAGTAGAAGTGTGAATCTGAGCCTTTCCTAAGGTTCTAGTCCACAATGTCAGTATAAAATGTTGCTTTAAGCTACTAAGAATTAAAATATTCTGTTACACAGCAGTAAACCACTAGGTAATCTTTAAAGTAAGATGTGACATGTACCTATATTGATTAGTGTTTTTACATTTTTGGTAACTTTTATAGTCTAGTATACATTATGCGATTTCTCTAATTACACTAATAAAAGAATACCATATGGATTTTTATCTTCACTATTGCTTGAATAAAGGAAAAATTGTTTGGCTACTTTTTAACTAAGCAAGCCTGTTAAACACTGATAATAACTTGATACTATTCAATTTTTATTTGGTTTTGCTGCTGATTTATATTAGTGCCACTCAGCGTATTCTTTGGTTTTGTATGCATGCTGTTTTTTTCTGGGAACAACTAATCTGATAGAAGAGTAAGATACACTGTTGCTTTTGTTTTTGTTAATGGAATTTCAGTTTTATTTTTTAAAGGAATCAGAGATGTTGTTGAAAAAGATGTAGTAAAGTAATAAAATTCCTCAGATGAGCATGGAAGGCACCTATGCCTAATTTTCCCTAAAACTTTCATCTATGTTTTTAAATTAAAATCCCTAAATGCATTCCCTTCTATGCTTTCCCATATTTAACTCTCAAACCTAAAGCCCTCAATCTATGTTTTGAGATACTGTACCTCACATTTCACTTCAGAGTTATCAGATGTTCAATAAATTAATAGAATAAATTAACTTGATTCAAGTGGTAGTTTACACTGTAGCAAGTATATATTTTTTTAAAAAAATGATATGACAGTACTTCTAGCATTAAGATATATAAGATAATCACTATCAGTGGCCTTTTTATAGTCATTCTAAGGAGGATTTCTGATTTTATGTAATATCAGAATAGAGGTTACAAGAGAAACAAACAGTCCTTTGTCTTTTCTCACTCTTCTAAGAAAATTTTTAACATTTTGTTTTTAGGGACAGTATGGCATTGCTTTGTAATTTCTATATGTTGTACCACATTACTCTTAATTATAGACAAAATTATTCAAAGTAAAGGAAATTCTCCATGTGGGATCTGTGGAAGAATTCAACTAAATAATATACTGTGTTCTGTAAAGATACATTCTATAAACAATGTTTTTTTTAACATTTTCAGTACTGATATTTCAGACTAGATAATCTGTGTTTACAGGAGGTGTTTTGTGCATTTCAATATTGTTAGCAGCATCCCTGGCTCTAAGCACATGATGCCAGAAGCACTCTGACCATCAAAAATGTCTCTGGACATTGCCGAATATCTCTAGGGGAGAAAGGGCAAAATCATCTTCCAGGGATCGGGAATCACTGCCTTTCATCAGTTACTAAGCTGTGTGTTGTGTGTTAGTTGCTCAGTCGTGTCCAACTCTTTAGAGCCCCATGGACTGTAGCCTGCCAGGCTCCTCTGTCCGTGGAATTTTCCAGACAATACTAGAGTTGGTAGTCATTTCCTTCTCCAGGGGGTTTTCCAAACCCAGGGATCAAACCCAGGTCTCCTGTACTGCAGGCAGATTCTTTACCAGCTGAGCCACCAGGGTTTCACTAAATTTGCATGTGACTGAACATTATAAAGAACTGTATATACTATTTATATGAATTATGGTTTTTCCTGTGGCCATGTATGGATGTGAGAGTTGGACTGTGAAGAAGGCTGAGCACCGAAGAATGATGCTTTTGAACTGTGGTGTTGGAGAAGACTCTTGAGAGTCCCTTGCACTGCAAGGAGATCCAGCCAGTCCATTCTGAAGGAGATCAGCCTTGGGATTTCTTTGGAAGGAATGATGCTAAAGCTGAAACTCCAGTACTTTGGCCACTTCATGGGAAGAGTTGACTCATTGAAAAAGACTCTGATGCTGCGAGGGATTGGGGGCAGGAGGAGAAGTCGATGACAGAGGATGAGATGGCTGGATGGCATCACTGACTCGATGGACGTGAGTCTGAGTGAACTCTGGGAGTTGGTGATGGACAGGGAGGCCTGGCGTGCTGCGATTCATGGGGTCGCAAAGACTCGGACACAACTGAGCGACTGATCTGATCTGATCTGATAGATATTGATCATTTAAGGAATCATTTGCTCTGTTGGAGATTAAATGCACCTTTATCTTAGCTTCTGATCTTTTCCTCCATCTTCTATTTACATCGTTTTAAGAAACTAATTTTAATTCAATTTCTTGTTTTATTATATGTGCATCTAAATATTATTTTAAAGTATTTATAGATAAAATATACATAAAAATGAATGATGAAAACAAACAAATAAATAAACTGGCCTTTTCCATGACAATATGGGATGCTTCTGCACATGTTAATATTTTATGTTTAGCTGCTAAATCCTAATTAGTATCAGCTTTTCACTTAGAGACTATCTGGATGATAAATGAGTAAGTCAAACTGTAGCCAATTCATCTGTCTCTATGACAACCCTAAAACCAGGTATTAATGCCTCTTACCACACTTAGCTCAACTGTCCCATGTTTATCTCTGCATATAGACAATAATACTAGCTAGCTTATTAAAGCTAGCTTGTTATGCATTTTATTGAAGAATCTGTTTCCTTGAGATTTAAGAAAAATGGTCCTCCCTTTTCACACTTTTTCCTTATAGACAGTTAACTTTTAGAAACAAGAGTCTCATTTTCTTGAGGTCTTCAGGTAGCAGAGTGGTATAGTGGGATGACTTTACTTTTGCTATCATAAATTCTGGTCATAATCTCTGGTACTTGTGAAATTTCAGATCCTTAAGAAATAGTCCCTTAATGCAGGTGTATTGACCACTGGTTAGATATAAGAAAATAAAAACAAGCCCAATACAGCAACCTTTTCCATAAAGTCAATTCTACCAAACTGAAGGGATTACCCTTTAGAAAATAGAAGAAAACTACAGACCAATATAACCGATGAATATAGATGCAAAAATTCTGGACAAAACATAAGCAAACCTAATTCAACAACACATTAAAATAATCACACACAATGACTGAATGAGATTTAACCCTGGAGTGCAAAGATTTTGACATATACAAATCAATAAATATTATATATCACATTAATAGAATGATAAAATAATATGACCATCTCAGTAGATTCAGAAAAAAATTTGACAAAATAGAACATTCTTTCATGATAAAGGCACTCAATATTGAGTATGTAAGGAACATGTCTCAACACAGTAAAGGCCGCAGACAGTAAACCCATAGTCAACATCGTATTCAATGGTAAAAAGTTAAAAGCTTTTCCTCTGAGATCAAAAACAAGACAAAGGTGTCCAATCTCATCACTCCTTTTCAAAATCCTAGCCAGAGTAATTAGGCAAGAAAAAAGAAAACATTCAAATTAGAAATGAAGAAGTATTGAATAAAACAGTAAAGCAGTCTCACTTTCATGATGATTGTATATGTATGTGTGTGTGCGTGTATATATATATATAAAATCTACCAAAAACTTTTACAACTAGTCAACAAATTTAGTACAGGATACAAAATTAACAATCAAAAGTCATTTGCTTTTCTGTATAGTAATAACAAAAAACATGAAAAAGGAAATAGAATAATTCCACTTAAAACAGCACCAAACTTAATAAAACAATGTGTGCTGTTGTGATAAGTCATTTCAGTCATGTCCAACCCTTTGTGACCCTACAGACCATAGCCTGCAAGGCTCCTCTGTCCATGGGCTTCTCCAGGCAAGAATACTGGAGTGGGTTACCATGCCCTTCTCCAGGGGATCTTCCTGACCCAGGGATCGAACCTGGGTCTCTTAGTTTCCTACATTGGAAGGCAAGTTCTTTACCACTAATGCCACCTGGGAAGTCCCAATAAATACATTTAGTCAAGGAGATAAAAGATCTGTATATTGAAAATCACATGTCTTTGATGAAAGAAACTGAGGGAGACATAAACAAAATATTCTGTGTTCATAAATCAGAGTAATTAATATTATTAAAATCTGCATACTACCTGAAGCTGCTTATAGCCATTTATTGTCTCTTTTCAAAATTGTGTTGGGAAAATTGGGAATCATACAACAGAAAAATGAAATTGAATCACTTCTTTCATTACTACCACTCACAAAAATGAACTCAAAATGGATTAAATACTTAAATGTAACATCTGAAATCATAAAATAAATAATGAAAATATAGGAAGAAAGTTCCTTTACATTGATCTGGGCAGTGACTTTCAGGGGGCTTCCCTGGTAGCTCAGCTGGTAAAGAATGCACCTGAAATGCAGGAGACCCTGGTTAGATTCCTGGTTGGGAAGATTCCCTGAAGAAGGGACAGGTTACCCACTCCAATATTCTTGGGCTTACCTTATGGCTCAGTCAGTAAAGAATCCTCTTGCAATGCTGGAGACTTGGGTTTGATCCTTGGGTTGGGCTGATCCCCTGGAGGAGGGCATGGCAACCCACTCCAGTATTCTTGTCTGGAGAATCCCCATGGACAGAGGAGACTGGTAGGCTACACTTCATGGGGTTGCAAAGAGTCAGACACAACTGAGTGACTAAGCACAGCACATACTAAATACACAGGCAACAAAAGCAAATATTAACAAGTGAACTAGAGTAAACTAAAAAGCTTCTATACAGCAAAAGAAACAATCAACAAAATGAAAAGACAACCTACAAATGGGAGAAAATATTTGCAAATCATCTCTTTGTTCAGTTTAGTTCAGTCGCTCAGTCATGTCCAGCTCTTTGCGACCCCATGGACCACAGCACGCCAGATCTCCTTGTCCATCACTGACTCCCGGAGTTCAACCAAACTCACTTCCATTGAGTCGGTGATGCCATCCAACCAGCTCATCCTCTGTCATCCACTTCTCCTCCTGTCCTCAATCTTTCCCAGCATCAGGGTCTTTTCCAATGAGTCAGCTCTTCGCATCAGGTGGCCAAAGTATTGGAGTTTCAGCTTCAACATCAGTCCTTCCAATGAACACCCAGGACTGATTTCCTTTAGGATGGACTGGTTGGATCTCTTGCCATCCAAGGGACTCTCAAGAGTCTTATCCAACACCACAGTTCAAAAACATCAATTTTTTGGTGCTCAGCTTTCTTTATAGTCCAACTCTCACATCTATTTGTTAGAAGGTTAATATTGAAATATCTAAGGGACTTATACAACTCAAGAACAAAAACCAAAACAGTCCAATCAAAGAATGGGCAAAAATACTGAGTAGACTTTTTTTTTTTTTCTAAAGACTACATAAAAATAGCCAACAAGTACATGTAAATTTACTCAACATTACTTATCATCAAGATAATGAATATCAGAACCACACTGAGATATCAACTCACATCTGTTAGAATGTCTATCATCAAGACAAGAGCTAGCAAATATTGGCGAGAATATATAGAAAAGGGAACTCTTGTCCACTGTTGGTGGAGTGACATTGGTATAGCCAGTATGGAAAAGAGTATGAACACTTGTCAAGAATAAAAGGCAAGCAAACTAATAACATCCAATAAAGCTAAAAATAGAAAAGGCACAGTATCTGACAACCCCACTTCTGGATACACAATTAAAGGAAATAAAAATAGGATCTAAAAGAGTGTCTGCACTCTTATATTCATTATAGTTCTATTCATGATAGCTGACATATGGAAATAGTCTAAGTGCCCATCAAGGAATGGATGAATAAAGATGTCATATGCACACATAGACTAGAATATTATTCAGCCATGAAGAAGAAGGAAATCCTGCCATTTGGGACAGCATGAATAAAACTCAAGACCATTATGCTTAATGGAATAAGTCAGAGAGAGAAATATAAATACTGTATGACAGTACTTCTATGGAACCTAAAAAAGCCAAATTTGTAAAATGACAAACAGTAAAGTTAGTGAATGGAAATGGGAAGATGCTGATCAAAGGGTACTAACTTTAGTTATAAGATGAATAAGTTCTGAGGATCTAATATAAAACATGATGATCATAATGAATAATACTGGATCATTTACTTTAAAGTTGCTGAGAGTAGATCTTAGATGTTCTCAGTCCAAAATAGAAATGGTAATTATGTGATATGCTGGCTATGTCAGCTAATGCTGTGGTGGTAATCATTTCACAATGTATATCTATTTATAAACACACTGTACACCTTCAGTGTACACAATGTTATATGCCAATTATATCCCATAAAACAGGAAAATAACATACTACATAAATAAATAGGGGAACTACCCTTGCTTATTTATTTATTTAGGGGTTTTAAAATATTCTTTTGTCAATGTAAATTGTAAGGTATAGTAGAGGATATGTAAGGTATGGTAGAGGATATTTTGATATACATATGCACACACATATATAATCTTGTCATATAGACATTTTACATACATATATATAAATACATTTTTGATATTTGCACATGGTACCCAAGCTGTTTTCCCAAACACAACCAACAAAAAATATAGAATGCTATGCCCAGAAAGTTCAAATCTGGAAAGATTTTATTTAATTTTTTCTTAGAGTTACAATCAACTTAAGATTGACTTAAATTCCTAAAGTACTTATAAGCATCTGTCTTCCCTAGAGCTGAAGTTTTAATAGTGCCCTAAAGAGAATATTCATTCCCTCCTAAAATAGAGAAGAAGAGAGCAGAGTACTCTGTCTTCCCACATCTCATCGCCATGACATATTTACTTAAAATATCCCTAAGGGAAGTACCATTCCCTTTCATGATGCTAAGCTGAGACTTGTGTCCAACCTATTACACACAATCTGAGACTTTCATGGGGCTTTAACCTTAACATTCATGTGGTCTTTAGCAAATCATTTGACCCAGCTGGACCTCTATGTTTTCCTACATTTGTTCCCCCAGTTTCTTTACTGAAAGCATATAATTGAACATTCAGTCAATTATTGCTGATGGTGACCCAAAAGGAGCAAAATGGATACAAATTCCTGTTCCCATGGGACTTCTAGTAAAACAGAACAGTAAAAACAGTGGGAAAAATAAGACATACATCATTTGGTGACAAATGCTATGGAGTTCTGGGATGGGGCAGAAATTCACTTTCTAATACCCTCCTCATGGAAGGCCTCACTGAAAACATTTAAGCAAAGACTTAAAAAAAGCATGAGCACACTAGTAATCTGGGGCAGGGGTGTTCCAGGAAAAGGACAAGATAGGTCTAAAACCATTAAGGTAAGAATGTACCTGACTTGTTCAAGCCACAGCTAGGAGAAGAGGGCTGCTGGGGCAGAGTAAAGAAAGGACTGATTGGTGAGTGGTTAGATCAGGGACATGTCAGGGGCCAGGCCAGAAAGGGGTTGGCAGGCTGTTTTAATTTTTATTTCCCTAAGATGGATGCCATTGAGGGGTTTCTAGTGGAGAAATGATACAAGCTGACTTATGTTTTCAAAAGATCACTCAGCTTCTCTGATAGGAACAGGCTTTGCTGGTGGCTCAGACGGTAAGGAATCTGCCTGCTGTGCAGAAGACCTAGGTTCAATCCCTGAGTTGGGAAGATCCTCTGGAGAAGGGAATGGTTACCATTCCAGTATTCTTGCCTGGAGAATTCCATGGACAGAGGAGCCTGGCAGGCTACAGTCCACGGAGTCAAAGAGTTGGACATGACTGAGTGACTAATATGTTCACGTCATTGAGAGGAACGGGAGAAGCAAGACCAGGTAGGAGCCTGTGTTTAAATCAATGTGGTGATAGGTTGTAAGGAGCAGTAAAATGTAGAAAATGAAAGGGTTGAACTACTCATTCATTTAGTGAAAAATCATTTAATAAGCATTCACCAGACGCCAGACACTGTTCTAAGAGTTATATATGCAGTGGGGAAGAAAACAAAACAGATCATACCTACATTGATCTGATA
Organism: Bos javanicus; assembly: GCF_032452875.1. NCBI lineage: Eukaryota > Metazoa > Chordata > Mammalia > Artiodactyla > Bovidae > Bos > Bos javanicus. The sequence goes on along the minus strand of NC_083875.1, from coordinate 35,957,229 downwards.
TCTAACGGAGTCCTTTAAGATGCAGGCCAGCTCTAACATTCTCAGTATAGTTCAGAAACATCCAGAACATTTACTCTTTTCAGTGAGGGGATAAAAGAAACAAGCACACAGTGGCACAGGTTGCGATTAAAACCCAGAATTGTTGGTATACGCTGCTGCTAATAATTGCCTCATCTTCCATCAGCATTTCAATGAAAAGCCAGTGAAAAAGGAGGCTGGTGTACCTAAAAAAATGTTGATCATCTGCACAGATGTCTGCTCTTTCTGAGTAATTCCTATCTCCACTTTCAGCTTTGCAAAGCGTGTCTCTTTATGGACCATGTTATTAATGAAATGGAAAAGAATGCGCAGGAAAGCCTGCTGTTGTCTGAAATTATCCTTACTTCTGTACTGCCACTGGCAATAACTGTCTCCTCTCCAGAATTCCGGAACAGTGAATTCTTTCTTCACCAGATTAAAAGCAAAAAACAATAAAAACAGAACCACAACCACCGGAGGAAAAATATCTTATCATTATGAAATTATAATTTTGCTGTTGTATTTTGAGTAGGGTTGATGTGAGCAACTCTTAGGCAATTCAGTTTGTTTTTAATAACCCAAGTTATTTCGAAGATTATCAACAGACTATCTGATAATTAAGACCATTCCCCATAATGCTTATTATTCCAAACTCAATATGTCAGTTAGAAATGTGAAAAGCTACAATTTTCCAAGATACCAGTAGTGATTTCTAGTTGCCATATGGATGTCAATTCTATAACAGTATGTCATAATAGTCTCAGAAACTGAGAGGATATAAGGGATCTGACTTGATGGTCTATAGTCTTTGTGAAGGGAAAAGTCACTAAGGTTTTTATGAGATCTGGAACCAGATCCCTTGCAATCATGTAGGGTACAAGAAGAGGGGTTCTACATTTTTTCATTTTAAATAGTTTGGAAACTTATGGCTAAAATGCTTCTAGTGTAGCATTCTATATACAGATATATAGAGTACAAATTTTTATATAGATTTAAATGTATTTATATTGTATATGCATGTTTATACATAAATAGATGCATACATATACAATCTACATACATTTTAAATCTATAGCTATATCTATAATTCGGAGAAGGCAATGGCACCTCACTCCAGTATTCTTGCCTGGAAAATCCCATGGATGGAGGAGCCTGGTAGGCTGCAGTCCATGGGGTCACTAAGAGTCGGACACGACTGAGCGACTTCACTTTCACTTTTCACTTTCATGCACTGGAGAAGGAAATGGCAACTCACTCCAGTGTTCTTGCCTGGAGAACCCCAGGGATGGGGGAGCCTGGTGGGCTGCCATCTATGGGGTCGCACAGAGTCGGACATGACTGAAGCAACTTAGCAGCAGCAGCAGCATATCTGTAATTTATTTTACTTGTGTTAGATATAACTTCAGTCTTATGGTAACTGTTCTTAACCAAAAGTACACATCATAATCACTTTTGAGATTGGTATATATAATATATATATATACATATATTGTTTGTATATATAAGAATATATACATATGGCATGAGGCTCAAGCATTTCCAATAAAGAAGTGTCCACAAAATTTAGTTTCTGACAATATGGTAGACTTTGTTACTTGAATGATTCTACTAATAGAAACAATTAAAAAAGCTAGCATATCTTAAAATACATCACTGAGCTGGCATGAAAGAAAGAATTTATGGATGGATTAAAAATCAAAGTGAAAGCTAAATCTTGGGAGGTTACTAAATGCCAGTAGAAGTTTTCACCCTCTTGGTGTCTCCAAATCTTGATAGCCTTGAGTCTCTGTTTTATCAAAGTTCAGTACACAGGAGATGAAGCCCAAGTCTCACTCCTTATAGAGAATATATGAGAAAACACTAAACAAAACTTAAACCCTAAAGGATGGCAACTCAGCATAAAGTTTAATGATAACTAAACACAGAAATTCAGAACAAGAAAATATGTCTGCACTGCCATTGGCAATGAATATAAAGATAAAAAATCCAAAGGTAAAACAAAAGAAACTTCCTGGAATTTGCATAATCACAAAGTGGACTGCAAGTAATTTCTCAGTTTGTGTTTCAGTTTTTATGCTACTTGTTTGAGCATAAAGCATTGTAAAAATAATTTAACATAGATACCAGTTTGTTGGGGTCTGCTGGTAACCATGGTCAATTTCAAATTTTCACTGAAGAAATGCAATTTCAATAAGTCTTCAAATAATTTCCCCATAAATAAATAAATTTCCTAGGAAAATAAGGCTGAAGCGAAAAATCACACAATAAGGAAGGAAGGCCCTATGAATGAGAACAAACAGAAATAAAAGAAGAATCAAACTCACAAAGATTTTTGATATCACAATTTAACTAAATTAAAAAGTAAATATTACGTTCCCCAAACAGTGAAATAATGGGCAAGGAACTAGAGAGCACTGGATCAATGAAGTATACTTAAAATAACAAAATTGATATGTAAAATATGTAATAATTAATTTTAGAAATTGAATAGAATGGGTTAAATTTTAATGTAGATGCAACTAAATTAAGTTGTATGGGAAGAAATTTAGCTCAGAGAGAAGACATAAAGAGTTTACGGAAGGACAAGGTATGTGCAGGATAACATAACAACTTAACAACAATTTAAATTTCTGGAAGGAGATAGGGGAATAAATAGAAATAACATTTAAATATGCAATAAAGTTTTCCATAAATATATTATTGAATGACAGAATACTTCAGACAGAGAAAACACAAAAGGTCTCTAGCAGGAAAAACAATGTAACACTATGGCCACAGAACTGGAAAAGGTCAGTTTTCATTCCAATCCCAAAGAAAGGCAATGCCAAAGAATGCTCAAACTACCGCACAATTGCACTCATCTCACACGCTAGTAAAGTAATGCTCAAAATTCTCCAAGCCAGGCTTCAGCAATATGTGAACCGTGAACTTCCTGATGTTCAAGCTGCTTTTAGAAAAGGCAGAGGAACCAGAGATCAAATTGCCAACATATGCTGGATCATCGAAAAAGCAAGAGAGTTCCAGAAAAACATTGATTTCTGCTTTATTGACTATGCCAAAGCCTTTGACTGTGTGAATCACAATAAACTGTGGAAAATTCTGAAAGAGATGGGAATACCAGACCACCTGACCTGCCTCTTGAGAAACCTGTATGCAGGTCAGGAAGCAACAGTTAGAACTAGACATGGAACAACAGACTGGTTCCAAATGGGAAAAGGTGTATGTCAAGGCTGTATATTGTCACCCTGTTTATTTAACTTATATGCAGAATACATCATGAGAAACGCTGGACTGGAAGAAGCACAAGCTGGAATCAAGATTGCCGGGAGAAATATCAATAACCTCAGATATGCAGATGACACCACCCTTATGGCAGAAAGGGAAGAGGAACTCAAAAGCCTCTTGATGAAAGTGAAAGTGGAGAGTGAAAAAGTTGGCTTAAAGCTCAACATTCAGAAAACAAAGATCATCACATCCAGTCCCATCACTTCATGGGAAATAGATGGGGAAACAGTGGAAACAGTGTCAGATTTTATTTTTGGGGCTCCAAAATCACTGCAGATGCTGACTGTAGCCATGAAATTAAAAGACGCTTACTCCTTGGAGGGAAAGTTATGACCAACGTAGATAGCATATTCAAAAGCAGAGACATTACTTTGCCAACAAAGGTCCATCTAGTCAAGGCTATGGTTTTTCCTGTGGTCATGTATGGATGTGAGAGTTGGACTGTGAAGAAGGCTGAGTGCCGAAGAATTGATGCTTTTGAACTGTGGTGTTTGAGAAGACTCTAAGAGCCCCTTGGACTGCAAGGAGATCCAACTAGTCCATTCTGAAGGAGATCAGCCCTGGGATTTCTTTGGAAGGAATGATGCTGAGGCTGAAACTCCAGTACTTTGGCCACCTCATGCAAAGAGTTGACTCATTGGAAAAGTCTCTGATGCTGGGAGGGATTGGGGGCAGGAAGAGAAGGGGATGACAGAGGATGAGATGACTGGATAGCATCACTGACTTGATGGACGTGAGTCTGAGTGAACTCCAGGAGTTGGTGTTGGACAGGGAGGCCTGGCATGCTACTATTCATGGGGTCGCAAAGAGTCAGACACGACTGAGCGACTGAACTGAACTCAACTGAATACCTGATACATTATAATAATAAAGGTGAAAACCAAAAACACACAAAAAATATTATTTTAAAAAGTGGCCAAAGATACATCAGCTCAAAATATGGCATTTAAACAGATCACTATTATTTTATCAGCAAAAAATGAAAACTGGAAGACAGAAGAATAGTTTTTTCAGTGTGATAATAGGTCATTCTCAATCTAAGATTCTATACCCAGTAAAAGTATCTTTTAAAAAATCACAATGAAATCATGAGAGTTTACTACCAAGCATTTCTCACTGAAGTAAATTTAAGTCAAAATAAATCTTTTCAAATTAGAAATCTAAACTGTAAGAATTAATGAAGAACACAAACATTTATGAATATGTGGGTATACTTAAGTAAACATGAAAATATGTATCAGTAAAGATTATGGTAAATTTGTGGGTAAAATAAAACAAGATAGAAACATTCTGAGTATCATAGAAGTTGGTTTAATCTTTGAGGAGGGAAGGGAAAAAATATTAAATAGCATTCTTCTTCTTTATAAAGTTACTAGTTTTAAATCACATTTCTCCTTATAAATCCTTCCTCTGATTCTTTTATTTTTTTTATCCTTGATTTGTTAAGGATTTAGAGTTTTTAAATCCTTTTTTGTTTGTTTTGGATAGATTTTGCACAGGACTAGGGGAGCCAAATCTAACTTACACTCATTTTGATGTCCTGTCATGCCAGCTGCCTCAGTTGAAACTGAGACTGTAAGGTCCATCTTCAGACATTATAAGGCCACAGCAATACTTTAATTCTGAACTTCCCATACATATGTTGTAGATAGCTTTATTACCTATCTTAGCATAAAACAAAGTCAATAATCAGCTATATGGGATAATATAATATGAAGTTTACATATCCCTAAAAATAAATGAAAAATAACTTAGTATTTTTAGAAATTAAAATTTTGAAGACTGTCGAGCTTTTTCTTTTCCAGGAATATTTCATATTTATTGGCTCAAATGCTTGAGAAAAATTCCAAAACAGGCTCATCCTTTAAAATATATGCATAAAATTCTGTTTTCAATATGCATGTCATAAGTTTTTGATGCAAAATTAAATTTGTGTGATAAATATCAGCTGAAGCATATTTGATCTTTGTTACTCTATGTACCTAATAGGAATTTAATATCCATAAAATGTAGGGTATTGATACATCTTAATTGCCTCAATGGAATAGAAATCAATACTGCTATTAAAACAAGGCTTTTTAAATTCTCCTTAGCACTGCCTATAAAATTAAACAATATTTTGTGTGGCATGCTTGTTGGTGTGAACAACTACTCAAACCTCTTTACAAGCCATTTATTTCATGTCATTACACGTGCAACATCATTTTATTGGGTTGGCTAAGAAGTTTGTTCAGATTATAACTCAAACGAACTTCTTGGTCAACCCAATAAAATCATTATACTAAACTGCATATTTAAAGATTACCACTTTTGTGTTAATAAGTAAACATCAAAACTAAAACAGGATACTTTAGATTTTCAAATCATTTATGAAATCCAAAGGGCAATATAAAGTCATAATTACATTTTACAAAAGTGATTGAAATCATATATATTCCATATGGTGCGTTTATAAAAGTATAACATGCAAAGCAAGATGAAATGTGATTTGGAAATATTAATTATAAAATAAAAATGTATTCTTTCAATTCTACTCCTTAATTCTCCTCCTTTTTTGGATGAAAGCAAATCTATGCCTGGGGAGCTCTTCATGCAGAGTAAATATTTCAAAGAAAGATTCTATAGATGGTAGACTTCTTAATACCAAAGGCAACTACTGCTAACTACCAATATGAAAAAAAAAAAAAGAAAACTACATTTAATAACTAAATCAAGAGTAGGGGTGTGAGAAGTATATAATAATTTTTTTCTTCAAAAAGCCAAAATAAATATAGATATATCTTAAGTGGCAAATCTAATGTAAACAAAAAATGTGAGTATTTTTTTTAATCTGATACCTAAACTTAAAGGAGAAAGAAGTTTCAAAATAAGTATTTTTAAGTAAATCTTATAAGAAGCTATAAAAGTCTAAAAAGAGCTTTTATAAGAAAAGATTGTGAGAACCGTACTAGTCTTTAATTTGTCATTGCTCCATTTGTCAGTGTATTATTCCCCATGAGATTCTCTGCTAAAAATGTGTCTTTCTCGTACTCTATTTCTGTATGTCTGTCTTAATTCTATGTCATCCTTGTTTTCTTAAAGTTTCATTCACTTTATATGTTTTATTACCCATGTTTTCTGAAAAAAATACATCATAAAAATTCTTACAGAAATAACACATATATACAACCATGTGTATTATGCAAAATATGAAAGACAAAAGTATCCATTTTTAAGATCATAACCAAAACTAGGCATCCTTAGACTGTTTAACATTTCTGGTTGTGAGCTGGCAAATGTTTGACAGCTTGATTGCCAGGAAAAATGACCTGATTTGTAGCATTTGCCTATTTCCATAAGGAAATACTGTCAATGTGGCCATTTTCAAACTACCAATGTGAGGTCACTGAACATAGGAGTGGAAAGAGATCCTAGCAACTCATGATATAGTCCAGTATGAGTTAGCTCCTGCATGCCACAGTAGTATTCTGTTATAATGTAGTTGTGGCTCTCACGATTCCCAGGGCACTCCAGTGATATGTAAAGACTGAGTTAATACGTCTTGAATAAAAATTCATAATTAAACTCTAGTACAATTACATTGAATTCCCCACTGCTAATCAGAAATTGAAGTGTTCCCATTAGTTCAATAAGAATGCTCATGATAAGCTTTTTAGTACTACAAGACTTTTTAAATGGCCATTGACATTTTCTATACACCAAAACCAAATACATTACAGTGTTTACATAGTTCTACTATGTAGGTTACATATAGTTTTATCGCTAACTGTGTGTATCTGTGCAGCTATTTTGTAACATAAATGTGCTGGAAATTCAATATTCCACAAACATTTATTTAGCAGTAGTTCCTGTGAGAGATGTTTGGCAAAAAAAATGGGTGAATCAGATATAAATAATTATATATATATATATGTATATATATATGTATACACACATTATGCATGCCAGCTTTTGGCTATTAAATGCATGTAGTACAAAGTTTTCATTGCTTAATTAGAATCTGAACAATCATTGCCTAAGTAAAAATTTTCAAGACGATCCCTAGAAACAGATATATTCAATTTCCCACAGAAGAAACAAATACTGAATTTTTCATCTCTTTTCTTCATTTGTTAGAGTTTTGAAAATAAAAGTATAAAGCATCTGTTTGCTTTCCTCAAAAGACTTACTTTCATAAATGCAATAACATCTGGTACTAGCAGAAGTAGTTAGAGTTGACATTCTAAGCAACTCTTTTTACTGGATGACTTTGAACTGTATAATGGGCAGATGAAGCAATTAGATCCTTTGTTGCAATTCATGTAAGAAATGTCTCATTAATTTGTGAAACAATGCACTGAACATATTATTGGCATGCAGTGAATGAAAATTGCACACATAGACATAATAAGAGATAATTATTAGTTCCTACAAATTCATGTGTATTTTGTATACAATATGGTGCATATTCAATAATATCAACATTGCAGAACACTGACAATACTTTCAAAACAATGTGTTAAATAACAGATGTATGACCTTATCTCACTAGGATTACTTCAAAAATCTAGAGTTTACTCTCACCATGCTCCCCAGGAGGTTTTTCAAGATTGGAGTTTTCTCAAAGAAGAGAATCTTGGAGTCTCTAGATTTATCAAAAGGATAAAGGAGTACAGTTGCAGAACAAAACATAAAATTTCTTACTGATTTTGCTGTACTAAATATTAAAAATATTATAAAATAATATGTTACTGTGAAATAACTTTCCATAAAGTCCAAATTGAATAAAGAAGCAGAAATGAGTGCTACTTGAGATCTCGGAGAGGAACCACATGAAGCAAGTGAGCCAGGTGTGGTTTAAACTGAAGGTCTTCCTAAGAGTGCTCTCTGATGAAGACCTACCTTGATATTTAATGCTTTATTATTATTTCTTATTTTTATTAGGTAAATTTTGCCAAAGTTCAACAACCAATAATAAAATATTAAAGAAAATAATAATCCAAGTCTAAAATATTACATTTCCATTAAACTGTTAAAAAAAGAATAAATTTATTTCCAAATCAAGCACATAGTATATAACATAATTTAATGACAATATTAGTGCGTATGTAGCTACATTTTAAAACATAACTCAGTATTAATCATCTCTTTAGTTCAATGACATAGCAAACTAAAGAACTTGGAGTGAAGTGACCCAACTGAAAATTATGAACATGGATCCCAAAGAAGTTTGTTGCTTTTTAAATTGTATAAAACTTTATGCTATTGTGGAAAGATAAATATTTTGTTGACTCTTTTTAATGTCTGAATGCTTCAAGGTAATAATTAAGGATAAAAGATATAGATCATAAAAACCACACATATTGATTTAGAGTCTGATGCCTCCAAAAAATCTGTGAGTCTTATTCTTTCAAACCCCTTTACCTGTGGCTTCCCTTCTCTCACATGCATTCATTTAAAAACTCAGTTAATTGAGGAAAAGAATGTAAGGTTAAAAATGTATTATTTATATGCTCTCTCTGGTCACATTAGGCCCCTATCACATCTAAATCTTACTATGTAGTTAGCAGCTAACATTTATTAAGTGCTTATTATGGTCTATACCTGTGAAAAGTTCTGCATTATCTCATCTACTCTTTTCAAATTCCTGTTTCCATTGTATAAATGAAGAGTTTGAGGAACAAAAGTGTTAGGTAACTTTTCTAAAGTCATGCAATTGATGAATTTGGGGGTTGGAATGTGAAATCCTGAAGTTTTATTTCGGACCTCAAGCTCTTTACTAATGTATTATATTTCCAAAAAGGAGAAAGGTAAAGGGGAGAAAAAGCAACTTAGTAAGTAGTGATTAGCAAAAGACTGTGATATATCACAGTCTATATGGCAGAAAGTGAAGAGGAACTCAAATGCCTCTTGATGAAAGTGAAAGTGGAGAGTGAAAAAGTTGGCTTAAAGCTCAACATTCAGAAAACGAAGATCATGGCATCCGGTCCCATCACTTCATGGCAAATAGATGGGGAAACAGTGGAAACAGTGTCAGACTGTATTTTTCTGGGCTCCAAAATCACTGCAGATGGTGACTGCAGGCATGAAATTAAAAGATGCTTACTCCTTGGAAGGAAAGTTATGATCAACCTAGATAGCATATTCAAAAGCAGAGACATTATTTTGCCAACAAAGGTTCGTCTAGTCAAGGCTATGGTTTTCCCTATGGTCATGTATGGATGTGAGAGTTGGACTGTGGAGAAGGCTGAGCACCGAAGAATTGATGCCTTTGAACTGTGGTGTTGGAGAAGACTCTTGAGAGTCCCTTGGACTGCAAGGAGATCCAACCAGTCCATTCTGAAGGACATCAGCCCTGGGATTTCTTGGGAAGGAATGATGCTAAAGCTGAAACTCCAGTACTTTGGCCACCTCATGCGAAGAGTTGACTCATTGGAAAAGACTCTGACGCTGGGAGGGATTGGGGGCAGGAGGAGAAGGGGACGACAGAGGATGAGATGACTGGATGGCATCACTGACTCGCTGGACATGAGTCTGAGTGAACTCCAGGAGTTGGTGATGGACAGGGAGGCCTGGTGTGCTGTGATTCATGGGGTTGCAAAGAGTCAGACACGACTGAGCGACTGATCTGATCTGATAATATATGAGAATGATAATATATGACAGATTTGAAAAACAGTGTTCAAATGGCATTTCCAGTCTCATAGTAAAACAATCTGTGCAAAGTCAACGAACGGTCTCCTGGGATCTGTAAACAACCTATCCAAAAGAGGACAGCAGTAAGGTCTTGAATGAGTGAAATAATAGGTGAAACAGGACAAAGGAAAGGAAAAGAAGATTGAAAGTAAAGCAATTGATGTTTATTTACTCTATTACCCTTCCTAGCTTAATAACATTGGGTTCATTATGAAGGTAAGATTTGCAAATGTGAATCAATGTCTAAGATTAGTGCTAAAAATTTAGATTTGAAATTATATGCCACATGTAAACTTGTACTCCAGAAGAAACCATATAAATTCAATATATTCCTTCACGTTAATCCGTTTTTCTAATCTTAGTTCTGGAATTCAAAGAAGTTTTATCAAAGTGTTCTTTTGAGCACAACTGTAACTTCTATTTGATTCAGTACTGAAATTAATTGGAATGACAGTGTAATATTGACTGAAAATATAACTCTATGCTATATATATATCTCAGCCTTCACATTTAAAGAATAGAAATTTAAACATTCTGAACATCAGAACAATCAATGAAGTTACACATACATTTCAGGCACAATGTGCTTCCTGCTCTAGAGAATGTTTTGGGTAGTTCAGTTGTTTTCCCACTTGCCTTATAAAAATTTCACTGTGATGTGTATTTTAGAGATGTTTTCATATAAACTGTCATTTGTACAACATGTATATTTAATTCTAGTAAGTAACCATTCAAACTTTTCCCACATATCTAGTTGTTTTCCAAGCACATAGTTTTAACTACTTTTAAACAAGTATAGGGGAAAAAAAGCTGTGACTGGAACAAATTGGATATGTTCCCCTCTGTCCTACCCCAGAGAATTTTTTTCACAGGGAGAATAGAGCAGGCTACTATTACTGCAAATTATATTCCTACAACTACCATTTGTAGTGTTTCCAGAGAGTATGTATTTTTAGATCATCATAGTATGAATTAATTTTGAAGTAAAAAGAATATGTCACTAATAAATAAGCATTGGATCATATTATGATTATACATTATGTTTAAATATTTGGGGGAGGCAATTTGTGCTTTCAAAGTATTTGTTGAATTCAGCCAGACTTTATTCTAAATTAAAAAAAAATGTAGATTAGTAAACATTTAAATCTTAAAATATTTTCAGGATATAAAATAGGGGAAATTATTTTCTTAGACATATTCATTATAATAAATAAAACAAAAATGTTTCTGTACTTTAAGATTTAAACAGTTATTATAATGCCACATAAATGTATGCTCAAAATGGGTTCTTTGTTAATAATTTTGATATGTTGCCTTAAGGTTTTATTTATCTAGACTAACTTTATATGATGAAGAATACATACCTTTATTTCATAATGCATAAGAAAACTGGAAAATATTGTATAATGGGAAAGATAATTATAAAACCTTCAAGCAAATTTGTAAGATACTTTAAGTTTAGAGAAGTTGATTGTATTCTCTATTGTCAAAATATGACTGAAATTAATGTAGAAAAATCAACCCCTCTCAAAGCAAGTAACTAAGGATGAGAATAAAGTCAGAACAGATAAGAAATAAAGGAATATGAAAAAATAAGGTTACAATTGGTGGGAAGAATTGGTCTGAAAATGTTCTTAACTATTTGGGTATATTTGAATCTTCTGAAAGCATGGTGAAAGGTAGGATTCGATCCACAAAAATACCCATATACCCCTACCTTCAAAATTCTGAAAAACTGCAAACATCAGCATTATTTCTAGACAGCTGCCTGGCTTCATGAAAGTAGTTCTATCCTCTAGGTTAGAATTCTTGGCTCAGATCAAGCTTCCAAGCCTATGGTGAGGGTTAGATATTAATCACTAAGGATGCTAAATAGTATAGTAAATAGGAGTATACAATATGACCCTCTTAAAATAGAGAGCCCAAGGGGATGAGCTGCCACCAAATTGCTTGAAGATCTTTAACAGACAGGTTTAACTGTCTCCAAAAATGGCCCAATTACAGCCATGAGGCTAAGGTCACTGGTTCAGGTTATAAAAGTTGATTAAACCAAGTATATAAAAGATGTTGCAAGAGATCAGCATTTTAGCTCCAGGACCTACAAGCAGAGCTGTATAGATCTCATAAAGAGGAAAAGAGGTCCACTCCCTATTGAACGTCAGTCACATTAGGAAAAGAAATCGGCAAAGGCATCCTGGAATCCCAGAGGTCACTATCAGGCAATGCGAACCAAGAAAGCCTATCCCCACCTTAGGCAAAAGGTAAATGACCTACTGCCCCAACGTATTAGCACTCCTCTGGCTCTAACTCCAGCAGGTAAGCTAGTTAAATGCAAATATTCCTTGTTGTGGCTATTGCTCTTATTGTCTACAGCCTGGATAATAGGGTTGCCAGTTGAACACTCAAGCCCAGCCCTGTCGCAGGAGACAAGCTGAAGGAAAATCAGCCAGGTTGTATCACAGGATGGCTGAGTGCCAGGTGCTGGCTGGCCCTGTTACAAGGGCTTCAGCCAATGTGCTGTGAGGTATGGATTCTGACCCAGAGCTCACATCCCTCTGTATTTGACAGTGACAATAGAAGCATGTCTAAACCAGCCACTCTCTCCTTATACCATGCTTCAGATTTTATTTTAGTCAGAATGGCTCTCCCCATGTAACCAAATCAGACCCATCTAGCTGGCAGGTTTGAATTCTAATGATCTTACTATAATATTAACAAAGTAATGTCTGGATTATAAAGCTGCTCTCCATGAAACATCCTACATTTAGGACATCATTGTGCCCAAAGGTGTATGCATTGTTAATGAAGTCCCCACAAAGCTAGACCATAGGCATTGATGTATCTGTGATGATCTGATGGAGCTCACAGAGATCTGCTCAACTAGTAGGAGAGACCAGACTACTATCAGTCCATCCTCAGCCAGGCATCTAGCATATATACTTAAAATTTAACAGCAGCCAACCACTAATGCCCTTCATGCATCTCCACTGGGAAAGACCACCCTCCTCCTTGACAGGCCTTAGTCACTTCTAAGTACAACCACGCATCAGACAATGTCTCTGTAGCCCAAAGAACGCTGTTGGGGATAACTGCATCTCAGATGTGAGGCTACAACTAAAGAGAATGATGAGAACTAAAGTATCGCGTGTAAACAAAGGATGCTGCAACCATCAAGCCAAGACATTATAGCCACCAGGATGTGTAGCTCTGAGGAAACACAGGGTAGAAACAGGATGTCAACTGCTGTGATCACCCCCAAAGGTGCACCTGGAGGAAACTCAAGATAAGGAAACACAGGATGCTGGCCCCAGATAGCTGAAGTGCATATCAAAGGAATACTTTCAGTGAGCCCACACTCTTAGATCTTCCCACAGAGAGAAAAACACTCAATTTCTTAACTTGAGATATCTGGTTTCCTTTTATTAATACCAATTTTTTGATGTTCCAACTACCTGGTTTTGGTGCAATCAACTCCTATATATTTTGGCTTTATTCTTCCTCTTTGGGATAGTGTTTTATTATCTGAGATGCTATCTCTGGGCTTAAAGTCCTAAGAATGTCTGCCAAATATAACTTTAACCTTTGGGTTGCACATTTTTTCAGTCAACAATTACAAGGTAGTTAATGTGCCCCAACTTCATTGGACTCTGGGATTCTGCCCACACCTTATCACCTGTCCTCCAGGAGGAAAATGAATGACTGTGGTGACTGGCAATCCAGAGACCAAGTGGCAAAACTACCTTCAGTTGATGAACCCTACAAATTCCATTTGTCTGATGTAGCTACTGCTGGCCTCATGAAGCTTGCCTCAACCGAAATGTCTGCAAAATCTTAAATCCCCTGCCAACTGCTGAGCTACATTAGCTATTTCATGTTCTGGCAAGCCATATTATGTATTCTCAACCACACTAGCCACAATAAGGCATTTTCTGCAACACCCCTTATGAGACCAGCTTAGATCCTCAGGTTAGGGGCCTCTTGATGCTCTGTTCATGGCTCAGTGTACTAGATGACAGCTTTTGTTTTCCACATGATGTATCCATGACAGACCTTATTGCCCTCATTGTTCTCACCACCCACAGGCACCTCTTTTATACCCCCAAATTTTCTCTTTACATCTTATCCATAAGCCCCTCCCCACTGTACATAACAACCCTGGCACAAATAGGTCATATTTCTACATAAATATATATTCATACAAAATTCCAAGATAGAAGCTCAGGCCTTATTAAAAAAAACAAAACAAAACAAAAAATTATGTTGGATCTGTCATCATGCAGGGCTAGACCTACAGCTCTTCCTAAAGATCAACCTCTCAAGATCATTCCCTCCAAAGCACCGGGAACCTCATTTAAGCTTACCAAACACTTTTCCTTTTAGTTTGAATGGACCAATCAGACCTTATCTGGGTAACGCCTAGGTACTCCACCCAAGGATCTTAATAAATGTGTGTCCCAGGTCCTGTTTGTGGCCCTTCCAGACATGCTGTATGCCTCCTTCCAGAACCTATGGGTAAAGAGCTAGATGTCACTTTCCCTTATGATCTTTTGTGGGAACACAGTTCACCATAGGTGAGGTGAAGTTGCTCAGTCGTATCTGACTCTTTGCGACCCCAGGGACTGTAGCCCGCAAGGCTCCTCCGTCCATGGGATTCTCCAGGCAAGAATACAGGAGTGGGTTGCCATTTCCTTCTCCAGGGGATCTTCCCAACCCAGGGATTGAACCCAGGTCTCCCGCATTGGAGGCAGATGCTTTAACCTCTGAGCCACCAGGGAAGCCCATAGTTCACAAATAATCCAAGACTCGAGTTAACTAATGTCACTCCAACAAAGACCTAGCCAGGAGCCTAGGACCTTTCTATTGATACATGACCCTCTCTTGGTTCTTTTCATGGGTTCCTCTTATTCTTCAAATCTCAATTTACATATTATTTCCTCAGCCTCTTTGACCATCATATTTAAATAAAGACCTTCACTTTATTTCTCCTTCACGAAATACTTTTTAATAAAATTACCTTGTTTTGATTCATCATAGTACTTATCACAATTTATTAACTTGTTTACTTTTCTATTATCTGTCCCTTTGAAATACAATGTCCATATTTTGTTTACTATCATGTCTTCAATATTTGGGATCATGATCTGTAAATAGTAGCCTCTCAATAAATATCTGAATTAAAAAGAATGAGTGAAAAAAAAAATAAAAAGAATGAGTGAGTAGGTGCTCCATCTTAGAACTATGAAGAACTTCAAAATAGCTTCTATATTATAATTCTACCTTCAGGCGTCTTTTGGAATTTATAAGAGAAAAAAGAGTTTAGAAGTAGAGCTCAAGAATTTTAGTCATTTTTGCCAGTGAATTATGCAGCCAAGAAAGGAACTTATATCCATTTGAAATGTGAAATAATAGTCCTCATTTGTCATAGTCTTGGATATTCATATTCATGTATTTGTAACTAAAAGATTTTGCAGAAGGCAATAAATGGTTCACCAGAACTCATCATAAAATTATGTATTTAAAGCTTCTAGCATGACTTTGAAGTTATTTTTGATTGAAGAATTCAGATAAAGTCAGAATCCTCTCCCCATATTGTTAATTTAATCAATGTAGAAGCAAAACAAAAACAACCCAACAATAAACATAGGCAGCGACTCTTTCAGGGTCCTTTCTGCTAGTTGTTTATTGTAGAAATCCTTTTCCCTTGTGTTCAAAGCCCTTTCTTATCCTCTTCCCTTCTGATCTCCCTATATGATGTATTCTTTTAACTTCTGCAAAACAAACAGGCTGGTAACCCTTAAAATCTAATAGGAACAGCAACAGTACCTACACATTGGGTGTCTAGCAAGTAACGCAGCAGATGGCAAACACAGATGGAAATGTTGCCACTTTCCCGGAATCTGTGAATTCTAAATACTAAGAGACACCTTCTCCTGCCTCCACGCCCTTTACTAACAGCTCCTGTCAGTTGTCCAGCAAAGAGGAAAGAGTGGCTGTATCCATTTTCTTTGTTATTCCTTGTGCAGTTTAAGAGATTCAAATATGATTTTCAGACACTATGCTTTAAGGGACAGACTACTGAAAGATAAACAAAAGATCATTTCTGGCATCTAGTTTCTAAGAGATTAAATGTGAACAGTAGTCCTTGTGGCCCCTTCAGATTGACACACAGGTACTGCTATTAACTCAGCTGTCTGCCTTGCTGTCCCAATTGTGGGGTGATTATGCTGAAGGATTAGAACAACATTCCTTTGGATATTTGCTTTAAGAAGCAGGTAGGGAGGCATCACCAAATCGCTGAAGTATAAAATTAGGCAAGCAAGAGCCATGATCACACAATAAAACAGCAAACGTTGTATTTACAAATCCAGACTTTGCTTTATTCTGTGATGTATTTTCCAGTTTCCCTTAGACGAGAGGGTAGATGGGATGAGTGAGTGAGTGAGTGTATGTGTTGCACCAAGAAAAAAAAAATCCCAGCATATGTAGTACTATGGCACTTAAGGTCTGTTTTCTATCATCTACTCCCTATCATTTCTAAGAGAAGAGCGCCAGTTTACAATCAAAGGATAGTAAAAGGAAAAACAGTGAAAGATTGTGATTAATCCTCTTACTATTTATTTTTTATATATGGTTTTACATTTTTCTATCCTTTCAATTTTAAGTTGTTGAAGTACAGAAACAAAGGTATCAAATTTTGTCTAATATTCAGTTCCTTGTGAATATATATTTCTCAGTGTTAAAAATGAACTTTTTTGCATGATATGCCTGAAGTGTAACATAGCAAGAGACACATTTATTAATATGTTTTCTTACTTGCATTCATAAAAGTTTCCATGTTGGTCATGCTTTTCCTGCTCTTAAGTTGATCACCTTAACTTTGGAAAGTCTATCAAATTTCATATGTTAGTTTATTCCCACTCTGAGAATCACATTAACCAGCCAAATATAAAATCCAATCTGCAGCAAATAGGAGTTTTCAGCAACCAGTATCTTTCACCATGATTATTATTTCAGTGTTTTATGCATCCTTTACTACTAGATCTTACAGGTACAGCAAAAAGTGACCTGATACAGTGGAAAGGAAAGTGTTTTCAAACAGTATTCACTTAGTGGAAAAGGAAATACATATTTTAAAATGAGGACAACTGATGTTCTCCAAAGATTTGGCTTCATTTTGACAGGAATGAAACTGTATGAGTCCAAATTTTCAATTCCAATAAAGGACAACTGGGATATGGTTACATTCTTCCCTACCTTAATAAATTGCTACATGGGTTGGGTTGGAACTCAGGAGATAGGATTTGAAAGTCTCATTCATCATTAGTGTAGAGGGACTAGAATCAACGGAAAGTGCTATGCTGTCTCACATAACCAAATAGTGATTTGATGGGAGACTTATAATTAGGTAAAATCAAACTGTATAGATTTAGCGTCAGTCAGTCAGTTCAATCGCTCAGTCATGTCCAGCTCTGTGACTCCGTGGACTGTAGCACACTAGGCTTCCCTGTCCATCATCAACTCCCAGAGATTACTCAAACTCATATCCATTGTGTCGGTGATGCCATCCAACCATCTCATCTTCTGTCGTCCCCTTCTCCTCCTGCCTTCAATCTTTCCCAGCTTCAGGGTCTTTTCTAATGAGTCAGCTCTTCCCATCAGGTGGCCAAAGTATTGGAGTTTCAGCTTCAGCATCAGTCTTTCCAATGAATATTAGGACTGATTTCCGTTAGGATTGACTGGCTGCATCTCCTTGCAGTGGAAGAGACTCTCAAGAGTCTTCTCCAACACCACAGTTCAAAAGCATCAATTCTTCGGTGCTCAGCTTTCTTTATGGTTCGACTCTCACATCCATACACGACTACTGGAAAAACCATAGCTTTAACTAGATGGACCTTTGTTGGTAAAGTAATGTCTCTGCTTTTTAATATGCTGTCTAGGTTAGTCATAGCTTTTCTTCCACAGAGCAAGTGTGGAGA
Organism: Bos javanicus; assembly: GCF_032452875.1. Lineage (NCBI taxonomy): Eukaryota > Metazoa > Chordata > Mammalia > Artiodactyla > Bovidae > Bos > Bos javanicus. The sequence continues at coordinate 35,939,275 of NC_083875.1, read as the reverse complement.
GGTTTATCCTTCTGTCATAAATGATTAGTAGGATTGGAACTTGGATTGTAGTATTTATTTATTTATTTTCTCACAAATGGTTTATAGACCAGAATTCTGATGAGTGGAGTTACCTATTTCCATGGGAACTATCAAATTGTAACTATGTAGGTCTTAGGATCTAGCAAGTAGACTGATACATCTATAATATTTAAGATAAGACTGTATCAAGTACTTGAATGGGAGAAAATATTTGCAAGTAATATGACTGATATTAATATATATTGGTTAGTATCCAAAATATATAAATAGCTGTTATAACTCAACATGAACAAAACCAACAACCTGATTAAAAATTGGGAAGAAGATCTGAATAAAATTTTTCCAAAGAAAGTATAAGATGGAAAATAAGCACATGAAATGATGTTAAAAACCATTAATCATTAGAGAAATACCAATTAAAACCACAATGAGATATCACCTCACACCTGTCCGAATGACTATCAAAAAGAACGCAAATAACAAATGTTGACTAGGATATAGAGAAAAGCCCAGCAATTCCACTCCTGGGTATATGTTCAAAAAAACTGAGAACACTAATTCAAAAAGAGACATGCACCCCAATATTCACAGCAGCATAATTTATAATTACCAAGATATGGAAATAACCTAAGTGCCCATCAACAGATGAATGAATGGAGAAAATCTGACATATATGTGTGTGTGTGACACACACACACACACACAATGGGACATTACTTAGTCATAAAAGAAATGATTTTGCTACTTGCAACAACATGGATAGACTTAGAGGGTATCTAGTGAAAGTTACTCAGTTGTGTCCAACTCTTTGTGCCATGATGAACTATATAGTCCATGGGGTTCTCCAGGATAGAATACTGGAGTGGGTAGCTATCTCCTTCTCCAGGGGATCTTCCCAACCCAGGGATTGAACCCAGGTCTCCCACATTGCAAGCAGATTCTAGAGGGTATCAGGCTAAGTGAAATAAATCAGACTGAGAAAGACAAATACTGTATGATATCACTTATATGTGGAATATAAATAATACAACAAACTAATGAATATAACAAAAGAGAAAGACTCAAAAATATAAAGAAAAAACTAGAGTGGTGAAGAAAGGGGTGGAGAGGAAAAATGGGGCAAGGGATTAAGAGGTATAAACTACTATGTATAAAATAAATGAGTAACAAGAATAGATTGTACAACACAGAGAATACAGCCAATATTTTATAGCACCTATAAATGGAGTATAATCTCTAAATTGTGAATTACTATGCTGCACACCAGAAATTAACATAATATTGTTAAGCAACTATACCTCAGTTTTAAAAAATAATAAAGTATTAAGTATTCTGATTCAGTGACTCTATACATTTAATCTTTCTTTTCATTCATAGTCCAAAGGCAATATGATACTGCTGTTGTTGTCATTTAGTTGCTAAATCATGTCCAATTGTTTTGCATCACTGCTATAGGGATATCTTGATTTACAGATTGATTATATATACATATATATATATATATGTATACACACATAAACACACACACATAAGCCAACAAATACATATATATGCTATTTATATTACTAAATGTCAAAAGAAACAACTGGTCGTTTTAGCTGAACTTATCATAGAGCTAATAGTGAAAATGGAAATAGGAGAACTTCTCATGAAGGAACCTACACATCAATCATATTTCATTTTGACAACTGGAATCATAAAACTTCAATTTTAAATAATAAATCAAATTGTTGACATTTTACCTAAATCAATAATCTTCTCATTTCAAAGAAAAAATAGATATGCCCTTAAATGAAATTAAACAATTTATTGCTTAAAAAGAAGAGCAACAATAAAAAAGAAATGTCGAAATTTCTATATTTTATAATTACCCTCATATATTATGTCTTTATATTTCTGACCCAGGTTTCTAATTTCATTAGATTCTGATTTTCAAATTTCATTGTAGGAAATGAATTGCTTCCATGTACTTATTTTTAAAAATTCAATACATTTGAGCCACTTTATGTTTTCTTTGCCAAACTTTTAGACTAATTGAAATGCACTTTAGACATTCATAAGTTGTATTTCATGCAAAATGTGATTCGGCCACACAGCATATGGCAGTCACATTTACAGTGGTAAGCATTTAAATTTTTATATTTTATGTTTAAAAGAGACAAGTATCTTGAAATATATATTTAACAATTTTTTGCCCACAGTGTTGCTTCTATAATCATGCTTCTTATAAATGAAAAGTATATTGAATTTACCAGAAAAATTCATTCATAAAATATACACCACTGACATATTTATGCATCAAATATTTAATGTACCTATCTGACATACTGATAGACATAGGACGGTGATCTATGCCTAGATTTTAATTTAAAAATTTCTATCCTGCTTCATTATTCTAATTACATAAGTACATGCCTTTTTTGCAGGTTAACATTTGGCCACATAAAGATGTTGGCAACATAACCCTACCTCAACCTCTAGCCACTTTAAATCTCATACTCTTGAGGTAACCAAGAGCAGCTCTTCACAAGGTGCCACAGCCTTTAAGGAAAAAGTTGTATATTTCACGTTAATTAAAATAATGGTTCATAAAGTTGCATAATTGTTGAAGTGACCAATTATCACTGTAAAGCAGGTGCTAAAGCTAATTTTACACACTCCTGGCAAAACAATCTATCAGAGTGTTGCTTTTTAAATTTGAAGGCTCCTCATTAGCTTAGAATCTTGGAAGTTTTAAGCTGAAAGGAGGCCTCTCATCTTGCCTATCCTTTCACTTTTAAGCAGGAAAACACTTAGACTAGCCAATGTAGATTAAACATGAGTTTTTGGTGTGTTTTTTTCTTAGTTATTTGTTTTCTTTTAAAGACTCTAGCTAAAAGAGTCCACAATTGATCTTACTATACTCAGAGGTGATTCTACCAATTCAAATCAGACAATCATTCTCAATATAGTTCCCAAATATTTCTATTACATAATGCAATTTGTATTATTTTTTTTTAACCTTTTCAAATCCAGAGGAGGTAGCAGTAAGTATAATAATAGAAAACTTGCATTTCAGTTTGGCTGACACTCAAAACATTTAGCAAACTGTGGCATGGACAGCGAACAGACAAAACAAATACTTGAAGATCAATAAAAAGGAAGGTCTGTAAACAACCTGTATAGCCTTGATCTTTTTGCACATATCTCTATAGGTGGCTCAGTGGTAAGGGGTCCACCTGCCAATGCAGGAGACATGGTTACATTCCCTGGGTTGGGAAGATCCCCTGGAAAAGGAAATGGGAACCCACTCCAGGTGTTCTTGCTTGGGAAATCCAATGGACCAAGAAGCCTGGTGGGACTATGTTCTATGGGGTTGCAAAAGAATCAGACATGACTTAAGAAACTAAACAACTATAGGAATAGCTGCTTCTATGGAAGATTTTGACAAAAACTCTACATTAATAGAAACATTAGAAAGTGGTAGAAATTATACTTGAAACAGGCAAAGATAGATTTTTACTGACTTGTAAATCCTGGAATAGTGCTAGTTTCATACACAACTATTATAGACTTAGGGATCACTCAGTGTCTTTGGGACTCAATCTTTCTCACTCTTTTTCCCAGTCTTGCCCACTTCTGAGTTGGATTCATGCTCAGAAAACATGTTTACAAAATGGAAGACATCATCTCATATCTTTTTCACTATAGACACATCTGACTTGATAAGTTCTAGGAAAATAATGCCCAAATGTTGGTTTTCCTTAGAATAGTATCATGGATGCTTATTCAAATATCTCTTATAAAATCTCCTAGAGATTTGGGGTCAATAGATCTTGGGGGAGACTTGGGAACCTGAAATTTCAACACACATTCCAGGTTTCTTTGATGCAAATAAACTAGGTTCTTACTGCCCCAAAAATAGGCTTTGGCTTATGCTACACTTTAGTACTACTCTCACTTTTTTTTAAAGCAGTATCAATTCTTTAAGTGAAACCTTGTGGAACACCAACATATTTAAAAGAGAAATCCAAAATCTCAAGTACATTAAAAGGGACATTTATGAACATTAGAACTGAGGTTTGGAGTGACTAGATACCTTGGAAATATCTAAAATGTAAAAACAAGTGAAATAATGTCACAAGTTGCCCCAAAGTTGCACAGTGAGCTAGCTGTCAGAAGAGGATCTCAGGTTGATTCTGTGAACTTCTGATTTGCCCATCTTCTCATGATACATAAATTCCATATATATTTTACTGGATCTTAAGAATATAGATTATAAGCAAGAAAATATTTTCATTCAATCTACTCATATTTCTTTCCAAAGTATGGGTTACATGGTATGAACAAGGCAAGGCATGGCCCTGTTTTCAATAGAAGGAAAAGAGACAATACAAAAAGAAATAAAGAGGATAACTGAAGGCTATACTTCATTCTATGGAGAAAATGAGCAATATGAGATGTTAAGAAGTTAACTGAAGAAAGGGGGTATTTAATACATTTAATTTTAGTTTACATGCCTGTCTTCTCAGGTTGATAGGAAGCTCATGGATAACAAAGACCAGAACACATTTAACTGTTTCCTTCACTTCAATTATATAACCTCTAGACTATAACAGATATATATATAAATTTCTGTTGAATTTTTTCCTATATATAACTGTTTCGATCATTGTAATTAGTAAACTGATAAGACTTTGACATTTTTATAAACGTGCAATATATAACCATTGATTTTTTTTTATCATGCTTTAAAACATTATCTCTAAACCATACACTGGCAAAGCATGCTGCTGCTGCTGCTAAGTCGATCAGTTGTGTCCAACTCTGTGCGACCCCATAGATGGCAGCCCACGTTCCTGGGATTCTCCAGGCAAGAACACTGGAATGGGTTGCCATTTCCTTCTCCGATGCATGAAAGTGAAAAGTGAAAGTGAAGTCGCTCAGTCGGGTCCGACTCTTAGCGACCTCATGGACTGCAGCCTACCAGGCTCCTCTGTCCATGGGATTTTCCAGGCAAGAGTACTGGAGTGGGATGCCATTGTACAAGGTATGATTTTCCTGCAGCCTCTAAGTAAGAAATTCAGTAAGTGTTTCAAGAACACTGTTCACTGGAAGAGAGAGTAATTAAGGTCAGACCCTTCTGACTTCACAGTTTTCATTCTATTCACTAAAGCAAATCATTTATCAGTAAAGTTAAAGTTGCTCAGTTATGTCCAACTCTTTATGACTCCATGGTCTATACAGTCCATGGAATTCTCCAGGCCAGAATACTGGAGTATGTAGCCATTCCCTTCTCCATAAGATAAATTCAACATAGAGATCAAATCCAGGTCACCATCACTGCAGGTGGATTTTTTGCCAGCTGAGCCACCAGGGAAGCCCATTTCTCGGTAAAGTACTAGTCAAATGTCTAAAGTCAACACCACCACTTTGGGTTCTGATATATCTTCCCTCTAACCATCAAGACAAGTGTTTGCCTATGTGGATATACCTGGGCTGAAACTAGTGGGAGTTGTCTGGGGATGCTCATGACTCTCATTGGTAGGATCACTATAGTATATATCTCACAAAATGGGATGGGTAATTATGTTGTGACAGTAAATTAAGAGTCGTGCAAAAGAGGAGGTATAGTCATGTCCTTCTGGGGAAAAGCAATAGAAGTTATGCTTTTTAAAAGTCCAAATATTCATTTTAACATACTTATTTTCTTTACTATTCATTTCAGTGATATGAGGCAGCTATTTTTAACTTTCATTTTGAAGCTGAGGATAGTGAGGCCCAAAGCACTTAGGTAACAGTAAGTGAAAGAACCAACATTTTCGCAATAATCTATTGGACTCTGCACCACATATTCATCTCAATACCAAAAAAGTAATGATAAAATTAATTTGGTTACTTACTATATGACACAAAGAATATGAAAAGTTAATGAAGACTATGGAAAGAATATTACTTAAAGCACATATTTTCATTATTAATGTTTCAAAATATAACACAACAAATGTTAGAGGCAGTGGAATGACATTCCTCAATCTTTGGTGATTCCCAAGTTGGATTTTACAACCTCTTTTATAATAATAGTTTTCACACATTTAAGGTAGGATTGATCTGTGTCTCTTCTAAAATATTCCCCAGAATTGATAACCATTGGCCTAAAAACATGTAGTAACACAGTCATAGAAATACAGCATTTACATTTGTATCATGTATGTATCATCCTGAAAAATACACCATTCTAAAAAATAATAATTAGGTTTGTGTTTGCTTCTTTCAATTGTCTCAAAGAATTTGGATTTCATTCTTCAATAAAAACATTCTCAACAAGTAAGCGGTTTTGATAATCTGAATAGTCAAGACATTTGCATGAGGCCTCTCTATAGGAATTTACTCTAGATTAACTGCATGGGTATCAAAGAAGGCAGTGATGTTTAATCAAGGACTAAATGACTTTAGACTGTAAAAGAGGAAGTGAAAGGAAAGCATCTTCTTAGTTGTCAAAAAGTCTTTAAGGTCTTGGATTCTGATATTCTGAAAGGCTAATAGCTTGATAACAATAATCAGTTCAGTTCAGTTGCTCAGTCATGTCCAACTCTTTGCAACCCCACGGACTGCAGCACACCAGGCCTCCCTGTTCATCACCAACTCCTGGAGTTTACTCAAACTCATGTCCATTGAGTCGGTGATGCCATCCAACATAATAATAATAGTGAAAATTAAAACAATGTTATTCATCATTTATGGAGTTCATGCTGGAATAGCACTAAGTACTTTGCGTATATTATCTCTCATTCTTACAAAAAACTTCCATTCAGCAAATGAGAAAATTGAGACTGAGAGCAGTTACATAAATTGTTCAAGGTCACATACACAATGGATCTTGCCTTAAATTCAAGTCTGAGTTAATTCCTAACTCATCCCATTCTCCCCATCCCAGATAGTTCCCATTTCTTATGTGTTAAAGATGACACTTGACACTTGTTGTTTGTAGACACTGAATAGCACATTAAAAAAAATGCTATGCTCTGAAACATTGCAAGAAGATGAAAAAATCTCAGAATATTCACATCTCTCTCTTTTTTGTTGTTATTAAATAAAGAGATGCTTGAGTGTAACCCTCAGTATTTTACCTATGCTGGAAATAAACCCGAAGTGCAAGTATGTTTTCTCCAGCATTTGTTTTTGTAGTTCATTTTTGAGCCACGTTTACATACTGTGAGAATGATTACTTTTCAACTCCTTGTTTGTCATAGTGAATATGACCTAAAAATCTGAAGGATAATTACATCATAAATCATGAAGACACAGTCTAGTTGTGGATTTTTTTAAATTTACCTTTTAATTGAAGAAAAATTGCTTTACAATGCTGGTATGGCTTTTTGGAGTATGGGAAAATACATAATAGTTTCAGAGGTCTGCATTTTTCTCCATGTTTCTTTCTGCTGGAAAGTGTACTGTCCTCAATGCCTTTAGATCATCTTCCTCTAGGGAGTACTATTCATTTTCTATCATCTTAAAACAGTCCTTATATAAGAGTGAAAACAAATAAGTTTGACATATACACATGTCCCTCTCATATTTAGTAGCATGAAATGTTTCTAGCATATTTCATCTTCATTTTAACGAAAGTAAATCAAAACTTTCTAATCCCTTGAGGAAATACAGTAAGTAATAAAAATACTAATTTTTAGTGGACTTTATTAAAACTAACTCAGAATTATTTCCAAATAATAATAGTTTCCAGTTATTGAGGACTTGACTCTCCACAAAGACATTTTTTAATTATCTGACACTGTCAGGAAGTAGGTAACATTGCTCTGCCAATTTTATAAGCGGTAAAAATAAGCCAGTGAATTTAATTAACTTGCTGTGTCTATACAGAATTCAAATTTGAACCAACACTATTAAATACTTTTACATATAGGTCTTTCAAAGAACAGAAAGTATTTAACTGATGACAATCACTCTTGTTTCATAGATTGAAAGCCTTAAGTAATTAAGTCAGTGAAAATAAAACTCCTGAATTCCTCCATTGTCCTTATCAGAAACGTTCAAATTATATGGAAAGGACTGCAGTTTTAAACACCGAGTAAGTATAGTGCACGTTTTCTTACAAAACTACTGCAGGATTAGACAGATTGGATATATATTAGGTTTATAAATTATACAATTAAAGTAAAACTGAGAGGCTACTTAAAGATTGTCATACCACAGACAGCTAAAGATATAGTTATTTTTCTTTTTATGAGCAAAGAAAAAAAATTGATAAAGTTTGATGGTAAGAGAATCTTGGATCAATTGTCCTGCCATACAATTTTACTATTAAAAGTACTATGAAGATATTGCCCACAAAATTTATTTCTGAGCACATTGAGAGAGTAAGGACATTCATATACTTCAGGGATTAAATGCATCAGTCCAAGGATGCATGAATAATATGTGAATAATTCTGTTGATGGTGAAGGAGATGGTAATTGGTGGTATTCACAACTTTCTTAAATCATGTGCTGACATTAAAAAAGTATATTTTCACTTTTAAGTTTTTCTGCTTGAGACATTGCTTATGAGGGGAAAAAGCTGGACTGATCTTAAAAGAAAACATACACTCAGTCAAAATTGAAAGTATATTCAAAATATAAGCTCCTTTTCAAATTTAAACTCATTTTCTTTCGGATCTCAGAGCACAAGACAATGGATTCACTGCAGAATGAATATGCAAGGCCATGAAACTGGGCTGAAACTCCAAGAAAATGGTCAAACATGTTAAAAGGTGAAAATAAAACATTATTATTGATTTTGTAGTACTTTCTTGCAATTTTCATAAATTTTTTCTATTGTTCCAGCTATAGTGACATATTTTCTTCAACAAAATTATTTTATATAATACATGGAGATACACACCATGTATTTTTTACTGTACATAGTGCTTTGGCCATGGAAGATCAATCTGTCTTCAGGATGTTGATATTCTTATTGAGGAGACAAGAATAGCTTCCATCAATAAATAGAGAAAAAATAAAAGTATATGACAAAATGCTAAAACATGTGGTACACAGACTGTATTTGAACCTAGTACTGAGAGAGTCAATTCCCAGGCAGGGTGGTAAGAAGTCTGGAGTCCCCAAGGAGGAGAAAGGGGTCTGGGCCTCTCAAAGTGGAGACAGGGGTCTGGGGTTCTCAAGGAGGAGGAAAGGACAAACTTTTTTTTTTCCCCCTCTACATTCCTTAGTCTTAGTCACATAAAGCGTTTTTTTCTTTAAGCCTGGAACTGATGATTACACAACAAATAACTCAGTTTAAACTCTGTACTAAGGATTATGTAACAGCAGTGTATCCTGCTTGAGGACAGTTTCTCCTTTCTGAAAACCTTCTGACTAATCCTGATATTTTAGAATGCATATTATGGGACTGGGTCTGGTAGGATCTTTCTATTATTAAATTCTAATCCTGTTATCCTAAAATGTAAATTGTGGGAGTGGGTCTGATAAAATTTTCACAAACTTAAGACATTCCTTTGATTTATTATAATAACTAACTAAAAAGTATATAACTCCCTTGCTAACACTAGCGAGGGGGGCACTCTCCATCCCCCTTCTGATGTCTATGTCAGAAGCTTTCTCTGTCCCTTTTTATATTTTAATAAAACTTTGCTACACAAAAGCTCTTGAGTGATCAAGCCTGGTCCCTGGTCCCAAAGCTAAATCTTCTTCAGAGATCACAAATCTGACATCGTTCACTGTAAGTTATCAATACTTGAAAGAAGACTTGTTAAGACTAATTAGAGGGTTAGTCAAGCCTGGAGAGGCTTTCTTCATGTATCACGAAGAGTCTACTACTTGCTACCTGAGCCAAGTGGGCCAAGTTATTCTGCATCTCTGGGTGTTAGTTGCTTATTCTCTTGAAGATGTAAAAATAATGCTGATACAATAGATTTTATTTTAAGGAGTAAATGAATTGGTATAAATTGAAGTGTGTACTTTGCATGCCTTCGTGATGAAGATGATGATATCAGAGATGACTTAAGTAGTGTGTGATGGAGAGTAGAAAGAGTAGGTGAAGAATGGGCAGGGGAGTGCTAAGATGATGAAGAAATATTTTAAATATTTATTACCAGGAAAGAGAATTGGACTTGGTAAAGTGGAAACCAGAGGGTAACAAAGTCCAACACAGGTGGGTTTAACTTGACTCTCACAATTAATAATCAGTGTGTTTTCAAGCCTAGATGATCCTCTATTTTTTCATCATGGAATTCAGGGATAGGAACACAAAAATATGAAAAGAAATACGTTGAAAATCATATGAAAAAACATCAAAAATATCTGTTGTGTTTAGCAAGGTTGATTTATCTCCATTAGGCACAAGACCTACAAGTATTTAATGTTTCCAAAAATGTTTTAATTTTATTTCTTCTAAAATCAGCAGAAAAAATGAACATAATAAACATCACTATATGATAATAACCCAGCCTTGATTATAATTTTTTAAATACCATTACAATTATAAATGTAACTTTCAGTATTTTTTAATGGAGAATGTGATCCCTAAAGGCTAAATGCCTGGAGTCTGCAAAAGTCACAATGTGTTCTGTTGTTCAGTTCTGTTCATCACACATTATACCTTGTATAATACCTTGTAACCTCATGAGAGACATGGCTTAGTTAATATTTTCATGCAATTAAATATTTATAGAATAAAAACCTGTAAACACAAATAACTGTGTACAATCAATATAAAGCTTAGAAAACCATGATCCAAGGAGCCCAGGTTCAGAGAGGATCTGCATTAAAATTACTCAGCTTAAAGTTGTTTCAAACTTTACTCACTTTTCCCTCAAATATATGTGTGTCCACATATATAACAAACACAGAACCTTATGAAATTCTATATGCAGCATTATCTGGTAGCACCTCAAATCTCCCAAAAGGATTTCACTTTTGCTAACCTGTCTATACCATCTTGGTCTCCTCCTCACCTCTGTTCTCAATACCACATTAGTCCCTGTCAGCATGCACATGTCACTCTAGCATCTTTCCACAGATAGTTCTTTGGAGAATTTGTAGCATTTTTTGCCTTCATTTTTCAAATGATTAAGTAAAGGGAAGGTTGCTATATGGAAGAAAAAAGCCTGAGAAACACTGCAAGTAAATTCACAGTAGCCAGTTAAAAGTACAGGATCAGAATTCAAGTATTTACTGCCCAATCTCTTCTTTTGAGGACATTGGCTACAATTATTATATGACAATAGTTCCAGTCAGGATTTAAATACCACTTCTATAATTCTTAACATATACTTCTTTCTAAATAGAAATTATAAATATTTATGTAAAATAATTAAGACTAAAAAGAAAGAAATAAGGGCTTTTTTTCAGGATAACATTTTGCTTTGTTATATGTTTTACTGGAATAATTTAACTAGAATACTACAATTATGCATAAGAAATTGCTAAACTTCTACTTTGCAAGGAAGTTTAACTGGCAAATGCCTCTGAAATTAGGATCCTACTTTATTAAATGGTTTCTTAAGTCACTAAAATACTTGGCAAATTGCATATTTACACGTTGATTTTTCTTCTTTATTTAAAAGATGGTTTTAAAGTCTGCAATTCTCTGATAAGGAAAGAAAAATCTGCATTCACTCAGTATAACTAAATGCTTTCTAATATATCGATATCTAAGACTAAGATCTGTCCTCTAAGAGCATTGTGGCATAATCAATGCCTCTTTGTCTTAGAATCCATGGATAGAACATGACAGCAGAGAGAGTCAGCCAAGACAGACCACTTTAATTTTTATTGACAATATGATCACAGGTGTGTTTTTAATTATCTTGCCACATTGCTTTCCCCATCAACTGTCACTAATAATTTCATACAGCAAGCATGTTGCCCCTTTTGACATTACAGAATACAATTTAGAGTCATTTAGGATGCTTGTAGATTGACAAGTGGCCTCACCTTTTGTGAGAATACAACTAAGACAGTCAATGGACTTAGAAAATTAGATGCCAATCATCTTTGTAACATAAAAGTGAGGATAGCATGAGCAAGGTAATCAAGAACATGGAAATTTTTAACATTAGTCTAATGGCTATGGCTAAAATCGCTGTAACCTGAGACAATTTAGGCAAAGGAACTAACTTGTTGGTATCCAGTGGGAGATAGGGAGAAAAACGTGACATTTTGGTCTTTTTCTGCTTTAGAGTACTTAGAGAATCCTCCTCAATAACTGGTACTTTCAACAATAATACCCCAAAATAGAGAAGATCCTGGATGCTTTTTACTCAAGGAATTAATGATTCATTACCTAAGTTTAAGGCTTTATGGCAAAAGAAGCGTGTATATTTTTTAATCAGGTTACAACCCTATCTATAAAGATTTGTTGTGTGTAGAAACTATCCACTTTCCCTGAAGTTAAAAAAAACAACAACAAAAATAAAACCCTGTTTCATTTTACTATATTTATATTGTATTATAAAAATAAAATATTTTAAAATTTTATATTTTGTAAAAGCCCTAGATCTAGGTCTTCTGTGTTAAACAAATAAATTATGGTCTATATCTTCTATGGCTGACTAATATTTTTACTGTTTTGTAAAACTAATGAAAAGCTACACTTTTATATTAGAATGAAGAAGAGTACATCATGCGGAATGCCAGGCTGGATGAAGCACAAGCTGGAATCAAGATTGACAGGAGAAACATCAATAACCTCAGATATGCAGATGACACCGCTCTTATGGCAGAAAACAAAGAGGAACTGAAGATACTCTTGATGAAAGTGAAAGAGGAGAATGAAAAACCTGGTTTAAAACTCAGCATTCAAAAAACAAAGATAATGGCCTCTGATCCCATCACTTTATGGCAAATAGATGGGGAAACAATGGAAACAGTGACAGACTTTATTTACTTGGGCTCCAAAATCACTGCAGATGATGACTGCAGCCATGAAATTAAAAGATGCATGCTCCTTGGAAGAAAAGTTATGACCAACCTAGACAGCATATTAAAAAGCAGAGACATTTTTTTGCCAACAAAGGTCCATTTAGTCAAAGCTATGGTTTTTCCAGTATCACGTATGGATGTGAAAGTTGGACCATAAAGGAAGCTGAGTACCAAAGAATGATGCTTTTGAATTGCGGTGTTAGAGAAGACTCTCGAGAGTTCCTTGCACTGCAGGGAGATCCAACCAGTCCATCCTAAAGGAAATCAGTCCTGAATATTCATTGGAAAGACTGATGCTGAAGCTGAAACTCCAATACTTTGGCTACCTGATGCAAAAAACTGACTCATTTGAAAAGACCCTGATACTGGGAAAGATTGAAGGCAGAAGGAGAAGAGGATGACAGAGGATGAGATGGCTGGATGGCATCAATGACTCGATGGACATGAGCTTGAGCAAGTTCTGGGAACTGGTGATAGACATGGAGGCCTGGAGTGTGGCAGTCCATGGGGTCTCACAGAGTCAGATACGACTCAGTGGCTGATCTGAACTGAAGAAGAATATTTAATCATTAGAAATAAAGGATTAAGAAAAGTCTAACTTAAACAGTCAGAACATCAATTACTAAGAAAACAAAAATTTCAGATGCGGCATACTCATAATAGAAGGGAAAACAGCCGACTTAGTGGTACATATATATTAACCCGATGAATCTCAAAAACTTCATGTTGAATGAAAGAAGCCAGTCACAAAAGTGTATACGCTGTATTCACATCCTGTATGTATGTACACACAATTATATGAAGTTTAAGAACAGATGAACACTGGGGTACACATGTCTCTTTCCCTTCTGGTTTCCTCAGTGTGTATGTCCAGCAGTGGGATTGCTGGATCATAAGGCAGTTCTCTTTCCAGTTTTTTAAGGAATCTCCACACTGTTCTCCATACTGGCTGTACTAGTTTGCATTCCCACCAACAGTGTAAGAGGGTTCCCTTTTCTCCACACCCTCTCCAGCATTTATTGCTTGTAGACTTTTGGATCGCAGCCATTCTGACTGGCGTGAAATGGTACCTCATAGTGGTTTTGATTTGCATTTCTCTGATAATGAGTGATGTTGAGCATCTTTTCATATGTTTGTTAGCCATCTGTATGTCTTCTTTGGAGAAATGTCTGTTTAGTTCTTTGGCCCATTTTTTGATTGGGTCATTTATTTTTCTTGAGTTGAGCCGTAGGAGTTGCTTGTATATTTTTGAGATTAGTTGTTTGCCAGTTGCTTCATTTGCTATTATTTTCTCCCATTCTAAAGGCTGCCTTTTCACCTTGCTAATAGTTTCCTTTGATGTGCAGAAGCTTTTAAGTTTAATTAGGTCCCATTTGTTTATTTTTGCTTTTATTTCCAATATTCTGGGAGGTGGGTCATAGAGGATCCTGCTGTGATGTATGTCAGGGAGTGTTTTGCCTATGTTCTCCTCTAGGAGTTTTATAGTTTCTGGTCTTACGTTTAGATTTTTAATCCATTTTGAGTTTATTTTTGTGTGTGGTGTTAGAAAGTGTTCTAGTTTCATTCTTTTACAAGTGGTTGACCAGATTTCCCAGCACCACTTGTTAAAGAGATTGTCTTTAATCCATTGTATATTCTTGCCTCCTTTGTCAAAGATAAGGTGTCCATATGTGCGTGGATTTATCTCTGGGCTTTCTGTTTTGTTCCATTGATCTGTATTTCTGTCTTTGTGACAGTACCATACTGTCTTGATGACTTTGGCTTTGTAGTAGAGCCTGAAGTCAGGTAGGTTGGTTCTTCCAGTTCCATTCTTCTTTCTCAAGATAGCTTTGGCTATTCGAGGTTTTTTGTACCCCAATGTTCATTGCAGCACTGTTTATAATAGCCAGGACATGGAAGCAACCTAGATGTCCATCAGCAGATGAATGGATAAGAAAGCTGTGGTACATATACACAATGGAGTATTACTCAGCCATTAAAAAGAATACATTTGAATCAGTTCTAATGAGGTGGATGAAACTGGAGCCTATTATACAGAGTGAAGTAAGCCAGAAGGAAAAACACCAATACAGTATACTAACGCATATATATGGAATTTAGAAAGATGCTAACAATAACCCTGTGTATGAGATAGCAAAAGAGACACTGATGTATAGAACAGTCTTATGGACTCTGTGGGAGAGGGAGAGGGTGGGAAGATTTGGGAGAATGGCATTGAAACATGTATAATATCATGTATGAAACGAGTCGCCAGTCCAGGTTCGATGCATGATACTGGATGCTTGGGGCTGGTGCAATGGGACGACCCAGAGGGAGGGTATGGGGAGGGAGGAGGGAGGAGGGTTCAGGATGGGGAACACATGTATACCTGTGGCGGATTCATTTCGATATTTGGCAAAACTAATACAATATTGTAAAGTTTAAAAATAAAATTAAATTAAAAAAAAAAAAGTACAGATGAAATCAAATCATGGTGATATGATCAACATAGAAGACATCTCAGGAGAGGGCTGGGATGTTTTAGGGAAGGAAAACTAAAGAACTCTCTTGACATATGGAATATATATTAATCTTGGTAGTAATTACATGGATGTATATATATGTAAAAATTTTTCAAGCTGTACACTTTAGATTCATGCATTTTGCTGGATGTGGGTTATATTAATACTTCAATTACTAAAAATCAGAATAATTAACTTTCTGCTGTGGTTAACATTGACTAACATTCATTCAGCACTTGTATGCATTATCTTTAATCCTCACAACCACCTTATGATAGAGACATGGTATTAGTCCCATTTTTTAAAAGGTTTATTTGGGGCTTTCTCAGTGGCTCAGTGGTAAAGAATTTGCCCGGCAATTCAGGAGATGTGGGTTCAACTTCTGCGTCAGGAAGATTACCTACAGAAGAAGATGGCAACACATTCAAGCACTCTTGCCTGGGAAATCCCATGGACACAGGAGTTTGGTGGACTACAGTCCACAGGGCTGCCAAAGAGCTGGACGTAACTCAGTGACTAAACAATATTTATGTATTTATTTTAGCTGCTTCAGGTCTTAGTTGTGGCACATGGGATCTTCCTTGAGTCTCAGGCTTAGCTGCCTCATGGCATGTAGGATCTTAGTTCCCAGACCAGGGATCAAACCTGTGTACCCTGCACTGGGAGGCAGATTCTCAACAACTGGACCACCAGGAAGTCTCATTAGTTCCATTTTTAAGTACAAAAAGAGGCACAAGAAGATATGAAGTTTCCCAAGTTTACTTAGCTAGTACATCACAGAACTAAGATCAGAACTCACTCTAGTACCAGAGCCTACAGTCTCAAAGTACACAGTTTTCCCTATCAAAAAACTTGATTTTAATTTGCTACGGAGTTCATGTAAGAAGACAACAGGGTTGTAAAAAGAAAGAAAGCCATTAGAAGCATCAAAGCAATGGAAATGGAAAGCAAAACCCATTAGTCAGTTTTGGGGCTTTAACTAATTTTCAGTTTATGAATTATACATATGGATGTATAATGCTTTTAACTGTAAATACCACATTGTTCCCCAAAGTGCATACAAGATAAGCTTGTTTGCCTACTACAGGTTTTCTAAGATCAATGGATGTTAAAATGTGTCAAACAGCTGTTGTTTCAGGACTTCTCTCTCCACATTAAAAATAATCCGCACTATATTATCAGAACACTTCTACATGCCCTGAAAACAAATATGATGGGTGTAAAAAATGAACTGCAATCCATTATCATAGACATTCTCTCAGCATGATTTACAAAGTAGTAGAATAAATGTTTGGAGAAGGAAACGGCAACCCACTCCAGTGTTCTTGCCTGGAGAATCCCATGGACGGAGAAGCCTGGTAGGCTGCAGTCCATGGGGTCGCACAGTCAGACACAACTGAAGCGACTTAGCAGCAGCAGCAGAATAAATGTTAGAGCCCTAAAAATAGATTTTATCTTTCAGGGTACAAAATCTAGTAAAATTCAAAGGAAATAATTTTTGAATAAAAAATAATATACACAAGTGCAATGAGTTAAATAATTATGAATAAATTACCACCAGATTTATTTTTACCATTCTTAAATGTTCAACCGTTAGGTTAAATTCATGACAAATCTTGCTTCAGTAAGCACTCTTTGGGATTCATGTATCCAAATTAGCTGAAACTGGCTCTTGCAGTTCATCTTCTTCCTAATTTTGAGCACATAGATTGGAGATGGCTTATTCTCTATCTCACTCTAAAGTCTCATTTTTTTGTTTTTAGTCTATACTCTGTTTATTTAACTTATATGCAGAGTACATCATGAGAAACGCTGGACTGGAAGAACACAAGCTGGAATCAAGATTGCCGGGAGAAATATCAATAACCTCAGATATGCAGATGACACCACCCTAATGGCAGAAAGTGAAGAGGAACTAAAAAGCCTCTTGATGAAAGTGAAAGTGGAGAGTAAAAAAGTTGGCTTAAAGCTCAACATTCAGCAAATGAAGATCATGGCATCCGGTACCATCACTTCATGGGAAATAGATGGGGAAACAGTGGAAACAGTGTCAGGCTATTTTTCTGGGCTCCAAAATCACTGCAGATGGTGACTGCAGCCATGAAATTAAAAGACGCTTGCTCCTTGGAAGGAAAGTTATGACCAACCTAGATAGCATATTCAAAAGCAAAGACATTACTTTGCCAACAAAGGTTCGTCTAGTCAAGGCTATGGTTTTTCCTGTGGTCATGTATGGATGTGAGAGTTGGACTGTGAAGAAGGCTGAGCGCTGAAGAATTGATGCTTTTGAACTGTGATGTTGGAGAAGACTCTTGAGAGTCCCTTGGACTGCAAGGAGATCCAACCAGTCCATTCTGAAGGAGATCAGCCCTGGGATTTCTTTGGAAGGAATGATGCTAAAGCTGAAACTCCAATACTTTGGCCACCTCATGAGAAAAGTTGACTCATTGGAAAAGTCTCTGATGCTGGGAGGGATTGGGGGCAGGAGGAGAAGGGGATGACAGAGGATGAGATGGCTGGATGGCATCACTGACTCGATGGACGTGAGTCTGAGTGAACTCCGGGAGTTGGTGATGGACAGGGAGGCCTGGCGTGCTGCAATTCATGGGGTCGCAAAGAGTCGGACACGACTGAGTGACTGATCTGATCTGATCTGATATAGGGTTCACCCCTATTTTTCTCCACCCTCCAACTGCTTTGGCCACCAGGCAGATTACCTATTTTTACCTACCAGATTATTATTTAGCAAATAAAAATGATAAAGAATTTGCTCAATTTTATGCTATAACTCCACAAAATTCCATGACTTCTCTTCTATCATTTTCCTCTTTCTTCCTCTAAAGTGATGTCATCCTGGTACAGGATTTATTCCCTCAAGTTTGCTCTGGACCTATCTGATCTGTGCCCAACAGGTTCTTCTCCAGCAGTATCTATACCTGTCCAAACCCCTCCTATGTCACACACCTTTCTTGTATTAAACTTGCTGTGTGACCTCTGCCCTGTCATTTTGCTTTCCTTTTACAGAAAATCTTGAATATGTTGTGAACATTTTCTATCTTCACAGCCTCAAATAAAAATCTATTCTGTCTCCTACAATCTCTTCTTCAACTCTATGATGTCACTGGAAATAGTATTCTCAGGCACCAGTGTTCTCCTTACTGCTCCTTATGGACATTTTTTATTTCTTGACTTTCTGATTTCCAGTGTAATTTGGTGCTTGTAGACAATTTCCACCTAGATAATTTCCCTCAGATTTTAGATATAATATACTTTCCTGGATTTTCTCCAGCATTTCCAGAGGGGTGACTTCTTAAATTGTTTTTCCTTTTTTCTCTGCCTCCTCAAATATTCACTTTTAATTACTTGCATCACTCTTGTAAGCTTCAGAATCATATACCCTTCTGCCAACAGGCCATTTCAGAATGGAATTCCAGCCTCATTTGGATAACTTCAACTTATCTTCAGACCTCAGATTAAATTTGACTTCTTCCTTTTTTTTAAATTTTGTTTTATTTTTAAACTTTACAAAATTGTATTAGTTTTGCCAAATATCGAAATGAATCTGCCACAGGTATACATGTGTTCCCCATCCTGAACCCTCCTCCCTCCTCCCTCCCCATACCATCCCTCTGGGTTGTCCCAGTGCACCAGCCCCAAGCATCCAGTATCGTGCATCGAACCTGGACTGGCAATTTGACTTCTAAAAGGCATATAAGCTCTCTTAAAATGTACTATTTTCCTTATTATAACTTTAATATATTGTATTGTAATTGTATGTTCTTTTGTATTTGCATCTTATTCTCCAGCTCAAAAAAGGTATGAACAATGCCTACTTTTGTTTCCAGCTGTATCTCCCATACTGACCACTGCTGCTGCTGCTAAGTCACTTCAGTCGTGTCCAACTCCGTGCGACCCCATGGACTGCAGCCTACCAGGTTCCTCCGTCCATACTGACCACAGTGCCTTGAAAATGGCAGGTACTCAAAATGCCAAAGGGAATTTGTCTTTTCTGGTACCAGTACAATATCATTTTCAGTATTATAGTTTATTAATAAAATAGGAGGCTAAATAAGGGCTTAATTGCCCTAATTAAAATATATTTTCATTTTTCATTAATGTTCCCAAATTTGCTTTCAGATAATCTATTGAGATTTTGACTGGAAGTTCACTGTATCTATAATCCAACTTAGAGCAATTAAAATCTTCAAGATATAGTATCTAGTTTTCCATTTCAAGATTGTGTCTTTATATTAATCTATGACTTTTATGTCAGAGTAAGTATAATGTGACTTTTTTTACATATGTCCCACTTATTTCTTAATATTCTTAAGCATTTTATGGGCTTTGTCACTTATTATAAAAAGGGTTTTCATTAAATTTACCAGTGAGACACTGATTGTATAGATGTGATATGGCTTAGTGTTTAAGAACACAGGCTTAGAGCTAAACTTCCTAGACTTAAATATAAGCTCCTGTACTTACAAACTTTAAGACTTTAAGCAAACTACTTGCCTTTTCTTTGTGTTAGGCTTTTTCTTTTTGCTCTGTTTATTCTGATTTGTTTGTTCTTTTTGAACTGTGGTATTGAAGAAGACTCTTGAGAGTCCCTTGGACTGAAGTGAGATCCAACCAGTCCATCCTAAAGGAAATCAGTCCTGGGTGTTCACTGGAAGGACTGATGCTGAAGCTGAAACTCCAATACTTTGGCCACCTGATGCAAAAAACTGACTCATTTGAAAAGACCCTGATACTGGGAAAGATTGAAGGCAGAGGGAGAAGGGGATGACAGAGGATGAGATGGTTGGATGGCATCACCGAGTTGATGGACATAAGTTTGAGTAAACTCCGGGAGTTGGTGATGGATAGGGAGGCCTGGCGTGCTGCAGTCCATGGCGTTACAAAGAGTTGGACGTTACTGAGAGACTGAAGTGAAAATAATATCTAATATAGGATTTTCAGAAAACCTTCTTGAATAAAGAAGGTTTTTGAATAATTAATCAATGCATGGAAAGAACTTAGAATACTGACAGATATAAAGGGAAGTGTTCAATAATGTTGAGGATTATGAGCCAGCAACTTTGCTCAATACTTACTGATATACATTCACCCAAACAACTGAATTGAATTCATAATCTTAATTATTTTATTATTAAAATAAGAGTACTCCCAAATAAATAATACTATTTTCACTGATAGGAGGGAACATTTTCCATGTGTCAACTCAACAGACAAATGATAGAAGACATCTTCAAAGAAAGGTAGAAATATTATCTAATTTATTAACATGTAATCACCATTTTATGCTTCATTACCCTGATCCTAAAACATGTGCATGCACACACACATACTCTAATTTACTCATACTGCAATGATCATTATGTGGAATAATGGAAGCTTAAGGGGTCTGATTGCTTGAGTTTCATATCCTTTTCATTATGGCACAGAATTTGTCTGGGATCCAGTTTTATTATCTGCCAAATGGATATAACAATCTCTCCTTGTTTTAGTGTGTTTAAAAAAAGACAAAGTATGAACAACTTAGCATAGGACAGAGCACACAGCCAGCTCCCAATAAATGTTGCTTTTATATTGTGGTAGCAATAAACTTCATTCAAAGAGTGGCAGCATGATGGAGTGAGAACAATTAAACAGGCACCACCTTGGCTCTGTCAGATATTAACCTTGTCTCTCATTCAGCACCTCCACATATCTGGGTCTCAGATTTCTCATGTAAAAACTGAGCAGGTTAATTTAGATGATTTCACAAGTCTTTTCAGTACCATTTTGGATTTCTACAGAATAAAGAACATCTCCTATTAACCTGAGATAATAGTTTGCTTTGCACATTGGAAGATATCCATGCTTTTACTGGAGTCCATGAAAAAGCCAAGAAAAAGTTAAATTACTAATTAGTCTTCTAGCTCCTTCCTTAAAGCAGTGGTTATCTTTGTTCAGTTTTTGCAGTGGTACAGTTCTAGGATATCAAATTAAAAATAAAAGTAGGCTATTGCGGTAGTGTTCCACAGGAAGAGAAGTGATTTTATTGCTTAAGAGTCCTCCTATATTATGCAATCTTGTAAGTCAAGTATGAATTTTGACAGAAATGATGTATTACACAAATACAAATTTCACGGATAGAGATGTGACTTCCAAAGATCCAGAAAGATAAAAAGTAAATCCGTGCTGTAATTTAAATCCAGGTTATAAACTTGGACTCCACCTGGGATTCTGTGTAGATTTGTTAAATTATCATATTTCAGCTCAGGGAACTTTTTCCAGAGCTTTTCATTCTCACTTTATTGACATTTCAGTAAACAATATTTAAGAAGTGGGTATGAAATTCTCCTCATTTGGCCTTTTGTGGCAGGCAGATTTACCAGGAGAAAAAAAGAATTTTAAATAACAAATACATTATAAGGGGAAATTATTTTGAGGTTGCAGAATTGCATATAAATATTTATTTGCACACATTTACCCTGTTAGAATTGCCATTCAGGAACATTATGCTACTGATTCGAAAAATAAAATGCTACATAAATAGAATAATGAATATTGACACACTAAAATGTAGTGAGTAATTATAAGATAGGAAATTGCCTTTGTGGTAATTAGGGAATGATAAGACACTCACACATATCTGTTTCATTTCAAAGTGTCCTTTAAAAAATTAAAATAATACTTTCAGGTATTTCATAAATACCTTTTAAATAAAACAGCTTATGCTTATATTCTATACGTCTCTTTCTCTGTCAATTGTTTTCCTATGAGCTCAAAAGAGTAGGTATTTCAGTTATTATTTAAGATTTGAGAAACAGAGCTAAATTCTTTCTCAAGGCAACTTAGCAAATCAATAATAGGTACACACTAGAAGAAAAATCTTACTGTTTCTATTCTATGATAACCATGGCATTCAGCTATTACAGTACTTCACATATTTCTCATCATGCTGACAAAAACCACTGCGATGTAATTAAGACATATGATAGTATTCCCTTCTTAGTGGATGAAGAAACACTTCTAAGAATTGAAGAATCTGCTCAAAATTTGTGTACCTTGTAAGCAGCAATGGGAGAGCATGAATTCTGACTTCTGGTTTTATATACTTTTTATTACATCACGCTATATTTTCTGCTATTAGACAAAAACTTTAAAATGCATCAGTTAAATCATATTTCATTTAATGGAAATCTATTGTTACTCAAATCTTGACATAACAATATTACACAGTTTTGAGTTGTATTGGTATATATTTAAAAAGCCATTCATTGTCAAACATCTAAAATTAAGACATGATTTTTGGAGTGACATTGGCTTGTTTTAAATGCTACTCTTAAATATTGCGTTAAGTATCAATAAATCAGACTGGAATGTGGAGAAACAATGCATATAGCAGGCACTCAGAAAAATAGCATTGTGTTTTTCAGAATATAGGACCTTCTTGTTTCTAAAGTCCTGAAAAAATACATTTAAACAAAAACAATAACACTAACACTGTTAATACACTCTAGTGTACAGAACTCTCCAACAAAAAAAAATACACAATTTACTTCCTTCATTTGACACTATGTCATAAATAAAAAATAAGAGGGTAATGAATTATAGTTTGCAAACACTAGAGCCAAATAATAACTGCTGATTGCTAATAAACTGCAATGAAATGTGATCCATATCAAACAGAAGTGATACTGTAGCAATAAACATTTAGGAAAGAACTGTACATTAATAACAATTCTTGTCCTGTCACTTGAATATTAATTCTTCTGTGTGCAGCATTTTTTTAAAAAAAAAGTTCACAAAATTATTCTTTGAGTTGGCCTTAACAAATCTGTCAAAAACTCAGTTTTTCTCCTTTTTTCAATTGTTTCCTATTACCGATATTTTTCAAACAGCTACTAAAAGGAGCTATTTTATGAAAAGAAATAAAAGATTAAATACAACCATCTAAAATTAAAGTGTAACCTCCTCTTCCAGCCATAATAGAGAAAGTGATACTAGACTTGCCCTGCTGCTATAAACAACAATAAAAGTGCTCAACTCATATGAAGGAAATATTTCAGGCACTGGATAATACACAGTTCAGGATCATGATTTTTGAGGAAGAACAAAATAGGTATTTTACATGTCCTCAAATTTCTTCCAGGGAATGTTTTCCTGGCAGTGGTGGAGAGATGTAGAGCCCCAGAACACAGCAATGCCACCAAGTTGAGAAGACAGATACTGGAGTCTGTTGCTGCTAACATGACAGGCTTTGGTCAGCCAGGGTACTGAATCAGAGAGTGCTCTGCAGATGGCATCACTGGAGTTTGTGGAAGGGTTCATTATGGGTCCTTGGGCTGTAGGGAAATAAACAAACTTTTGCTACAGGATACACTAAAGGAAGTTTAGGCAATATTCCAGACAGAGGCAAGGGTCTCTAATATCTATATTTATGTGAGTATATAAAGATTATTTTTCCTCCTTAAATGACAAATGATTATTTGAGGTGAAAATAATGAAGTTACTTTTTTAAGGGTTATAATACTTGTAGAATTAAAACATTTGACCACAGAATAAGGGGTGATGGTAAATGGATTGTTCCTATTTTGTAGTACTTATGTTTTATGTAAGGTTTCTCAGTACTAATTCTAATTGTGCATTAATAAAATAGGATATATATCATACTCTCTAGAGCAGCCATTTGCAAAGAACTAAAAGACTGACTAAAAAACTAGTTTAAAAAATGCATTACTAAAAGATATTCAATTGATGCTTCTGAACTGTGGTGTTGGAGAAGACTCTCGAGAGTTGCTTGGACTGCAAGGAGATCCAACCAGTCCATTCTAAAGGAGATCATTCCCGAATATTCAATGGAAGGACTGATGCTGAAGCTGAAACTCCAATACTTTGGCCGCCTGATGGGAAGAATTGACTCATTTGAAAAGACCCTGATCCTGGGAAAGATTGAAGGCAAGAGGAGAAGGGGACGACAGAGGATGAGATGGCTGGATGGCATCACCGGACTCAATGGACTTGAGTTTGAGTGAACTCTGGGAGTTGGCGATGGACAAGGAGGCCTGGTATGCTGCAGTCCATGGGGTCACAAAGAGTTGGACATGACTGAGCAACTGAACTGAACTGAACTGAACCCAATATAGGAGAGGAAAAAAAGAGTAACAGATAATTGAACAAATAGTAAGGTGAAAACTTTCAGCTCAGTTCAGTCACCAACTGCAGCAGTTTTGGAGCCCCAAAAGATAAAGTCTGTCACTGTTTCCCCATATATTTGCCATGAAGTGATGGGACCAGATGCCATGATCCTAGTTTTCTGAATGTTGAGTTTTAAGCCAACTTTTTCACTCTCCTCTTTCAACTTTCATCAAGAAGCTCTTTACTTCTTCTTCACTTTCTGCCATAAGGGTGGTGTCGTCTGCATATCTGAGGATATGATATTTCTCCCAGCAATACTGATTCCAGCTTGTGCTTCATCCAGCCCAACATTTTCTCATGATGTACTCAGCATATAAGTTAAATAAGCAGGGTGACAAAATGTTTAAATCCAACCATATGAGTAATGACATAAAATGTGAATGAATTAAGCATTTCCTACAAAAGTCAAAGATTGACAAAGTGGATAAACAAGTATCATTCAATTTTGTCTTAGAGTAACATCTTAAATTGAAAAATCACAGATAGATTGAGAGTAAAAAAACAAACAAACAAACAAAAAACCGCACAAAGATATTCCCTGAAAACATTAAGGAGAATCATAAAAAGTAGCTTTCAAAACAAAAATCATTACCAAAGACAAAAGGGAAAAATATACTAATGATAAACAGTCCAATTCATCAGGAAGATATAACCATCACAGATGTATATGCACCTAATAACTGAGTTTCAATGTGTATAATAAGAAAAAAAATGGCCAGATTAAAATAAAAAATAGATAATATCTCAATAGGAGATCACTTTTTCTAAGCATTTGTAAAACAACTAGCCCCTCAAAAATCAATAAGTATATAAATGATTTTAGTAAAGAATATTATGCTCAATAGTTTAAGATGAAATATTTAGAAAAATAGACTACACATCTTCAGTAGTAAAGCAAAACTCAATACTTTACAAAAGATTAAATCTTACAGGGTATATTTTCTGACCACATAAATAAATAGAAAAGAAGATATCAGACAAGACTCAAATGTTTGAAAAGAAATAACATAACTCTAAATAACCTCTGACTTAAAGAAGAATTCTCAAAGAAAATTAGAAATATTAAATAGTAGGGGAAAAATGCATAAAATTTGGTAGCATGCCTCTGAAGCAGTGAGCTAGAGGAAGCAACAGGAAATCTTATGTTACTGTTGTAAGTATGAAATGATCCAACTCCTTTGAGTAACTATTTGGCACTTTCTTATGCAGCTAGACATTCACTGAGTATATGACTCAGTAATTCCACAAACAGATCTTTAACCATGAGAAATAAAAACATATGTTCATGAAAAGAATTACATAAGAATGTTTATAACAGCTTTATTCATATTAACCCAAACTGCAAACAACCCAAATGTCCATCTGCCAGGAGGATGGATAAACAACTTGTGGAATATTCATGTAATGTTTACTAAGAAAGTGGCCAGTTGATGATGTAACAACATCCATGCATTGTCAAACCATGATGAAGGAAAGACTCTACACAGAAAAGAATACACAATATATGATTCCATTTATTCAATCCTCTGGAGACTAAAGAGAGCTGCCTATGAGGATGAGGGGCTGACTGGGAAGGGGCTCATGGGAACTTTCTGGATCGTGGAAATATCCTATGTATTGACTGGGGATTTGGGTATGCAGACGTATGTATTTATTTCACTTAACTAAATTATGTCCTAAGACCTTCGTATTTTATTGACTATAACTTTTTGCCTTTAAATAAACAAATACACAAAAGAATGAAGCCAAAGGAGGGACTTGGGTGGTACGTATTTTAAATATATCTTGCCAAACTTATCATTATCCCAATGTTCTTTTTCTTCTGACATTAAGTTATATCTCTCAGTATTTTTAGCCCTTGATTTTATATAGACTGGTTTCACTTCCAGTACCTATAAAAAGATCCTTGGTCCTATTTTCTTATTATTATTAGAAATGTTAAGGCACACCATACATTTTAGACAAGATGTGTAGGTTGTGTGTGCATGCTAAGTCACTTTGGTTGAGTCTAACACTTTGGAACCCTAACGACTGTAGCCCGCCAGGCTCCTCTGTCTATAGGATTCTCCAGGCAAGAAAACTAGAGTGGGTTGCCGTGCTCTCCTTCCAGATGTACAGATTACTCTAAGGTAAAAAGCTAACTCAAAATTTTCAGTGGTTTAAGGCAACAGAATTTGTTTTCTTCATGACACATCCCATACATGTCAACTAGGAGAGTGAGTGGTAGACTGAGCTCACATAGACATTCAGGGCCTTGGCTCTGAACAACTGCATCAGCTTGTGAGGCTGTCTTATCAACTTCTAGCTTCCAGGGTCACAGGAGGGAAGAAGAGAGTGTGAAGAGCTCATAACTTGGTCTAGAAATAACATGTGCCATTTCTACATAGAGCTCATGCATTATAATTAGCTACATAATTGTAACATGATCACAAAGGAGACTGAAAAATGTAGAGGGGGAGGTGGACATTTGTTGAATGCTACCATCTTGCCACAACTTCCATGGCTAATTACACTTCTATGATAATTATCAGATAAGAAATCAATGAGACTATAATAGCATCAAACCCAGGAATCCTGTGCAGGACTGTGGTAGAGCTGCAATCCAAGGTAGACTATAGTCAAGAAGTTTTTCTAAAATCTGCTAAGACACTCCTAAACCAATGAGCTTTTACTGTTTTTCCAAGTTACTTTAAATTTTATGATCTATATTTATTTAATAAATTATGTGTTAAAACGGAGAAGGCAATGGCAAGCCACTCCAGTACTCTTGCCTAGAAAATCCCATGGATGGAGGAAACTGGTGGGCTGCAGGCCATGGGGTCGCTATGAGTCAGACACAACCGATCGACTTCATTTTCACTTTTCACTTTCACACATTGGAGAAGGAAATGGCAACCCACTCCAGTGTTCTTGCCTGGAGAATCCCCGGGATCCCAGGGATGGGGTCACACAGAGTCGGACACAACTGAAGCGACTTAGCAGCAGCAGCAGCATGTGTTAAAATATCTTTACCTAAGATAATGTTCCTCAAATCTGAACATAAGAAATTTGGATGTAAAAATTTAGTAAGGCTTCTCCTTGCACTTCACAGATAACCTGTATACCCTATGATGGCCAACAAGGCCATAGTTTCCTCTATTCCAAATCTTCTGAAAGTCCTCTCCCAACACCCACTGATTGTGCTTCAGCAGTACTTTTTCATATAATGGAATATTCCTCTCAGGATCCAAAGTATCTTTCTCTCTCAGGCTGAAAGATTCTCCTCCAATGCCTAGTTTACATTTTCACACTTGTCTCCCCACCTTTCATCTGCTGATATAAAGAACAATACTGTTCCTCTATCCCTTGACTCAAACGCTCCCTTAAAAGCAGCACCCACGATCATGAGGACAGGAACCAGGCTGGATTTGCTCTCAAGCACTGGCACATAGAGGATATATGTAGGCTCTTGAATGAATAGACCTAGCACACAAAACACATGACTATGAAGTAATGAGCCACAATCAAATAGTCAACCTAAGGATTTGTCTCAATAACAGTTCCACTCTGCAATTGCATAAAATAATTTAGAAAATTTAAATAATCTCACTGTATCCCTTATTACAACTGATTTTTTACACAGTATGTTTTTGAAGTAAGTAGATTGGTATAATTTTCTCCACTTTACAGGTCAATAAACTAAAGCCTTTGGAATGTCTGTGAGTTAACTGGAGCCTATTATACAGACTGAAGTAAGTCAGAAAGAAAAAGACAAATACAGTATACTGCTGCTGCTGCTGTTGTCGCTTCAGTTGTGTCCGACTCTTTGTGACCCCATAGACGGCAGCCCACCAGGCTCCCCCATCCCTGGGATTCTCTAGGCAAGAACACTGGAGTGGGTTGCCATTTCCTTCTCCAATGCATGAAAGTGAAAAGTGAAAGTGAAGTTGCTCAGTCGTGTCCGACTCTTAGTGACCCCGTGGACTGCAGCCTACCAGGCTCCTCCGTTCATGGGATTTCCCAGGCAAGAATACTGGAGTGGGGTGCTATTATTTAGAAAGATGGTAACGATGACACTATATGTGAGAAATCAAAAGAAACATAGATGTAAAGAACAGTCTTTTGGACTTCGTGGGAAAAGACGAGGGTGGGATGATATGAGATAACAGCATCGAAACATGTAAATTATCATATGTGAAATAGATCGCCAGTCCAGGTTTGATGCATGAGACAGGGTACTCAGGGCTGGTGCACTGGGATGACCCTGAGGGATGGGATAGGGGGAGGGAGTGGGAGGGGGGTTCAGGATGGGGAACACATGTACACCAAAGATTAAAAAAAGAAAAAGAAAGAATGTCTGCAAATCTAGATTACAAAATCAGACATTTATAAAGTGTGACAATGACTGTTAGCTGCAAACCAAATATGTTTCTTTTTTCCTCTGGGCCTGCACTTGACTTCATTCCCCATCTTCTGCATTGAGTGCAGTTCTGTTAAAAATTTCTAGAAAATGGAACATGTAAGGAGGTACAGTGTTTCACTTTCAGGCATAGCCCACTATATTCTCTTATGTGCTATCTTTCATCTTTTTTTTTTCTTCAGCAAACGGCACAGACAAGTGCAAAGATGTTGAAAAACAGGGGGTAAACTATAGAAGCAGGTTAAATTTCTATGAAGCCTCTTGATGGACAGGTCTCCATTAATTAAGAGCATATATTTCATTCTTTATTGACAAAGAGTACATTTATAATATGTTTCCTGTCCTGAAGTCGCTCAGTCATGTCCGACTCTTTGCGACCCCATGGATTGTAGACTACCAGGCTCTTCCGCCATGGGATTCTCCAGGCAAGAGCACTGGAGTGGGTTGCCATTTCCTTCTCCAGGGGATCTTCCCAACCCAGGGATTGAACCCAGGTCTCCTGCATTCCAGGCAGATGCTTTAACCTCAGCCACCAGGGAAGCCCACAATATGTTTAGGCCATTCTTTATATTTTAGAGTTCAGAAAGAAATGGCAACCCACTCCAGTATTCTTGTCTGGAGAATCCCATGGACAAAGGAGCCTGGTGGGCTACAGTCCATGGGGTTGCAAAGAGTCGGACACAACTGAGCGACTTCACTTTCACTGTTTAGAGTAGGTACTACCGCCTATTTTTTGAAGTTCCTTTTGATAGCTGTTGTCTTACTCTGGTATTGTAATACATACTCACACAGGCAAAGACACATACACGCTATACACGTACTGCAACTATGGAAGACAAAGACTGTACCTTGCAGATTCCTAGTGCAGCCATCACACTTGACCAAGAGCACCAGCTTGCGCTGTGAAATACATTGTTCAATTTGCTATGAGAACAAACCACTCATAGGGTGCTCCTGGTCAATGACTGAGTGTAACAAAGACTCTAAAAATGAAACACTCCTAGAAGATTCAGGACTCCTTTATTGACAGACTGAAGTTCAATGACTACTTAGATTAGAAGGCAGTCCAATATATTTCTAAAGCCCTTCTTCTTCACCAGAGGTCAGACTTGTGTCACAATCTGATGACTTTTCTTAGCTTTTCTGACGTCCTCCCTATTTTCTTTCACATAGGAAATTCCTCTCATTAAATCTTTGCATGTTTAATTCCGTCTTGGCTTCTTCTCAGAAGACCTGCACCAGGAAAGTGGCTTCATTCAAGGCTAGAAGAGCTGAGCCTCATAGATTATACAGTTGGTCTTTAGTAAATTTATTCCCTAGCCCCATTCTTTCTCAGCTCATTTTATATCATCACAGGAGTTTTCAGTTCTCTTAATGTACTTTGGCATCATAATATAGTTTTTCTCTTGCAAAAGTGACTATGATTTATTACTTAACATATAGTCTGAGCAATTAGAATCCAGTGCTCAGAAAATACTCAGCCTCACTTCAAAATATCTGGAATTTCTTAAATTAATTTGATATCAATCACAGTATCAAGAGAAATTTGTAGCTTTTCTTATTATTTGAAATGTCCAAATATTTCAAAATGTTTATAGATATGGTACAAGAAATAAGAGATATATCCCTTGTTAAGTCAAGGGTCACATTCTGAATTCTATGATGAGTGGCAAGGTTTTATTCAGACTTTTTCCCATAAGAAATCATAACAAAAATAGGAATATTATCCCAGAGGAATTTTTTTTTTTTCCTTTTGGTGCTCATCAAGTTAAAAATATTTCTGAAAATTTGGTTTTTAACTGTGATTGTCCTTCTAAACTTCCTTAAGTGAAGTCGCTCAGTTGTGTCCGACTCTTTGGGACCCCATGAACTGTAGGCTATCAGGCTCTTCCATCAATGGGAATTTTCAGGCAGAGTGCTGGAGTGGATTGTCATTTTCTTCTCCAGGGGATCTTCCCAACCCAGGAATCGAACCCAGGTCTCCCGCATTGCAGGCAGATGCTTTACCATCTGAGCCACCAGGGTCCCCAAAAAAACTCAGTTTTAGAAGAGACCAAACTACTTTTTCTTTCTAATACAGAGTTGTAGAACACAATCAACAACACTAAAGAGATAGCTACTAACAAATATCATACTCTTAAATTTGCAATATTTTCCTCATTTCTAAGTAAGCAGGTAGGGAATAAAATGTGAGAAAGGATAATCTTATAGTTTAGGTCCAAATTTCTAGATTTAAGACATAAGAACTTAAAAGGTAAAAAATTGAGAGCTTAAATTCATGTGGAAAAATATTTCTATATGTCTCTAAAAGCAAATTGGGCTAAAATTAACATAGTCTTGCTGCTGCTAAGTCATTTCAGTTGTGTCTGCCTCTGTGCGACCCCATAGATGGCAGCCCACCAGGCTCTTCTGTCCTTGGGATTTTCCAGGCAAGAATACTGGAATGGGTTGCCATTTCCTTCTTGAATAGTCTTGCTACACTTTTAAAATTAGCTTGAACAGATTTCAGATACTCTATAGTATTTAACCTACATAGATTTTTTAAAAATCACATAACAACCTACAAAAACAACAAAAAAATTGTTTTTATGAAACATGTTCCCATATTTTCTCATTAATACTGAAGGTGCAAAGAGAAGACTGTGCACTTAATTTGAAAAATATTCAAGCTCTTGTCTTAAAGGGCAAACTTCAGGGAAGAAGAGTTTGTTGTATAGTTAAAAGAGACTTTCTTAAGATCAAGATATCTTATTTCTTGGAGATTAGTTCCAGTAAGATGGGTCCCCTCAATCTTTAGAGTCCTGCCTTTATGTGCTTCCAACTATATGTTTCTAAGATTATGCCTTTTATATAGTCTCTTGTTATGGAGGAAATGGGAAGTTGTTTTTTTTCCCCTATTTGTATACTGTTTAGAAGATAATATAAATGACCTGAAGATGAATATAAAAGATTGTCTTTAGACATCCCTTCTCATCATATTCTTTTTTATATTACATTTAGAAATGCACAATTAGAGATGGCTTAGACTAACTTGAAAAGAATTTGAGGAAATCCATATATATTGTAACAGAAAGACACATTAAGAAGTTATCGGGAACAATAAAAGTTACATGGCTCTGGCTGTGACCTGAACCAATTGTTTGGAAGCATTTCTCAGTTATATCCTGAGAATCAATAAGAAAAACCGTAGGACCTAGGTGAGTTGAACCAAGAGTTATTATTAAGCATGACAGCTAGAAAATAATGATTGTGTCTTAACACAATGGCAAACTGAGTAACCCTGTAATTCTGCTTATAGAAGTTAAAATATGTACTCAAAGATTATGCTGAAATGTGTTGGTGCTATATATCATGGTCCTAGAATGTTTAAATAATATGTGTGACCAATGACAGAGACATAGCTGAACAAGTTATCATCCATACAGATGATTGAATCTTTAGGAAACCATTAAGAATAAAATTTTTAAAGAATTAGAGTAACATTAAGGGAATTATTGTATATGTTGTGACAAAAAAGTAGACTAATAAACATTATAACATAAATTTTATAAAAGAGAAAAGCAAGATGCACATGTTTATTCATCTTTTTCTATATATGCACACAACACACACTCATACAAATGAAAAAATCACCATCAAATTTGCTATGTATTTGAGAGTGCTACACAGATGGTAGAGCTTCCCTTGTAGCTCAGTTGGTAAAGACTCTGCCTGCAATGCAGGAGACCCAGGTTCAATTCCTGGGTCGGGAAGATCCCCTGGAGAAGGAAATGGCAACCCACTCCAGTATTCTTGTATGTAGAATCCCATGGACAAAGGAGCCTGGCAGGATACAGTCCATGGGGTCACAAGAGTCGGACACAACTTAGCGACAAAACCACCACATGGATGATAAGATAAAAAGAGTTTTATTACTTCCTTATATATAATTTCTTGCATTTTATTTTTATTGTATATTTGTATAAAATAAAACTGTAAAGCTCTATAATAAGAACAAACATATTGGTGTTTTAAAAGAAAAAATAATACTCAGCTAAAAACATTTGGGAAAAGAAATCAATACAAAACAAACTGTCAAAGTACTAGATTCCAGGCCATCCCCTGCCCCACATCTTATCCATGGAACAGCAGATAGAGAAAGTACTAAGACAATGATTAGATGGCTAACAAACACATGAAAAGATGCTCAACATCACTCATTATCAGAAAAATGCAAATCAAAACCACTATGAGATACCATTTCACACCAGTCAGAATGGCTGCGATCCAAAAGTCTACAAATAATAAATGCTGGAGAGGGTGTGGAGAAAAGGGAACCCTCTTACACTGTTGGTGGGAATGCAAACTAGTACAGCCACTATGGAGAACAGTGTGGAGATTCCTTAAAAAACTGGAAATAGAACTGCCTTATGATCCAGCAATCCCACTGCTGGGCATACACACTGAGGAAACCAGAAGGGAAAGAGACACGTGTACCCCAATGTTCATCGAAGCACTGTTTATAATAGCCAGGACATGGAAGCAACCTAGATGTCCATCAGCAGATGAATGGGTAAGAAAGCTGTGGTACATAGACACAATGGAGTATTACTCAGCCATTAAAAAGAATACATTTGAATCAGTTCTAATGAGGTGGATGAAACTGGAGCCTATTATACAGAGTGAAGTAAGCCAGAAGGAAAAACACCAATACAGTATACTAACGCATATATATGGAATTTAGAAAGATGGTAACGATAACCCTGTATACGAGACAGCAAAAGAGACACTGATGTATAGAACAGGCTTATGGACTCTGTGGGAGAGGGAGAGGGTGGGAAGATTTGGGAGAATGGCATTGAAACATGTGAAATGTCATGTATGAAACGAGATGCCAGTCCAGGTTCAATGCACGATGCTGGATGCTTGGGGCTGGTGCACTGGGACGACCCAGAGGGATGGTATGGGGAGGGAGGAGGGAGGAGGGTTCAGGATGGGTTCTTAAATTTGTAAGGAATATATTAAATTAAAAAAATAAATAAATAAAAAGTCTACTTAAAATCATGAAAAAAAAAAAAAAGAAAGAAAAATAACGAATCCTTTACGTTTCACAGAAATGGATTACATCCAGTTTTGAAATTTACCGAGTTGTGAATTTAATTTAAAAAAGTGTCTTTCCATCATTAATAAAGACAATTGGGTCATTTCTCTTGTAATGGTGACTGATATAATTCTGCAAAGCAAATTTCTATAATCTTGGTGAATAGCCGTCCTGAATGATCTGTATATGGATCAAAAACTGTTTATAAAAATGTATTTTAGACATAGACACATTGTTCAGGTTGCTATGGTAACTATAATCCCAATTGTGCCTCCCTAAACCAAAGTCTATTTGATTTTTGTCATTCTTGTCTAGGAGTGCTCCTACTCTGAGAAAATTTAAAACTTGTTTGGAGAAGGGGAAATAAGCTATTAAAATTGAGATCTTTTGTTATTATATCTATAGCCTAATATGCTACATTATTGCATATGAAAAGCATCAGTATTTACTTGATTAAAGACTAATGCATTTTAATTTATGTGATGTTTTAATAATGCATAAGGATTCCCAGCAAGCTCACACTTCGGAATTTGTACTGGTACATGTAAGTGGTCTCTAATTCTTGTCTTCTCTCTCTCACACACACACATATACCATACATGCAAACATATTCTCAAACTTACAAACAGTTTTGTTTATGAAGACAATTTCGAAGCATCTGGTTCAGAGCTCCATATATAAGCAGTTTGGAACTTTCTAAAATAAGCAGGGGCCCAGTGGCTTCTAGTATTTATGACCAATAGGTAGGCAAGGAAGAAAACTAGGCATTAACATGGTTCTTCCCCATGTATTGTTTCTTCTACTTTCCAGTCCCATCAAATAGTCTCTAATTAATAGAAATTATTTATTTTACATAATGAAAATGAATGAAATATAATTCACGTATATTTCATAAAAAGCAATAAATCAGAATGAATTTTCCTCCATATCCATCCCTCACATTCTAATTGGCAAATGTGCCAATATTTAAATTTCATCACCTTATATAAACTCTCTCTTGATTCTTCTTCTCCCAACACATTTTAAATCTCTTCTGACCTCCAAAAATATTGTTACATATTTTTCCAAGTCATTTTACTTGTAAATCCTTCTATCTGGAAAAACTTTCATCCATCATTAGATTCTCCTGCTCTTACCACTCTCCATTGGTCTTCTTTTGTCTCCTATTTTTCAGTACTCAACAAGTTGTATCCACTTCTGTGAAACCTACCATCATTGACAAAGCATCATTTGGTGGCCCTCTTATGTACTCTCAGAGTGTAAGCATTGTCCTCCTTTGCATTTACCAGTTTACTGAAATTGCCTCTTTTACATATTGTCTTGCTCTATTCAACTATTTCCCAGATTTTCCTGTTCAGTCTTAGATCTATTCTGTACTTACTCTCTCTGCTCTGTATGGATATCCATTTCCTAGATTTCCTTACTAGCTGCCTTCCTCAGAGGCACTGATAAAAAATTAGAAAGAAGGAACAGACTGAACCCCCCAAATTTCTGTATCTCTGCAGTGACAGGTGTCTCTAGTAATTCCTGCATCTCCCCTGTAGACCATCCCTCATGAAATCACTGCTGCCTCCATGGTCCCACCTCTTGCTAGAAACATCTTCACCTTGGTCCCCTAGAGATAGAGTTTCCTGTTTTCACTAACCCAGGTTGCCTCATTAACCCCTGCTTGGCTTCTTCAGTTCTTTCATTTTATGCCACATTCTTATATTAAAAGTCTGTCTGTTGGTAATTCCTAGGATAATACCTCTTTTCCAGATTAGATCTTGAAAGATAAAACTATAAACTTTTATTTTTGTTTTTTGTTTCTTTGTTTTCTAATTTTATTTTATTTTTAAACTTTACATAATTGTATTAGTTTTGCCAAATATCAAAATGAATCCGCCACAGGTATACATGTGTTCCCCATCCCGAACCCTCCTCCCTCCTCCCTCCCCATACCATCCCTCTGGGCCGTCCCAGTGCACCAGCCCCAAGCATCCAGCATCGTGCATCGAACCTGGACTGGCAACTCGTTTCCTACATGATATTTTACATGTTTCATTGCCATTCTCCCAAATCTTCCCACCCTCTCCCTCTCCCACAGAGTCCATAAGACTGTTCTATACATCAGTGTCTCTTTTGCTGTCTCGTACACCGGGTTATTGTTACCATCTTTCTAAATTCCATATATATGTGTTAGTATACTGTATTTATGTTTTTCCTTCTGGCTTACTTCACTCTGTATAATAGGCTCCAGTTTCATCCACCTCATTAGAACTGATTCAAATGTATTCTTTTTAATGGCTGAGTAATACTCCATTGTGTCTATGTACCACAGCTTTCTTACCCATTCATCTGCTGATGGGCATCTAGGTTGCTTCCATGTCTTGGCTATTGTAAACAGTGCTGCGATGAACATTGGGGTACACGTGTCTCTTTCCCTTCTGGTTTCCTCAGTGTGTATGCCCAGCAGTGGGGTTGCTGGATCATAAGGCAGTTCTATTTCCAGTTTTTTAAGGAATCTCCACACTGTTCTCCATAGTGGCTGTACTAGTTTGCATTCCCACCAACAGTGTAAGAGGGTTCCCTTTTCTCCACACCCTCTCCAGCATTTATTATTTGTAGACTTTTGGATCGCAGCCATTCTGACTGGTGTGAAATGGTACCTCATATAAACTACAAACTTTTTAAAAGCATTAAGATGCCTTATTCTTTTAGTTCTCTTAGCAAGAAGCACGATTATTAGGTGCCACTAAATGTGTGTTAAGTTTACTGTGCTTAAATTCCTGTATAGGAATATAAGTATTTAAATTAAGAAAGTTGATTTGGTTGCTTTGATATTTGACGTGATAATAGTATCTGTCAAGGTACTTCATTTCCATTTAAAAATACCCAGTCTCAAAAAAAAATTTCCTTCTTAAGGAATTGTTTCTTTACTTTTTAATGTTTTGCTACTGTTAATTATGAAAATACAAAATTACTTTTTTTTTCTAGGGAAAATAAAAACAACTGCTGTCCATTCTTCTCCATTGTCTTGCCCACCTATTTGAGCTGCCTCATCTGTGGCACTGTCTCTTCAGGCACAGCTAAGTATCCTTAAATGACTACTTCATTAAGCAATAAAATTAAATAGTGGCAAACAAGTATTTTTTTCAATCTGAACAAATTAAATGCTCTATTTTTTTAACTTATTTTACTTAATTGGCAAAAATGCCCCAGAGCTAAAAAATAAAGTTTAATCACTGCTTGGTTTTAATTTTTTTCCATTTTAATTTTCTAGTGAAAGATGGAGGATGAAAGCAGCAGGACCTCTGGGAGTCACTACAGATAGCAACATTTCTGCCAAAATTAATAAAGTGGAGCAAAATACCAAAACCAAACAAGGCTCTTAGAGAATAAAAGCTATGAACATAGGCGATGGCATATGCTGTTCAAAAGAAATGTGTGTGCTTTGGAGATAACTTTTTCCTTGGCTTTTTCTAAGGTTGGACTTGGCCTCATTTAGTTAAAAAAATATCACATTGTTCATCCTGAAAAATATTTATGACTGTGATAGACATGGACATTTTCCAAATGCCCTCATCATAGAGTAGATATGATGGTCACTCCACAGGCCTTGACAAATTGGTAACATGCATTGCAAAGCTTTTAGTATAGAAAAGAATCTGATAAAAGAGCTCTAATACAGCTGTTGCCTGGAAGCACATAGCTGATGTACCTAGGCCAAATATCCAGCTGCCAAATGGCAAGATCATTTGTTACTCATATAATGAATAATTAAAATGATGGAAATTTTTAATACATATTGTTTGCCTAACAAAAACAAAAGAAAAATTTGGTATAAAGCTTTGATATTTAAGTGAAAGGAAAGCTATTTCTGAAAATGTATGTGTCAAATTTAGAAAACTGTATAAAATACAGCAACAGTAACAAAAATCTCTTGCTTTGCTTTTTTAAAAAAATCAATGAGCTGAATTTTCATAAGAAAAAAAAGGAATTATATGTATTCTCATATATTAAAAATGTTCCTAAATATTTATCAACCCTTTAAGAATATATTAATACTTTTAAATTTGCTGTACTCTATAACTTAGGTAATTATATTCAACACAAGATCCATTTCATTATTTCAAATGTCCAAAGACATTTGACATAAAGCTAGAATTAGACCATTCTAAACAACTTTAAGAGTTTTCCTAATAGTCAGCAATCAAATTTGATTTGGAGGGCATACATAAAATTGCCACTCTGATTCTTCTCATTCCTCCTTCTCTACCAGACATATGGTATATAATCAAGAATGCAGATCATAAATGTGACCTCCTTGAAACTCCTGTCCAGGAGAACAGATAGTGATAAATTCTGGAAACTCTTAGTCTAGTTCTATAGTAATGTGTGTTTTCTCTCAGGCACCTCACTAGAACTTTAACAAGAAAAACTGATAAGGACTTATTGAACTCATGATCTCTTTTATTCAAATAGACCCAACAGTGTGTAGGAAAGGCATAATTACATGATTAGCTATTGAAAATACAAAACTCATCACTTCAATTAGTATGCAAGTTTCTTCCTGACAGAATAAATGTAGAAATCAAATATGATTGGGCAAGGTGATTATTGCTATTTTCCTGGATATGTGGATGAAGGAGTAAAAGGTTATTTTCAAAAGACTTCTTAGCAAAAAAAAAAAAAAAAGAATATATATATATATTATAAATATATATATATAAATATATATATATTTAAAGAGATAAACTATTCCTCTGTAAAAGTATAAGGGTCATCCTCTCATAAAATGACCAAGACAGTCACTTTTTAGTCAATGCCACTCTTTTAGCTTTTGGAGAGCACTTGAGGCTTTTCAGTGATAAACATGCAATTTAACTTTCTAATCGAAAACAGTTAATATTTATCAAATCTAAATCTCTTTTTGGCAAATATTTATAATGACGGTAAAAATTGCTGTATCTTGTATTCATAAGGGATTCTTTTTAAATTTTTAAGTATTAGGTGATGGGTTGGCTTCCATTGTTCTTCCACCCCTAGAGATTACACGGGACTGTATTTGGAGTCACAGAGACAATTTAATTGTATTGTTCAAGAGACCCTAAATGTCTATTTTAAGCCTAAATCTTGGGTTTCTGTGCTGTTCTTTATATACTACAAGGCAGACCACTTGCTTTCTATGTTGAAGAAGTAAAACTCAGTAATAATCACTAGTGATCATTATTTTAATGAGAAATATGAAAGATTTTTACACATTCCTTTAGTGATAATAATTCAGGAAATGATTTTTTTTTTTTTTGCAAATAAAATTTTCCTTTTGGAACATAAATGTGTTACTGGCCAAGACATCTACTGCTGTCCTTTAATTAGTGATCTCATAAATCCTAGCAGATGGACTGACCTTCTAACCCACTAAAATAACAAGATGGTATATGTCTGATTTATTTCCTATTAAATAGTATCAGTAAAGGGCCAAGATATACAACTCTACATAAAACCCAACCAGGATGTCAAACAACCATAAAACACAGTGACGACATTTACAGATAAAAATATGTAAGTGCTCAAGTATCTTACACAGTATGATAAATTAAATGTTCAGAGTTCATATTGTTATCTTAATCTTTCTTTTTCTTCCATTGATCACTTTCCTATATATATCATGATTTACCTGGCAATATTAAAACTAATTGAAAGAAAAAAAATATATTATTAATCAAAGTGTTTCTTGAGAAGCATAAAATTGTACCATAAAACATGTTTCTTATATGTAATCTAGTCTCATGTATTAACATCTTGCTTTTTCTTAAAAATATAAAAATTATTCACATATATTACATTTAATCTCTAAGCCTATAGTAATAAACAGTTAAAATATATATACAAAAAGCAAACAAAATAAAACCAAAGATCTTGGCCTTGTTTCTGGCAGATTAGGGTTCTTCCTGAAAATGTTACTAGCGTTCGTCCTCCAATCTTTCCTGAAACACACTGAGAGATGTGGGTCAGAATGGAAGTAAATAAACATGTTTATTGAAAAGATAATACCAAAAGTCCATGAGAGAGTATTATCTATATGCTCATGTGTGTGTTAAGTCACTTCAGTTGTGTCTGACTCTTGGCGACCCTATGGACTGCAGCCTGCCAAGCCACCTGTGTCCATGGGATTCTCCAGGCAAGAATACAGGAGTAGATTGCCATGCCCCACTCTTGGGATCTTCCTGACCCAGGGATGGAACCCACATCTCTTACGTTTCCTGCATCAGCAGGCATGTTCTCTACCACTAGCACCACCTGGGAAGCCAGTACAAATAAGTTAAAGAATGTTGTTCAGTCACTCAGTCATGTCTGCTTCTTTGTGACGCCCCCCCCATGAGCTGCAGCACACCACGCTTCCTTGTCCTTCACTATATCCCGGAGTTGGTTCAAACACACGTCCACTTAGTTGATGATGCCATCCAAACATCTCATCCTGTTGTCACCTTCTCCTCCTGCCCTCAATCTTTCCAAGCATCAGGGGCTTTTCCAGTGAGCTTGCTCTTCACATCAGGTGACCAAAGTATTGGAGCTTCAGCATCAGTCCTTCCAGTGAATATTCAGAAATGACTGATTTGATCTCCTTGCAGTCCAAGGGACTCTCAAGAGTCTTCTCCAGCACCACAGTTCAAAAGCATCGATTCTTCAGTGCTTATCCTTCTTTATGGTTCTACTCTCTCATCCGTTCACGACTACTGGAAAAACCAAAGTTTTGACTATACAGACCTTTGTTGGCAAAGTGATATCTCTGATTTTTAACTTTCTGTCCAGATTTATCATAGCTTTTCTTCCAAGGAGCAAGCGTCTTTCAATTTTATGGCTGCAGTCACCATCTGCAGTGATTTTGGAGCCCAGGAAAATAAAATCTCTCACTGTTTCCATTTTTTCCCATCTATTTGCCATGAAGTGATGGGATTGGATACCATGATCTTAAATTTATGAACGTTGAGTTTTAAGCCAGTTTTTTCACTCCCCTCTTTCACCTCCATCAAAAGGTCCTTTAGTTCCTCTTCACTTTCTGCCATTAGGGTGGTGCCATCTGCATATAGGAGGTTATTGATATTTCCCCTGGCAATCTTATTCCTGCTTGTGCTTCATCCAGCCTGGCATTTCACATTCTGCAGAGCAGTTAAATAAGCCTGGTGACAATATACAGCCTTGACTTACTCCTTTCCTAATTTTGAACCAGTCTATGTTCCATGTCTGGTTCTAACTCTTGCTTCTTGACCAACATACAGGTTTCTCAGGAAGCAGGAAAGGTGGTCCGGTATTCCCACATCCTTAAGAATTTTCCACAGTTTGGTGTGATCCATACAGGCAAAGGCTTTAGCATAGTCAATAAAGCAGAAATAGATGCTTTTCTGGAATTCTCTTGTTTTTTCTATGATCCAAAAGATGTACTTACAGTCAAAGGGCAAAATATATTCACTCTTGCTCTTTTTAGGAGTTAATTTTCTCATGCTAGTTTCCATTAAATGTAAATGAAAAGAGAGTGTAGATCCATATTGAAGGCAAAAGACAGTAGAAACAAAGCCTTGTAGATAAAGGCTCATGTGATAGGGGTCAGGCTTTTACCAACTGCAGGCCACAAAGGAAGCTATGGCCATCCACACTGCATAAACCAACTTCCATAACTGGGAGCTCTCTTTCTCTCTGCCAAGTCTGTGTCTGGAATAAGCAACCCAAAGAAAGAAGTCCCTTGTGTGTTGTGCTTTGAAAATAATGAAAATACTTCTCTCCTCCACATTCCTCTTGGCCTGCTTTGGTAGGTAATAGAAAATAGGATTCCAGGCTTGTATTAGGAAGGGACTGTTCTTTCTGGAATAAAATTTACCTCCAGGTAAGGGTGCTACACAATCCATATTAACACTTCAGTATGACTGAATTTAACAGACTTGATTAGGTTGAAGACTATTGAGACCCATAACTGAAAGCTTTTGATAGAATGCAAGGAATCTTAATGCACAGAACTCTGAATAGTTAGAATGACCGGGAAAGCTATCTGTTTGGAGCCAGTGTCTAAAACACTAAATAGCAAGATGGATGTTAAGAACAAAACACAAGTACTTGTAATCACATGCACTGTGATTAAACTCTTCTTCAAGCTTACAAAGCGGATCAAAATTTAACACAGAGGAAACTTGATCTGCCATCTAAGGGGCTCTCAAGTGATAAATGTCCAAGCAAAATTTCTAAGTTCCATTAACTTCTGTATGTTCTATTTTTAGAAGATACTGCTCCATTATATTCTTAAGGAGAAATGAGATATAATTAGCTACTTCAATTTTCATTTTTCAACTGACACACACAGTTTAAAAATTAAGGCCCTTTTCAGTCCCTCACTGGTAAATTTCTCCCAGGACTAATCTGGTTCTGCTCTTCAGGATCCATGAAATTCCTACACTCTGAGGTTCTCGTGGCTTTGTGTCATCATAAGAAATGGGCCCACCATGCCCAGTTCCCTCCCGTTAGTGACATCCAGTGAACTGCTTTGTCTCATACCTAATCAAACACTTATTTATAAATTGTCTAATCAAGGTCTGGTTTGAGGACATCTTTATTCACCTAAATTTTCATCAGTAAAAGAGGTCAGAATTGTTTTATCATTGGTCCTGCTGCTTCAATATTGCACTCATGAATTGGATGTATGTATGTGTGCATGCTCGGAGAAGGCAATGGCACCCCACTCCAGTACTCTTGCCTGGAAAATCCCATGGGTGGAGGAGCCTGGTAGGCCGCAGTCCATGGGGTCGCTAAGAGTCAGACATGACTCAGCGACTTCACTTTCACTTTTCACTTTCATGCATTGGAGAAGGAAATGGCAACCCACTCCAGTGTTCTTGCCTGGAGAATCCCAGGGACGGGGGAGCCTGGTGGGCTGCTGTCTATGGGGTTGCACAGAGTCGAACACGACTGAAGCAACTTAGCAGCAGCAGCAGCATGTGTGCTTGCTAAGTCACTTTCAGTTCAGTTCAGTTCAGTCACTCAGTCATGTCCGACTCTTTGAGACCCCATGAATCACAGCATGCCAGGCCTCCCTGTCCATCCGTGGTGTGGTTCTCCAACACCACAGTTCAAAAGCATAAATTCTTTGGCGCTCAGCTTTCTTCACAGTCCAACTCTCACATCCATACACGACCACTGGAAAAACCATAGCATTGACTAGATGAACCTTTGTTGGCAAAGTAATATCTCTGCTTCTCAATATGCTATCTAGGTTGGTCATAACTTTCGTTCCAAGGAGTAAGCATCTTTTAATTTCATGGCTGCAATCACCATCTGCAGTGATTTTGGAGCCCCCAAAAATAAAGTCTGACACTGTTTCCACTGTTTCCCCATCTATTTCCCATGAAGTGATGGGACCAGATGCCATGATCTTAGTTTTCTGAATGTTGAGCTTTAGTCATGTCCAATTCTTTCCAACCCTGTGGACTGTAGCCCTCAAGGCTCCTCCAGGCAAGAATACTGGAGTGGGTTGCCATGCCCTTCTCCAGGTGATCTCCCCGACCTGGGAATTGAACCCGCATCTGTTACATCTCCTGCACTGGCAGGTGAGCACTTTACCACTACCTGGGAAGCCCTTGAATAAGGTAATTCTTACCAAAGACAGAGTCTAATCTGTTTTCTCTTTCTGTCATGCAGAAAGCTACTAAAATCCTCCTATTTCCACAGTCTCATTTATCTAGCTTGGTGGATTGTTTATATTGTTTGTGGTGGGGCTGGTGTAAAGGCTTTTTCTAAACATTTCAATCTTAACTGTACCTGCAGCTCTTGTGAGTGGGTATGTCTTCACTTTAC
Organism: Bos javanicus; assembly: GCF_032452875.1. Lineage (NCBI taxonomy): Eukaryota > Metazoa > Chordata > Mammalia > Artiodactyla > Bovidae > Bos > Bos javanicus. The sequence continues at coordinate 35,895,346 of NC_083875.1, read as the reverse complement.
ACCATATTAACATTGGTTGCCTCCTCTGTTTACATAGAATATCATGTCTAACTTTCATTTGTTTAGAGTCTATACCCTTGGATGTGTATGGGATTTTAAAAATGTGTGGCTAATAAAACTGATAAAATCCTGAAATTTTGATCAAATAAAAGAAAAAAAAATCTATACATCAATTCAATTCAATTTTAATCAGAAGAGTGTACAGTGCCCCAGGCAGAGAATGAGGATAACTAATTTCTAGTTTCCAGGCTGTCTTTTCTCACAGACAGGCCTTTAAAATGCATTATGAGGGTGAAAAAAAAAATCTATATGTATAAACTAGTTCTATGTACCACCATATATAAGAGAATGGTGGAGACAGAAAAGTGTCCTTCTCTTGGGAAGGCTGCCAAATAAATTAAATTTTATATAGTCTACAGTTATAATTAGAAAATAAAGAAAAACAAGAACTTCATGCTTCTGCTGCTAAGTTCTTCAGTCGTGTCCGACTCTGTGCAACCCCATAGATGGAAATCATAAAAACCATAATGCAAAGTAAATTTATATATATACTGGGTAATAGTTATACATACAGTCATACATATTTATCAAGAACTGATAGAAAAAATGAAAAAGTCAGAAGTTCTAGAATAGCCTGGTAAGAATTATTTTGCTCCCTTTTGTAAGCCTATAGTTTTGCTATAATTTTATTTGTAAGATAATCAAGAATTGAATAAAAACTAGGAAAAACAAAATTATATTATAAGGAAGTCAAATATTGCCCCCAGCTAACTGTCATAAGGATATTGACTATATTAGACTTTTGGAAAACCAAATTCCAAATAATTAGTTGAAAAATGAAAATGCGGAGTTAACTGATTTGTACCCAAATTTGAACACCAAGAGTCTCACAACATTTACGCTTTGTGCTTGGCCTTCAAGCTTCCTAGGATAATTTGATGATACTCCACCTCTCATATTTTAAAATTAAAACTGATTTTTCCTCTCAGTCTCTGTTTCACTATATCTTACCATTTAGTTTATTCCCAAGGGGAAAAAAAAAAAAACAGTACCCATACAAGCAGAGGAAAGGTTAATTCTACAGTTCATCTAAGTATATTCATACTGCATCTATTTTAAGTTCTCACATAAACTTACTTTAGCAAAATAGCACATAGTGATTTGAACTGTAATACTGTACACCTTTTGTTCTCATGTGAAAAAATGATCCATAACTCAAGACAGATGGACTGACAGTTATGAAGGTCAGTCCCTTGTATAAACTTGATTAAGAAGAGATGGAGTAAAACAGTATATGAGAATGATAATATCTTACGTAAAATATTTAAAAATTCTCTAGTGGAAACTGACCATGTTGGACAGGTCATTTTTAAGATTATAAACTTGGTTCAAGAAATATATTCTTTTAGCCCCTATAAATTAAATTACTTCAGTCCATTTAATCTTTACTAACAAATAAGAATAATTATGAAATCCAAAAAATCAAAGAGCAATAAGCTATCCAACCACCCCATCAAACATCAACAGAGACAATAAAATTTGATTAGTACAAAATTCTGTTTGTATGGGGTAGGAAAGATCTTTAAAATGAGTGGTGACTTATTTTAAAATTTAGTAAAGGAGTAAACTTTATGTTCAGACAGGTGGAGGATTGTAAGATAGACATTTTAAGGGTGAGCAAATGGCCTATGAAAAACCACAGAGACAAGTAAGGAACTTATTAAAATTTCTTCCTATATCCACAGTAACACTGAAAACACCTCGAGTAGTAGAAAGAGACTTGTGGCTTGAGATTTCCAATGAGATGTTAGACTGCCACTTAAAAGCATAGCAAGATGTCACTGAATTTAAGGAGAAAAGGAACACTTGCTAACATCATCACATAATTTTTTCCTTGGGATTTAGAATGCAAAGTTTTTCAAAAGTGTTGTGTGTGTACATGTGCTCAGTCATGTTCAACTCTCTGCGACCCTGTGGACTGTAGCCCACCAGGCTTCCTCTGTCCATGGAATTCTCCAGGCAAGAATACTAGAGTGGATTGCCATCCTTCACTATTCAGAAGCGTTGGTGCACATTAATTTATAATGACAAATATCAAGACATGTGGTCCTATTTCTAAAAGAATTCAAAGTATCTGGGGTCAAAAGATAATGTTTATGCACATTATAGGAAGATTTACTGAGAAAAATGACTTCAATTCAAAATTAGGGTGAATAGTTTTTAAAGAATTTGATCTGGGTTGTGTTTGCAAAAAAAAAAAAATCCTTCCAAAATAATTGCATTGAATTTTAATATTCTATAAAGTATTCCTTTTATACTTAATATATTAAGGATTATCTCTCTCTTTTATATATAATTATACATTTTTTAATTTTTAATAAAAGTTGATACTACTACGGTTGTGCTAAGTTGTTTCAGTCTCATCTGCTTCTTTGTGACCCTATGGACTCTAGCCCTCCAGGCTCCTCTGCCATGGGATTCTCCAGGCAAGAATACTGTAGTGGGTGGACCTTCCCAACACAGGAATTTAACCCCTGTCTCTTGTGTCTCCTGCACTGGCAGGTGGGTTCTTTACCACTAGTGTCACCCGGGAAGCCCACTACTATAGTCATTAATAAGTTATTTTGGAATTAATGACTGTTCACAGAACATAAATTTTTCCCTGTAAGGGTTTGACTTGAGATTTTTACCTTACTGCAACAAATTCAGTGGTAAGTTGGCACCAACTGTCTTTAAGGCTAAATCATAAATATAATTTGGGAAAAAAGCAGAATATGAAAATCTTTTTATGTACTGTTAAGAAGTTTAACTTTATCCTTAAAATTATGAAGAAAGTTTTTCTTAACACTATTTCAGAATGAGGGAAGAATTTATTCATACCAATGAAATTATAGCAGCATTGTCAAAAATATTTAGGTGGATATCATTTATGGATTTACACGGATAAAGATAAATGCTTTGTTATTTTAGTTATATAATAAAATGTATACTAAGTTCAAAAAGCAACTTTATAACATGGCATAGTAGGATTGGTTAATTCAGAAATTTATATTCTGGAAATTTAATTAAGAATCAAAAATATTGTATCTTTGGTTTTTCTGACTCTAACATAGGTAATAGCAAAATCTGGAGAACTAAAAAAAGGGCATAAAATATTTTCTTTGGGAAAGACAAAGCTTTATAACAGAAGATCATTAAATACAGTTGATTTGTATGAGAACACTTTACCATAATATGTGTCACTTTAATAGCATTGATACAACAAAGTAAGAGTTCTAAAAAAGAAGGAAAATGTAAGAAAACTACTAATCATTTGAGTATAGTCAGGAAAATGAGGCCTGTGAGAGTCAGGTAGCAACTCCCTGCTTAGTGTTATGTCTTTTCTCTATTTAAAATAAATATTTATTCTATCATGAATGGTGTACTACTCTTTCTATATGGACCATTAGCTATTTTTCAACAAATTTCAAAAATTGAAATCATATAAACTCTAATTATACCGCAGTTAATCTAGACATAAGCAGCACAGAAAACAATTATTCTCCATGCAGGAAGATTAAAATATCTTTTAAACCCATAAATTTAAAAGGAACTACAATGAAAATTTTAAAATACTTAAAGCTGAATAATAATGAAATATTGCCAATCTAAATATGTGAAATGTAATTAAATTATGCATACTGGGTATTTTTAACCTCGAATACGTAAGAAAATCTCAAAATAAACTGTCATATCATTCATTTCTAGAAAACAGGAAAAAATCACTCAAACAAAAAAAAAAGGAGAAAAAAAATAAAGAGATAAAATAGAAAACCAGTGATAGAAAGAACTGACAAAGCTACAGGCTGATTCATTCAAAAGAGTAACCAAATTGATAAAACCTTTCAAAGCTGATCTAAGAAATGGAAAAAAAGAAGGAAAAGAGACATGATATCCAGGATAAAAAGGAGACATAGCTATAGAGACTACAGACATTAAAAGCATGAACATACATAATAAACAAGACTATTCAAGGAAATTTGAAAACACTGGTGAAATAAATAAATTTTTAGAAAAATTACAACATGCTCAACTGAATGCAGAGTTCCAGAGAATAGCAAGGAGAGATAAGAAAGGCTTCTTAAATAAACAATGCAAAGAAATAGAGGAAAACAAGAGAATGGGAAAGATTAGAGATCTCTTCAAGAAAATTGGAGATATCAAGGGAACATTTCATGCAAAGATGGGCACAATAAATTAGGATAGAAACAGTAAGGACCTAACAGAAGCAGAAGAGACTTAGAAGAGGTGGCAAGAATACACAGAAGAACTATACAAAAATATTCTTAATGACCTGGATAACCATGATGATGTGATCACTCACCTAGAGCCAGACATCCTGGAGTGTGAAGTCTAGTGAGCCTTAGGAAGTATTACTCTGAATAAAGTTAGAGGAGGTGATGGAATTCTAACTGAGCTATTTCAAACCCTAAAAGATGATGCTGTGAAAGTGCTGCACTCAATATGCCAGCAAATCTGGATAACACAGCAGTGGCCACAGGACTGGAAAAGGTCAGTTTCCTTCCAGCCCCAGTGAAAGGCAATGTCAAAGAATGCTCACACTGCTGTACTGTTGTGCTCATTTTACATGCTAGTAAGATTATGCTCAAAATCCTTCAAGCTAGGCATCAGCAGTATGTGAACTGAGAACTTCCAGATGTACAAGCTGGGTTTAGAAAAGACAGAGAAACAAGTGATCAAATGCCAACATTCGTTGGACCTTAGAGAAAGCAAGGGAATTCCAGAAAAGCATCTACTTCTACTTCATTGACTACATTAAAGCCTTTGACTGTGTGGGTCAATACAAACTATGGAAAACTCCTAAAGCAATGGGCATACCAGACCACCCTACCTGCCTCCTGAGAAACCTGTATGCAGGTCAAGAAGCAACAGTTAGAACCAGACATGGAACAACGAACTGGTCAAAATTGGGAAAGGAGTATGTCAAGGCTGTATATTGTCACCCTGTTTATTTAAATTATATGCAAGGTACATCATGTGAAATGCCAAGCTGGATGAAACACAAACTGGATAAAAATTGCTGGGAGAAATATCCACAACCTCATATATGCAGATGTTACTACCTTTATGGCATAAGACAAAGAGGAACTAAATAGTTCTTGATGAAGGTGAAACAGGAAAATGAAAAAGCTGGCTTAAAACTTAACATTCAAAAAGGTAAGGCCATGTCATCTGGTCCCATCACTTTATGGCAAATAGATGGGAAAAAAATTAAAAGAGTCACAGATTTTATTTTCCTGGGCTCCAAAATAATTGTGGATGGTGACTGTAGCCATGAAATTAAAAGACACTTAGTCCTAGAAAGAAAAGCTTCGACAAACCTAGACAGCATATTAAAAAGCAGAGACATCACTTTGCCAACAAAGCTCCTTATAGACAAAGCTATGGTTTTTCCAGTAGTCATGTACAGATGTGAGAGTTGGTTCATAACAAAGGCTAAACACTGAAGAACTGATGCTTTTGAACTGTGGTGCTCTAGAAGACTTGAGTCCCCTGGACAGCAAGATCACACCAGTCAATCCTAAAGGAAATCAATCAATCAGAAATATTCATTTGAAGGACTAGTGTTGAATCTGAAACTCCAATATTTTGGCCACCTTATGTGAAGAGCCGACTCACTGGAAAAGACCCTGATGCTGGGAAAGATTGAGGGCAGGAGGAGAAGGAGGCAGCAGAGAATGAGATGCTTGGATGGTATCACCAAATCAATGGACATGAATTTGAACAAACTCCGGGAGACGGTGAGGGACAGGAAAGCCTGGCATGCTGCAGTCCACAGAGTCATAAAGAAGTAGGCATGATATCTAGGAATGCATATAATATGTGCTGGTTCTAGTGCTCATTTGCTCAGTTGTTTCCAACTCTTTGCAACCCGATGGACTGTAAAGCCTGCCAGGCTCCTCTGTCCATTGGATTTTCCAGGCAAGAATATTGAAGGAAGTTGCTATTTCCCTCTCAGGGAGACTTCCCAACTCATTCATAGAACCCAGGTCTCTTGCAATGCTGGAAGACTCTTTACCACTGAGCCACCAGGGAAGCTCCATAAAGGATATAATATGTAAACAAGTTCTCAAATACATTAGGTACTTTTATTATCTGCAAAAGCTATGATTTTACATTCTTTTACTTTCCTACATGCAATTAATTTCTCTTTATTTAATATATCAGTCATTTGAAAAAAATTTTTGAGTATGTATCTTTTGTACCTAGCCCTTCAAGAGAAAAAAAACTGAAGTAAATTGTTTATCACAATATACTTTATGACACAGTTATAGTGTCTGTTGAAATTGATGCTTTAAATTCATGTTTAATATAATGTTCTCTGCCTCAGAGCACAGAACTTTCTTAAATGTAAAAATAAATTTATAGGAGTGATACACATTGTATAACTAAATTTATCATAACCCGAGAATGAATTTTGGACATATACAAATACTACTACAGAATTCTATATACATTGAAATCTTTTGAGCACAGTACATGAACAGTTTGTATATGGAAAATACACTTCCATTAAGCTGAGGAAGATATATTTAAGGTTAATTTACATATTTCCATGCATCATGCATCTTTTGTATTTTCCTGAGTTGAAGAAATGGAGTTCTTTTTTCCACTTAGCTATTGAACATTTCAGGCTTTTTTGCTTGCTCCACAATAACTTTCAAAGGCACAGACTAATATTAAAGAAATTTGGTCAAGGGTCTAACCCTAACCCTAACCTTAACCCTAACTCTTTTTAGGGTTATCAAGATATAAATTATTTTCCACTTTTGGTATAGTCTACTATTCTGTGTAATTGGCAGGTGGAAAAACGTCTTAAAAGCAAACACTTCCCCTTATTTTAATTGAATATCAGTAAAATATTCAATGTCATCATGGATTATAGAAACATGGACTTTCATGAAAGTGGTTGAAAAATCATGAAATCAGTGGTTTAGTGCTATTTAAACAAATCTTAGCAGGCAGCAAGTTGTGTTTCTGACCTGAAGAAGGAATCTCTAAATCTTTCCAGCAATATTTTGCAAAATGTAGTCCAAAACCAACTGCATCAGATTCATCTAGGAGTCTTGTAAATTTGACAAATCCTAGCTCACATCTGAATTAGGTGGTGAACTAGAACCTACACTTGAACAAGCTTCCGGCTGATTTTTATGCACACTAAATTTCAATAATCCAATCCATAACCTTTATTTTTCAGACTATTAAACAAATTAATGGTAGGCCATTAGACAGGTGGTGCTAATGCCATGGTCTAAGTAAGCAAACTCAAATTTAAAAGTGTAAATACCTCAAAGTTAGAAAATCAAATGCTAAGGACAACCAATCTCAGACATCCAAGTAAGATTTACGATATATACACGAAAGAAAGCAATTTCCTTTCTTTGCTTCTGCACTATCTCTATGTTCTTCCCCCAGTTCCTATCTGTCGAAGCTGCTTAAGTCTTCTGGTTTAATGTTGTCTTGAATAGAATCAACTTTTAGTCAAATACACTTAGACATTTTTAGTGACTCAGTTTATCTTTTAAGAGGAAATTTAAAACTTCTTCATAACTACTCAAGAATTCAGGACTCCAAATCCGTAGTGTGGTTGCCGAGACAGATGTTCCTTATTAAGGTGGCTGTTGATCAAGGAAGCCTGTTACTGTGGGTCTGAATGGTATTTTCCTCTTACTATCAGATTCATAGTCTTAATCCCAGCACATTTCTGTCCCTTCTTCTTACCTGATATTCCAACTCTGCTTTTGAGTGTTACCTACTAAATGTTTATAGTATATTCATCATCCACTTAGTCACTTGCTTGTCAACCCGAATGATAAGAACTCTAAGAAGGCAAGGAAAACAGAACCTGTCACCTCCTTGCTTCAGATTTCCCAGTTATGCCATCTGTATGTTAAAACTGGGAGAAATCTTGCTGTTCATCCCAAGAATGCATTTTTTTCCCCTGAAATCAAGGGATTGTGCATGATAGCACAGTTTACATGAAAAGGACAGGTACTGTAAGTGGCCAAGGAAAAGAATATTTTTTTGAAAAACATGAGGGAACTATTTCTGACAAATGACATAAAAGCTTATGGTCACAGCAATAAACAGTTCTACTCAAATAGGAAATTAAGCAAAGTTAATAGTATAATCATTTCTATGGGTACAGGGACATTGCTATTCTATGGTAGTAACTGCATTTCAACTATAACCAACTTGTTTCATGCTTTTTTCAGGTTTATAATCACTACAAGTAAGATTCCAAATAAAATTGCATACTAAGAAAAAAAAATAAACCTCTGAGTTAGATTCTTGTTACATCATTTTAAATATCAGTTAGTTTGCTGTTTAACTAGTCTACAAATTAGCTAAAAATAAAGCTCAATCTTTAGCCAAAACACATAATAAGTGGGAGAATGTGTGTCTTGGAGAGGAACTCTTAAGGAACATTTCTGAAGGGAAGTATCTGGGCATGATAAAAACATAACCCATTTAACTAGATCGAAGGAAAGCAGGTAAATGGAACTACAGTAAGTGCTTGAAAGAATACTGTTGATTGTGTTGCCAGGCAACCCCAGAAAAGCTTCAAATTTCATTATTAAATAATAAAATCTTTAGTCTAAGTACTTTAGATAACAAAAGAATTTGAATTCTGTATACTATTGCCTGAGCAAGAAGAAAGAAAAAGGCCAAGGGAAACCCATTTTGCCTGTTGGTGAAATTTCCTGTCCTTCTTTTTCTAAAAAAAAACAAAAAGAAGAAGAAAACAGGTTTTCATTGGATAGTAAGTGCCTCAAAACAAAGAGAAAATCAGTTAAGAGCTTTAAATTGTGAAACTTGAGGTTCTTCAAGCTTTTGAAACAACTAGGGTGAGCAGCAGAAAAGATAGTTGTAAACCAGCAAATCCCACAAATGTAGCACCTACACTTGGCTTATAAGCAAGTTTCATGACATCTATAACCTGAATATTTACCAACCTCATGACAGAAGGTTAGACAGGAGAGAGGGAGGAACTTAAGCATACAGTTTTATCTACAGAGGAGTAGGTGTATGTGCAAAGAGTGGCACTACTACTATTTTTAAAGTTACCTACAATAATAACAATTTCTTCATTTTGTTAAGAGCGTGTCTCTCTTTCCACAAGGAAAAAATAGGCTAAAACTCCAAAAACCAATCAACTTTGGGGCTTAAGTTTAATATTTTAGAGAAACAGTTCCTTTTTTGAGATTATAATAAAATAACACAGATGTAGATAATTACTACTTCAGGCAAGGATTATATTTAATTACTGACAACTTTTCTTTGAATATTCAGGGTTGATTTCCTTTAGAACTGACTGGTTGGATCTCCTTGCAGTTCAAGGGACTCTCAAGAGTCTTCTCAAACATCACAGTTCATAAGCATCAATTCTTCGTCACCCAGCCTTCTTTATGGTCCAATTCTCACATCTGTTCATGACCACTGGAAAGAGCCAGAGCTTTTACTAGACAGACCTTTGTCGCTAAAGTATGTCTCTGTGTTTTTAACTGTTTTTCTTCCAAGAAGCAAGTGTCTTTTAATTTCATGGCTGCAGTCACCATCTGCAGTGATTTTGGAGCCCAAGAAAATAATCTCTCTCACCGTTTCCATTGTTTCCCCACCTATTTGCCATGAAGTGATGGGATCGGATGCCATGATCTTAGTTTTCTGAATGTTGAGCTTTAAGCCAACTTTTTCTCTCTCCTTTTTCACTTTCATCAACAGGCTCTTTAGTTCCTTTTTGCTTTCTGTCATAAGGGTGGTGTCATCTCCATATTTGAGGTTATTGATATTTTTCCTGGCAATCCTGATTCCAGCTTTTGCTTCATCCAGCCCGGCATTTTGCATGATGTACTCTGCATATAAGTTAAATAAGCAGGGTGAGAATATACAGCCTTGATTTACTCCTTTCCCAATTTTGAACCAGTCAATTGTTCAATGTCTGTTTCTAACTGTTGCTTCTACTGCATCAGGATTCTCAGAAGGCAGGTAAGGTGGTCTGGTATTCCTATTGCTTTAACAATTTTCCATCGTCTGTTGTGATCCACATAGTCAAAGGCTTTAGCATACTCAATGAAGCAGAAGTAGATGTTTTAATGGAATTCTCTTGCTTTTTCTATGATCCAATGGATCCTGGCAATTGGATCACTGGTTTCTCCGCCTTTTCTAAATCCAGATTGAACATCTGGGAGTTCTAGGTTCATGTACTATTGAAGCCTAGCTTGGAGAATTTTGAGCATTACTTTGCTAGCATGTGAGATGAGTGCAATTGTGTGGTAGTTTGAACATTCTTTGGTATTGCCCTTCTTTGGGATTGGAATGAAAACAGACCTTTTTCAGTCCTGTGGCCACTGCTAAGATTTCCAAATTTGCTGGCATATTGAGTGCAGCACTTTCACAGCATCATCTTTCCGGATTTGAAATAGCTCAGCTACAATTCCATCATCTCCACTAGCTTGTTTGTAGCAATGCTTTCTAAGGTCCATTTGACTTTGCTTTCCAATATGTCTAACTCTAGGTGAGTAATCACACCATTGTGGTTATCTGGGTCATTAAGATCTTTTTCGTGTAGTTCTTCTGTGTATTCTTGCCACCTCTTTTTAATCTATCCTGCTTCTGTTAGGTCCATCCATTTCTGTCCTTTATTGTGCCCATCTTTGGATGAAATGTTCCTTAGTATCTCCGATTTTCTTGAAGAGATCTCTAGTCTTTCTCATTCTATTGTTTTCTTCTATTTCTTTGCATGATTCACTTAGGACTGTTGCTGAAGCTGAAGTTACAATACTTTGGCCACCTGACATGAAGAGCTGACTCAATAGAAAACACCCTGATGCCAGGAAAGATTGAAGTCAGAAGGAGAAGAGAACAACAGAGGACAAGAGGTTGGATGGTATCACTGACTCAATGGACATGAGTTTGAGCAAGCTCCAGGAGATGGTGAAGGACAGGGAAGCCTGACATGCTGCAATCATGGAGTACAAAGAGTAGGACACGACTGAATGACTAACCAACAACAACTTTTCTTAACTATCTTCTAGCTGATATTCTTCTGTATATAATGGAACAAACAGTTACCACATGCATTTGATGAATCACAATTGCTAAATATTTATGTCTCTTGTGAATTGGAGGGGACATATTTGATTTAACTCAGTAACAAACATTAGTCTCATGAAAGAAAGTGATGTCACTCAGTCATGTCCAACTCTTTGAGACCCCGTGGACTACAGTCTACCACACTCCTCCATCCATGAGATTTTCCAGGCAAGCGTACTGGAGTGGGTTGCCATTTCCTTTTCCAGAGGATCTTCCTGACCCAGGGATCGAACCCAGGTCTCCCGCATTGTAGGCAGACACTTTACCATCTGAGCCACCAGGGAAGTTCATGAACTGAATACAATTCGCTAAGGGCATATTAGTAGCAAATAAATATATTACTATATTGTAATGTGTTTAATCTTTTTGTGACACAACATAATTATTTAACTAGTATTCTATCTATTTTGCATATCTACAATTCTGGAAATATTTTCCTGTCACAGCACTCTGATCTGTGTTCAGTGCAACTGCCATTGCTAAAGGATTTGAACTTCCAAAGCCCACTCTGAAGGACTGTTTTCAGTTAAACTCACTTACTTGAGGCACTTGATACTTAATGACTATCTCTTTAAATTTTACTTCTTCAACTTGTGAGATAGTACTTCTCAGCTTTCCTCACATCCATTCTCTGGTCTCTGTATTTTCTCTACTCATCCCTCCAATCTTGTTATTTCTCACAAGGGATCAGCATTTGTCCCTTTCTTTTGCAACCACCTCATCTTTACTCTCAGTCCATATGCCTTAAATGGGCTGACTTGAGAACTAAGCAGGTAACCCAAGACTGGCCAGCAAGAACATTGAATCTCCTTAGCCATAGCTATCAGTCATTCATTGGTGGACAAATGACCCAGGGTAGTTGACGTGAAACAGGAGCAGCATATTTGTCTGAACTGTGATAATTGGTGGATAGGAATTCTTACCAATACTAATTATCTTGTATAGACTTTATATTATTCATAGTTCTTTGAAAGACCTGAGTGCCTGGTCTTATTTCAGATATTTATGATCAATTATCTTGTATACCTGGATTTTCTGTCATTTTCCTCTCTGCTGCCTATACTCCTGCCATGACCCACAAAGCACATAAGTATCTCATTTCTGATTCTTATATTTTAATCAAAGAATGATCAGAGATTGTAATACATAATCAGCAACAATATAATGTGGTCTCCTTGCTCTTTTCAAAGGTAAAGCTTAATAAATTGCAAATAAAATACCAAAAAAAAACCCCAAAACACACTGCCATAAGTTAGAGTGATGTTCTACAAGTGAAACGGGAGGTATAGTAGTAATGAAATCCATGTTTTTTCCTATCAATTTGAAAGGAAAAAATTTACTCATGGTTGATTGAAAGCAACATATGGGGGAATTGACAGAGCTGCATTTGTTAAATTTTGTTCAAATGAATAAAATTAAATCATAGGTTAATCTGCTTAGAAATATAGACAGATGCTTAATATGAGCATAACAAACTATAAAAAATGAGGTGAAGAAATCAATCATATTGCAATTTTAAAAATATTTTAAAATACATACTATGGTTTCTCTGCATATATGTTTTATAAGTTAATATAACCTTGAGGAATAAGTTGATAGTTCTCAGGTAGGTATAATCAACATTGACCTATAATAGGGTGTGACTTTTTATGCCACAGTAAATTACTAAATATCTGACAGATCCATTAGGAAGCATCACTACAAACAAAGCTAGTGGAGATGACAGAAACCAGCTGAACTATTTTAAATCCTAAAAAATGATGCTGTGAAAATGCTGCACTCAATATGCTGGCAAATTCAGAAAACATATCCGTGGCCACAGGACTGGAAAAGGTCAGTTTTCATTCCAATCCCAAAGAAAGGCAATGCCAAAGAATGTCAAACTGCCACACAATTGCACTCATCTCTCATGCTAGCAAAGTAGTGCTCAAAATTCTCCAGGCAAGGCTTCAACAGTACATGAACTGTGAACTTCCAGATGTTCAAGCTGGATTTAGAAAAGGCAGAGGAACCAGAGATCAAATTGCCAACATTTGCTGGATCATAGAAAAAGCAAGAGGATTCTAGAAAAAATCTTCTGCTTCATTGATTACGCCAAAGCCTTTGACTGTGTAGATCACAACAAACTATGGAAAATTCCTCAAGAAATGGGACTAGCAGATAACCTTACCTGCCTCTTGAGAAATATGTATGCAGGTCAAGAAGGAACAGTTAGAACAGGACATAGAACAACAGTCTGGTTCAAAATTGGGAAAGGGGTACATCAAGGCTGTATATTGTCACCCTGCTTATTTAACTTATATGCAGAGTAAATCATGCAAAATGCTGGGCTGGATGAAGCAAAAGTTGGAATCAAGATTGCCAGGATAAATATCAACAACCTCAGATATGCAGATGATACCACCCTTATAGAAGAAAGTGATGAGGAACTAAAGAGCCTCTTGATGAAAGTGAAAGAGGAGAGTGAAAAAACTGGTTTAAAACTCAACATTCAAAAAACAAAGATCATGGTATCCAGTCCCATCACTTCATGGCAAATAGATGGGGAAACAATGGAAACAGTGAGACATTATCTTCTTGGGCTCCAAAATCACTGCAACCATGAAATTAAAAGATGCTTTCTCCCTGGAAGAAAAGCTATGACACACTTAGACAGCATATTAAAAAGCAGAGACTTTGCTGACAAAGGTCCATCTAGTTAAAGCTATGGTTTTTCCAGTAGTCATGTATGGATGTGAGAGTTGGACAATAAATAAAGCTGAGCGCTGAAGAATTGATGCTTTTGAACTGTGGTGTTGGAGAAGACTCTTGAGAGTCCCTTGGACTGCAAGGAGATCAAACCAGTCAATCCTAAAGTAAATCAGTCCTGATTCTTCATTGGAAGGACTGACGCTGAAGTTGAAACTCCAATATTTTGGCCATCTGATTTGAAGAACTGTCTCACTGGAAAAGACCCTGATTTGGGGAAAGATCGAAGGCAGGAGGAGAAGGGGAAGACAGAGGATGAGATGGTTTGGTGGTGTCACTAACTCGATGGACATCACTTTGAGCAAGCTCTGGGAGTTGGTGATGGTCAGGAAATCCTGGTGTGCTGCAGTCCATGGGGTTGCAGAGTCGGACATGACTGAACAACTGAACTGAACTGAAATGACAGTGTCATTCTTATATCTTTGAGACATACTATTTCCTGAAATATCCCTCTAAAAACAGTAATTAGTTTTTTTTTTTTTTTTGCATGGATAGAAAAGCTTGCTTTATGACTAGTCTCACATCTAAGAATGAACTCTGAAAATTCTACTTAACAGCATTATTTTTTTTTCTCTGTGGTATTTCCAAACAGATCCAAATGGATAATTATTAAAATTTCTCAGGATAATTAATTACTGTAATCATTCTATATGTTTCCCAATTACCTGAAGTTTGGCAATTTAAGCGTCATTTATAATGTTCCATGTATCTGTAGTTTTATTTTAATTCAGATATTCACCTATTGTTTTAATCATCAACGTCATCTTCCAGTGAATCATCAAAGTTGGAATCAAGGACATATTTTAATATATATATATATATATATATATATATATAAGACTAAAGGTGCACAGTTTTACATGTGTTTAACAATATTTTTATCTAGCCACGTAAACAGAATATTCAATAATCTATATACATTATTTTGAGTTTAACAGCTGATTTAATTTAGTATTATTTCAATAATACTATAAAAGTATATATATATTAATATTATTGTGTTGAGAACCCCATGAACAGTAAGAAAAGGCAAAAAGCTATGACACTGAAAGATGAACAGCCCAGGTTGGTAGGTGTCCAGTATGTTACTGGAGAAGAGTGGAGAAATAACTCCAGAAAGGATGAGAGTTGGAACTAAAGTGAAAACAATGCCCAGTTGTGGATGTGGCTTGTGATGGAAGTAAATCCAATACTGCATAAGAACCTGGAATGTTAGGTTCAAGAATCAAGATGAATTGGAAATGGTCAAACAAGAGATGGCAAGAGTGAACATTGACATTTTAGGAATCAGTCAATTAAAATAGACCGGAATGGGCAAATAATTTAGATAACCACTATATCTACTACTGTGGACAAAAATCCCTTAGAAGAAATGGAATAGCCCTCATAGTCAACAAAGGATTCTGAAATGCAGTACTTGGGTACAATCTCAAAAAAAAAAAAAAAAAACCCAGAATGATCTTGGTTCATTTCCAAGGCAAACCATTCAACATCACAGTAATCCAAGTCTATGTCCTAACCACTAATGCTGAAGAAGCTGAGGTTGAATGGTTCTATAAAGACCTACAAGGCATTCTAGAGCTAACACCCAAAAAAGGATATCCTTTTCATCATAGGGGACTAGAAGGCAAAAGTATGAAGTCAAGAGATACATGGAGTAACAGGCAAGTTTGGCTTTGGAGTACAAAATAAAGCAGGGAAAATGCTAACAGATTTTTGCCAAGAAAACACACTGGTAATAGCAAACACCCTCTTCCAACAACACAACAGATGACTCTACCCAGTATTGAAATCAGACTGATTATATTCTTTGCAGCCGAAGATGGAGAGGCTCTATACTGTCAGCAAAAACAAGACCGGGAGCTGATTGTGGCTCAGATCACGAACTCCTTATTGCAAAATTCAGATTTAAATTGAAGAAATTAGGAAAAACCTCTAGACCATTCAGGTATGACCTAAATCAAATCCCATATGGTTATACAGTGGAAGTGACAAATAGATTCAAGGGGTTAGATCTGAGAGACAGAGTGCCTAAAGAACTATGGGCAGAGGTTCATGACATTGTACAGGTGGTGGTGACTAAAACCATCCCCAAAAGAAGAAATGCAAAAAGGCAAAATGGTTGTCTGAGAAGGCTGAGGAAAGAAGAGGAGTTAAACGCAAAGGAGAAAAGGAACGATATACTGATCTGAATGCAGAGTTTCAAAGAAAAGCAAGTTGAGATAAGAAAGCCTTCCTAAGTGATCAACACAAAGAAACAGAGGAAAACAATAGAATGGGAAAGACTAGAGATCTCATCAAGAAAATTAGAGATACCAAGGGAACATTTCATGCAAAGATGGGCACAATAAAGGACAGATACAGTATGGACCTAACAGAAGCAGAATATATAAAAAGAGGTGGCAAGAATATACAGAACTGTACAAAAAAGATCTTAATGACTCAGATAACCATGATGGTATGATCACTCACCTAGAGCCAGACATCCTGGAATGCAAAGTCATGGGCCTTAGGAACCATCAATAAGAACAAAGCTAGTGGAGGTGATAGAATTGTAGCTGAGCTATTTCAAATACTAAAAGACAATACTGTTAAAGTGCTGCACTCAATATGCCAACAAATTTGGAAACCTCAGCAGTGGGCACAGGACTGGAGAAGGTCAGTTTTCATTCCAATCCCAAAGAAAGGTAGTGTCAAAGAATGTTCACACTACTGCACAGTTGCACTCATCTCATGCTAGCAAAGTAATGCTCAAAATCCTCCAAGCTAGGCTTCAATAATATGTGAATGGAGAACTTCCAGATGTTCAATGGATTTAGAAAAGGCAGAGGAACCAGGGATCAAATTGCCAACACCCATTGGATCATAGAAAAAGAAAAGGAATTCCAGAAAAATATCTACCTTTGCTTTATTGACTATGCTAAAGCCTTTGACTGTGTGGATAAAAACAAACTGCAGAAAACTTCAAAAGAGATGGGAATACCAGACCACCTTATCTGCCTTCTGTGAAACCAATAGGCAAGTCAAGAAGCAACAGTTAGAACCAGTTAGGATATGGAATAACAGACTGGTTCCAGATTGGGAAAGGAGTACATCAAGGCCGTATACTGTCACCCTGTTTATTTAACTTATATGCAGAATACATCATGCAAACTGCCAGGCTGGATGAAGCACAAGCTGGAAACAAGATTGCCAGGGAAAAAAAGTCAATAACCTCAGTTATGCAGATAACACCACCCTTATGACAGAGAGCAAAGAGGAACTAAAGAGCCTGTTGATGAAAGTGAAAGAGGAGCATGAAAAATCTGGCTTAAAACTTAATACTCAATAAACAAAGATCAAGGTATCCAGTCCCATCACTTCATGGCAAATATATAAGGAATCAATGGAAACAGTGACAGATTTTATTTTCCTGGGCTCCAAAATCACTTCAGATGGTGACTGAAGCCATGAAATTAAAAGACACCTGCTCCTTGGAAGAAAAGCTACAATACACCTAGACAGCATATTAAAAAGCAGATATGTTAGTTTGCTGACAAAGGTCCATCTAGTCAAAGCTATGGTTTTCGAGTAATCATGTATGGATGTGAGAGACCATAAAGAAAGTTGTGTGCCAAAGAGTTGATAGTTTTGAACTATAGTGTTGGAGAAGACTCTTGAGAATCCTTTGGACTGCAAGGAGATCAAATAAATCAATCCTAAATGAAATCAGTCCTGAATAGTCATTGGAAGGACTGATGCTGAAGCTGTAATACTTTGGTCACCTGATGTGAAAACCTGACTCATTAGAAAAGACCCTGATGTGGGGAAAGTTGAAGGCAGGAATTGAAAGGGATGGCAGAGATGAGATGGTTGGATGGCACCACCAACTCAATGGACATGAGTTTAATCAAGCTCCAGGTGTTGGTGATGGACAGGGGAGCCTGGTGTGCTGCAGTCCATGGGGTCAAAGAGACACAACTAAGTGACTGAAATGAACTGATACACACACACGCACATATATATATGTGTGTGTGTGTGTATGTGTGTATGCATGTACTGAATGAATTAAATTGCAGTTCAAAGTTTTGATATTACCTTTACGAAAGATCTGTGGATAATTCTCTTAAGAACATCTAATCCACTTAAATGAACTGATTCCTCTGTTTACAGCATGCTACAATATTATGCCCTATATATCCCTTTTGTGTGAAACCTCTGTCTAATCAGTGTTCATATATCAAGGTGTAATTCCTGATATAAACTTAATGACAGTAATAAAATAATAAGTTTCAGATGTTCCTTCCTGTCTAGACACCATTTGCAATGTGGGGACTTGTTGTGGCACTGTGTCACTGTCTTGTCAGCAGGCACAAATGTTTGGTACCAACTGTTTCTTCATTGGAAAAATAATGTCCCTTTCAAAAATTTTAAATCAAGAACTGGTTGAATTTTTAGAAAAAAAATGAGGACAAACTTCTTCCTTCACCCTCCAATTATTGGAATGACTTAAAAAATTCCATAGAGTTGCTTCTGCCTTTGTCTACATATGATACTCTGTCTTTTATAAATCTTTCTTCTCTTATGTATAACTCCCCCAAAACACATCTTTAGCCTTTTTCTTATTTATTTTCAATTATTTAATTTTATAAATATTTAGAAAATTTCGTATTAGAAATAAGCTCCTCTCCAAGCATGTTTGTCTTTGACTTCTTGCTAAATGTTCCACCACTTTAAACTCAGTACGTTACATTTGACTAAAGCTTCACCCTCTGATTAGGATGAAATATCAAAGAAGTTTCTGCCATAAATAACTAGACATTAGATAAAACATATGCCAGAGTATTTTCAAACACTGGACAATAGGCAGTACGGTACCAGGACCCCCAAAATAAGTGAAACAAAAATGATAAGCCCTCAAATTGTACCAACTAACAACCTAAAATCAGTTTCTAGGCCACTAAAGAGGGTCATCTACAACGAAATTTAGTTATCTTGTTTAGTTGCAGAGTTAGGAATCAAATTTTGTGAAAGTCAAGGAAACTGGATTTTGAAGAAATCAATAAGGGAGAGGAGTAAACAATAGAGAAAGACAACTCTGTAGAACTGTAAGAGAACCCTCCAAGTCATTCACTGAGTATTGCTCTGCACATTCATGAGCAGAAACCACCAGAGCTATGAAAGAACCCAAAGAAGGGAGTGAATAGAAAAACTCCTGGAACACTCACAGGGCTAGGAGTAATTCATGTTTCTACACAACACAGTGGAAAGATCTCATAATACATAAGACATTGGATAGATTCCTAAGAATATTGCCTTAGTTTTGAAGCTTTATTAGTCTTATTCTAGAGATTTCTCAGAACTTTCCTTACAAAAGCTTAAAAAGCAAGACTTAAAAATATTTACAGAGCATAAATTTATATAATTTGATGCCCAGAAAAAGAGGATGCAGAGAACAATATATTTGAATAAACAATAACCACAAATTTTCTAAGTAGCTGAAATGTATAGACACATAGATTCAATAAAAGTGAAAGAACCCAAAACAGTATTAAAAAACATTCCAAGAAATGTCATATGATGCTACTGAAGTCAGTAATGAAGACAAAATATTAAAGTAGAATGAGAAAAAAGAAATATTGGATATAGGCAAAAAGAAAAAAAAGAAAAAGACAGAAAGGAAGGGAAGGGAAGGAAGGAAGAAGTCTCATCAGAAACTATTCAAACCAGAAGACAATGGAAAGATATCTTTACACTTGTAGAAACTAAAAAAAAAAACTGTCACCCTAGAAATTTTGACTATCTCTGTGACCTGACATTAGGAAACTTCTTAGATTCGACATAAAACGCTCAAAAAAAAAAGATAAATTGAACTCATCAAGATTGAAAATGTTTAATCTTTAAAAGACATTGACGACAAAAGTCAAGCCAAAGACTGAGTGAAAATATTGGTAATACATATATGGGATAAAAAACATGTAATTTGAATATCTAAAGTACTTGTACAGCTCAGTAAGGGCTTTCTCTATGGTTCAGTGGGTAAAAGGAACTGCCTGAAATGCAGGAGACATAGGAGATGCAGGTTTGATCCCTGGGTTGGGCAGATCCCCTAGAGGAAGCAATGGCAACCTACTCCAGTATTCTTGCCTGGAAATCCCATGGACAGAGGAGCTTGATGGGCTACAGTCCATGAGCTCTCAAAGAGTTGACACGACTGACAGACTAAGCATGCACAGCTCAGTAGTATGAAGCCAACTCAGTCAAATGGGGTTTTAATTTTATTAAAACCTCAAAGATGATATGCAAATGAAGAATAAACATATTAAAAAGATGGTCAACATTACTAGGCATCAGAGAAATACAAAGTAAAAACACAATAAAATAGCACTACATACGCAGAATGGTTAAAATTAATTAAAATAATAATTTCAAGTTTGTTGAAGATGGGAAGCAACTGGAATTCAATGACAGTGAAAATTAAAAATGCCATTCTACTTCAGAAAATGGTTTGGTAATTTCTCATAAGGATAAACAGTGTCCTAATAATCCAGCAATTCCTCTCATAGGTGTTCACCCAACCAAAATGAAAACAAGTTGACACACACACAAAATTTAATCTGAATAATTAAAGCAGATTTAAATCTAGACATAAAAGTAACATGTTAACTAAACAAGAAATTGTGTAATTTCCACACAATAGAAAACTCAGTCAGTTCAGTCGCTCAGTCGTGTCTGACTCTTTGCGACTCCATGAATCGCAGCACACCAGGCCTCCCTGTCCATCACCAACTCCCGGAGTTCATCTCAGACTCACATCCATCGAGTCAGTGATGCCATCCAGCCATCTCATCCTCTGTCGTCCACTTCTCCTCCTGCCCCCAATCCCTCCCAGCATCAGAGTCTTTTCCAATGAGTCAACTCTTCCCATGAGGTGGCCAAAGTACTGGAGTTTCAGCTTCAGCATCATTGCTTCCAAAGATATCCCAGGGCTGGTCTCCTTCAGAATGGACTGGTTGGATCTCTTTGCAGTCCAAGGGATTCTCAAGAGTCTTCTCTAACACCACAGTTCAAAAGCATCAATTCTTCGGTGCTCAGCTTTCTTCAGAGTCCAACTCTCACATCCATATATGACCACTGGAAAAACCATAGCCTTGACTAGACGGACCTTTGTTGGCAAAGTAATGTCTCTGCTTTTGAATATGCTATCTAGGTTGGTCATAACTTTCCTTTCAAGGAGTAAGCGTCTTTTAATTTCATGGCTGCAGTCACCATCTGCAGTGATTTTGGAGCCCAGAAAAATAAAGTCTGACACTGTTTCCACTGTTTCCCCATCTATTTCCCATGAAGCGATGGGACCAGATGCCATGATCTTCGTTTTCTGAATGTTGAGCTTTAAGCCAACTTTTTCACTCTCCACTTTCACTTTCATCAAGAGGCGTTTGAGTTCCTCTTCACTTTCTGCCATAAGGGTGGTGTCATCTGCATATCTGAGGTTATTGATATTTCTTCCGGCAATCTTGATTCCAGCTTGTGCTTCTTCCAGTCCAGCGTTTCTCATGATGTACTCTGCATATAAGTTAAATAAGCAGGGTGACAATACACAGCCTTGACGTACTCCTTTTTCTATTTGGAACCAGTCTGTTGTTCCATGTCTAGTTCTGACTGTTGCTTCCTGACCTGCATATCGGTTTCTCAAGAGGCAGGTCAGGTGGTCTGGTATTCCCATCTCTTTCAGAATTTTCCACAGTTTATTGTGATCCACACAGTCAAAGGCTTGGTATAGTCAATAAAGTAGAAATAGATGTTTTTCTGGAACTCTCTTGTTTTTTTCGATGATCCAGTGGATGTTGGCAATTTGATTTCTGGTTCCTCTGCCTTTTCTAAAACCAGCTTGAACATCTGGAATTTCATGGTTCACGTATTGCTGAAGCCTGGCTTGGAGACTTTTGAGCATTACTTTACTAGTGTGTGAGATGAGTGCAATTGTGCAGTAGTTTGAGCATTCTTTGGCATTGCCTTTCTTTGGGATTGAAATGAAAACTGACCGTTTTCAGTCCTGTGGCCACTGCTGAGTTACTTAGCAGTAAAAGAGAATGTACTGCTGACGTGCACAACAACACAGATGAGATATGGAGTTGACAGAAATTGCAGTGATGAGGAAGTGCAGGGGGGACAGAGTATGTGGCATATAGTAAGGACCTGTAGATAACTGGATACATGTTCTTCCTATATGTAAGTGATTTGGGTTGAATGTGTTTCAAATGATATAGGCAGCTCATGATACAATTCAGAGTTTGATTTTCTAACGTTTGGAAGGATTTTACCAGGGAAGGCAAAAATCTTAAAGAATTATTGTGATCATTATATGAGTCCTTAATACAAAGTTCTTATAACAGTGTCTGGAACAGAGTAACCACTATATAAATGTGTGTTATCATCCTTATTGAAAGTGAAAGTAAAGTTGCTCAGTCTGCTCAGTCATGTCCGACTCTTTGCGACTCCATGGCCTGTAGCCTACCAGGCTCCTCTGTCCATGGGATTTTCCAGGCAATCATACTGGAGTGGATTGCCATTTCCCTCTCCAGGGGATCTTCCCGACCCAGGGATCGAACCCAGGTCTCCCACATTGTAGACAGACGCTTTACCGTCTAAGCCACCAGGGAAGTCGTCATCCTTATTAGGACAAATTAAAAAACATGCACTTTAACATGCGTCTTGAAGAATTGATAATATTCTGATAGTTTACTAAAGTGAGATGGGAGGGTGAGCATTCCAAGCGCCTAGACAGATAGAAAATAGTTCAGGATTTCAACATTTCCTTTGTAGATGATTGAAAATATCTTGCTAAATGTTTTTCAGTGTGTAATTGCACCCACTCTAATACTCTGAGAAGATAGGTCTTTTAAAAAGACAATTTTTTTTTAATTTAAGACAAATTTTTTTTTTATTTTAAGACAAATTTTTTAAGACAATTTTTTTTTAATTTAAGACAAATTAAAAATATTTACATTTAGTATATGCACAGTGTTATAAAAGCATTACCTCTGCCTAACTCCAAAATATCTTCATCACCCCAAAAAGAAACCACCTATTAATTCTGCTTTCCCTCCTCAGTGCAGTCTCCAGTAGCCACTCATCTACTTTCTGTCTTTATGCGTTGGGCTATGCTGGATATTTCATATAAATGGTATCATACAGAATGTAACTTCTGTATCTTACTACCTTGACTTACTACGAAGTTTTGAAGGTTCATCCATGTTGTATCATGTGTCAATACTTTATAGCTGGATAATATTACTTGTACAGGAATGTATGTGTGTTGCAGACTGTTTATCTGTTCATTAGTTGATAGACATTTAGATTGTTTCAACCCTCTGGCTATTGCAAATCGTGCTGCTATCGAGGTACAAGTTTTTGTTTGAATATTTGTTTTCAATTCTTTTGATTAGATATCTAGGGTGAATTGCTGGGTCACATGTTAATTCTATGTTTAATATACTGAGCACAAATTTTTTTTTTAAAGATGCATGCTTGTTGTGTAGATAGGTTAGTGAAGTTGAGAAAGAGTGTATGTATACATATATATATAGGTAATACTTCACGTACAAATATATATTGATATATATATATATAGACATACACATGTATGTATCTATACAAATTTATGTTGAATAGTATATATCTGGAAATATCTATGTTAATAGCAAAACATTTTTCTAATAATATGTATTAACATTAGTATTAATGATCAATCACTATTTTTCCAATTCTATGCTAAGCAATTAGTATATCAATATAAATAAGGCAAATTCTTATATGGGATTCTTCCTTTAAATAATTTTAAATCTAAATAAATATAGAAAAAAAAACCCACAGGAACACTAGGGAGAAACATAAGGTGAGGGTGATTTATAATGGAAAGGGGTGAAGAATTCTTGTTTTTGAATTTAAAAGTCAAAGTCTGTGTGGCATATCAAGTCTGAAGAGAGTTTTTTGAGGGGAGGATTTATATACTTCATTCATTCAATTTCCATGTTTCCAAAACATTCAAAACCTGGGGCAAGGGACAGGTGGAATGCTTCAGAGTCTACAAATAAACTATTGCAACTTGTCCTTACTGAGCCTGGATCCAAATTGGCTTCCTGCCCAATCCCCTCCGAAACTGGGAACTGGCCTTTCTACATGCTGGTTTTTAACACCCAGTCACACTTTGGGTAGGTCCCCACCCAGATGGAAGCACAGATGCAGCAGTAGCTGAAAGATTATTCTGAGACTGACAAGCCAGATTTCCTTGAGATTCAGGAAAGCTCATTCAATGCTTTTCCAACTCACTGCAACTTTGGTCTGTACTGCTGTTCCCTATGAATTTGGGAGAGAATGTTAGAACAGATTATGTGGTTCAGATCATTTTATAGGCTGGTGGAGTTGAAACCCATAGCAGATAGATTTCAAATAAGCCTTCCTTCTCAAACTTGTTTCCATGTCTTCTATCCAGAGAGTACATATTAGGACTTTTGGTGCAATCACTGAAAAAGGTACTTATAACTGTATAATCAGCTGCAAAATATCTTGGTAGAGTTTACATGACTGGATGCTTAGGAACTAGCAAAAATCTCTATTGAAAGAGCCACTGTGTGAGTACTTAAACATTTTGGTTTTACTGTCTTGTTCCCTTCAGTTGTTTTATAACTATCCAGTAACAATGAAGAGCTAGGTAAAAGTGGTGCCAAAGAACTTTGAAGAGGTAGTCAGCATCCAAAGCTTGATTTAGGAGTACAACCTCTGACATGAGTATATAATAAATAGGCAGTATCTATAAGCATTTTATGTATAGATAATTGTCATTGCTATTATTTATCCATATTTTTCTTTTGTTTAGTAGGATGAAGTCTCCTTAAGGAAGACCTGTGTTGTATTCACTTTTTTTTAATACCAAGCACTAACAGAAGTCCAACCTACTAGTGATGGAAAAATGATTAATTGAAAATGAATAAATTATGATACAATTTCCAGATTTCTTAATGGTTCCCAGTGATGACTTTCAGTCCATCTATCTAGATTCATCTTTTCATTTTCAGACAACACACTGTTTATAATGGGTTCATTCATACATCAAAGGAATGGTCTGATTACCTTTTATTGTATCATGGTTTTTCCTGTTTTGATTTTGAGGCTCTAGGTGTTGAAGAGATTTTTTGCCTGCTTTTTTTCCCTAATAAATGTTGCCTAATTTAAAAATGCATTATTCAGGGTTGCTTTTCCTTTGAACAAAATGAATAACACATGGAATGACCTTCAAATTTTACAAATAAGGCATGCTTCAAATGATACTTAATTCTTTACAATTTGCCGTATCTAATTCAATGTTCTTCTTTCTTTGCCCTTATGAAACCACCTTAACATTAATGATGATGTTTTCTTTCAACCACTAACCATATAAATTCATAAATACCATACCTGAACTCTGAGCAAATATTTGTCTAAATAACTATGTACATGTGCACCATTTTTTGCAAGAGGATAAAACAGAAGGAAGAATAAAAGCAGATTCAGAATTTTCCTTAATTAATATCTTGGAAAAACTAATGTGCACTTGTACACTCTTATTTTTTTCTTTTGATTATCTTTTAGATGAAGCTTGACTCAAAATAGCTAATTCTGCTATAAAATGTCTCAAACTCAATAACTTTCATCAAAACAGTGATAAAATTGCTGAATAAACTCAATGTAACCAGAAAGAAAACACAGACACCTGAACACAAACACAAATTAAATAGTTATATAAACCATAGTTTAAGCCAGCAGAGAATTTAAAAATAGAAGCAAAAAGCAGTTCTCTTTAAATTGCTGATCTCCTCATACGTCTAGTTGCTGTTAGTTGTTTTGCTCAGTAAGGAGGATCATTCTGACAGCTACAACTTGTTAGTGTTTCTTTATAAGATATGAGTAGAAATATTATAAGGCATTCTTAAGATCTGTTTGATGTTTTTAGGCTATTATTTATACAATACTGAAAGAATGGGGACACAGTAAAATAGTCACATGTTCTTTACCAAAATTGAGCATCCTCAATTACCTCCACAGTGGCATCAAAACTATTTCTTATTTGGCTTTGTTTAGACAGGCAAAATCAATTCATTCACTTCCCAAGAAGAACCTAAAAATAGGACTGGGAAATAGAGGGCAAGAGAGATCAAGTGGTAATATTTATTGAGCAAAGGGATTACAGTTTAATAAGATGGTTATGAATTACATAATAAATAAGTTGGTGCTATAGCTGTATTATATGATATGTAAATACTATAAACATGTATAACATTTGAATTAGTTCCATAATATATAAATATATCCTAACTGATATTGTGTGTGTACCTGTATGTATGGTTAGGAACAGGTGCTCTATTAAATGCAGGTCCTAAATAATATTCTAGGACAAACATTCTACTTACTATCTGAGTTTTGTCCTAGAGCTATAGTTTTCAAAGTTTTCTACTTAAAGGAGAAACTGTGATATACATCCCCAACTAATGCCAGTTAATCAGTAAGGTAGAGGACAGGGTTTATAAAGCTCCCTGTTCTCATCTAGGACCCTTTTCAATTATCTATGCCCTCTTTATCATTTTTAGTTTTGCCATTAGAGCTATGAATCTGTACAAATGAAGTTGTCTTTAAAATCTGGCTACAATTCTGATCCCCTTCTTTATTCACAGCCCCTAAAGATATTTATCCAGTCAATATATGTTGAGTGCTTACCGTCTGGTCCAGGTACTGAGATGTAACCGTAAATGTGATGAACACAGTCCTGCCCTCATGGACTTAATAAACTAAAGGCAGACTAGGAAATAGCTAAATAAAATGCAAAATATAAATGGCAGCATCTATAAATGTGGAAAAATAGGTATTTGTTTTACTTTGAATGGCCGGTTTGCATACATGCAGCCTTCTGGATTGAAGATACACAATATGTGGCAGAATTCATACCAATCCAGGCACAATTTTTTTCTGGAAATCTGCTCACAGAGAGCAAATAAATATGTGGCTAAGATTTTCTAGTCCTATTTACTTTTCAGGTAGAGGTGAAATATTGCAAAAGCTGTGTATTATGGAAACCAAGTTTTAAACTATCCCAAAGTGTTAAACTTGATCAGATGCTCTGAAAACAGAGTATGACACTTGAAAGTCAATTGAAAAGCTGTGAACCTATTGCCATTTTCAATTTGAATGCTAGTTTGTGGATTGAAATTAGTGTGAAAAAAACCAAATACCCAGTGATTAAAGCTCAGAGCAGTAATGCTGTTGCTAAAACACTACTCCAGAGGGGAGGGCTCTGAAAATCTCATACAAATGCATGCAAAAACAGATTTATTTTCGAAAAGCAGAAAATGCGGTGAAACATGTATTTTTCTTTTCACAATGCATGCTCTCTTAAATGCTCTTTAGCTGTATGATTATTGTATCAGAGCTCAAAGTGGAAAAACACGCTGAGTAGAAAAGGGAACCTGCATGAAAGAGCTTGAAAGGCTAGAGGATAGTAGTTTCCTTCCAGTGCAGTCAATCACAGAAAGACATGGGTTGTTTCAGTGTATAAAAAATTAAATTGTGCGTGTTTGGGGCTGGGGTCGTAGAAGCGAGGAAGGATAGTAATTCTAAGCCCTTAAAAACTTTCCCCCTTTTCCTGTAAGATTCTCAGTTTGAATGTGTCTGTTTAACTATTTCTAAAAGGGAAATTGTGTTGCTCCTAGTCAGGGAAGGTAATGTCAGGATTTGCTGATCTGGTAATAAGGAACAAGAATACTGGTTAGACATGCACTATTTCTGTTACTGGCTTCTAAGACGTATCAGGATAATTGCTTTTTGTGTTTCAGTAATAGTCTAAGTATACCATTTCACTTGCTGCATCATTTTATAATTACCTATTTCTGTCTCCCTGCTTGAAGACAGGGACTCCTATTTGTCTCCAAATTCCAAGCACCTTCTCAGTGCTGGGCAGAAGGCTGACAAAAAAACAGTGTTTAATTTAACAAATGACTATGCTAACTGGCAGTTCAGCTTCTCCAATAAGTCATCAGTTACAGCATTTTTTTCTCTAAACGCATCCTAAAGTATCTTATATTGAATAGAATTTACAAGTTAAAGGACAAAAAAATTAATAATTTGCCTAACAAGTCTTTGGATGGTATGCACCTAATGGAATCAGTAATCTTCATACGCCTTTGGCAAATCTATAAACACTTTAAAATTTTCAAATTATAATATAAAATATGAAAATGATCTGTTGGAGATGATCAAATCCACTGAGCTGGACAGAGTAATATGTCAGCACCTCTGCTCACATCTACAGCCTGGAGCTTTGTGAAGGTAAGCAGCACCTTCATCATTCTGGCATTCTATTTTAGTCTAAGTCTACATCAGAAGCCTGCCAGGGCTCAGTGCTGATAACAAAGCACTATCGCTTTTCAAAGTGACAGAGCACAGTGACATATCAACACTAGGACTTAAATGAAAAGCCCCTTCTAATTTAACTGGGGATCTGCTGAAGCTGTATTCAGCCCAGTACTCTTGTTTTCAATTAAAACTTTCTTGTAACAAGAGAAAAGTTTGGCGTTTCCTTTCCTTTTTTTGAAGCAGTTATGGAATTAAGTGGAAAGGACAGTATAGAACAGAGATGACCCAGTAACTGCTAAGTACCTATCAGCCTTTTTTTATCTACTAATTGCAGTTCCTATGGTTCAAGGAAAGTTTTGAACTTTCATGCTGCTGAAAGGATCCTTTCTTTCAATATCCTGTTCTTCGAGGATTTTTGTTTTTTTGGTTACAGTACATAAAGCAGAAAGGGTACACACACACACACACACACACACAGAAGTCGCTCAGTCGTGTCCAACTCTTTATGACCCCATGGATTGTAGCCCACCAGGCTCCTCGGTCCATGGGATTTTCCAGGCATGAATACTGGAGTGGCTTGCCATTTCCTTCTCCAAGAAAGGGTACATCAGGTATCAATTACTGAGCGCCTGCTGCATGCCAGGCAGTTTCATTATGGGGATGGGGGGCTCTTACCTGTGCTAGTTCATGAAATTTCTACTGAGGTATATGATGTTTCATTATTTGTTAATACCGAAAAAGGAACACATGAGTAAAGAAACTAACATCTCTGTGGTCACACAGTAGTAAACAGTAGAGGTGGAATTTCAGCATATATCCCTGTCCTGCAAGCCTTGCATATTAGTTACAACATTGCTAAGGTATAAAAGTGAAGAATTATGGGTAATATCAACACTGTCTTGATTAGTTTTTATTTAATATTACTTCCAGTTTGCACTTTTCTTAGATGAAGTTTCTTAGAACATATTTAGCCAATAGTCTTTTATCCTTAAACTGATTCAGAGTACCTCAACAAACTGTAAATTTCTAATATGAATTCATACCACATCTTAAAATCTGTTTCTGAAAACTGCATTGGTGTCTGTTCTTACTTTATTTTTTTTTGAAATATAATGTGGCAATTTATTATAAAATGAACTAAAGTTATACAAGTTGTTTTGGAGGGATTTGTTCTTACTTTAAAGGCATAGTCTGACAGAATTGCCACTACTTACTGTAGAAATGTAGTTAAGGGTATGTGGTAAGGACACAGGTAAGACCTATATCCTCTTTATAAAGCCCTATAACATATCTCTCAAGCCTCAGTGCTAAAAAAACAAATAAATAAAAGCTTTGCTTTTCTTAAATAGCTGATATTTTAAAACTATATATCTCATGGACACTGTAAAACCTTTTTACTATTTCTGCTTCATCTAGTAATAATCCCAAGGCCAAGTTCATTAACCATGTTTACAATATTTTGGAATTATTTTTCATTCTTAAGTTTACCTGTAGGTTAACATATACATTATATATATGCATACATTATACATATATTACATGTGTGTATATATATATGTATGATTTTATTTCTCTATGCCTTCACATTTACTCTATGCTCTTACATATATCATGTATATTTTTATAATTGCCTCTATTACTTTTGAGAATGAGATGAGTTCTCAATAAATAACTAAACAGAATTTGGACTAGAGTCAGAGGGAGGGTGTAGATCAGGCTTCTTGATGCATTTTTTAATACCATTATATCATAACCAGAGCATCCTTCAGAGCATTTCTTCACATTTGTTTGTTGCGTTTCAAATCACTAAATCACAACACTGGGTTTTCAGACTGCTATCAGTGAAAGAATAGACTACCCTACTTCAGAGTGTAAAACCCCTTACTGCTGCTGATAAAGAATAATTTTGGTCACACACATGGGTACAGCACCAGTTAGAATTTTGGAAGGAACATTCCCCTTTAGGGATAAAACAAGTTTCTGGCAATTTGTCTCTGAGACAACCATTAGGTACAAAGTGTATTTTTGTATATATATTTATTTAGTATAGTTTATGCTCTCCTATTGATGCTTAGAACATTTTTCTGCAAAAAAAAAAAAAAAATGTTCTAGTGAATTGGCTCCACATCAAATCTCTATCTTCTCTAAAATGGCACGAGTCAGTCTGCCATCACTTGATTGATCAAAGCTTGGACCAAAGGGCAGCCATATGGCATGAAACTCAATGATGCTATGCTGCAAACTAGAAAATCTGGAATCAGCAGATGCCAAGAAGTGGAATGCATAGTGATGTATGAATTAATGCAGGCAGACAGGAATAAAAATATTGATGCACTTCTAAATTGATATTGATTCATGTGTATCGATGAGTAGTTACAGAATCATTTTCATTTCCCAAACAAATGCTCTAAAGAAAGATTTTAAAAGATTTTGTTTTAAAAAATCAACTGCAATTGAATATATATGGAAATGCATAATCTTGAGGGTTTTTTTCGTCTTTAGAAACATTGTAACCAGACTGGCATCACAGATGCCATAAGAGTAAGTCATTCAGTCACTCAGCAAATATTTACTGAGTGCTTTCTTGTGACAAGTGATGTTCTAGATTCAAATAATATCGAATCAAGGAAGACAATTACTTTCATGGAGGTTAGGTTCAAGAGTGAGGAGAAATAATGCAAAACAAATTAATATGCAAGATAATTTTAAGTAAATACTCTGAATAAAAGAAAATAGGGTGATGTGATAAAATAATAGGGAGGAGAGAGGATGAGTTTACTTGAGCCAGAGTGCTTACAGTAACATATTAGTTGAGACCCAAATGGAGAAGAGTCTGTTATGAAAAGATATGGGAATTAAATGCCCCCTGCATAATCAGGGGTTGCACTTGAAACCAGCTAGTGCAAAAATTCTTACAGAAAAATAAGCTTAGACTATCTGAAGGCAGAAATAAAGCTTCTGTGGCTTGAACAGAGTGAGTGCAAAGTGGGAGGTGGTAGCAGAAGAGAAGAAAGTCATCTTGACAAGATGGAAGGCTTCTGTTGCATATTACTTTTGTTTCTTGTACAGACAAAACTTATCAGGGCCTTATGTTTCTAATAAGTCATGAGCTGATCTTTGAAATCCCTCCAGATCTAAAATATTATGTTGAAGTATTTCTACTTAGAGTTCCAGCTATTCTTTGGTAATTCATTCACATTACCCATCTCTGGCATTTAGAAATGGTTAGAAACACATGGAAACAGAGTTCATAACTAAAAAGGTTAAAGCATCTGTCTGTGTCAGTAATGCACTGAAATTTTAAAGCACTAGATAAAAATGTATTTGTAAAATCAGTTGTCCCAAAGTGCTCATTCCATTTACTGGGAGTGATGTCCTTTTTTGGAAACTGTATTAAACTATTTTAGGGTGTTAAGATGCTACTTAGTAAATTGCTGCTTTGCTTCAGGGAGCTAAACTTTAAGCATATATAGACTATATAAAACCAATCCATATTTAACAATCTACTTTTAAAAATCAACGATTTTCAGCCTTTTCCCAATGTCATGCCATTGTCATATACATCCCCTCCAGTAATATTCCTTAGGGTGGAATGGGAATTACTCCCATGATGACATTTGGGTAATTTTCTCTCCTTTTTTGGGATGAGATTCCTCTCAAAGGAATGGGTTACCTTTCATTTACCTTCCCCAAGATCATGACTTTAAGCTATTGATTAAAATAAATAAAATTCAATCAGTTTAAAAAGCATATTTTGTTTTTCTATCACTGAACATGTAACTTTGTTTTTATACCCTTTTCACTGAAAATTCTTAAAGAGAGGGGAATATCAGACCACCTTACCTGCCTCCTGAGAAATCTGTATGCAGGTCAAGAAGCAACAGTTAGAACTAGACATGGAACAACAGACTGGTTCCTAATTGGGAAAGGCTGTATATTGTCACCCTGTTTATTTAACTTATATGAAGAGTATATCATGCAAAATGCCAGGTTGGATGAAGCACAAGCTGGAATAAAGATTGCCAGGAGAAATATCAATAGCCTCAGATACCAGGATGACATAACCCTTATGGCAGAAACTGATGAGGAACTAAAGAGCCTCTTGATGAAAGTGAAAGAGGAGACTGAAAAATCTGGCTTAAAACTCAACATTCAAAAAACGAAGATCATGGCATCCAGTCCCATCACTTCATAGCAAATAGATGGGGAAACAATGGAAACAGGGACAGACTTTATTTTCTTGGGCTCCAAAATCACTGCGGATGGTAACTGCAGCCATGAAATTAAAAGATGGTTACTCCTTGGAAGGAAAGTTATGACCAACCTAGATAGCATATTGAAAAGCAGAGACATTACTTTGCCAACAAAGGTCCATTTAGTCAAAGCTATGGTTTTTCCAGTAGTCATGTATGGATGTGAGAGTTGGACTATAAAGAAAGCTGAGTGCTGAACAACTGATGTTTTTGAAATGTGGTGCTGGAGAAGATTCTTGAGAGTCCCTTGGACTGCAAGGAGATCAAAGAGTCAATCCTAAAGGAAATTAGTCCTGAATATTCATTGGAAGGACTAATGCTGAAGCTAAAACTGCAAAACTTCAGCCACCTGATGTGAAGAACTGACTCATTGGAAAAGACCCTGATTCTGGGAAAGATTGAGGGCAGGAGGAGAAGGGGATGACAAAGGATAAGATGGTTGGATGGCATCTCTGACTTGATGGATATGAGTTTGAGCAAGCTCCCGGAATTGGTGATAGACAGGGAAGTGTGCTGCAGTCCATGGGTTGCAAAGAGTCAGACATGACTGAGCAACTGAACTGAACTGAAGTATCTCCCAGGGTTTTGCAACATGCAGGTGTAACGTGATCACATGAGAAATGTGTTATTTACACACACATTTATTGAATATATGTTTGACATGTACATGAGTGTCAGGCACACTCCTTAGTGCTGGGGATACAACTGCAAGGTAAAGACATATATAATTTCTACTTCGTGGAGCTCATGGCCTAGGATGTATATGTATGTGGAGCTATGGGGGATGGGTTACAGACAGGTTAATAGTCAAGTGCAATATGCAGTGATAATGTCTATGGTGGGAAAAGGACTAAGTAAAGTAGGAGCACCAAGAAGGGTACCTAAACACATGTTTAAACAACAAGAGGACATTTAGAACGAGGGACAGCCAGATAGATCTAAGGAAAAAGTAGCAATAAGGCAGACAAAGTGGTACTTGCAAGATTTCCAGGTAGAGTATTAAAAAAAATAAAAATAAAAAGCTTGGTGGTAAGAAAATAAGTTCTATTAGCTTATTTATATATACTAGGTTATATTACTAGAGAAGGCAATGGCACCCCACTCCAGTACTCTTGCCTGGAAAATCCCATGGGCAGAGGAGCCTGGTAGGCTACAGGGGGTTGCGAAGAGTCGGACACAACTGAGCGACTTCACTTTCACTTTTCACTCTCATGCACTGGAGAAGGAAATGGCAACCCACTCCAGTGTTCTTGCCTGGAGAATCCCAGGGACGGGAGAGCCTGGTGGGCTGCTGTCTATGGGGCCGCACAGAGTTGGACACGACTGAAGCAACTTAGCAGCAGCAGCAGCAGCAGCAGCAGGTTATATTACCTGATTTACACGTCTGGTGAAAGGAAGTTGAGATAAAACATCCTCTACTGACTTGTTTTTTCTGTGACATCAGAAGATAAGATTATTCACTTAAGGGAGAAAGTTATGGGGTCCTAAAATATTGAAGATGGTGAGCAAGTGTGAAATGCAAGTAGTGGGCAATGGTTCCACTTAGAGTTTGGATGTAAAACATTGCAGAAAATTTCACTTCCATCTTAGTCACAAAAACAAAGAGATAATCTACAAAATCATAACTAGCTTTCACTTTGTTTTCTAACTCCTCAGACAGTTGAGGTATTGGGGGAAAAAAAAAAAACTAAATAGATTAAATAATAAAATAAACATTTTTCTAGGAGAGAAAAAATCTACAGTTCCTTTCATTCCTTGCTGAGTGGCAGGGGGATCTACTTGTCATAGATCTTCAGAAATAAAGTAAATATTGTTTTATTAATCCATTGGATGGGGGGAGGTAGGAAGGAGGCTTAAGAGGGAGGGGATATATGTATACTTATAGGTGATTCACTGTCTTTTTCTTATTTTATTTTTAAACTTTACAATATTGTATTGGTTTTGCCAAATATCAAAATCAATCTGCCACAGGTATACATGTGTTCCCCATCCTGAACCCTCCTCCCTCCTCCCTCTCCATGCCATCCCTCTGGGTCGTCCCAGTGCACCAGCCCCAAGCATCCAGTATCGTGCATCGAACCTGGACTGGTGACTCGTTTCATACATGATATTATACATGTTTCAATGCCATTCTCCCAGATCTTCTCAGCCTCTCCCTCTCCCACAGAATCCATAAGACTGTTCTATACACCAGTGTCTCTTTTGCTGTCTCGTATACATGGAACCTTCTGCAGGATAGATCACATCCTGGGCCATAAATCTAGTCTTGGTAAATTCAAAAAAATAGAAATCATTCCAAGCATCTTTTCTGACCACAATGCAGTAAGATTAGATCTCAATTACAGAAGAAAAACTATTAAAAATTCCAACATATGGAGGCTGAACAACATGCTGCTGAATAACCAACAAATCACAGAAGAAATCAAAAAAGAAATCAAAATTTGCATAGAAACAAATGAAAATGAAAACACAACAACCCAAAACCTGTGGGACAGTGTAAAAGCAGTCCTAAGGGGAAAGTTCATAGCAATACAGGCATACCTCAAGAAACAAGAAAAAAAGCCATTAAAAAGATTCACTCTCTTTTACAGCAGAAACTAAAACAACATTGTAAAGCACTTATATCCCAATAATTAAAAAAAAAAAAAAAAACCCTGCTTGGCTATCCAATATGACTTGCTTTGGTCAAAGCAAAGTTGTAAGTATTATGCATGCAGCCTTGAAAAGTGCCTGCATATCAGGGTTTATCCTTTTGGAACACTCCCTCTTGGAGCCTAGCTGCCATGATATAAAAAAGTTCAGTTTTAATGCAAAAAAAAGAGGTCACACAGAGCAGGCCAGTAAGATCTAACACCTTGTGAATAAGGAGGCTGTGTGGAGAAGAACTGAGGCACCATCTGATAGTCTGTATCCAGGTGCCAGAAATAAGAGAGAGGTCATCTCAGAATTTTCATTCTGCCCAACTAGCAGCTGAATTCAGTGATATAAACCGTCATATGGAGGAAAACTGCCTCATCAACCGGAATCATAATGAATGCTAATGTTTAAGCATCATTTTGGATTGTTACACAGCAGTAGATAACTGGTAACACTCGTTACACTGCTACCAAACTTAATCCCTGCATGTGGCAGGCATGATGAATGAGAATGACGGGGAGATGTTGCTACAGAACAAGTCTGAGTCCAGCCAGTACTTTTCCCCAATTGCAGAGAAGTGGGGGGCTGATTAGGATAGAAGAGAGGAGGGAGCTTCCTCTAGGCATGTGGCATATTTCCCAACGCCAGTGTCTGCTGAGGAATGACAGAAGGACAGGGATGCTGAAATAACAGCTATGATGTATTTTGAATTTGAACTGACTGGCTAGCTAAGGTTGGGTGAGGCAGAAAATGAACCCTTGAAAGAAGAAACATTTAAAATCAAGGCTTAAGTTTATATTGAAAAAAAAAAAACAAAACAAAACACAGTAATAGAGCAAAGTAAGGCAAAAAAGAGATGATAGCAGAGGTCAACAAAATTGAAAAAGAACAAAACTAGATAAAATTGACAAATGCATAAGTTGGTTCTTTTAAAAGAGCAATAAATTTGACAAAGTCTGAGTTATTCTAATCAAGAAAAAGCAGATGTTGAAATAGCACAAATGAGAAAAAGAAACAAATACAATTTGACAGTATTAGAAATGAGAAAGCAGATATCACAACAAATCTTTCAGTTCAGTTCAGTCACTCAGTCATGTCCAATTCTTTGTGACCCCATGGACTGCAGCACAACAGGCTTCCCTGTCCATCACTAATGCCCAAAGTTTGCCCAAACCGATGTCCTTTGAGTTAGTGATGCCAACCAACCATCTCATCCTCTGTCGTCCCCTCTCCTCCTGCCTTCAATCTTTCCCAGCATCAGATCTTATCCAATGAGTCAGTTCTTCAGATCAGGTGGCCAAAGTATTGGAGTTTCAGCTTCAGCATCAGTCCTTCCAATGAAGAATCAGGACTGATTTCCTTTAGGATTCACTCTTTGATCTCCTTGCAGTCCAAGGGACTCTCAAGAGTCTTCTCCAATACCAGATTTCAAAAGAATCAATTCTTTGGCACTCAGCTTTCTTTATAGTCCCAACTCTCAAATCCATACATGACTACTGGAAAAACCGAGCTTTGACTAGATGGACCTTTGTCAGCAAAGTAATGTCTCTGATTTTAATATGCTGTCTTGGTTGGTCATAGCTTTTCTTCCAAGGAGAAAGCATCTTTTAATTTCATGGCTGAAGTTACCATCTGCAGTGATTTTGGAGGCAGCAAAAATAAAATCTCTCACTGTTTCCATTGTTTCCCCAGCTACTTGCCATGAAGTGATGGGACCAGATGCCATGATCTGAGTTTTCTGAATGTTGAGCTTTAAGCCAACTTTTTCACTCTCCTCTTTCACTTTCATCAAGAGGCTCTTTAGTCCTTCCTCACTTTCTGCCATAACGGTGGTGTCATCTGCATATGTGAGGTTATTGATATTTCTCCTGGAAATCTTGATTCTAGCTTGTGCTTCGTCCAGCCCAGCATTTCACATGACATAACACTGCATATAAGTTAAATAAGCAGGATGACAATATACAACCTTGATGTACTCATTTCCCTATTTGTAATCAGTCTGTTCCATGCCCAGTTCTAACTTTGCTTCTTGACCTGCATACAGATTTCTCAGGAGACAGGTCAGGTAGTCTTGTATTCCCATCTCTAGAAGAATTTTACAGTTTGTTGTGATCCACACAGTCAAAGGCTTTGGCATTGTCAATAAAGCAGAAGTAGATGTTTTTCTGGAACTCTCTTGCTTTTTTGATGATCCAATGGATGTTGGCAATTTGATCTCTGGTTCCTCTGCCTTTTCTAAATCCAGTTTGAACATATGGAAGTTCACGCACAGTTGAAGCCTGGCCTGGAGAATTTTGAGCATTGCTTTGCTACCATATGAAATGAATGCAATTGTGTGGTAGTTTGAACATTCTTTGGCATTGCCTTTCTTTGAGATTGGAATGAAAACTGACCTTTTCAAGTCCTGTGGCCCCTGCTGAGTTTTCCAAATTTGTTGACATATTCAGTGCAGCACTTTTACAACATCATCTTTTCGGATTTGAAATAGCTTAACAAATTTTACACACATTAAAAGAATGAGAGAATATCATTCTTTATACCAAAATCCAGGATAACTTTATACCAAAATCCAGGATAACTCAGATAAAATGAATAGATTCATTTGAAAACATAATAGACTCCTATTCATTTCAAGCCAAAAATTAATTGAAGGTAGATCACAAACCTAAATATAATGTTAGAACTATGGGAGAATATCTTCAAAGCTTGGATTAGTCAAATATCTCTCATGAACGACAAAAATATTTTTACCATGAACATAAAAGCATTAACCATAAAAAAAACTATTATATGGAAATTAATAAACATTAAAAATTACTACTCATTGAAGATACCAAGAAAGTGAATAAACCAGTCAAGCTACAGAATAGGAAGAAATACTATCAGTACTTATATCTGAAAAAGAGCATATATACAGAATATGTAAATATCAGATCAACAAATACAAAAATAAATAAGCAATTAAATGTGGGCAAAAACTTGAATAGAAACTTCACAGAAGATACTTGAATGCTCATCAGTCATATAAGAAGGAACTCAACATTATTAGACATTAGAAAGATAACAGTTAAGCCATAATAAGATATCATTTCAATTTACTAGAAAGCCCCAAATCAACAATGCCAACAATTCCAAATGTTAGCAAGAATGTAGAACTGGAAAGTTTATAAAATTCTAAGAGTTACACTGCTGCTACTGCTAAGTCGCTTCAGTCGTGTCCGACTCTGTGTGACCCCATAGACGGCAGCCCACCAGGCTCCACCATCCCTGGGATTCTCTAGGCAAGAACACTGGAGTGGGTTGCCATTTCCTTCTCCAAGAGTTACACTGGTAGACATATAAAATTATGCTATTTTGGAGAACTGCTAGGTACTTTTCTACAAAGAAATAGAAACTTACACTAAAATCCAACTACACTAATAGGTATTTATCCCAAATATGTGAAAACATACATCTGCAAGAAACTTCTATCAAAGTTCTCACAGCAACTGAAAACAATTCAATTATCTATCTACAGGAAAGTGAATAAATAAGTAGTGATGTATTCAAAGAGTTAATTACTACCCAGCAATTGAAACTCCAGTACTTTAGCCACCTCATGTAAAGAGTTGACTCACTGGAAAAGACCCTGATGCTGGGAGGGGTTGGGGGCAGGAGGAGAAGGGGACGACAGAGGATGAGATGGCTGGATGGCATCACTGACTCGGTGGACATGAGTTTGAGTGAACTCCGGGAGTTGATGATGGACAGGGAGGCCTGGCGTGCTGTGATTCATGGGGTCGCAAAGAGTCGGACACGAGTGAGCGACTGAACTGAACTTAACTGAACTAAAAATATAGAACTACTGATAAAAAACAACAAAACAAAGAATTATCAAAAACATTCATTTGAGCAAGAGAGACCATATACAAAATAACGCATATTTTGAGATTCTATTTACAGAAATTTCTGGACTAGGCAAAAGTAATTATGGAAATAGAAATTAGAAAAATTGCCAATGGTAGATAACTGGAATTGTGCAGGCAGTTTTCTAGAGGGATGCAGATATTTAATATCTTGCCTCAGGTGGTAATTCCAAGGTAGATATAATTATCAAATTCATTGGACTTAGTATCATAATGTCATGCCATAATGTCAAATCAATAAAATAACTCTATATATGACTTATTTTAATTAAGAAACAAACAAAAAAAGAATGAGCCAGAGAAGGAATTAAATTTGATTTTGGCTTTTTTTATAATCCAGTCCCTGCTCTAGTGTTGTGTAGTTGTTTTTTCTAAAGGGTTTATTATGTTAAAACAAAACTAGTTGCTATAGTGGAATCAGAAGAATATATGCTTTTACTATTAAAAAAATATGTGTTTGTTAAATGCATATTGTTAGAGGCAGCCATTTTTCAGAGCTCTTAACAAAATTTACTTTGAGTCCACATTTTATCAGGCAACTGTCAGATTAGAACTTCTACCTTCAATTTTGTAAGCTATTCGAAATTTCAAAAAAACCCTGCATTTAATCTGTT
Source organism: Bos javanicus (assembly GCF_032452875.1). Taxonomy (NCBI): domain Eukaryota; kingdom Metazoa; phylum Chordata; class Mammalia; order Artiodactyla; family Bovidae; genus Bos; species Bos javanicus. Next base: position 35,855,671 of record NC_083875.1, on the reverse strand, counting down.
CTCTTGTAGGAAATGCATCTAAGCTACTGCCCATATCTCTGTGATATACTTCAAAATAACCTTGGTTTGAATTAAGCTTTGGAAAAATGGTGAGCATTTAGAAAGCCTATTTAATACCAAAGTAACACAAAACTGTTTCTTTTAAGACAGTACTTCATTTTATTCAGTTAAATCTTTAGCTTTTATCTTTAATATTTTTATCATAAGGATCAAATATAAAAGAAGCAAGTATTATTTACAATACTAATTTTAATTGATTATATTAAATTTTGATTTTTATGCTCTCTTCTCTGAAAATATTGTTCATAGATGTTGTCAAATGATTATATGGCTTAAATATTTTAAATTAGATCATTTCAATTTGCTACCTACATATGACACGACGCATTTTTAAATTTTATTTAGGCTTGCAAATTCAATTAAGAACTAGTTCTTTCAAAATACTTTCTCATTATGGGCTATATACTTAATCCAATGATGCTTAAAATGTTTTGAACACTTACATTGAAGTTGCCTTCAGACCAATTTTGAAGCAAAAATAACATCAGTCATCTAACTTTATAATAATTTAATTTAATCAAGATTATTATTTTAATATCTAAAGGCACTCTTTGCATTCACACAAATTAGATTCATATGGGTTTTTTCTTTGCATACAAATGAAATTTACCTTGGATTGTACACTTTAAAAAAATTACTTTTTTAGAGGCAAGATGACTAGGACAAAATGTTATTAATAATTTTACTTCATATATTTTTATTTATCACTTGCCTTATAGTTTAATTACAATAGTAAGTTAGAAAGTAGGAATTCAGAAGTTACCTCACCGTTCACATTTCTAGTTAGGGTAGGTTTTTTACTAACTCCAAATACGTTTCAGCTAACCCAAATCCCATGTTATTTAAGTCAAAACTAAATCTCAGCTCTCTCATTTGTTGCAGATTCTCATGTATTTCTGTTTTAGTTTTCTATCTTCATTCAGGTTTTACATTTTTCTATTTAATGTCCTTTTATAATTTTTACCTTAGATGATTTTTTTCTTTTCTTCATTTAATTTCAATTTTGTTCCTCTTTTTTAATGTATCCAATATTAACTTTTAGTATTATCCATTTAGCACTTTGGTATTCCCCATTACTGATTATTTTATATACATAATTGCCTCCTTTATATGTAAAATGCTAGCAGGACCATCTTTATTTGAAAGTGCTCCTCTTTAACCTACTGTACCCTGCATTTACAACAATAATAATTGCTACTACTTCTGCTTATTGACTACACTAAAGCCTTTTACTCTGTAGATCACAACAAACTGTGGAAAATTCTTAAAAGAGATGGGAGTACCAGACCACCTAAACTGTCTCTTGAGAAACTTGTATGCAGTCAATAATTAGACCCGGACATGGAACAATGGACTGGGTCAAAACTGAGAAGGGAGTACAAGGCTCTATATTGTTACCCTGCTTATTTAACTTATATGCAGAATACATCATGTGAAATGCCAAGCTAGATGAATCACAAGCTGGAATCAATGTTTCCTGGAATTGCCAGGACAAATATCAACAATCTCAGATATGTAGATGATGCCACTCTAATTGGGCAGAAAGTGAAGAGGAACGAAAGAGCCTCCTTATGAAGGTGACAAGGAGAATGAAAAAGCTGGCTTAAAACTCAACATTCAGAAAAAAAGAAAATCATGACAACTGGTACCATTACTTCATGGCAAACAGAAAGGGGAAAAGTGGAAGCAGTGACAGATTTTATTTTCTTGGGCTCCAAAATCACTGTGGATGGTGACTGCAGCCATGAAATTAAAGATGTTTGCTCCTTGGAAGGAAAGCTATGACCAACCTAGACAGCTTAAAAATCAGAGACATCACTTTGCTGAAAAAGGTCTGTATAGTCAAAGCTATGGTTTTTCCAGTAGTCATGCATGGATGTGAGAGGTGAACCATAAACAAGGCTGAGAACTAAAGAATTGATCCTTTTGAATTATGGTGCTGGAGAAGACTCCTGAGAGTCCCTTGGACTGCACAAACCAGTTAGTACTAAAGAAGATCAGTCCTGAATATTCATTGGAAGGATTAGTGCTGAAGCCAAAGGTCCAAACTTTGGCAACCTGATGTGAAGAGTTGACTCATTGGAAAAGACCTTGATGCTAGAAAAGATCAACAGCAAAAGGAGAAGAGGGCAACAGAGGATGGCATGGTAAGATAGCATTACTGACTCAGTGGGAATGAATATGAGCAAACTCCAGAAAATACTGGAGGATAGAGAGCCTGGTAAACTGCAGTCCATAGGGTCGCAAAAAGTTGGGCATGATTTAGTGATTAAACAAAGACAACCAAGTTTTAATTGGCCTTGAGACTTAATGAACTTGAAATCTCAGAAAACTCATCTTTAAAATGTGAATATAATAGAGCCTACTTTAGACTGTTTTGATAATTAAATATGTAAAATGATTGGTTCAGTAACTGTCACTCACCTAGCAAGGGCTCCATAATAATTGTCCTTACAACCTCAGAATGGCATGCCTTGGGGTGTTCAAGAAACAAAGATATTTATCTGTGTTTTAGCATATTTTATGTTAGTCCAAAACACTCATACTGAGTTTTCTATTTTGTTTAATGAGTGGTATTAAATATCTACATTACTTTGCATTTCCAATGAGGACTCCCAGAACAATTCAAAGAAAACACCCACCTTTATTCTCCTAATCATCTGCATTTTACCTTTGTGTGTGTGTGTGTTTCTGTGTGTTTGAACATTTCTTTAAACATGACATCAAGAGCTAAGCCTGGTAAAGCTATCTTCCGGCTCAGATAAAGTATTTAAACATTCATGGGCCAGTTAAAATTTCCAATTTGATGTTTTAAAAACACTACAGTTGATAAATATGTCTTGTTTCCAGTAAACTCACAAAGAATTCCATTTATTTACCTAGCTTATTTGAAAAATGAGTAATCCTTGTAGTGAAAGAAAAATGGCTATGGAAATGAATTATGCACAGAGCTTGAGAACAGAAAGCAGAGAGTAATTATGGAGGAGTTATAAGCAGAATGGACATCTTTTTAGATCACACAATGCTGAGAAAGTCGAATTCTAATCATCCAGAATGCAGGCCCCTTTGTGAACATTATAGCATTTTCCAGAGATTTCAGAAAGGGTAGAACCTCAATGCTCTAGAGTAAGGGCTACTCTAAACACACTCTAATAAATTCTAAACTCCATGTTCACATAATCATGCTGAGCAATCAAAAAATTAACTGACAGAATTAAAGTCTTTAAAAGAAGGTAACATAATCTATTTTCTCTAAATTTTATCATTGTTCTGCAATAGCAAACACATAAGCAAAAACTGTTAGACATATGAAGAAAACAGAAAAATACATCCTGTATCCAGAAGTAAAAACAAACAAAAAATGCAGTCAATAGAAATACACATGATGGAATTATCAGACAAGGACTTTAAAACAGACACTGTAAATGGGATGAATAGTTCAAAAGAAATATAAATTTAACAAATGAATAAATATGAATTCCAAGCAAAGAAATAGCTGTATAAAAATGAAACAAGTGAAAGTTGAGAATAATGACAAAAATAACCTAATATAAAAAGCTAATGATATGTTTAATATCAGACTATACAGTATAGAAAAAAACAATCAGTACTCATGTAAGAAAAATAGTAGAAAATGCCCAAACTAAAGGACACAGAGAAACAATGGTTGATATCTATCTCTGATAAATGTAGGAGAATATGTCAATAATATAGTTTAACATACATTTGGCTGAAGTGTGAGAAAAAAGGAATGAAAAAGTTTGGGGCAAAAAAAATTTTTTTGAAGAATATTTTTCAAAATTTTACATAAGTTCTCCCAATTTGATGAAAACTATAAAGCCACTAATCTAATAAAAAAGTGAACCTGAAGCATGATGAGCGTAAACACAATCACACACACACCCACACATACACAAACACATCTGGAAAATGCCTAAGACATATCAGGCAAATTGCTAAAAGTGAAAGAAAATGAGAAAAATTCCCAAGCCCTCCCAAGAAAAAGGATTATTACAGTTAAAAGAACAAAGATTATTTTTTCTGACTTTTTTCTTAAAAACAATGAAAGACTGAAGACTAAGATACAATATCTTTAAAATGACAAAAAAAGTAAGGAAAAACAGTCATTCAAGATTTCTTTAGCCAAAAATGAAGGTGAAATAAAGACATTTTCTGAGCAATATGACATAATTTGTCATCAGCAGATACATACTTCAAGAAATGATACAATTAGTTTTTTATACTAAATAGAACTGCTAATAGAAATTAGAATCAACTCGAAGGAAGATGAGGATTGTAAATAACATCTAGGACAAACAGAAAATAAAAGCTAGAATATAAGCATAAAGCCAAATTTATCAATAATTATATTGAATGAAGATAGACTAATATTTAGGGTAAGCAATCAAAAGGCAAGGATTTTCAAAATGTGTCATAGAGCAAAATGGAACTATTTGTTGTTTAAGTGCACTTTTATATGAAGGCTCAACTGGGTTAAAAGCAAAATGATGGTAAAATTATACCTTAAAAGCACTACTTATGAGAAATTTGGAGTGCTGTATAAGATGAAGTTGACTTCAATAAAAGGAACATAACCAAAGGTAAAGAAGACTATTTTATAATAATAAAATGATCAATTCATCAAGTAGATTTAAAGAGTCCTAAATGTATCTGCACTTAACAGAAAGCTTCAAAATAAATGAAGTGAAAATTATCAACAGTAAAGGGAAAAATTAAAAATTACAGAATCATATTTGTGTATGCTTATGCTCATTTCCAGTAACTAATAGAAAAAAAAATAAAAATATAATTAGCATATAGGGAATTTGCTTAACACTATCAAACAATTTGAAATCATTGGTATTTTTAGAACATTATACCAACTTCAGAATATGTATGTATTTACTTGAAGAAAAGCTTAGGCAGGTATCTTTGCAATCTTACAGTTGGTAAAAATTCTTACTTGAGATTCAGAAAGCTCAAACTTACAACTTAAAAAAAAAATAACTGAAAAGTTGGATTTCATCAACTTTGTAAAATTCTGTTTACTAAGAAGACACTGATAAAACTGAGTAGAGAAATCACAAATTGAGAGAAAATTAGGTATAATTTTGTAAGAGTACACATGACAAAAGACTTAAACCAGAATGTATAAACAACTACAACCCAATCAAAAGACAAACAGAATAAATTTTTTGAGTAAAAAAGGTCCATGCTACTGCTAAGTCACTTCAGTCGTGTCCAACTCTGTGCAACCCCATAGACAGCAGCCCATCAGGCTCCCCTGTCCCTGGGATTCTCCAGGCAAGAACACTGGAGTGGGTTGCCATTTCTTTCTCCAATGCATGAAAGTGAAAAGTGAAACTGAAGTTGCTCAGTCGTGTCCGACTCTTAGGGACCCCATGGACTGCAGCCTTCCCGGCTCCTCCGCCCATGGGATTTTCCAGGCAAGAGTACTGGAGTGGGGTGTCATTGCCTTCTCCAAAAAAGATCAATAGATAGTTCTAAATGGAAACTATCAGAATAGCAAATTAACACATAAAAAAGTCCTACACCTCAATTCCAGAAAAATAAATGACCCAATCAAAAAATGGGCCAAAGAACTAAATAGACATTTCTCCAAAGAAGACATACAGATGGCTAACAAACACATGAAAAGATGCTCAACATCACTCATTATCAGAGAAATGCAAATCAAAACCACTATGAGGTACCATTTCACTCCAGTCAGAATGGCTGCGATCAAAAAGTCTACAAGCAATAAATGCTGGAGAGGGTGTGGAGAAAAGGGAACCCTCTTACACTGTTGGTGGGAATGCAAACTAGTACAGCCACTATGGAGAACAGTGTGGAGATTCCTTAAAAACTGGAAAGAGAACTGCCTTATGATCCAGCAATCCCACTGCTGGGCACACACACTGAGGAAACCAGAAGAGAAAGAGACACGTGTACCCCAATGTTCATCGCAGCACTGTTCATAATAGCCAGGACATGGAAGCAACCTAGACGTCCATCAGCAGATGAATGGATAAGAAAGCAGTGGTACATATACACAATGGAGTATTACTCAGCCATTAAAAAGAATACATTTGAATCAGTTCTAATGAGGTGGATGAAACTGGAGCCTATTATACAAAGTGAAGTAAGCCAGAAAGAAAAACACCAATACAGTATACTAACACATATATATGGAATTTAGAAAGATGGTAACAATAACCCTGTGTACGAGACAGCAAAAGAGACACTGGTGTATAGAACAGTCTTACGGACTCTGTGGGAGAGGGAGAGGGTGGGAAGATTTGGGAGAATGGCACTGAAACATGTATACTATCATGTATGAAATGAGTTGCCAGTCCAGGTTCGATGCACGATACTGGATGCTTGGGGCTGGTGCACTGGCACGACCCAGAGGGAGGGTATGGGGAGGGAGGAGGGAGGAGGGTTCAGGATGGGGAACACATGTATACCTGTGGCGGATTCATTTAGATATTTGGCAAAACCAATACAATATTGTAAAGTTTAAAAATAAAATTAAAAAAAAAAAGTGTTCAACACTATTGGTCATCAGGAAAGTACAAATCGAAATCATGATCAGATGCTACTTAATATCCAATGTGAAAGAATGAAATCAACAAGACTTATCATCAACTGCTGGTAGGAGCGTATCAAACACCAATATGCTCTGATGCTGCCGCTAAGTCGCTCCAGTCGTGTCCGACTCTGTGCGACCACAGAGACGGCAGCCCACCAGGCTCCCCCATTCCTGGGATTCTCCAGGCAAGAACACTGGAGTGGGTTGCCAGTTCCTTCTCCAATGTGTGAAAGTGAAAAGCTCTATGATCCAGCAATTCCATGATGTGGTATTTATCTTGCCTAAATGAAAACATGTCACAAACAATGGTTTTATAAATATTCAACCAAATGTACTCCACTGATTTTTGACAAAGGTAGAAAACTAATTCAATTGAGGAATGATTCAATAAATATATTTAGGCAGTTAGACATCTATATGCAAAAAAAAAAAAAAAAAAAACGAATCTTAAGCTTCACATGTTATACAAACAACAAACATTATCTCAAAGTTCAGCATAGACTTAACTATAAAATAATGATATTTTAAGGAAGAAAATCACAGAATGTCTTGGAGGACAAGGGCTAGGCAAAATGTCTTTAGAAATGACACTAAAAACACGATTAAAATGAAAAACTGATAAATCGAACTTGTGATGGTTACCTTTTCGTGTCACCTTAGCTAGACTACGAGAAGAGTCAATGGCACCCAACTGCAGTACACTTGCCTGGAAAATCCCATGGACGGAGGAGCCTGGTAGGCTGCAGTCCATGGGGTCGATAGGAGTTGGACACGACTGAGGGACTTCACTTTCACTTTTCACTTTCATGCATTGGAGAAGGAAATGGCAACCCACTCCAGTGTTCTTGCCTGGAGAATCCCAGGGACGGGGGAGCCTGGTGTGCTGCCATCTCTGGGGTCACACAGAGTCGGACACGACTGAAGTGACTTAGCATAGCATAGCATAGATAGAGGTATTTTTAAGGACATGATTAACATTTAAACTGGCAGACTTTAAATAAAGAAGATTATTCAACACACTCCCATCCATCAGTTAGTAACTTTGTAGAGAATTAAAAACAATAAGAAAACAGACTAAATGTTGGTTTGCTTTTTATTAAATAAAAAAAAAAAAAAGATTTAAGTTTCCCAAAGGAGAAGGAATTCCGCCCCAGACTGCAACACAAAAATTCTGCCTGAATTTCCAGTTTTCACAGCATTCAAGACTATAACATCAATACTTATATGAAACTTTACTATACTATCTTGCCCTATGAATTTCAGTCTTGCCATCTCTTGAAACCATATAAACCAATTAAAAACAATCTTTCCCACTCCTGCTCTCCCTGTCATATATAGGTATATATACGATGGAATTATGAATTATATTTGTATGTATTACAAACAACAATATATTATACAAACTATATGTCTCCTATTGGGTTTTATTTCTCTGCAGAGTTTTGACTAACAGGGACTATGAATATTAAAAGTGTTTGCTCTACAGATGCTCATGAAGAGAATGTAAAGGTAAGACATATCCTGGGAGAAACTCCTAATCACATACCAGGCAAACGGCTAATGTCGGGTATAAACAAAGAACTCTCAACACTCATCAGCTGAAAAAAAATTCAAATAGGAAACCGAGCAAAATACATGAGCAAATATTTCAACAAAGAGAATATAGAGATGATAAATAAATGTACTGAAATATGTTCAAAAGCATTAGCTATCAGGGAAATGTAAACTATAATCACAATGAACTATCACCACACACTGATCAAAATGGGTAAGGAAAGAAAAAATATAGTGACAACACCAAACACTGGCAAGAAAATAGAGAAACTAAATCACTCATATATTTGCAGGTATGTACGCAAAATGGTATAGTCATGTGGAAAATAGTTTGGTGGTTTCTTATAAAACTAACTGTGCAAATACCATATGACCCAGTAACTGTACTAAATATGCAAATTTTTGTACAATCCACATGAAAATGTATGTTCACACAAAAACCTATATACAATTTTCATAGCAGCTTTATCAAGAATAGCTCCAACCTGGAATCTGCTTAAATATCCTTCAACAGGTTAAGAAAATTTGGGGATATCCATACCACTATTCAGCAATAAAAAGGAATGAATTCTTGATAGCACAACTACTTGGATGAATCCCTAGAGAATTAAGCTGAATAAAAAATCCAATCCTAAAATGTTATATATTACTTGATTCAATTTATGTATCATTTGAAATGACAAAATTTTAGAAATGGAGGAGTGGTTGGTGGTTGGCAGTAGTCCGTAATGAAGTGTGGATGAGACAAATGATAGAGAATGGATTGAGGAAGGGAACATAGGTGTGCGTATTTAAGAGCAACATGACGCTTACTTGTTGGAACTGTTGAGTCTCTTGATGATAGATATTCAGTCCACTCAGTTAGTGTGGTGGATACTCTACATGTGATAAAATTGCATCTATATAAACACATAAGGGCTTCCCAATGGTGCTAGTGGTAAAGAACCCCCCTGCCAACGCAGAAGATATAAGAGACAAGGGGTCCATTCCTGGGTGAGGAAGATGCCCTGGAGGATATGGCAACCCAGTCCAGTATCCTTGCCTGGGAAATGCCAAGAACAGAAGAGCCTGGTGGGATTTTGTCTATAGGGTCACAAAGAGTCAAACATGACTGAAGTGACTTAGCACAAATACATACCTGAATACCAGTAAAACTGAAGCGATTTGAAAATGGTAGGAAGATTGTATCAATGTCAATATCCTGGTTGACATTATCATATATTTTTGCAAAATGTTACATTGGGAGAAACTTGGCAAAATGTGTAAGAGATCTCTGTATTATTTCTTATACTATATGTGAAATCTACAATTATCTCAAAAAAAAGTTTCAATAAAAAAGAGATACAAGATTGATACATAGATTGTTAAATTTTCATTCAACAAATATTACTTAGAAATAAAAATAATAAGTAATATAAAATATGTTTAAATCACAAAACCATAGTATGATGAGCAACTAAACTCACAGGAGTACCTATTGCATGATTCCACTGATATGAAGTTCTTTCACAGTCAAAATTAACCTACAGTAACAGAAGCATAACTGGTTGCTTTTTAGTGGAAAAGAGACTGTATGGAAAGGTTGTTGGTAATAACCTACAATTTGATGGAAAGGTGGAATATGCAGGTATACACACTTTACAAAACATCAAACTGTGCACTTAAGGTATGAAAATTTTATTCTATACTTTATTCCTAAATTTAAAAAAATTAATATTTATATAAAAGATATATAAAAATCAAAGATGTGTTCTGCAGTAAGATAATATCCTGAATCATAGATTTTTCCTTGCATCTTTAACTCTCATCTTTTCAGTTCACCTGCAATTTATTTAAAGGTACCCTTGTCTTTCTCTTTAAGAAGGTGGTACAGCTTTAGAAAAAAAAAATGATATGGGTTTTAATAGAATATCTACTTCCATTTTGTGATAGGTCAGGGATTCCAAATTTAGTGAATTTCTAGACTTCCTTTAAAATGGTTAATTTTAGGATTTCAAATAGCATAATGGATTTCATACTTTTGAGTGTAACTCCTTTTTATCTAGCCCACACTCAATAGCCCCATTTCCCTTCCCCAACCCAGAAAGTACTACAGAACAAAAATGGGCAATAGAAGGAGTAAATTTTAATGCCCCAGAGAGTATCTGTTTTGGTGAAACACATATAGTTTTAGCACCTGAAAAGCTATAGTTCCACACTGAGACCTGAATAGCGTCTTAAGACAGTATTCTTTGTATATCTAATGTGATGGCATTTCAGGTAGCCTGGGCAAGGTGAATGGGATGATTTCTGATGATAAATAACCAGACTTTTAATAAACTTTATAAAAATTACAATGGTAGAAGCACTAAATCCTTCATTGTAAAATTTTGTAAAGCTGACAAAATGAGATCAAAATGCTACAACATTTAGAAATATAAATATTTAAAATAAAGGTCTCTAATTATTCAGGAAAGCTAGCATAGTTCCAGTTTCCCAATGATGGTATTAAGGACATTGTTTATATTTAATCTTACATCAATACATGTACTTTGCTTTTTATGTGATAACAAAGAGCGCACTGGTACTGGAATAGATATAGTATTTATGTGGGATTTTAGAATAAATATATCTAAAATTTCTCTTGAATGTTGATGTATTCAGAATTTTTACAAATACATATAATGTCAGCCAATTCATTCTTTAACCACCAGTTAGAGTCCTGAGACAGGTTTCTGTGAAACTCAGTAGGAATTCAGGAAACAGGCTGAAGATATTTACATTCATGCATTCATTCCTATGCAGTTCCAGCTACATCTTCTGTCCTCCTTTCATTAAGCCCTCTTTACTTCAGTTGGAGAGCTCATTTCAGTGGTCAATGTGTAGTACCAGTCAGTCTTACTGCATAAATCTGGTGATAAAAAGCTGATCATCTGACTCCACCAATAAAGGCTCACCAGCCTTCACTGCCAGAGTTAGGCACAATGCTCCAAGTCAATTTACATATCCTGCCAGTGGTCTATAAGTTGGAATGTTGCACCTGATGATCTAATGGGAAAGACTGACTCAGAAGAACAACAAGATCACCTCCTTGAAATGAGGCAGACGAAGCAGCAAATATGCAGAACACATTAAGATGCATAGAAGCCTGACTGCTCATCACCATCACTTTGAAGGCTTTCTAGTGTATGGATCTGTATGCCTGTTTCAGAATCTACTCTAAGTCTGAGAACCATCAATATTCAGGATATCATTTACTCTTCATGTAAAACAAGTATCTCACTTTTACAAATATAGAAACTGAGGCTAAGAGATTTAATTAATTTGCCCATTTTAACTCCAAAGCCCACGCCATTTTGTTGTCCCATGAAATCTCTAAAACAAAACAAAATTGAAGGGAAACAATAGGCAGAGGATATGGAAAAAGAGGGAAATTAGCTTGAGGTCATAAAGTCATGCTTTATGCATTTGTGAAATAATTTCATTGTCAGCTGCTATATTTCAAATTTAGTTTTATCTCAAAACATAAGCAAAACCTCCAAGTCTCTAAAATTGTTTTACTCCAAACAATGTGTTTTTCAATCAAATTCTCAGAAATCAAGTAAGTTTACTTAGTTCTCCCTATAATTTAGTTATACTTATGAGGAGAAATGTGCCAATTTGCAGTATAGCTTCCTCAGTTAATGTGCAAATATTGTATACTTCCTTCTCTGTAGTGAATATACCACAAGCCTGTTCTAACTAAAGACCTAAGCACAGTCTGAGATTTAGCTACTAATTTTCAGATGTTGCTCCCAGAGCTCAAGGTTAGTGCTTGAGAAGGCTCCAGAGATTCCTGCATTTTAATGGAGCAAAATCACATGGAGACACGGATTCCACTCAAAGGCAAATACTTCATGGCAGTTTGCTTCACTTCCTAACACAGTTGAAGGCCTTTGCTGACAGTGAACCGGTGGCAGGTGCGCTTTCATGTTGACAGCTGCAGTTCTGACATGGATCACAGGCAAGCTCTGCTGGCAGCGCTAGAACATCTGGAGCATTTGGTCCAATTTCAAAAGCCAATTTGAGGGAACTGTCTTCTTCCATTTCAGAAAACAAAAGTTCTGAATGCTGGGGCCAAATTTGCACTGAGGTAGCACAACAACTCACTATATTTCTTATTTATTAAATATGGAGGCAAAGACCACAAAGCACGCCAACACTTTTAAAGGGAAGAGGGTTTGTAGAACAGATTATGGGGGCCCTTTCCTTACGATTTCCGTTGATAATGTGAAAGCACTTGACACAAAGCAAAAAGAACTAACACTTATCCCCCAGAAATTAGTGAGAAGTTATTATACTGATTTGTAATAGAAAATATTTCATACTTATTGAATGGTGAATTAAGTATTTTTCTAATCATTAAGAATACTATTCAATGCTAACACATTAAATACCATTCTGCTAAGATTACACAAAACAATCAATGTCACTTAATTTCTCAAACCTACTGCTGTGTAGTAGCAAATGATATCATTTCCATTTAACAGATGAGGTTACTCAGACTCAAAGAATTACACAATTGCCCAAAACCTGTAAGTAGGAAGCAGGAAATTGAGATGCTTTCCCAGATTGGGATTGCAAGTATCACACTTCTAATGTGTTTTAATCTTTTGAGTACAGTATGGATACTCTTAGCTTGCAGAACTTATGAGGTTAGTGAGGAAAGCATATAATTTTTCTTTACTATCAAGTAATTGCAAATATGCCAGGCCATATTGTGGGCACTAAGGAAATCCCTATCAAAATATTCATTGTATTAGAACTTAGGACATAGAAAATTTTAGAAGAATCAGGCAAAGTAGCTTCATTTGCTTCAAAATTCAGTAATTACATCTAGACTAAACAAACAATGCCCACAATTTCTGAACTTAATTGATGATTATTGAGCCCTCTGGGAGTAAGGAAGAAAAGTTGACAGCTATAGACACACACCCTCCAACAAGAAAGTTCACATATAAGAACTTTGCCTGTTCCTGATTTGGTGGCTTTTTAAGTAAATGAAATAGACACTGATGGGAACATGGCATCTAAGGATATAATTTTTGAATATTCTATTATGGACTGGGTACAAAAGTTAAATTCAAACTTTACCTTCCCCTTTTTCATATGACAGTATTTCAAGGGACAAGTGGGAAAGGATCCAAAAATATTAATTGCAAACTCCATCACTGTGCTCATGTGGGTGTATGAAATACGGGAAATGCTATCAAATAATTTATCTTCAATGTGGTGCCAACAAGGACGTGACTTCTTATAGTCCACATGCCAAAGAATGTCCTTTCAAATGATATTTGAGTATTTTATGGATGAGTGTGTGACTAATGGATAGAGACTGATACATTTTCCTGCCACGATATTATTGAGACCAGAGTAGTTACTTCTAGTACACACTGACAAATGTTGCTGTTGTTTTTTTTTTTTTTCCCTTTGATTTGAATCATTCATTTCTTCCATTATATTGGTAGCTTTCAGGGGAAAAAAAATCTTGATGTGATTTTTAAGGGGGAGGCATGTCAAGCAAAGAGTGTAGAGCTAAATATCTTTAAAGAAATGTGTTTTGGCACCACCCAAGAGAAAATGAACAATCATACCCTCTCTGGCACCTGAAAATGTTGGTCGATGTTTGGCACCTGAAGAAATTACCCATGAAATGAACACTTGGGGCTTGACTCATTAGAATTCAGTGCCTGTGTCTTCAAATGAATAAGAATCTCTCACAGATACTGAGAAATAGAGATAAAAAGGAATGCAGAGAAAATGACAACACTTCTTAACTATGCAGGAAACTCAGATTTAATGGAATTTGCTTCCTAACACACCATATGAAGGCATGATTATAGGTTCACAAGGTCATAAATTTCAACCCAAAGAAAACTATGTATATTTAATTATTCAAAGAAACAGAGCCAATCAGAAAAATATAAATTTTAACTGCCTTGCTTCTAGCTCTATATTTTATGTATTATACAAGTTTTCTTTTATATCTATAACCTAGTCAAATGTAGGTTAGAATTTTTAGTATTTACATAAAGAGAAACATAACTTCATATATTCAAAATTCAGATGCAATTTTTAATTTTTTAATTAATTTATTTTTCCTGCTTCTGGCAGACTCAACTTTTAAATTAAAGATAAATGTGTCATAGTGACATATTTCACAGTTTCAAGTGTATTTTAGGAGAAGTATATGTTACACTACTACCAACATATGTTTCATAAATATGTGTTTTTTTCTTTGGATTATTTAATATGTGTCATTGATGCTCATATTCTCTGCATCATTTAATTATGTAAACCTGTACTTTCCCCATAGTTATTGACCGTTTTCACCATCTGTATAATGTCACATATTATCGATGGGATTCACTAGAATGAGGGAGAAAGTTGCTTATAAAGTTGGACAGAACTAAAACCCTCATATTTTTGAGTTTGGCTTACTGGAATATAGTCTTACCAACTCTTCTAATATACAAATAAAATATACACAATTACATGATATCTCATGTTTTATCTGCAACTATATATCAGCAACACTGCATAATGAAAAGCATCTTTTAACAAATGATTTCTTCCTGTTTGCTTTCTATTTTAAAAATAGGTTAAATTCAGCATCTTGTGGACATAATATATATAACTTTGGAACTGTGTTTTGCATTCAAGTAGTTATAAAATACATTTCAAATTCATGTGTTCTCATGTATACAGATGAAAGTAGCTGAAATATAAGCTAACTGACATTTTTCATTACAATGCATATGAAGAGAATAAACCTGAATCTAATTTTCTTACAATATGTAACATAAATTTAATAAAAATTTTAACCTTAAAAACAAATGCAAACCTAACAAATGCCTGCAAAAGTTTAAAAGATTGTCCTCCTCTGAAAGTTTACATATAGAATAATAAATGAATAGGAATTCTGCTATTACATTCATTCTTTTCATCTTAAATTATTCTTTATATAGCCTTCAGATCAGATCAGATCAGATCAGTCACTCAGTCATGTCCAACTCTTTGCGATCCCATGAATTGCAGCATGCCAGGCCTCCCTGTCCATCACCAGCTCCCAGACTTCATTCAGACTCACGTCCATCAAGTCAGTGATGCCACCCAGCCATCTCATCCTCTGTCATCCACTTCTCCTCCTGCCCCCAATCCCTCCCAGCATCAGAGCCTTTTCCAATGAGCCAACTCTTCGCATGAGGTGGCCAAAGTACTGGAGTTTCAGCCTCAGCATCATTCCTTCCAAAGAAATCCCAGGGCTGATCTCCTTCAGAATGGCCTGGTTGGATCACCTTGCACTCCAAGGGACTCTCAAGAGTCTTCTCCAACACCACAGTTCAAAAGCATCAATTCTTCCGTGCTCAGCCTTCTTCATAGTCCAACTTTCACATCCATACATGACCACAGGAAAAACCATAGCCTTGACTAGATGGACTTTTGTTGCCAAAGTAATGTCTCTGCTTTTGAATATGCTATCTAGGTTGGTCATAACTTCCTTCCAAGAGTAAGCGTCTTTTAATTTCATGGCTGCAGTCACCATCTGTAGTGATTTTGGAGCCCCCCAAAATAAAGTCTGACACTGTTTCCACTGTTTCCCCATCTATTTCCCATGAAGTGATGGGACCAGATGCCATGATCTGAGTTTTCTGAATGTTGAGCTTTAAGCCAACGTTTTCACTCTCCACTTTCACTTTCATCAAGAGGCTTTTGAGTTCCTCTTCACTTTCTGCCATAAGGGTGGTGTCATCTGGATATCTGAGGTTACTGATATTTTTCCCGGCAATCTTGATTCCAGCTTGTGTTTCTTCCAGTCCAGCGTTTCCTATGATGTACTCTGCATATAAGTTAAATAAGCAGGGTGACAATATACAGCCTTGACGTACTCCTTTTCCTATTTGGAACCAGTCTGTTGTTCCATGTCAAGTTCTAACTGTTCCTTCCTGACCTGCATACAAATTACTCAAGAGGCAGATCAGGTTGTCTGGCATTCCCATCTCTTTCAGAATTTTCCACCATTTATTGTGATCCACACAAGCAAAGGCTTTGGCATAGTCAATAAAGCAGAAATAGATGTTTTTCTGGAACTCTCCTGCTTTTTCCATGATCCAGCGGATGTTGGCAATTTGATCTCTGGTTCCTCTGCCTTTTCTAAAACCAGCTTGAACATCAGGAAGTTCACGGTTCATGTATTGCTGAAGCCTGGCTTGGAGAATTTTGAGCATTAGTTTACTAGCCTGTGACATGAGTGCAATTGTGCAGTAGTTTGAGCATTCTTTGGCATTGCCTTTATTTGGGATTGGAATGAAAACTGATCTTTTCCAGTCCTGTGGCCACTGCTGAGTTTTCCAAATGTGCTGGCATATTGAGTGCAGCACTTTCACAGCATCATCTTTCAGGATTTGGAATAGCTCAACTGGAATTCCATCACCTCCACTAGCTTTGTTCTTCGTGATGCTTTCTAAGGCCCACTTGACTTCACATTCCAGGATGTCTGGCTCTAGGTCAGTGATCACACCATCGTGATTATCTGGGTCATGAAGATCTTTTTTGTACAGTTCTTCTGTGTATTCTTGCCGTCTCTTCTTAATATCTTCTGCTTCTGTTAGGTCCATACCATTTCTGTCCTTTATCGAGCCCATCTTTGCATGAAATGTTCCTTTGGTATCTCTGAGTTTCTTGAAGAGATCCCTAGTCTTTCCCGTTCTGTTGTTTTCCTCTATTTCTTTGCATTGATCGCTGAAGAAGGCTTTCTTATCTCTTCTTGCTATTCTTTGGAACTCTGCATTCAGATGTTTATATCTTTCCTTTTCTCCTTTGCTTTTCGCTTCTCTTCTTTTCACAGCTATTTGTAAGGCCTCCCCAGACAGCCATTTTGCTTTTTTGCATTTCTTTTCCATGGGGATGGTCTTGATCCCTGTCTCCTGTACAATGTCACGAACCTCATTCCATAGTTCATCAGGCACTCTGTCTATCAGATCTAGGCCCTTAAATCTATTTCTAGCACATACTTATTACTGTTCATAATTATTGTGAATAGACTATAAATTCCTGGAGGGCTGACAGTTATGTTTAGCACATTGACTCTAACTTGCCCCCAGTTTTTTTGCCCAGTGCCTTGTTGTCATGCAGTTGCTCAGTCGTGTCTGACTCTTTGTGACTCCCATGGTCTGCAGCATGCCAGGCTCCCTGTCCATCACCGTTTCCCGGAACTTGTGCAAATGCATGTCCAGTGAGTTGGTGATGCCATCCAACCATCTCATCCTCTGTCATATCCTTCTCCTCCTGCCTTCAATCTCCCAGCATCAGGATCTTTTCTAATGAGTTTACACATAGCATCAAGTTCCAAAGTATTGGAACTTCAGCATCAGTCTTTCTAATGAATATTCAGGATTGATTTCCTTTGGGATTGACTGGTTTTATCTCCTGCTGTCCAAGGGATTCTCAAGAGTCTTCCCCAACAGCACAGTTCAAAAATATCAGTTATTCGGTGCTCAGCCTTCCTTATAGTCCGACTCTGACATCCATACATGACTACTGGAAAAACCATAACTTTGACTATATGGACTTTTGTCAGGAAAGGCCCCATGCCTTGCCACAATGTAAATACTAAATATTTTAAAATTAGTTGTTGATGCTAGGGTCCTGAATCAGGTGAAAGAAAGGTTTAAAGATTATAGCTCTTTTTTTAATTTATCAGAAGTAACAGAATCTGAAACCCTTGTTTCTTACACGATCAGGCTATCAGAATAGGTAATTTACCTAAATTCTTTGGGATTCAGCACCTCATTCACAAATTCTGATTGATTGGCTGTGATGAGCATAAGACATAATGTACAAAAATAAAAGAAAGAATATTCTTCCAGCAAACTGGCCCTCAGTGCCATTCAATAAATAGTCACTAATTTTTCCATACTACTTGAAAGAAAACGACATTTTCACAAAGAACAAGCATATGACATGATGTATGTGAAATGCTAAATTGCTTCAGTTATGTCCAATTCTGTGTGACCCTATGGACTGTAGCCCACCAGGCTCCTCTGTTCATGGGATTCTCCAGGAAAGAATACGGGAATGGGTTACCATGCCCTCCTCCAGGGGATCTTCCCTACTCAGGGATCACACCCACATCTCTAATGTCTCCTGCATTGGCTGGCAGTTGAGTTATTTACCACTAGCACTACCTGGGAAAGCTGTAGTAGGTACTACTCAAGTAGTAAAAGAGATTCAATTCAGTTCAGTTCAGTTCAGTCACTCAGTTGTGTCTGACTCTTTGCGACCCCATTAATCACAGCACGCCAGGCTTCTCTGTCCATCACCAACTCCCAGAGAATACTCAGACTCATGTCCATCGAGTCAGTAATGCCATCCCACCATCTCATCCTCTGTCGTCCCCTTCTCCTCCTGCCCCCAATCCCTCCCAGCATCAGAGCCTTTTCCAATGAGTCAACTCTTCAAATGAGGTGGCCAAAGTACTGGAGTTTCAGCTTTAGCATCATTCCTTCCAAAGAAATACCAGGGCTGGTCTCCTTCAGAATGGACTGGTTGGATCTCCTTGCAGTCCAAGGGACTCTCAAGAGTCTTCTCCAACACCACAGTTCAAAAGCATCGATTCTTCAGCTCTCAGCCTTCTTCACAGTCCAACTCTCACATCCATACATGACCACAGGAAAAACCATGGCCTTGACTAGACGGACCTTTGTTGGCAAAGTAATGTCTCTGCTTTTGAATATGCTATCTAGGTTGGTCATAACTTCCTTCCAAGAGTAAGCGTCTTTTAATTTCATGGCTGCAGTCACCATCTGCAGTGATTTTGGAGCCCAGAAAAATAAAGTCTGACACTGTTTCCACTGTTTCCCCATCTATTTCCCACGAAGTGATGGGACTGGATGCCATGATCTTCGTTTTCTGAATGTTGAGCTTTAAGCCAACTTTTTCACTCTCCTCTTTCACTTTCATCAAGAGGCGTTTGAGTTCCTCTTCACTTTCTGCCATAAGGGTGGTGTCATCTGCATATCTGAGGTTATTGAGATTTCTCCTGGAAATCTTGATTCCAGCTTGTGTTTCTTCCAGTCCAGTGTTTCTCATGATGTACTCTGCATATAAGTTAAATAAGCAGGGTGACAATACACAGCCTTGATGTACTCCTTTTCCTATTTGGAACCAGTCTGTTGTTCCATGTCCAGTTCTAACTGTTGCTTTCTGACCTGCATATAGGTTTCTCAAGAGGCAGGTCAGGTGGTCTGGTATTCCCATCTTTTTCATAATTTCCCACAGTTTATTGTGATCCACACAGTCAAAGGCTTTGGCATAGTCAATAAAGCAGAATTAGATGTTTTTCTGGAACTCTCTTGCTTTTTCCATGATCCAGCAGATGTTGGCAATTTGATCTCTGGTTCCTCTGCCTTTTCCAAAACCAGCTTGAACATCTGGAAGTTCACGGTTCATGTATTGCTGAAGCCTGGCTTGGAGAATTTTGAGATTACACTCCCTCTATTTTCAGAACAAAAATTAGAAATGTGGATGAGAAAGTGTGCTCAGTTCAAACCTTAGGTAAAATAGAGTCTTCTGTTACTTTCAAAAAAGCTGGTGTCTATTAATCTATACAATATACATGTTCATAAGAACTCTTTATCTTCAGAAGCACTGGGATGTTCTCATTACTTCACACATATCACCCACTTTAGGTTCTCTCCCTTGTCAGACTCATTTTGCTCCTGTTGTTCCCTCTCTTCTCTGCAAACTCTTAATGTTAGAATGCTCCAAGGCTCAGTCCTAGATATGTTACTTTATGCACACACAGTAAAGATTTCATTTCATCTTATGGATTGAAATATCATCTTTATGCCAGAAACACCCATATTTTTTATTTTCTACACTGACATAACTTTCAAATCAGAACCTCATATACTCAAAGGCTTGCTTGATATTACAATTTAAACAAAGGCTGGAAGGGTTCATCACTACCAGACCTTTGTTGCAAGCTAAAATCAAAGGGTGCTAATTAACATTATAAAATATATGAATCTGGAAAAGTCCCTGGTAAAGTCAAATACACAGTAAAATCAGATTGTCTATTACTGTATTGGTAGTACATAAGTCATTTGCAATTCTATTAAGACAGGTAGAAAAAACTGTATTAAAAACAACTATAACTATAATAATGTTATTTGATACACACTACAAAAGGATGTAAACAGTAACATTAAAAACCTAAAACGTGAGAGAGTGAGAAGTAAAAGAATAAATTATCTTTGTGCTTTCAAAGTTAAGTTCTAATCAGCTTAAAATAGAATGTTCTAATTATAATATACCTTATGTAAGCCTCACATTAACTATAACAGAGACAAAGAAACAAAATAACTATGGTAGATACACAAAAGATTATGTATAAAGGAGTCATAAAAATGATGATGAAGGAGTCAAAGCATACCACCACATGAAGTATGCAAATCACAAAGGAAAATAGGAAGAGAAAAATTAAGGCACAAGGAAGGGATCTACAAAAAATTCAGAAAAAAATTGACTCAATGACTATAGTATATCTTGTTTAATTGCTAAGTCATGGCCAACTCTTTTGCAACTCTACGGATTGTAGCCTGCCAGGCCCCTTTGACCATGGGATTTCCCAGGCATGAATACTAGTGGGTTTCCATGTCCTTCTCCAGGAAATTTTCCCAACCCAGGGATTGAATCTGCATCTCTTGCACCAGCAGGAGGATCTTTACCACTGAGCCACCTAGGAAGCCCATTGTAAATACTTACCTATCAATAATATTTTAAATAATAGATTAGATTCTACAATCAAAACATACAGAATGACCAAAAGAATTTTTTAAAAATAGCAATTAAAAATATCCAATAATATGCTGTATGTAAGAGACTCAAGTTAGCACTAAGGTTAAGAACACACATAGGGTGAGACTGAAAAGATTGCAAAATATATCTCAATTAAATTTTTTTAAAGCAGTTATACCTATTTATATCAGGAAAAATAGACTTTAAGTAAAGAAACGTCACATGACACAAAAGACTGCTACTGTATAATGAAAAAAGGGTCAATTCATCAGGAAGAAATAACAAATATAAATGTTAGTGCACCCAACATAGAAATACCTAATTATTAATAGCAAATAACAATAGAACTAAAATGAGAAATATATAGCAATAGAATAGTTGGGTACTTTAATACTTTACATTCAGTAATGGACAGACCATCCAGATAATCAAAATTAAACAGCAAATTTGAACAACACTAGAATATAGAGGCCTAATAGATAAATATACAATATTCTACCACCAGCACAAGAATGTTCAAGTACACATGAACAAGCATAGATCATATGTCAGGCTCATAAAACAAATCTAAGACACTTCAAAAAGACAAAAAATTATATCAAGTATCTTTTCTGACCACATAAAATGAAGTTGGAAATGAATAATAGGAGGAAAGCTGCAATATTCACAAACATGTGGACATTAAACAACACATTTCTGAACAACCAACCAATGCACCAGAAAGAATTCCAAAGAGAAATTTTAAAATATCTTGAGACTAAAAAAAAAAAAAAAAGAAGAAAAGAAAACATAACACACTAACACTTATGGAATGCTGCAAAAGAATAAATATACACATCAAGGAAAATAAAAAAGATCTGAAATTTAAATCTAACTTTATGCCTCTAGGATTGAGGAGAAAACAATAAACTAACCCCTAAGTCAGTGGAAGGAAGAAAATAATAGAGATTAGAGAAGAAATGAATGAAATAGAAGTAGGAAAACAATAGAAAAGATTAATAAAGTTAATACTCAGTTCTTTGAAAAGATAAAGAAAATGAACAAATCTTTAGCTAGACAAGAAAAAGGGAGAGATGATTGAAATAAATAAAATTGTAAATGAAAAGAAACAGTACAACTTATATCATGGAAACATAAAGAATCATAAGAGACAGTTATAAACAATACCAAGAAATAGAATCATCTAGAAATTAATAAATTCCTAGAAACATGCAACTACTAATACCAATACTGAATCATAAGTTTTTCCAGTGGTCATGTATGGATGTGAGAGTTGGACTATGAAGAAAGCTGAGCACCTAAGAATTGATGCTTTTGAACTGTGGTGTTGGAGAAGACTCTTGAGAGTCCCTTGGAGTGCAAGGAGATCCAACCAGTCCATCCTAAAGGAGATCAGTCCTGGGTGTTCATTGGAGGGACTGATGTTGAAGCTGAAACTCCAATACTTTGGCCACCTGATGCAGAGAACTGACTCATTTGAAAAGACCCTGATGCTGGGAAAGATTGAGGGCAGGAGGAGAAGGGAAAGACAGAGGATGAGATGGTTGGATGACATCACCGACTCAATGGACATGAGTTTGGGTGGACTCTGGGAGTTGGTGATGGACAGGGAGGTCTGGCATGCTGCAGTTCATGGGGTCACAAAAAGTCGGACATGACTGAGTGACTGAACTGAACTGAATCAAAAATAAAATGTCTGAACAGTTGAATAATGACTAAGGAGATAAAAGCAATAATTAAAACCTCCCCCAAATAATCATTTTTCAGTATCATATCTTTTTGCCTGTTCATACTGTTCATGGGGTTCTCAAGGCAAGAATGCTGAAATAGTTTGCCAATCCCTTTTTCAGGGGACCAAATTGTCAGAAATCTCTACCATGGTCTGTCCATCTTGCATGGCCCTACATGGCATGGTTCATAGTTTCATTGAGTTACACAAGGCTGTGATCCATGTGATCATTTTGGCTAGTTTTCAGTGATTCTGTCTGCCCTCTGATGTATGAAGATAAGAGGCATCGGCAAATTTCCTGATGGGAGGGACTGGCTGTGGGGAAAACTGGGTCTTGCTCTGATGGGCAGGGCCATGCTCAGTAAATCTTTAATCCAATTTTCTGCTAAGAGGTGGGGCTGTGCTCCCTCCCTATAGTTTGGCCTGAGACAGCCCAGTCCTGGAGTCTTGTTCTAAGATGGCAGTTAGAAGGATATGCACTCATCTTCTCCTGTGAGTGTTTGAGGCTGTCTTGCAGGGGCATGGGTCAGCAGTGAGCTGCTGCAGGAACAGGGGCACTGGCAGCAGCAGTCCTGGGAGGCGCAGCATGTGGCATAAACCCTCTTGGAGGAGGTCGCCAATAGTCAAAAAGATATGACACTGAAAGATGAACATCCCAGGTCTATAGGTGCCCAATATGCTACTGGAGAAGAGTGGAGAAACAGCTCAGAAAGAAAGAAGAGGCTGAGCCAAAAAGGAAACTATGCCTAACTGTGGATATGTTTGGTGGTGAAAGTACTGTGATGCTGTAAAGAACAATATTGCATAGGAATCTGGAATCTTAGGTCCATGAATCAAACATTAAACTGTTAATTAAGGTAAATTGGAAGTCATCAAACAGGAGGTGGCACGAATGAACATTGACATTTTAGAAATCAGAGAACTAAATTGGACAGAAATGGGCAGATTTAATTCAGATGACCATTATATCTATGGTTAGGAATCCCTATAGACATAGGCCTAGACTATGAGGCCTAGAAGTAGGCCTCATAGTCAACAAATAAGTCCAAAATGCAGTACTTGGGTGCAGTCTCAAAAACAATGGAATGATCTCAGTTTGTTCCCAAGGCAAATGATTCAGCATCATAGTAATCCAAGTCCATGCCCCCAACCACTAATGCTGGAGAAACTGAAGCTGACTGGTAGTATGAAGACCAAAAAGACCTTCTAGAACTAACACCAAAAAAGATGTCCTTTTCATCATAGGGTGCTGGGAGCCACCACCGGAGATCCCACCCATGACAAGGTCATGTGGAAGAGCCATGACGAGCAAGGCGGATCATGGCTCAAGAGATTCCCTCGATCTGCTCAAGCATCTACCCCAAAACCAGAATCTGTCTGTCTTACTATTCTGTGCCTTTCACCAACTCTTCTGACATTAACAGGGGGCTATCCCCGACCACCTTTCTTTGGAAAAAGTCAACTTAGGGCTTTAATTAATAAGTCTCCTGGGCATGAAAGGAATATTTCTATTTTAACCCCTCTGTTGGCATTCTAGCTTGCCTGACAGGTTCATCCATACTCTTGCAATTAACACACATAATTGTTTGCAACTCCCCAACCTTGAAAGGCACAGGAAGCCAAAACATTCTAAAAGTCCTAATGAGCATAGAGCCCTTTAAGAGATGAAAACTTATTAGAATAGATAGTACTGGTAAAGGGCTTCATTATTGGGCCAATGCTTGCTGCCAAGTTCCCATATCCCTTATCCATTGTACACCTGGGAGTGCATTAGTTAACATAGTTGGAATGTAAGAAAAACAAGTAGCAGCCTTGGAATTAACCACATCAGACCTTTGAGCTAATTGGTTCTTTCTTTGTTGTGACCCACTGCACCTTTGCTTCCTGAGAATGTAACTTTATTTAGTACTTTCTGAGGCTGGGAGAAATAAAGAAGAAACACTTTAAGGGAAAATAAGTTTTCCGGTTGAGCAGCCTTTATCAAAAAACGGTCATAAAATGTCCTCAGGCCTCCAAGGCCAGAAGACAATGTATACAACATTGTTTATGGGAAAGGCATGCAGAAAAAATCATGGTCTTGATAAAGACAAAACAGATGTAATGTTTGGGCTGACTCTGTAGGACTTTGCATCTTTCATTTCCCTCTATGTACAAGTCAAGGTATAAAAGTTCCTTTTGAAAATAAAGTTATGGGCCTCGCTCACTGAAGCTTGGTCTCCCCGTGTTGTTCTTTTTTTCCTTTTCCCTTCTTTTCTCTCTCTGTTCTTCTTTCAGGATGACTCCTTGGAACACAGGAGCTTTATTGACTTTCTGTGTAAACCAAGGAAGATCAAGCCTCTTTCTCTTCCCTTTTTACTTTCCTTATCACCTATGCCATCATCCTGAGGGTACCCCTGGATCCTGCTGGGGCTGGACCCCGGCAATAGGGGATGGGAATGCAAAAGTAGGAAGTCAAGAGAGACCTGGAGTAACAGGAAAGTTTGGCCTTAGAGGACAAAATGAATCAGTACAAAGGCTAACAGAGTTTTGCCAAGAGAACACACTGGTCATAGGAAACACCCTCCTCCAACAACACGAGGTGACTCTACACATGGACCAGATGGTCAATACTGAAATCAAATTGATTATATTCTTTGCAGCCAAAAATGGAGAAGCTCATAGAGTCAGTGAAAACAAGACCTGGAGCTGACTGTGACTCTGGTCAAGAATTCCTTATACCAAAATTCAAGCCTAAGAGAAGAAAGTACAGAAAATCACTGGTCTGCTTAGGTATAACCTAAATTAAGTTGCTTATACAGTGGAAGTGACAAATAGATTCAAAGGATTAGATCTGATAGAGTACCTGAAGAACTATGGATGGGATTTATAACATTGAACGGGAGGTGGTTACCAAAATAATCCCCAAGAAAAAGAAATGCAACAAGGTAAAATGGTTGTCTGAGAAGGCCTTACAAATAACTGAGAAAAGAAGAGAAGAAAAGGCAAAGGAGAAAAGGAAAGATATACTCAACTGAATGCAGAGTTCTAAAGAATAGCAAGGAAAGATAAGAAGTCTTCTTAGGTTAAACAATCCAAAGATATAGAGGAAAACAACAGAATGGGAAAGACTAGAGATCTCTTCAGGAAACCTAGAGATACCAAGGAAACATTTAATGCAAAAAAGGGCACAATAAAGGACAGAAAGAGTACAGACTTAACAGAAGCAGAAGATATTAAGAATATGGCAAGAATACACAGAACTATACAAAAAAGATCTAAATGACCTGGTTAACCATGATGGTATGCTCACTAACCTAGAGCCAGATATCCTGGAGTGTGAAGTTAAGTGGACCTTAGGAAACATGACTATGAACAAAAGCTAGTGGCAGTGATGGGCTTCCAGCTGAGGTATTTTACATCCTAAAAGATGATGCTGTTAAAGTGCTGCACTCAATATGCCAGCAAATTTGGAAACTCAGCAGTGGCCACAGGACTGGAAAAGGTCAGTTTTCATTCTAATGTCAAAGAAGGGCAATGCCAAAGAATGTTCAAACCACTGCACAATTGTGCTCATTTCATATGCTAGCAAGGTAATGCTCAAAATCCCTCAAGCTAGGTTTCAACAATATGTGAATTGAGGATTTCTAGATGCAAGAGCTGGATTTAGAAAAGGCAGAGGAACTAGATGTCAAACTGCCAACATCCTTTGGATCATTAAAAAGCAAGAGAATTCCAGAAAAAAAAAAAATCTGTTTCATTGACCACACTCTGACTATGTGGATCACAAAATACTATGGAAAATTCTTACAGAGATGGGAATATCAGTGCATCTTACCTGCCTCCTGAGAAACCTGTATGCAGGACAAGAAGCAACAGTTAGAACCAGACATGAAACAACAGACTGGTTCAAAATTGGGAAAGAAGTATGTCAAGAAGGTGTACTGACACCTTGTTTATTTAATTTATAAGCAAAGTACATTGTGCAAAATGCAGGACTGGATGAAGCACAAGCTAGCATCAAGATTGCCACGAAAAGCATCAATAACCTCAGATATGCACATGATATCATCTTAATGGCACAAAGCGAAGAGGAAGTAAAGATCCTCTTGATGAAGGTTAAAGAGGAGAGTGAAAAACCTGGCTCAAAACTCAGTATCCAAAAAATGAAGATCATAGCATCCATTCACTTCTCTTCCTGGCAAATAGATGAGGAAAAAATGGAAACAGTGGCAGATTTTATTTTCCTGGGCTCCAAAATCACTGGGGACGATGACTGTAGGTAGCCATGAAATTAAAAGATGCTTGCTCCTTGAAAAGAAAGCTATGACAAACCTAGACAGTTCATTAAAAGGCAGAGACATTACTTTGCTGAGAAATGTCCATCTAGTCAAAGCCATGTTTTTTCCAGTAATCATACACAGACATGAGAGTTGGATCATAAAGAAGGCTGAGAACTGAAAAATTGATCCTTTTGAACTGTGCTGTTGGAGAAGACTCTTGAGAATCCCTTGGACAGCAAGGTGATCAATCCTGTCAATCCTAAAGGAAATCAACCCAGAATATTCATTGTAAGGACTGATGCTGAAGCTGAAGCTCGAATACTTTGGCCACTGCATGCAAAAAGCCAGCTCACTGGAAAAGACCCTGATTCGGTGAAAAATTGAGAGGAGGAGGATAAACCAGCAACAGAGGATGAGACGGTTGAATGACATCACCGACTCAATGGACATGAGTTTATGCAAACTCCAGGAGAGAGTGAAGCACAGGGAAGCCTGGTGTGCTGCACTGCTTGTGTTTTCAAAGACTCCAACATGATTGAGTGACTGAACAGCAACAAATAATGAAGGCTCAGAATCAGATGTTTTGCTAGCAAATTCTACTAGATACTGGTTTGGCCAGAAAGTTCACCTGGTGGCTTTTTCTGTAAGATGTCACTAAGAAATGAACAAACTTTCTGGCCAACCTAATATATAAAGTAGAACTCACGCTAACACTTTTCAATGTCTTTCAATAAATTTAAATGGTGGCAACACTCCCAAATTCATTTAAGAAGCCAGTATTACCCTGACACCACAACCAGATAAGAACACTATAAGAAAAGAAAACTACAGGCTAATATCCCTGATGAATTTAAATGCAAAAATTCTCAACAAAATTCTTGCAAATCAAGTTCAACAGCACATTAGTAGATTATACACCATGATCAAGTGGGATTCACCCCTATGTATCATGGATATTTTCACATATACAAATTAATGTAAGAAGACATACATACAAAATAGAATGACATCCTATTTTTATGGATCATAAGTTGAATGGATTAGCCAAATCAATTACAAGAAAGAACAACAAAAGTAGAGGCATTGCATCACCTGATTTTTATCTATAAATACAAAGCTTTAGTAATCAAAACATGGTACTGGCATAAAAACAGACACATATTTCAACCTAACAGAGTCAAGAGTTCAGAAATAAATCCATATACATATGGTCAACTAATATTTGATAAGGGAGCCGAGAATACTCAATGGAGAAAATAGTCTTTTAAATAAATGGTGTTTGAAAAATTGGATTTTCCCACGCAAAAGTCTGACAGTGATTGCCTATTTTTCACCATTCACAAAATTAACTTGAAATGAATTAAAAACTCAAATGTAAATCCTAAAACCATAAAACCATTAGAAGAAAACTGAGGGAAAAAAAGATTCTTGATGCTGGTCTCGGTTATGCTGGACAACAAAAGCACATGTGAAAAAAAAGCAAAAATAATCAACTGGGATTACATTTTTTTTTTTTTAATAAAAGCAAAGCAAAGTAAACCATTAACAAAAGAAAGTCGGTTTGCAGAATGGGAGAAAATACTTGTAAGCAACATATTTGTTAAAGTGTTAATATCCAAACTATATAAGAAACTCTAAACTAGGTATTAAATAAAACAAATACTCTGATTTTAAATTGTATTAGTAATATTAGTAAATGAATTAATAAACTGGAAATATTTATCTAAATTGATCACTGTAAAATAAGGCATTTGGTTAATTTCCCTCATTCTTTGCTACTCTAAAGACTTTTTAAACCCAAATCAACTCTGAATATTCATTGGAAGGACTGATGCTGCAGGTGAAGCTCCAATAATTAGCTACCTGATGCGAACAGCCCACTCACTGGAAAAGACCTTGATGCTGGGAAAGATTGAGAGCAAGAGGAGAAGGGCAACAGAGGATGAGATGGTTGGATGGGATCACTGACTCAATGGACATGAGTCTGAGAAAACTCAGGGAGATAGTGAAGACAGGGAAGCCTTGTGTGCTGTAGTCTATGGGGTCGCAAAGAGTTGAACATGACTTGGTGACTGAACAACAAACTCTGCCTTGATCTGTTCTGATAGCAATCATGAACTGAAGTAATATGCAATCTTTTAAGTTTACAGTTTGAAGGCTATACAGAAATGGATAACATTTCTTAAGGGTAAAAGTATTTATTACATTTCAATTGGGAAAAAATGCATGTCTTAAATGATGGTTTCTACATATGAATCAGTACAAGGAAGAGAAAGAAAAGCATGAAATCTATTTAAACCTTGATATTTCTGAATCTGTACCCTAGGATGACTAATGAGGATACTTTTCTTTCATAGTTTCCTCTTTTCTTGTATTTTTAAAGCTAGTTCTTGATATTGCCAAACTGTCTTTTGAAGGATATGCTAATACTTTTGGATACAAGAAATAAAGTGAAAATGCTGCAAATGTCCACATATGTCAAGAGCAAACTGTAGGTCTCCTTATTTTTCAAAATTTAACTTTATACTTTCCCATAACATATTTCCAGAACTGTACACATTCCACAGCTGGGTATTCTTTTTGCTTTGGCTCCATCCCTTCATTCTTTCTGGAGTTATTTCTCCACTGATCTCCAGTAGCATATTGGGCACCTACTGACCTGGGGAGTTTCTCTTTCAGTATCCTATCATTTTGCCTTTTCATACTGTTCATGGGGTTCTCAAGGCAAGAATACTGAAGTGGTTTGCCATTCCCTTCTCCAGTGGACCACATTCTGTCACAACTCTCCACCATGACCCACCCATCTTGGGTTGCCCCACGGGCATGGCTTAGTTTCATTGAGTTAGACAAGGCTGTGGTCCTAGTGTGATTAGACTGACTAGTTTTCTGTGAGTATGCTTTCAGTGTGTTTGCCCTCTGATGCCCTCTTGCAACACCTACCGTCTTACTTGGATTACTCTTACCTTGGGCGTGGGGGTTCCAAATAGAAAAAGGAGTACATCAAGGCTGTATATTGTCACCCTGTTTATTTAACTTATATGCAGAGTACATCATGAGAAATACTGGACTGGAAGAAACACAAGCTGGAATCAAGATTGCTGGGAGAAATCTCAATAACCTCAGATATGCAGATGATACCACCCTTATGGCAGAAAGTGAAAGGGAACTAAAAAGCCTCTTGATGAAAGTGAAAGTGGAGAGTGAAAAAGTTGGCTTAAAGCTCAACATTCAGAAAACGAAGATCATGGCATCTAGTCCCATCACTTTGTGTGAAATAGATGGGGAAACAGTGGAAACAGTGTCAGACTTTATTTTTCTGGGCTCCAAAATTACTACAGATGGTCACTGCAGCCATGAAATTAAAAGATGCTTACTCCTTGGAAGGAAAGTTATGACCAATCTAGATAGCATATTCAAAAGCAGAGACATTACTTTGCCAACAAAGATGTGTCTAGTCAAAGTTATGGTTTTTCCTGTGGTCATGTATGGATGTGAGAGTTGGACTGTGAAGAAGGCTGAGTGCCAAAGAATTGATGCTTTTGAACTGTGGTGTTGGAGAAGACTCTTGAGAGTCCCTTGGACTGCAAGGAGATCCAACCAGTCCATTCTGAAGGAGATCAGCCCTGGGATTTCTTTGGAAGGAATGATGCTGAAGCTGAAACTCCAGTACTTTGGCCACCTCATGTGAAGAGTTGACTCATTGGAAAAGACTCTGATGCTGGGAGGGATTGGGGGCAAGAGGAGAAGGGGACTACAGAGGATGAGATGGCTGGATGGCATCACCGACTCGATGGACGTGAGTCTGAGTGAACTCTGGGAGTTGGTGATGGACAGGGAGGCCTGGCATGCTGCGATTCATGGGGTCGCAAAGAGTCAGACACAACTGAGTGACTGATCTGATCTGTATACATTATTCATTTTTTGTGCAATTATGAAAACAATCAAATGTCCTTACTGGAAATAAAACAAGAGATTAAACTTTGGCCCTGCTTCCTGGGATTTTGAAGACATGTGTGAGAAAAGTCCAGAACAGAATGAAGAGAAGTGAGATAAATGGATATAGCCAAATAGCACTCTCAAACCCTCTTTGTTGATGTTGTCATCTTTAGTAAGAAGTCTGTAACTTCATTTTTCGGTCTTCTCATAGGCCAGAGATGTCAGATGGATTTATAAGTACACTCTGATAGGCACAGGATGAATCACTTATCGACTGTCTCCTCATTTGTGACAACTCAAACACTATACTGCTAGGTTTTCTCCCTAAATATTTTTTTCTTCCCCAGTGATTTCATTTTGAAATATTTTTCTTGTCCAATACTTATCTAAAACAATCATAATCTACTAATTGTTACAATTTATAAATGGACAACACAAACTATTCTTGTATTTAAAAATTGTTACATATCTATATGAATCTTTGAATTCAAAGTGATGAAAATAATTTGTACATGCTACCTTTACAAACACAGTGATACATATGAAGGTAAATTATAATAACACAGCCATAGGATTTATTTGTTTTTTTAACATGCAGTGAGGTTAGTTACTCAAAGAATACTGCAATTAACAGTGATGTCATTGATAAAATGTTTCATTTCATGATTTTTTTTCCCATTTTATTAAATCTATGATTCTTCATTACAAAATTCAACACTTCACAGGGTATATACTGGTTTGGGATAGGAAATCAGAATAAACAGGGTGATTCTGGAAACTGATCTTACATAATGACACATAAACATTATTTTATTTTAAACAAAATCTGAGAATTTTATGGCAAAGAATACACATTTATCAGTTTAACAACTGAACATGAGAGAATATAAAGTTAGCAAAATTTTAGAAGATTAAAAACCATATTTAAATAAAGTCTGCATGTGTATTAGGTCATTAATAGTGCGATTCTGTAGACTGTCTCTTGCAGGTTAAGTTTTTGGTTAGGGCAATATTTTGCCATTTGAGGAAAATGTTGTGAACCACTTCTCTAGAGTATCTTATTTCCTTATCATGGGAAAAAAAAAGATGTCCAACTACTTGCTTGGCGTATGTACACTGACTCCTACACCCTCTGTTTCCCAGGCATACAGTTGAGTACACAGATAATAAACCTATGCTCATTATTTGAGAGTCAAATACAAGAGCAGCGAGAACACCAACCTCTCAGAAGGTAAAGTCCAGTAAAGAGATCACCAGGTAAATGTAAAACCATAAAATAATCAATCTAATAGCAATAGAGCCATAGTTCAGTGGGAAAATGATACAACCATGGGTTATCTGAGGACTCACCAACAACTTTACAAAGAAGGCTGTGAAACTTGAAAGAATAAAGCAAGAGTAGCCCCTTTTCAGTTAAATATGCATAAGCTGGTCAGGTATAAGGGAAGATTATAAGGAGGATAGATGGAGTGAGGGTTGCTTCTTGGAGTGTAATTGTCACGTTTTTGAGAGACTAGCATGGGCGAAGGCAAAAGCTTGAAAACAAAAGGCCTGTGTATGCATTGTGGATGAGAACAGGGCTGTGCGATTTTGTGAGAGATCAAATTTTTATCCTGTATACTTTAAAAGTATTCTACTGAAAATGAGGAGTTACTAAAGAATTTTGAGAAAGGATGTACACATAAATACTAAGAACTGCTTATTTACTAGGCAATTACCTACTTAATTTTATTTTTGCATCTCTGGAAACTTTTCATTCTGAAGTAGAACCATAGTTTATCTATTTTGTCCTCAGGGACAATAAAAATATACATTCTGGAAGACTGTAGTATACCAACAAAGTATAATAAGTATAACAGTTCCCACTGGATACCTGAACAAGAACCATCTCTCCTTTCCATCTTCTTAAGGGAACCTGAATATTTTAAAGTTCTTTCTTTCTCTGCACAGACCTGAGATTCTGAGGAAGCAGGACACATTTTCAGATACATAGCATAAACATAATCTGTTTAAGCCAATAGGAATTGTTTCTTTTAGACTGGGGCATGTGACATGTTTATTCAATGAAATGTGAAGGAATATTTGTGGGCAGTAGGCAGTCAGGTGGGACTTATTCAATAACCTCAAAAGACAAAGAAAGTGAAGTCTCTTTTCTTCTATTGGGTATCTTGTATCTGGGTGGGAAACCTGAGATTCTGGTAAGCATCTTTGAATACTGAGGGAAGCTTGGCAAGGACAGAGCTATGAAAAGGGACAGAGTACAAAGATGGAAAAAAAGTAGGCCCTTGATGATGCCAGTGAGTCACTAAATTAATCATTCATGGAACTATACAACTGCTCAACTTCTTATAAAGTGTAATGATAAAGCTTTTTTAGAGTTTAAGCAAGTTAGTTTCCTATTACTTGTGACCCAAAGTATACCAACTAATACAGAAAGAATAATAAAATGTAAAGGGGTTCAAAATTCATAGTGTAATCTTCCTTGTTTTGTATTTGAACAAAAGGAAGATCTGAGAAAATAAATGACTTGGTAAGGTCACACATAATTATAGGCAAAGTCAGGATTCTTAAGTGTCACACATACTTTGCTAACTCACCTTTGGCATATTTTAATTTTATCTCAAAAATAACTCTCTCATACTCTTGTATAAAGTCATCTAGCAGTGTATAGTGTATGATTAAGTGCTTAGGAAATGCTGATAAATACCTGACTGAGAGTATGGATTCTTGCTTTTAGTTTTGCCTGATAGTTTTTACATTAGTCATCCAATTATGACAATAAAAATAATATATGCTACTTACATACAACCAATTCAGTCATACCTCTATTGATCTATAGCTGTTTCTACTTGCTTTGGCCTCTCTATAACATTATATACACTTTCTTTACCATCATCAGATTCTGTGTTCCTTATGCACTAATTATAACTCACAGTGAAGCAATTCTTAACTTTCCTCTGACAGTAGCTAAGGTTTTGATGGAGTAACAAGGAGATATACAGCATAGAGAACTTCATAGGTGATGACCCTTTATATCTGGAGGATAACCTTAGACCCTTCTATAAACTCTCTCAGGAACTGTACATTTCCTGCAGGCTCTGTTCATTGTCTATCAGTTTTCCTAGTACAATGCCTATTTCATAGAGATGCTCAATGTGTTTCCTTGGATTAATGAAGGTATGGGTAGTAGAAAATGGCTATCTACAACAGAGATAAGCAAATGAGAGAAAACCCATAAACACTGGGGAAAGCTACTTGAGGAAATGAATAAACCCTCTTTCTTAATTTTTCCTCTGCCTTGCCTTCATCAAAACAAACAAACAAACCTTTATCTTATCTAAAGGCACATAATTCCCTAGTAATTTTTGGAAAATGCTAGTATAATGAAATTGAAACCATTTATGACACAATAATTGCTATAGAGAACAAAGAAAAAATGTATTTAAAGGAAGAAAATGGCTCACAAGGTAAAGATTGCTTTTAAAATCACATTTGAGTTTCAAGTTCAAAAAAAGGCAGTCACCAAAGACTGGTATCAAGAGATAACAGTGGCAGTTTATTAATAATCTGTCATGTAAAGCTGACATATTAGAAGCTGAATTCTGCTCAGCTTTACAATGAAATCCCATCTATTTTATTACTGCCAGAATTAAATATGTTCTGTTGAAAGTCTTAAATATATTTTAAAGTTCTTTTTCTCAATGCATTTAACTGCTTTTGCTACCACCTCCTTATAAACAAATCAACAAAAGTCTAATCTTGATTCCCATGATATATCAAACAGGGTGCAAGATAGCATACACTTTCTTCATAGAGGTTGATAAGCTTGCCTTTAGACAAATGGAAAAATCTTAGCAACTAAATTACTTGTTCCTAACATGCTGGGAACATAAGGAAGGCTAGATGCAGTGTGGAAATAATAGAGTAAGTAATCCCATAGGATTCGGGTATGGATAATTTATTTAATCAGAATTATGTGTGAGCTAGCCAGGTAGGAACAATCTACTCTAAGGTGTAAACAGCTGATAGTCCATACATATTCAAACTAAAATATTTCAGTTCAGTTCAGTCTCTCAGTTGTGTCTGACTCTGTGACCTCATAAATTGCAGCACGCCAGGCCTCCCTGTCCATCACCAACTCCTGGAGTCCACCCAAACTCACGCGTATCGAGTCGGTGATGCCATCCAGCCATCCCATCCTCTGTCATCCCCCTTCTCCTGCCCCCAATATCTCCTAGCATCAGGGTCTTTTCCAATGAGTCAACTCTTCGCATGAGGTGGCCAAAGTATTGAAGTTTCAGCCTCAGCATCAGTCCTTCCAATGAACACCCAGGACTGGTCTCCTTTAGGATGGACTGGTTGGATCTCCTTGCAGTCCAAAGGACTTTCAAGAGTCTTCTCCAATACCACAGTTCAAAAGCATCAATTCTTCAGCTCTCAACCTTCTTCACAGTCCAACTCTCACATCCATACATGACCATTGGAAAAACCATAGCCTTGACTAGATGGACCTTTGTTGGCAAAGTAATATCTCTGCTTTTTAATATGCTATCTAGGTTGGTCATAACTTTCCTTCCAAGAAGTAAAATATTTAGGTGAGGCATTTTATAAGTATATGTCATTGAATGAGTTTTTCATAAATATTAATTGAAAATGCCTATTGAAGTTGAACTCTATTTTCTCTATGTATTGTCCACCTTGGTAATGCAGGATTATGTCATCACCAGTTATCAAACATATTCTTACATGGCCTATGTTAGCCTTAGACTTCCAAAATGCTATGTTGACTAGCAGTATTTGGAGGAAAATGGGCCAAAAAACATATGAGCTATTCAAACAATTTGGAAAAATATTAAGGCTGGGTATAGAATTAAATAATAAGCAGAGTTCAGAGAGTTCCATTAAGGATTTGGCATGGCAATTGTATTTTGTGCTGAGTTAGACTGATAGTTTTCATCCATCAGATAGTTAAAAGTATGTACCCTTATTAATTAATCCTAGGGTCATAAATGGTTTCTCTGGTGGCTCAGCAGTAAAGAATCCTGTAATGCAGAAGACATGGGTTAGATCTGTCTACAAATTTGCACTTACCAATTGCATTGCCAGTGACTGAACAACAAGGAAATTTGCTATCTGCCTCTATGGAGATCAACCCAGTGCTGCTACAGCTGCTGACTTTCAACATCCCCTGAGGGAGTTCAGGGTGGAGAGAGACACTGTGCTCCAGGGAGTCTGGTAGGAGAGGTCTTTAGACAGTTGGATGCTTTTAGGAACTGATTTCATGATCCCAATCCTGGTATCTCCTCATATCTATAAAAGCACTAAATCCCTTCAAGATGACATCAGATCCTCATAACTAGCAGAAACCTTTCTAAAATGAGTGCTTAATGGAATAGAACTCCACCTTCACCAAAACCTTATATATTGACCTTCCTCTTTGGAGCAGTTTCTCAGAGCTATATGAGGTGCTGTCTCCTAGGCTGCAGTTCTTATTTTGCCCCAAATTTAAAAAGTTTTATCAAGTTGTACATCTTTCTTAGCCAAAAGATCCCTGGGTAGTAATATGCCAGCAAATTTGGAAAACTCAGCAGTGGCCACAGGACTGGAAAAGGTCAGTTTTCATTCCAATCCCAAAGAAAGGCAATGCCAAAGAATGCTCAAACTACCACACAATTGCACTCATCTCACACGCTAGCAAAGTAATGCTAGCTTAAAATGCTAACGTAGGCTCAAAATTCTCCAAACCAGGCTTCAACAGTATATGAACCATGAACTTCCAGATGTTCAAGCTGGATTTAGAAAAGACAGAGGAACCAGAGATCAAATTGCCAACATCTGCTGGATCATCGAAAAAGTAAGAGAGTTCCAGAAAAACATCTACTTCTGCTTTATTGACTATGCCAAAGCCTTTGATTGTGTGGATCATAATAAACTGTGGAAAATTCTGAAAGAGATGGGACTACCAGACCACCTGACCTGCCGCTTGAGATATCTGTATGCAGGTCAGGAAGCAACAGTTAGAACTGGACGTGGAACAACAGACGGGATCCAAATCAGGAAAGGAGTACGTCAAGGCTGTATATTGTCACCCTGTTCATTTAACTTATATGCAGAGTATATCATGAGGAATGCTGGGTTAGAAGAAGCACAAGCAGCAATCAAGATTGCCAGGAAAAATATCAGTAACCTCAGATATGCAGATGACACCACCCTTCTAGCAGAAAGTGAAGAAGTAAAGAGCCTCTTGATGAAAGTGAAAGAGGAGAGTGAAAAAGTTTGCTTAAAATTCAACATTCGTAAAACCAGGATCATGGCATCTGGTCCCATCACTTCATGGGAAATAGATGGGGAAACAGTGGAAACAGTGACAGACTTGTTTTTATTGGGCTCAAAAATCACTGCAGATGGTGACTGCAGCCATGGAATTAAAAGATGCTTACTCCTTGGAAGAAAAGTTATGACCAACCTAGACAGTGTATTAAAAAGCAGAGACAGTTTGCCAACAATGTTCTGTCTAGTCAAAGCTATGGTTTTTCTAGTCATGTATGTGTGTGAGAGTTGGACTACAAAGAAAGCTGAGCACCGAAGAATTGATGATTTTGAACTGTGGTGTTGGAGAAGACTCTTAAGAGTTCCTTGGACTGCAAGGAGCTCGAATCAGTCCGTCCTAAAGGAAATCAGTCCTGAATACTCATTGGAAGGACTGATACTGAAGCTGAAACTCCAATATTTTGGTCACCTGATGTGAAGAACTGACTCATTGGAAAAGACCCTGATAGTAGGAAAGAGAATGAGATGGTTGGATGGCATCATTGACTCAATGGACTTGAGTCTGAGTGAACTCCATGAGTTAGTGATGGACAGGAAGGCCTGGCATGCTGCAGTCCACAGGGTCGCAAAGAGTCCGTCATGACTGAGCAACTGAACTGACTGACTCACCCTTTGTAGAGAGGATCCCCTGGAGAAGGAAATGGCAACCCACTCCAGTATTCTTGCCTGGGAAATCCTATGAGAATCAGACATGACTTAGTGACTAAACAACAACAAAAAGGGCCATGAATATCAATTCACTTTTCTTTGTTTTGTGATTAAAATTTGTTTTAAATAAGATCTGAAGGGTTTTTTGTTTTGTTTTTAATTTCACAATTAAAACATAAATCCTCTTTAGAGAGCTCACACTTGAATTCCTCTCATCAAATGGCAACACTTAAGTACCTACTAGCATACCAGAGTCTAGGAGGAGATGAAAGGAGAAAAGGGATTCCAGGATATAAGTATACTACCCAAGACAAAATTTTACCACAGATACCAAAAATAAAAGCCTGTGTATGTGTGCATGTATTTTTCTCTTTCCTTGGAGAAAGCATTATGTAATAGTGTTCATAAATGACTTTGTAAGGAGAAGAGTTTCAGAAGTTCAAAAAAAGCAGAAATAGAAGTCAGTCCCTCTAAGCCTCAGTTCATCCACTTCCAAATTAAGGCAATGGGAAATAATTTTTGAAGTTTAAGGACAGATGATTTTGAATTTCCATGAACCAAAATTAACTTACAATAGCAGCTAAGTGGTTTAATGTTTACTCAGTCAATGTAAATAAAAATTTTAGCAAAAGAGAAGTGCATTTTCTATCAGATGTTCTGAATATCAAGGTGAGCACAAATCTAAGAAGTTGGGTTTATTGGCATTATGTGTCCACAAAAGTGTTAAAGGGAAAGTATATAACATTAGATTAAGGAGAATGTGCACGCATCAATAATCTAATGATGATTGTAAATGACACAACATTATATGTGTTTGCATTCACACACTAGGTTACTAGGATAGTTGCCTGCATTCGTGATTAGTCCCTCAGGAGTGTCTGATTATTTGGGGACCCCATGAACTGTA